>NC_140998.1:132165506-132898006 GCF_052327205.1 Somniosus microcephalus
GGTGACTCGCTTTGCTCCAGCATGTCTGCTAATTCATTTATGTATATGTTGAACAGGGTCGGGCTCAAATTGCAGCCCTGCCGGACGCCTCTTCTCTGGGTGAAGAAATCGGTGCGTTTGTCTCCAATTTTGACCCCGCATTTGTTTTTCAGATACATTGATTTAATAAGGTCATAGACTTTGCCCCCTATTCCACACTGAAGAAGTTTATAATAGAGCCCTTCGTGCCATATAGAGTCAAAGGCTTTCTTGAAGTCGATGAAACAGGCGAATATTTTCCCATTTTTTGTTTGGTGTATATGTTTTTCAATGAGGGTGTGAAGGGTATAGATATGGTCGGCTGTGCGGTGTTTTGGAAGAAAGCCTATTTGGTTTTTTCTGAGGATATTATGTTTGTTAAGAAAATCAAGTAATCTACTATTTAGAATACTGCAGAATAACTTCCCTAGACAACTGTTGACACAGATGCCGCGGTAGTTATTTGGGTCTGATTTGTTTCCACTTTTATATATGGGGGAGATTAGTCCTTGGCACCAGATATCGGGAAAACAGCCTGAGCGTAATATGATGTTGAATAGTTTGAGTATCGCACCCTGCATCTCCATATTGCTGAACTTGAGCATTTCATTTTTGATGTTGTCTGGGCCACAGGCTTTCTTTAGGTGGAGAGATTTTGTTTTTGTGGCCAGTTCTTTCCATGTGATTGGGGAGTCTAGAGGGTTTTGGTTGTCTTTAATTGTTGCTTCTAATGTGTGGAGTTTTTCTGTGACCTGATGTTGACTTGGGTTTGTTTCGTTTATTGGGATGTCTTTGTAGAGGTTTTCAAAATGTGTTCTCCAGATGTCGCCATCTTGGATTGGTAATGCTTGCAATTGTGTTGTACTCAGGTTATTCCACATTTCCCAGAATTGTTTTGGATTGGTGGAGTTTTCAATTTCTTCGAGTATTTTGTGGGTATAGTTTTGTGTTTTGTTCCTAATGGTGTGTTTATACCTTTTGAGGGTTTCATTGTATCTAGTACGTAGGTCCGGATTGTTTGGTTGGCGATGCTTTTGGTTTGATATTTTTCTCAGGTCTTTTCTGGCATTTTTGCATTCGTGGTCAAACCATTTCTTATTTTTATTTTGTCTTTTGTGACGCTTCCTCTTCTGTTTCACAAGGTCGGCTTTTACAGCTGCCTCATGGAAGATCATATTTATATCCTCTATGGCCATGTTTACACCATCTCTGGTGATCTCGTATGGGTTTTCTTTAAATTTTGATATTTTACTTGTGAGATCAGGTGACTTTAGTGCTGTGATGAATTTTTCTCCACTGTCTGGGGCCCATCTGTATGTCTGGTTTATTTTATGGAGCTTACTGGGTTCCTTTTTTGTGTCTGTAGTTTGGGCAGAAAGTTTAAAGTACATATTTATTTGGTTATGGTCTGAGAGGGGGGATTGCTGCCTGACAGTGAATGAGTTGATATCGCAGTGGTCCAGGTCAGTGATTGTATAGTCCACCACACTAGACCCAAGAGTTGAGGAGTATGTGAGTCTCCCTAGGGAGTCCCCTCTGAACCTACCGTTAACTATGTACAGGCCTAAGGCTCGGCAGAATTGCACTACCTCCCTACCGCTTTTATTTATTTCACGATCAAGGCTGTTCCGATTTGCGATGGCTGGTGTGACATCTAAAGGGGTCTGGCCAAACACATGGTTGTTTCCCTGTGGGTCTATGAAGTCAGGTTCACAACCGGTCCTTGCATTTAGGTCCCCACATATTATCACCTTTCCTTGGGCCTGGAAATGGCTGATTTCCATGTGGAGAGTATCAAATAACTCCTCTTCGAAATATGGCGATTCTATTGGAGGTATGTAGATCGCACATAAGTAAACATCTTTTTTTGCTATTCCTATATTTTTATCTAGTTTTAGCCATACGTGTGATTTTCCCTGTTTTACCGGTGAGATGTGTTTGTCCAGTTCTCCCTTATACCACACCAATATTCCCCCGGAGGTTCTGCCCTTGCGTGTTTTAGTGTTCTTTACTGAGGGCACAATGATTTCATGGTACATTGGAGGACAGTGGGTCGGCACGTCCTTTTGGCACCATGTTTCTGTTAACACAATTATATCAATGTCTTTTATAGCTTTTAGGAATTCAGGGTCTGTACTCTTCATCCCAAAAGTTGAGGAGCGGAGGCCCTGGATATTCCAGCAGCTTATGTGGAAAGAACGCATTTATATAGTTCAATAAAACAAAATAAAATGGACCTATTTTGTGGGATGAGTGTGGAAACACTATTTTCTATAATGCTAAATGATGATTTAGTATAAATTTCATGAGGCATGCACATATATCTATCTAATAATAGTAATAATACTGATAACTCTCTCTCTCTCCTTCCCCCTCTCTCTCTCCTTCCCCCTCTCTCTCTTTCCCTCTCTCTCTCTCTTTCCCTCTCTCTTCTTCCCAAATATAAATATTTCTATTTTTTTCATAACATGCCCTCAAAAAACCCTCAGCACCGCCGGGCACTCCAGCTAGTGGGCATATAATTGGAAACTGCATTTCAACACACACAAATGTGAGGTATTACATTTTGGTAAGAACAATAAGGAGGTCACATATTACTTGGAAAATAAGAATCTAAATGGTGTTGAGAAGTAAAGTGATCTGGGAGTACAAATACACAAATAACTTAAAGTAGTGTCACACTAAGGCTCTAAAAGTGGCAAACCAAGCACTCAGGTTTATTTCTAGAGGGATAGAATTTAAAAGTAGAGAGACTATGCTAAACTTGCATCGAACCTTGGTTAGATATATATATATTATATTATAAAAAGGATATACAGGCACTGGAAAGGGTGCAAAAATGATTTACAAGGATGGTACCAGAACTGCGTGGTTATAACTGTCAGGAAAGAATGAACAGGCTGTGGGTCTCTTTCCTCTTGAAAAGTGAAGGCTGAGGGGTAACCTAATAGAGGACTTAAAATTATGAAAGGTTTTGATAGAGTAGATATAGAGGGAATGTTTCCACTTGTAGGAATGTGGAACTCGTTACCACAGGGAATAGTTGAGGCGAATAGTATAGATGCATTTAAGAGGAAGCTAGATAAGCACATGAGGGAGAAGGGAATTGAGGGTTATGCTGTTGGTTAGCTGAGGAAGGATGGGAGAAGGCTCAAGTGGAGTATAAATGCCGGAATAGACTAGTTGGGCCGAATGACCTGTTTCTGTGCTGCATATTCTATGTAATTCAAATGTAAAATGCAGTAAGGGAACTAACGAACAATGCAGTTTGCACGTTATTTGAGCAATAGTGTTGTACCGGGGAATTGAGGTTTTGAACGAAAAAACTACATATGTCAGTCATTCAAGCTGCTTTACCTTGCATTCCTCAGTACATTACATGCACAAATCTCACTGTCTAAATGAAAATTTAAACTATAGAAGAAAAATTCTGTTGGAGATGAACAACGCATGTGTTTTGTGTTCCAAACCATGCTGGCCTCATCTACAGCTGAAGACAGTACAGCCTAAGGCACGGCAGCAGCATATCACACATTATCCTACAACTGAGCTGAGGTTCTTTGATCGGGTGCCAATCAAGATAGCTGATTGCCCACTGGTATGATTGAAATGCAGTTGAATATAAGTGAAGGAATGAAACTAGTAATAGAAACAATACATGAATAAGCATTGCAGTATGCCCTTTATATTACCCACAAGAAAGACCCTGAGTAACATGTGAAAATGGCCAGACTACATGGATGACTGCTATATTCTGAAGCCAAGTGACATTTTTCTAGTAATGTTCATAAATTGGTTGCAAATACGTCAGTGAGTAGTGTCCCTAGAGAAGTACCAATAGGAACCATGTTTTGGCATATTGCCTGGGAATGACACATGCTCATGTTATGTTTGGCAAGCTGTGGGTGTTAAGGTAGTGTGACACTTACTGCAAAGGAAGGAATGCCTACCATGTGCCTATGAGAAAATGGTCCTGTATTTTCAAACAGTGGGGTTGATTGCAACATAAGTGTTTTTTCATTAGAAAGGTGCTGATGGGTTCTGGGCATGGCCAATAAACCCATTTTGGCTATTGTGTTTATGTTTTTCGCCTCTTTGGGAGGAAAAAATAAGGCAGGAACTCGGCTACATTCCAATGGTCAAGATGTAAATTTGTCGTACTGACATTATTTGAAACCGGGAAAAAAAAATCTAGTAATGTTTGGAATCTATTCATAGAAGTTTTCAAGACTTATTTTTAATATCCTTTTCCCCATTTCATTTTGATAATATCATTCCTTTCTCTAAAGAAGCAATGAAAGTCCTGATATACAAGCAGCTAACCACTATGGCATGCTAAAATGTTATAGAATTTCAATTTCTGTGCATTCCTCTTCACTCGAAAGATTGGAGAATGCTTACTGATCTTAATTGAACCCATACAGATAGACTGTGCATTGATTAATTTTGCAGCAGTCATTTAAGAGGTCTTTTTGCAAGATAATTTAGCAGTTTAACAAACAGGAGAGTGCGATGTGTTCAAACTTTCCAGAATGAAGCTAGGGATGGGAAACTTTTGCTATGCGTAGAGATTTGAGATACTGGGACTATTTCCCCTGGAGCAGAGAAGGCCAAGAGAACATTTAGCAGAGGTTTTTCAAATTATGTTTTGAGGGAAAGAGGAGTTTCTCTGCTTTGGGACAAGGGAGAAATTACTTTACAGACAGGGTTGTTAGAGCTTAGAATGTTTTTCCGCAATGAGTGGTTGACGTACAGACCATTGCATGTTTTATAGGAAATTTGAAGAAAGGAAATATGGGGCTATTGGAAGAGAGAGATGGGTAGTGGGATTAGGTTTGGATTTCTTTAGCAAAGAGCCAGCACAGACACGATGACTGAATGGCGTCCTTCTGTCCTGAAAACATCTCGGGTTCTAAAATAAATTGATGCCTTAATTGCAGTGTCAATTACACTTGGCCAATAACATTAATATTTTATCATAGTTTGAATAAAAACTTAGATATATTTGTACAATTTTTGTAGTATACAAAGAATCTGGTATGGTGTGGGTTTTCAATGGCAACCAGTTTGGCGACTTAACAGCAGTGTTCACAACTGGTCATTTCTGGTGTTGAATGGACCCAAAAGTGAAATACTGTATTTAGAATCCTTTTCAACTTACAAAATACTTCCAGTCACACTGCATTTGCAAAATTAATTTTCTGTACCTATTAAAAAGTGGAACTGGAAAAATATAATGAATTATAATTTTTTTATATGTTCAATCTTGTAGGAATGTAGGATTCAAATCCCTCACAAAATTAGAATATTTATTGCCAACAAATTGATGCTTATTTGTCTGGTTAAGAGTCTGTGAGGAAAATAGTTTCTTTCCACAAATATATTTTAAATGGTATGGTTTTCCAGTTGCAAATGATGGTGGGAAACTGTGATTTAAAATAAATATATTTGAGCAGCACAGTCCATTCCCGTTAATTGGATCACCAATTTCCATTAACAGGAATTCAGAGTGGAACATCACTGAGCACATTCTGCTGACCCTGTGAATTATAATGGAAGTGTTTTTCCACAGCACAACATATATCTACCTCATTACTTTGCTTGGTATTATTGGTAGATTTTTGAAATACCAGAAATTGTGGATTATATTCTGCATCGATCAATTCTAGTGTACAAACAGCTGTAACCTGAAAAGAGAGGCATTTACTGAACAAGGTTTAGTCGATAAAATTATTCCCTTAGGACCAAAATCAGCAGGGCTAGGATTGTCAATTATTACTTGATAGAAATATCCAAATAAATATGATTGACTTTACAAGAATTATCATGGAGGTGAGCAAGAATCACAGTGGTGCTTTAGTTTACCTTCTGTCCCTTGTTTTTCTGCTGGTTTAATTTCCTCTTTCCCCCTTCAAAGGGACATAAAAATATTAGCTAAGAAAATTGTAGCTGTTTATGTTTGTAGTGTGTCGAACTTATTAGTGACACAAAAGCTCTTTGGTGTCTTTAAAAAAAAAGTTTGCACGAAAGTAAATCTGTTGATTTTACTCACTGATTGTGTAGAAAGTTCCTTGCTGAGAAGGGACTGCATTTGATGACGTGCTGAGCTCAGGAAATGTCTGGAGGCAGAAGGTCTGTGCTTAGTTACTCTTTAAAAGCAGCTGGATTTGAAATTCTTTTTTTTTAAAGCAGTAAAATATGTTCAGTTTCAAACAGTGGCAATCCCATTACAGTTGTAATCTCAGTGATCGTTTGGAAACTTTCTATGAGTATCAGGTTTCTCTGAGCAATATGTCTGCAGAAGTGTACTTGGTTTACTTAGTTTCCAAGACATGCAGTGAGGTCTGTCTTGGTTTACCTTTGGGAAGCTTGGTGCACACTCCATAGCTAGAAAGAGGGAGTGTGAAATTCCGGAAGTCTGCATCAGCTACCTGATGTAGAACAAACTCTTTCTATTCTTCCCTCTTTTCCTCCCTCCCCTTTTCTCCCCTCCCCCCCCACCCACCCAACCCATGAGGACCAAATCTGAGTAGAATACATAATCACTGCTTTCAGAATGAGTGCCAGCACTGCCTATGACTTCTGACTTATTGAGCAATATCCCTGACACCTCTTGGGGAGAGGCTGCTGGCCATCGAAGAAAGAACAGTTTGTACTGTGACCTGTAGTAAATGTGATATGCAAATAGAAGTGTAGTTCAAGTACACATACACATCACTGACTCAGGTGACTGATCTCAAGCCATCAGTCTCTTTTTAATCCTATATTTTCACACAGTTATTAAAGATATTGTTTGTCTGTCACCCTCTAGATTAAGGCGAAGCATTAGTTGGGATGAATCACATTAGGGGAAGATTTCTAGTTTGCTATTTATGTTGAAATTGTGCGCACATTCTTTATACATGTATTGATAATTTCACTGGAAATAGCAAAGCGGAGGGGGGAGGCTGTTGAGATGGTTCCCGATGTGTGTGGGGCAACAACATGTTGCTGTGTAAGATTGTGACCTCCAAATTCAGACAGTGTAGGGTTCTGGGTATGGCTTAAGGAAAAATATTTCAAAAAATTTATATTAAGGTAAGTTATTTCCAGTGTTCTGTGACCTCAACATTCAACTGGTAGACCTTTATTTCAATTCATTCATATTCAAATTAATTCATTCTCTCTCTCTCTTTCCCCCCCTCCCCCCACCCACCCCCACCTCTTGCTCACTCTTTAAAATAATGAACACATGAGTAACCTGAAATTACATTTATTTGTGTGTGTGGAACCTTGATCTGGACAACATCCACAAATGTCAACTTGTAATAACTGATGACTTTGGCAGGTTTCCATAGTGGCGCTTTAAAAAAAAATGTAATTGTTTTTTAGACTAAATCTTGGAAAAGATATCGCCAATCTAGGTGAGGATGTAACATTCACACTGGTTACTCCAAGGAGTTCCTTTTTCAGCGTGTCACTCCTCTGTGCTGCAGTGTCATCTCTTGCTCTCCTCCCATGCTCGCCATTCTGGTCTTCCTCTCCCACCTCTACTGACTCTGCAGACTAAGTGTGCTGACACAATGCTTACTTTTTGTTGTAACTCATTATAAAATTATTAATGCACTTGGCATTTAAAGTTAGCCCCCAACCTTAAAGAAGATCTGATTTTAGCTAGTGGTACAGGTCCCTTCTTTCTATTTGGGGGAGGTCGAAATAGTGAATGTTTGAAAATTAATTGCATTTTCTTTTCACTTATCAGTTGACTTACAATTTAGTTGTACATATATTGATACGGCAATATTAATGGTGTACTGAACTACAAACTAGTGTAGGCCAAGAGGTGGGATAGGGTTGCGGATTACTAGACATCAATTAAGCTAGAACGCCTCCTTCTGAGGGCATTTCTCTGCTCTGAAGCCTGGCTAGCTTGTCATTGAAAAGGATGTGGCTAAATCATTAACTTCATTGTTCTTTATTTATAAGGTGGGGATTTTGGAAAGCAAGATTATCAACTTTTGACGCCATGTTGGAGGCCTTTCAGAAAGCGTATCAGTTAACAGGATGTATCGTCTCTCGCAGCGTCAACTTAATATTGAGCTGTATTGCTGACTGGTTGGCACTGTCTCCATGAACAGACAACTATGAAAGGAGAAAACATCTCCTCTGGTTTTAAAACAGCTAAATTTAAATGTTTTCTTTCCTTTCAAAGAACATCAGAACAAATCTAAACTTGCAAAATTGCAAGCTTCTTAGATTTTGACAGATTAAGGGTTTGTTTAAAATCTGCATGGACAGGCACCGTTGGGAAAAAATCCTGACGTCGTGAATATGGATTTGGCATAGTCCCAAGCAAGCATACAAACCATGAAATATTTACCTGTATGCAAAAAGTCTGCTGGAAAATAGTGAAATTGCACTATGCCAAATATCACTGGTTTCTGGGAGCATGGCCCAGCAACCCCCCGCCCCCCAATTTTAAATAAGAACCGTATGCATTTGGCACTCACATCTCCTTCATAAATCCACCACTGCGTATATGCATGCGGGGGTCTGTCTGTGTGTGTAAAAAGACATTTTTGTTTTGCAGGCTCCAGAGTGAAAGTAGCTCTCCATTGCTGGATCATATAGTAGGTTGAGGTGACCTTTTGTAATCTCAGCATTAAAAATGAGAGAATATGGATGCTCTTTCTGTATGTGAACTGTGAGACAGAGTGTCTCAAATATTTGTTTTGCTGCTGTTTTCTTTTCTATTGGTGCGTCTCAATGCTAAGAGTTTAGAATCAACCCCTTATCCTAAAATGTCTTTATAGTCTGAACTTTTACAAGCATAACATTGAATAGAATTGTGTTATAACTTATCATTGGCAGTCATTCAATTTGGAATGACTTACATGAGAATTAGCTCTGAGATCCCTATGTGTACTGACCATATAATACCAGAGGAGTTACCAAACCACAGGGAATGGCAGCACTGAAGCTGCTTTGTTCTTTGCTGATCTTGTTCCAAAGGTAGTTAGTGAACAGAACGTACATTGTACGGTTTCTTGTAGACGGGTAAACCTGAATTGACAGTATGTCCTCTCAGACCACCAGACAGTGGGTAACAGCACAGCTCTTCAGTTGCAGACTGTATGCCTAATAGACCGTGGGCTTAATAAATCTGAGTGCAAGGAAGATTTTTTTAAACTGCTGTCGCTTGTCCTTCCATTTTATAGTGATGACAAAAATTGCTGCTGCACATATGGAGCAAATATTCATTTATCCCTTTGGCTGCGCCAGTATGTCAAACACCATGTAAATTGTATAGATTGCTCACAGTTAAGGTCTCCTGGTAACTGAGACACCAGCTGGAATATTCCCTTTTCTGTCTTGATCCAGAATTTTATTACGGACCTCAGCAGCCTCCAGATACACTCAGTGATTTCCGTTGACGCTGTTCACTAATTTTCGGCCTCTTTGAGGCAACTGTATTTAGCTTTATTTTAGTCACTGTGGTGAAATAAACAATTTGCAGTGTAATAGCATTAAAACACAAACCCCATGGAGAATACATGGAAATACCTCACGCAGCTAACTTCTGAGAATATTAGCTTATGTTGACTTTCTTGTTTGAGCATATGATGATTCGTATACTTTTAAGGGTATTGTGGTATGCTGTCTTTCTTGACTCAACATTATTAGATTCAGAAGTAAGCAGCAAAAGACACTAAATCAATTTGATCCAAAGCTACTTTTTCAGTAGGATTTATGGGTCAGATCACGTGACTTTGATTTGTTGTTACGATCACATGATTGACTATCTCACTTTGAAAACTTTCCTAAATCCAATTTCAAACAGAGTTTTATAAATTATAAATCATTCTGTTCAGCATAATTGAGCTGAATTCAAGCTGTTTTGGGAACTAAAATAGTTAATTTTAATGTTTTCTTAAATATATTCAAATTTAAAGTGTTTCTATGGTTTCTTCACAGGAACGTTCTGTGAAATACTGTACCATTGGTTAGTGGATACACAAAAAAGCCAGTGAATTAAGGATGTAATTACTAAGAGATTAGGATCAGTCCGTTCCAGACAATTGGTTGTTTTGCACTTATTCTTCTGATTTGAATTCTGCATCCGATTTTACAAACACAAGAATAGATGTAGAACAATTGAAATTAAACATGAAAAAAAATTGGATTTCAGCTTATTAGTTAACAAAATGCAAAACATTCTGCAATTTTCAAAATCCACTGCATGACATCTTGCCATTAGTGTTATGTTCAAAGGTAAAACCAATGAAAAGATGAACTTAGAAAATGATTGTCAGCTGTCAGCTACACATCTAAACACCTAATGCATTCTCTGTTTTAAAACTTTAACTCTGTGTAGTTTATAATTTTTAAGGTCTCTTTGGTGCAGCGGGGCAGTTTGTAAGCCAGGGCCCTTAAATATATCATTCAGCTGTAGTGAAATTGGTGGGATTCATTTGATTTAATTTAATTGCAATTAAATAAAGGGTAAGTCATGGCAGGACAGCCCGGTGCCGTGGTATGCTCCTCCTGCGCTATGTGGGAACTCAGGGACACTTCCTGTGTCCCTGACAACCATGTGTACAGGAAGTGTGTCCAGCTGCAGCTACTGGCAGACCGCATTACGGTGCTGGAGCAGCGATTGGATACATACTGGACCATTCGCGATGCTGAGGACGTTGTGAATAGCACGTTTGATCAGTTGGTCACACCACAGGTAAAGTTGGCACAGGCAGAGAGGGAACGGGTGACCAACAGGGAGAGTAGTAGGCGCAGGCAGGTAGTGCAGGGGTCCCCTGTGGCCATCCCCCTCTCAAACAGATATACCGCTTTGGATACTGATGGTGGGGGGGGGTGGCTTACCAGGGGAAGGCAGCAGCAGCCAACTTCCTGGCACCAGGGGTGGCTCTGCTGCACAGAACGGGAGGAAAAAGACTGGGAGAGCTATAGTGATAGGGGATTCTATTGTAAGGGGAATAGATAGGCGTTTCTGCAGCCGCAAACGAGACTCCAGGATGGTGTGTTGCCTCCCTGGTGCAAGGGTCAAGGATGTCTCAGAGCGGCTGCAGAACATTTTGGAAGGGCAGGGTGAAGAGCCAGTTGTCGTGGTGCAGATAGGTACCAATGATATAGGTAAAAACCGGGATGAGGTCCTAAAAGCTGAATATAGGGAGTTACGAGGTAAATTTAAAAAATAAGACCTCAAAGGTAGTAATCTCAGGATTGCTACCAGTGCCATGTGCTAGTCAGAGTAGAAATAGAAAGATATTTCAGATGAATACGTGGCTAGAGGAATGGTGCAAGGGGGAGGGATTCAAATTTCTGGGACATTGGAACTGGTTCTGGGGGAGGTGGGACCAGTACAAAACGGACGGTTTGCACCTGGGCCGGGCCGGGACCGATGTCCTAGGGGGAGTGTTTGCTAGTGCTCTGGGGTAGGGTTTAAACTAAAATGGCAGGGGGTTGGGAACCTGAGCGGAGAGACAGAGGAAAGGGAAACAAGGATGAAAGCAAAAGACAGGAAGGAGAAAAACAAAAGTGGCAGGCAGAGAAATCAAGGGTTTAAATCATTCATGGCCACAGTAAATAATAATTCTGAGAGTTAAAAAAAACAAGCCTGAAGGCTTTGTGTCTTAATGCAAGGAGCATTCGTAATAAGGTGGAAGAATTAGCTGCGCAAATAGAGGTAAATGAATATGATATGATTGGGATTACGGAAACATGGCTCCAGGGTGGCCAAGGCTGGGAACTCAATATCCCGGGGTATTCAATATTCAGGAAAGATAGGCAAAAAGGAAAAGGAGGTGGGGTAGCATTGCTGGTTAAAGAGGGGATTAACACAATTGAAAGGAAGGATATTAGCTCTGATGATGTGGAATCTGTGTGGGTAGCACTGAAAAATACCAAGGGGCAGAAAACGTTAGTGGGAGTGGTATATAGACCTCCAAACAGTAATGCGGAGGTCGGGGATGGCATTAAATGGGAAATTAGAGAAGCGTGCAATAAGGGCACAGCAGTTATCATGGGTGACTTTAATCTACATATAGATTGGGCTAACCAAATTAGTAACGATACTGTGGAGGAGGATTTCCTGGAGTGTATACGGGATGGTTTCCTGGACCAATATGTCGAGGAATGAACTAGAGACCAGGCCATCTTAGACTGGGTATTATGTAATGAGAAAGGATTCATTAGCAATCTTGTTGTGCGAGGCTCCTTGGGTCAGAGCGATCATAATATGATAGAATTCTTCATTAAGATGGAGAGTGAAATAGTTGACTCAGACTAGGGTCCTGAATTTAAATAAAGGGGACTACGATGGTATGAGGTGCGAGTTGGGTAGGATTGATTGGGGAATGACACTCAAAGGGTTGACGGTGGATGGGCAATGGCAAACATTCAAAGATCGCAGGATGAACTACAGAATTTGTTCATCCCAATTTGGCATAAAAATAAAACAAAAAAGGTGACTCAACCATGGCTAACAAGGGAAATTAGGGATAGCATAAGATCCAAGGAGAGGACATATAAATTGGCCAGAAAAAGCAGTAAACCTGAGGATTGGGAGCAGTTTAGGATTCAACAAAGGAGGACAAAGGGGTTAATTAAGAGGGGGGAAATAGAATATGAGAGTAAGCTTGCAGGGAACATAAAAACTGACTGTAAAAGCATTTATAGATATGTGAAGAGAAAAAGATTGGTGAAGTCAAACATAGGTCCCTTGCAGTCAGAATCAGGGGAATTTATAATGGGGAACAAAGAAATGGCAGACCAATTAAATACATACTTTGGTTCTGTCTTCACAAAGGAGGACACAAATAACCTCCCAAAGATGTCGGGGAACATAGGATCTAATGACAGGGAGGAACTGATAGAAATCAGCATTTGTAGGGAAATGGTGTTAAGGAAATTGATGGGATTGAGGGCCGACAAATCCCCAGGGCCTGATAATCTACATCCTAGGGTACTTAAGGAAGTGGCCCTAGAAATAGTAGATGCATTGCAGGTCATCTTCCAAAATTCGATAGACTCTGGAACAGTTCCCATGGATTGGCGGGTAGCTAATGTTACCCACTGTTCAAAAAGGGTGGTAGAGAGAAAAGAGGGAATTACAGACCGGTAAGCCTGACATCGGTAGTGGGGAAAATGCTGGAGTCCATTATAAATGATGTAATAGCAGAGCACTTGGAAAAAAGTGACCGGATCGGACAAAGTCAACATGGATTTACAAAAGGTAAATCGTGCTTGACTAATCTACGGGAATTTTTTGAGGATGTAACTGGTAAAATAGATAAGGGAGAACCAGTGGATGTGGTGTATCTGGATTTTCAAAAGGCTGTCGATAAGGTCCCGCATAAGAGATTAGCATGTAAAATGAAGGCACATGGGATTGGGGGCAAGGTATTGACTTGGATAGAGAACTGGTTGGCAGACAGAAAGCAAAGAGTTGGAATAAACGGCTCTTTTTCCGAGTGGCAGGCAGTGACTACTGGGGTACCGCAGGGATCGGTCCTTGGACCCCAGCTATTCACAATATATATTAATGATCTGGATGAGAGAACTAGATGTAATATCTCCAAGTTTCCAGATGACACAAAGCTGGGTGGACGTGTGTGCTGTGAGGAGGATACCGATAAACTCCAGTATGATCTGGACAGGTTGGGTGATTGGGCAGAAGCATGGCAGATGCAATATAACGTGGATAAATGCGAGGTTATCCACTTTAGTGTCAAAAACAGGAAGGCAGATTATTATCTGAATGGCAATAGATTGGGAGAAGGGGTAGTGCAACGAGACCTGGACGTCCTTGTGCACCAGTCGCTGAAAGTAAGCATGCAGGTGCAGCAGGTGGTTAAGAAGGCAAATGGTATGTTGGCCTTCGTAGCGAGAGGGTTTGAGTACAGGAACAAGGATGTCTTGCTGCAGTTGTACAGGGCCTTGGTGAGACCACACCTGGAGTATTTTGTGCAGTTTTGGTTGCCTTATCTGAGGAAGGATGTTCTTGCCATGGAAGGATTACAGCGAAGATTCACCAGGCTGATACCTGGGATGGCAGGAATGACGTATGAGGAGAGATTGGGTCGATTGGGCTTGTACTCGCTGGAGTTTAGAAGAATGAGAGGGGATCTCATCGAAACTTATAAAATTCTAACAGGACTAGACAGACTAGATGCAGGAAGGATGTTCCCGATGGTCGGGGAGTCCAGAACCAGGGGTCACAGTCTAAGGATAAGGGGTAAGCCATTTAGGACAGAGATGAGGAGGAATTTCTTCACCCAGAGAGTGGTGAACCTGTGGAATTCTCTACCACAGAAGGCAGTGGAGGCCAATTCATTAAATATATTCAAGAAGGAGTTGGATATATTTCTTAAGGCTAAAGGGATCAAGGGATATGGAGAGAAGGCAGGAACAGGGTACTGAATTTGGACGATCAGCCATGATCTCATTGAATGGCGGAGCAGGCTCGAGGGGCCGAATGGCCTACTCCTGCTCCTATCTTCTATGTGCATTCATGTGACATGCCTATGTTTGCTACTTTAATGAATTTAGATGCTTAAAAACATATTGAGGAGCGCTTTCTATTTTTTGTTGATGTTTTTGAATATTTTCATTTAAACATTGGCGAAACTGGATTGGAGAAGGACTGAGTCAGATAGTCTGAGGAAGGTAAAATTAACTTCAGTTGATTTGTTCATTGACCCAATGAGGCTTTAATAATATAATTCAAGCACTCCCTCACCCTGGAGCCCAGTCTACCCCACCAAGCCAATACTACTGATGTTATCTGGACTCTCTGTTTAAACAGAAATAAAACTCAACAGTATCAAGAGTAAAAACAATATTGAGACTTGTAAGTGAGATTTTAGCAGTCGGGTCCTGTTTATGTAACTTTCTGTTAAAAAATCTATTTTCTTAAACTAAATTTAAGGACAGTATAGCTCTTTTCAAGAATAAGATGGTGTTTGTACCTTGACACTGCAGCACCCTGCAAGTTCATTGAAGGGCCACTGTCTTCATTGAAAAAATGTATTTGGCAAACTTTTTTGTTTATTCACAAACACACAATATACTGATGTGATTTGCATCAAAACGTACCATTGTGCCCCTTCTCTTACAAAAATAGGGTTGCAAAACACTTCTGTTTTATGAACACCGTATCCCTTTTGAAAGTTTGGGAGGGGTGTCCTGCTCGCCTGCTCAACAGGACAGATTAGCATCGAGACACGGCTGGAAGGCTGTGGGATTGGAGGGATTAATTTGTTCCCCTTGTTTTAACTGCCCTCCCTCCTACCCAGTTTCTGCCAAGAATTATTTTTCAGACATTATGAGCCTACAATTCTTAATAAAGTGAAAAAGCTGACCAGTTAGATGTATTTCTGAAATCCTGGCAGCAGACTATTATGCATCATTTGTATGGAAGAAATCCAGTGGCATTTAGTTAATGGTAATAGGAGTCAAAGACAGAACAAATTTATTCGGTTATCATTCAGTTTGCTCTTGTATGCAAATTCCCTTCATGTTAAGAATGCTACGTTTCTGGGTTACTTGAAGTTTCTGCAAACATACAGTACATGAATTAGTAGCTGACAGGTTCATCTTTTTCTACAGAATAATATTGTTACCTTTGTTACCTGTGCGAATTCTGCATTGAGAGTTGAATACTTTAAGTTGCTATTTTTTTTAGTTGTTTCATGTGAGATACCGCAGGAACTGTGGCTATCGCATGCCAGGGATAGAGTCCTATGTGTCACAGCTGGCAAACAGCGCAATGCAATTTCAGCATAACTCTCACTGCTGGGTAAAAAACAATGACTGAAGCTTCCTTCATCATAATTAATTCGACTTGTCACTTTAGTGCCATAAAATAAAATTGAGGCACATTCTGTAACCAGCTGAAAGTCCTTGTGCTAACAGAGTTGTGCCTAATGTCATGGAAGGGTGCAACTGAATGGCACTCTTCCGTGACATTAGCAGCATTCAGGACAGACATTTATTGTTATAATATTGATGTCTGGAAAGCATATAGTTCAAGTTTTATAGAGCCAGGGTCAACTTCATTGTTAGATAGTTACTGTTTTTTAACTAAATCTGCAACATTATGCTGCAGTTTTTCAGATTTTTTCACGAATCAGGTGAGCAATTGAATACTATAAACACCACTGAAGACGAAATGTATTCATAAGATCTGTCTAGCTTTCCTGATGGTTTAGTAGATTTATGGACTGCACATTGTAGTACTAAGCCATACAAATCGGACTGTGCTAAATAAGCCTGAACATATCTTGGGGAGCTCCAGTGGCCTTTGTCTTGTTCCTTCTGGGCTAAAGAGGGGAGAGAAAAAAAATGAAACAGGTTTCCCAGTTCTGTCCACTATCTAGTGACCCAGTTGCGTTTCCCTCCAGACTGTTGACAATTATTGTTGTGGTGCGAGAGGGTTGCCTGCCCCCGTGGAACCACAACACAGGAGAATTCAGCACTGTTAGAAGGAGAGGGAGGAAAGAGGAAAGGAACCACTGTCTTCAGGCAGCCCATTTATTTTATTTACACTTACACATGTAGTGTCTTGTAATGAGATTCACCTAGAGTGTTAAAGCGGTGAATGTTTGAAAGGGTTTCTGGCAGTATACAACACTTAGCATCCAGTCACTGAGCAATCCTGCACACTGTTAATCTCTGCTGTCTATTTCACGGCTAATTAATCCAATTCCAGAAGATCAGTGTAACTGTTACTGTGCTAATGATTAATCCTTCCCCAAATCGTGCTGATTCTGATGGCTTTCAGGCCCCACTAGCTAGTGTAGGAAAGAGAGAAAGTAAAGAAAGGACTTGCATTTATATAGCGTCTTTCACAACCTCAGGACATCCCAAAAAGCCAATGAAGTACTTTTTGAAGTGTACTCACTGTTGTAATGCAGGAAACGAGGCAGCCAATTTATACACCGTAAGGTCCCACAAGCAGCAAGATGATGATGACCAGATAATCTGTTTGTGATGTTGGTTGAGGGATCAATGTTGGCAAATCCGGATTGTTTAGTCGATTTATAGACTGCACGGTGTAGTACTAACCCATACAAACCAGAATGTCCCAGGCTGAATCCCCAGTCTGTGCTTAAATAAGCCAGAACATAACTTGGGGAACTCCAGTTGGCCTTCGACTCGGACCTTCTGGCTTGAAGGGAGAGTGAAAAAAATCAGTGGAAGTGGGTTCATAATATTAAAAATGAATCCCTATACAGATATGATGTATTTAAAAAATAAACTTCATTTTGTCATAATGAACAGCTTTTCGAACTTTATAATCAAGCCTGTTGCGGAGTTAGAAGAACATTACTTAATGGTATCATCTTGGTCTAGATCCCGTATAATCCAGATTCATAATAAAATTCATATTACAAACTAAAAAGAAAGAAATCTTGAATTTGAAGGAATTTCTGTACTTTTTCTTTGGCGCGATCTTGCCAACCCTGGGGAGGCGGGCTTGGAGGCTGGACTGCTGGGAAAATGCCAGAATCTGGGGGCGGGGTGCCCATCCTGCCCCCAACCCGCCTCCGTGCCATCTTCCCAGGAGGCGGGTAGCCGGGTCCCGTCTCCTAGAGGCGGGAAGGGGATTGCAGCTACTTAACTGCCTCTTAACAGGTAGCTAAGAGGATTATCCCCATTTTACCCACACAAGTGCAGGTTTCCTGAAGGCTGCGAACCCCGCCAGGGTCGCCGAGGCAAGCAGTGGGTCTGCGGGGGTCAGAGGGGTGCAAAAGTGCGCTGTGAAGGTAAGTGATGGGTGCAGGTGTGGAGAGGTAAGTACGTGAGGTGAGTGGAAAGACAGATTGAGTAGATTGGGCCTATACTCTCGAGTTTAGAAGAGTGAGAGGAGGTATCATTGAAACATAAGGTTTTGAGAGGGATTGACAGGATAAATGCTGAGATTGTTTCCCCTGGCTTGAGAGTCCAGAACTTGGGGGCATAGTCTCCGGATAAGGGGCCGGCCTTTTAAGACTGAGATGAGGAGGAATATTTTCACAGAGGGTTGTGAATCTTTAGAATTCTCTACCCCAAAGGGCTGTGGATGCTGAGTCATTGAGTATATTCAAGGCTGAGATAAGTAGAATTTTGGACTCGATGACTGATGTCAGGCTAACTGGCCTATAGTTCCCTGTTTTCTCTCTCCCTCCTTTCTTGGATAGCGGGGTTACATTTGCTTCTGTCCAATCCACTGGGACCATTCCTGAATCTAGGGAATTTTGGATGATCACCACCAATGCATCCGCTATCTCTGCAGCCACCTCTTAGAACCGGAGGATGTAGGCCATCAGGTCCTGGGGATTCGTCGGCTTTTAGTCCCATTAGTTTCTCAAGTACTTTTTCTCTACTGATATTAATTACTTTAAGTTCCTCACTCTCATTAGCCCCTTGGTTCCCCATTATTTTAAGGGGAACAGATAGGGTAGATAGAGAGAAACTATTTTTGCTGGTTGGGGATTCTAGGACTAGGGGGCATAGTCTAAAAATTAGAGCCAGACCTTTCAGGAGTGAAATTAGGAAACATTTCTACACACAAAGGATTGGATTTTTCTAACCTTGGCGGGTCCGGGGTGGATGACGTCCATGGCTTGTGGGGACCCCGCATCTGTCTCGATTCCGGCCTCCAACAAGATTTTCTGTTGATGGGGCTTGGTAAGCCCATCCTGTGAGGTTCCTGGCCATTTAATAGGAAGCGGCTCTGATGACGTCATTTGATGACGTGTCATCAGCCGGTTTCCTTAAAGGGGCCATGTTCACAATCATTTTGACAGTTGTGCTGTTAGTGTTCTGCAGCATTGAAGTTCTGCACACACTGACAATGACTGCACGAAGGCGCACGGCTGCACCCAGGCTCTCCCATTACTCCTTCTATATGCTTCTGGAGGAAGTCATAGCCGCAGAGAGGCTCTCTTCCCTTCCAATGGGTGGAAGAGACCTCCCCAGGAGACCAATGCAGCCTGGTTGCACATCGCACAGGAGGGCACAAGCAGGGATATCATCGGGAGTCCCTGGCTGCAGTGGCGCAAACCTTTCAATGATCTCAGTAGATCACGAAATGTTACTGCCAAGCCACACTCCGCCTCATCCTGCTGTGCCACTCATCACATCCCCATCACTCTGCCTTCCCTACCCTACTCCTGCACATCCTTACTCACACCAACTTGCCTTGCACCTCCACCCATCCCTCTCTATCTACATTATCACTTCCCCATCTCGCTAGCCACCCCTCACACTCGCCCTCATCCTTGTTCAATCATACCAACCAACAACACACAAGGGTAGGCAGTTGGATGTTACCGTCAATGTTCATGTAAAGTTTCTGTTAATGTGCTGTCAAACATTGAAATCTTTATTTTCAACACTTTGCATTCTTGGACAGATCTATGTGCACCTTTGGAAGTGGCTTAGTGAGTTGCAATGAATGGTGAGACTTAACAGTACCCCCCCCCCCCCCACCGCCCCTCCAGTGATGATGAGTGTGAAAGGAATGGCCTAGGCATTGTAGGGATGCTTTATGGTGTTGGTGTGGGGTGTTGCCAACCTGGCACATCATGTGAGGTGGAAGATGCCTGTGCGTGAATTATTTTAACGTGGGGTGGCCGTTGCACACCAGCTACCACACGGGCCTGACAGAGCAAGGTCTTGGTCCAATGGCAAGGGGATCCAAGACGATTGGAGACCAGGCTCTGCTACAACGGCCTAGCACACACACACAAACATACTGCTACTGTCCTCCTCCCTCCTTCCCGCAGGTCCTCTCTTCCACCGTTGCTGGAACAAGCTCATCCTCATTACACACAGCAATTAATTACTCAGCTAGGAGGAATGTTTAAACAAGACACAAGCTCCTTAATGGCCTTGTGGGTAAAGCTAGTACCCAGTGAAATACTTGGCTCAATTGCTAGCACTTGTGTCTGTTGCGACTTCAAGTCCCACACCAGGAGTTGAACACATAATGTAAGCTGACACTGCAGTGCAGTACCGAGGGAGTGCTGCGTCTGTGCTCACTCGGAGGTCGAACTCCAAACCATCGTCGACACCTTCACCGAAGCGTACGAGAGCATAGGCCTTACACTAAACCTCCGTAAGACAAAGGTCCTCTACCAACCTGCCCCCGCCACACAGTACTGCCTCCCGATTATCAAAATCCACGACAAGGCCTTGGACAACGTGGACCACTTTCCATACCTTGGGAGCCTACTGTCAACAAGGGCAGACGTCGATGACGAAGTCCAACACCGCCTTCAGTGTGCCAATGCAGCCTTCGGTCGCCTGAGGAAGAGAGTGTTTGAAGACCAGGACCTCAAACCCAGAACTAAGCTCATGGTCTACAGAGCAGCAGTGATACCCGCCCTGCTGTATACCTCAGAGACATGGACCATGTACAGCAGGCACCTCAAAGCACTGGAGAGGTACCACCAACGCCAACCCCGCAAGGTCCTGCAAATCCATTGGCAGGATAGGCGCACCAACGTCAGTGTTCTTGCTTAGGCCAGCATCGAAGCTTTAACCACGCTCGATCAGCTCCGATGGACGGTGTTGAGTCTGTATGTCCCAGTTATGTTTAGGATCAATCACTGGACACAGACAACAAGAATAACTTTTTAACAGGTCTTTTCTATTCGGAGGTCAGGGATGAACTGCCCAGCAAATCCTTGCACAACACTTATATACCGGAATAACAACAGAAAATGCTGGAAAAACTCAGCAGGTCAGGCAACATCCGTGGAGAGAAATTTGAGTTGACGTTTCGGGTTGGACCCTTCTTCAAAACTGGAAAGAAAAGAAACTAGATCGGAGGCAGGGCTGCGATCGGACAAAAGAATAAAAGAAACAAAAGAAGTAAAAGAGATTAGAAGCTAGACGAGATGGTAATAGGCTGGGATTAGGTGTAAAGTGTACTGGCAGGGCAAAAGATAGCTGCCAGGTGTGAGAGAGAAACAAAAGGAAAGGGGGGGGGGGGAAAAGGAGTGGAACAATTACAAGAGAAAATGAAATGGGGGCCGAGCTTATGATCTGAAATTGTTGAACTCGATATTGAGTCCGGAAGGCTGCAGACTGCCTAATCGGAAGATGAGGTGCTGTTCCTCGAGTTTACGTTGAGCTTCCGTGGAACAATACAAGAGGTCAAGGACGGTGAGGTCCGAGTGGGAATGGAGCGGTGAATTAAAATGACAGGCGACCGGAAGCTCGGGGTCACCCTTACGGACTGAATGGAGGTGTTCCGCAAAGCGGTCACCCAATCTGCGTTTGGTCTCCCCAATGTAGAGGAGACCGCATCGTGAGCAGCGAATACAGTATACTAGATTGCGAGAAGTACAAGTAAATCGCTGTTTCACCTGGAAGGGGTGTTTGGGGCCCTGGACAGTGGGAAGGGGGGAAGTATAGGGGCAGGTGTTACATCTCCCCCGCTTGCACGGGAAGGTGCCAGGCGAAGAGGAAGGGCTGTTTGGGGTGATAGAGGAGTGGACTAGGGTGTCTCGGAGGGAGCGGTCCCTGCGGAATGCTGAAAGGGGAGGGGAGGGGAAGATACGTTTGGCGGTGGGATCACTTTGGAGGTAGCGGAAATGCCGGAGGATGATCCGTTGAATGTGGAGGCTGGTGGGGTGAAAGGTGAGGACAAGGGGAACCCTATCGTGGTTCCGGGAGGGAGGGGCAGGGGTGAGGGCAGAAGTGCGGGAGATAGAACTGACACGGTCGAGGGCAGTGTCAACCACAGTAGAGGGGAATCCTCGGTTGCGGAAAAAGGAAGACATGTCTGAAGCACTGGTGTGGAAGGTGGCGTCGTCGGAGCAGATACGGCGGAGGCGGAGAAACTGGGAGAATGGAATAGAGTCCTTACAGGAAGTGGGGTGGGAGGAAGTGTAGTCCAGGTAGCTGTGGGAGTCAGTGGGCTTGTAGTAAATATTGGTCGATAACCTATCCCCAGAGATGGAGACGGAGAAGTCGAGGAAGGGAAGGGAAGAGTCCGAGATGGACCATGTGAAGGTGAGGGAAGGGTGGAAATTGGAGGCAAAGTGAATGAAATTGTCAAGTTCGGGGCGAGAGCAGGAAACGGCACCGATACAGTCATCAATGTATCGGAAAAAGAGGTGAGGGAGGGGACCCGAGTAGGACTGGAACAAAGATTGTTCCACATAGCCCACGAAAAGGCAGGCATAGCTAGGACCCATGCGGGTACCCATGGCAACACCTTTGATTTGGAGGAAATGAGTGGAGTTAAAGGAGAAGTTGTTCAATGTGAGAACAAGTTCAGCCAGGCGGAGGAGGGTCGTGGTGGATGGGGACTGGTCGGGCCTCTGTTCAAGGAAGAAGCGGAGCGCCCTCAGGCCATCCGGGTGGGGGATGGAGGTGTAGAGGGATTGTACGTCCATGGTGAAAAGGAAGCGGTTGGGGCCAGGAAACTGGAAACTGTTAAAGTGGCGGAGGGCGTCCGAAGAGTCACGGATGTAGGTGGGAAGAGACTGGACAAGGGGAGAAAAGATAGAGTCAAGATAGGAAGAGATAAGTTCTGTAGGGCAAGAACAGGCTGAAACGATGGGTCTACCAGGGCAGTCCTGTTTGTGGATCTTGGGAAGGAGGTAGAAGCGGGCTGTGCGGGGTTGGGGAACTATGAGGTTGGTGGCAGCAGGGGGAAGATCTCCAGAGGAGATGAGGTCAGTGACAGTCTTGGAAACGGTGGTTTGATGTTCGGTAGTGGGGTCATGGTCCAGGTGGAGGTAGGAGGTGGTGTCGGAGAGTTGGCGTTCAGCTTCCGCTAGGTAGAGGTCAGTACGCCAAACAACAACAGCACCACCCTTGTCAGCAGGTTTAATGACAATGTCAGGGTTGGATCTAAGAGAATGGAGTGCTGCAAGTTCAGAGGGAGGTAGGTTGGAGTGAGTGAGGGGAGCAGAGAAATGGAGACGGCCGATGTCACGGCGGCAGTTAGCGATGAAAAGATCTAGAGAGGGTAAGAGGCCAGGGGGAGGGGTCCAGGTAGAACGGGAATTCTGCAAGTGGGAGAAAGGGTCAGTTGTGCGGGGGGAAGACTCCTGGCCAGTGAAGTGGGCACGGAGACGAAGGCGACGGAAAAAGAGCTCAACATCGTGCCGAGCTCGAAATTCATTGAGGTGGGGGCGTAAGGGGATGAAGCTCAGGCCTTTGCTGAGGACTGATCGTTCAGGGTCAGAGAGTGGAAGGTCAGAGGGGATAGTGAAAACGTGGCAGGGGGTGGGATTGGGAGAAGGGGGGTCAGAGGAAAGTGAAGGGGAAGAAGGTTCCGGAGGGGCGTTGGTGTCCAAGAGTTGATGAAGCTTACGATCCTTGACATCGGAAAGGAAGAAGAAAAGTTTTTTGTTGAAGCGTCGGATGAGCCGAAGGATGAAATGGAACTGTGGACCCGGACAGCTTTGAGATAGAGTGCGCCGGTGTTGCTGAAGAGAGAAGTCGAGTGTGTTCATGTGGCGCCGCATGGCGTTGAGCGTGGATCTCAGGATGCGGCGCGAGCAGTAGTTCGAGGAACGATGAATATCTTGGAGATATTTGTAATCCTGGGTGGATCCGAAGCACGAAGGGTGGAAGTTTAGTTGGAATCCACGTGGAGTAAGTTGGAACCGGAGACAGTTGCTGAGGTATTACAGTATACAGCAGCCAAGAGAAAGTAGTACATCTCTTAAAGTAGTTCTCTTAAGGTGGAACAGGTTACATACACCACAATCCTCCCTTTTTAGCTTAACAGTTATATCCCCATTTAACATAACATAATAACATTATATATATATACAACATCATGCAAAACAGTTCAAAGATTCAGTCTCTGAGGAGGCCTCCTGATTCGAGTTGGATAACGCCTTTCAGGGGTCTCTGATTCTCGTTGCTGGGGTGACTCATCTAGTTGGTCTCTTATGGATTGGACATCATCATCAGGTACATTCACTTCTGCGGTAGATGCTTCAGGTTCACTAACTTCTTTCACGGTTGTCTCTGCTGTAACCATGGGTTCGACCCTTGTTCTCGATTCTACCAGTTGGTCAGCATGACGCCGTATTACATTTTCACCAATATCTACCGTGTACATCAGGGGTCCTTGTCTGGCCCGAATTGTTCCAGATTGCCATTTCTCGTTTTTATAGTCCCGGGCTAACACTGGTTGTCCTATTTCGAAGCTCCGAGTGGTCTTGTTATTTATATGCTGGAACTGTTTGTTTTCAACTTCCCTCCGCACATTTGGTTTTAACAAGTCCAACCTGGACCGCAACCTCCTGTTATAGAACATCATGGCAGGACTTTGGTTTGTCACTGCATGAGTGGCGTTTCGATATGCCAGTAGGAATTTGTCCACCTTGTGTTGTAGTGGAATCTGATCTTCGCTCATGGCCTTTATTGCTTTTTTAAACGTTTGTACAAATCTCTCAGCCAACCCGTTTGTAGCCGGATGATATGGGGCAGAGGTATAATGTTTCACCCCATTCTTCTTCATGAATTTCTGGAATTCTTCTGACACGAACTGCGGTCCGTTGTCTGAACATAATTGTTCTGGCAATCCATTTCTTGCAAATATCGTTCTCAGCACCGCGATCGTCTTTTCCGAGGTAGTGGTAGTCATCTTAATCACTTCTGGCCATTTAGAATGTGCGTCCACCGCAATTAAAAACATGGAGTCCATGAATGGACCAGCAAAGTCAATATGTACACGTTGCCATGGGGTTGAAGGCCATTCCCATGGATGCAGCGGTGCAATCGGAGGTGCATTTTGCACTTTTTGGCACCCTGAGCAGCTTTTCGTCAGATCCTCTATCTGTTGGTCGATACCCGGCCACCACACATAAGCCCTAGCAAGGCTTTTCATCTTGACTCCCCCCCAGATGACCTTCATGCAGTTCCTTTAGAACTCTCTCTCTTAACTTAGGAGGAATAATCACCCTTGTTCCATACATCAATGTTCCTTGACAGACGGACAGCTGTTCTCGTCTTGCTGAGAATGCCGGTAACAGTGGATCACCATGTGCTGGCCATCCCTTCACTGTCACTTCGTAGACCCTGGACAGTGTCGGGTCGTTCCTGGTTTCTCTTTCAATACTTGCATTGGTGACTGGTAAACATTCGATGATGGTCGAGTGAAATAACTCAACAGGGTCAACCGTCGGTGCCTCCTCCTCTGTAGGTAGTGGCAGGCGCGACAGCCCATCAGCATTACCATGCTGCTTTGTACCTTTGAATTCAATCTGATATTGATGTGCCCCTAGGAAAAGGGACCATCTCTGGAGTCTCTGTGCTGTCATCACCAAAACACCCTTCTTAGGGTTAAAAATGGATACCAACGGCTGGTGGTCTGTCAGAAGCGTAAACTTTTGGCCCTGCAGGTAATGATTAAACTTCTTTACTGCCCACACAAGGCTGAGAGCCTCCCTATCTATCTGAGCATAGTTGCGCTCAGCGGAGGTCAATGATCTGGATGCGAACGCAACTGGCCTCTCCTGGCCATTTGGCAACTTGTGTGAGAGTACTGCCCCAATACCGTATGGAGAAGCATCACAAGCCAAACGAATAGGCAGAGTTGGGTTGAAGTGAACCAACACTTCCTCTGAGGTGATCAATGCCTTGCTTTCGCGAAAGGCCCTCTTACAGTCCTCGCTCCACTTCCATGGTACTCCCTTCTGCAAAAGAGCATTCAGCGGGTGCAGCACCGTGGATAAATTTGGCAGAAACTTATGGTAATAGTTAATCAACCCTAGAAACGACCTCAATTGGGATACATTATCCGGAGCGGGAGCCTTCACAACAGCTTCGATCTTGTCAGGAGACTTATGAAGCCCCTCCTGGTCAATGACATGACCACAGTACGAGATCCGCTTCTGAAAGAACTCACATTTCTGGCGATTAACTCGAAGTCCATATTCTTTTAATCTGGTGAGCACCAGTTCCAAGTTTGCAAGGTGTTCCTCGTCATCATCTCCTGTAATCAGAATATCGTCCAGGTAACATTGTGTGCCTGGAATTCCCTGTAATACCTGCTCCATGGCCCTCTGCCAAATTGCTGGAGCCGATGCCACTCCAAAAACCAGTCTATTATACCGGTACAAGCCTCTATGCGTGTTGATCGTGAGATACTGGCGTGACTCTTCCTCAACTTCCATCTGTAAGTACACTTGCGCCAGGTCTATCTTGGTGAAGTGTTTCCCGCCGGACAACGAAGCGAAGATATCCTCAATCCGCGGAAGCGGATACTGCACCGTGTGAAGCACCGGATTAACGGTGATCTTGAAATCTCCACAGATGCGAACCTTCCCCGGTTCCCCCGGCTTGTTGCTTGATGAACACTTCATGACGGGGACAATGGGCGTGGCCCACTCACTCCAGTCTACCTTAGACAGTACTCCTGAACGTTCTAGCCCTTCCAGCTCAGCTTCCACAGCAGGTCGTATTGCATAAGGTACCGGTCTGGCTTTGAAAAATTTCAGGTTTGCATGTTCTTCGACCTTGATGTTTGCCGTAATTCCTCTGTGTTCCCAGTCCCTGTTGGAACACCTCTTTAGCATCATCCAATATTCTGGACAATCGTTTAGGTTTGACATCTTTTGTACCGGAATCTACCGTTAGTGCTTTTAAGGAATGCCAGTCCATATTTATTTTCCTAATCCACTCCCGTCCCAGTAGTGGTGGACCTCCCTCAGGTAGCACATATAAGTCCATTCCTCGGCTTTCTTTGCCCTTGTGGACCACCTTTACCTCTATCTTCCCGATGGGGTATACTCTTTGCCCCGTGTATGTTTTCAATACAATCTCCGTATCCCGTAGGGGAATATGTGGGAATAACCTTTTGTAATCTTTCTTATTCATGACCGTCAATGCCGATCCAGTGTCCAATTCCATCTTCACTTGGACTCCTGCTATCTGAAGTGTGACCCAAATTGTTTGGAGGTCTGCTTCCTTACCAACATTGTGTACTCTTAGACTACCCAGTTCATTACTGCTGGAGTCTGAATCTGACTTCTGTTCGTTCGAACTGTTCTCTGTCACCTTGTGTACCTTTCTGTGCTTTTCCTGCGGTGACTTTTTGTTGCTGGTCTTCTTTCCTGACCGGCATACTTTAGCTATGTGACCAAGCCTGCCACATTTTCTGCATTCCTGATTTTTGAACCAGCACTGGTTCTGATCGTGCGTTGTCTTTCCACAACGATAACATTTTACTGTACTCAAGACCATTTGATTGGTGCAGAGTTCCGGTGACCGTAGCTGCATTTCCGCAGTGCCTCTCGCTGCGGCTTCTTGCGATGCTGCAATAGTGACAGCTTTATCAAGTGTAAGATCATTCTCCTCAAGCAGCCGCTTTTGTGTTCCTTCTTTTAACAATCCACACACAAATTTATCTCTCAGCGCATCTGCTAGTCCTGTTCCAAACTGACAGTACTTCGATAGCTTATGTAGTTCAATTAAAAATTCAGCGTTGCTTTCGTCTTTCAACTGCGTTCTCCTGTAAAATTTAAATCGTTCCGCTATCATCAGCGGCGTGGGGTTTAAATGATTTTTCAGGACAGTAACAATATTCGCGAAAGTCTGATCCGCCGGTTTATTTGGCGATAGAAGGTGCTTCAATAGCCCGTATGTCTTCGCACCCATTGAGCTTAATAAGGTTAGTGCTTTCTCATCATCTGGTACCTTATTTGCTTTACAATAAATTTCCATGCATTCTACATACATGGTCCAATCTTCGATATCACTATCAAAGGTATTAATGCTCCCATGTTTAGGCATCCTTGCAAGTTTTTCAAAATTTTTTTTAAATGGCGGCTTCCCGCGCTTGTCTTCTTCCCCCGCCTACTAAAACGGCGGCTTCCCGCGCTTGGCAGTCTTTCCCGCGCTCGTCTTCTTCCCCCGCCGACTACAATGGCGGATTGCCGCGTTTGCCTTCTTCCCCCGCTGGCTGCAATGGCGATTGCCTTGCTGCTGCCGTTCTCGCCTCCCCAGCGGTTCTCACTCCCCGACGCTGCTTTGCCTTGCAGCCCCGCTTGCAGCCCGGTCCTTTACACCGGCTGCGTTTGAATTCTCCGCGGCTCTCGAGCCTTAAGCTGCCCCAGTCGCTGCGCCTCTCAGCCTCGATTGCAGCCCGGCCCTTTCTACCGGCCGTGGTCGAGCTCTCCGCCCTTATTCCTCCGTTTTCCCTCCCCTACTCCACAGTCAACGCGGCCGACTTTCTGCTCGGGTCGCTGATCGGCTTACCCACCACCGTGGTAGAAGGGATGATCACTGCCTGTCGCTGATGGAGGGCTTCGTGGTCAGAATTCTTTTCCTTTTTTTTAACCCGGGTTCTCGATGCCTCCCGTGCGATGGTGCTCAGCAGGATGATGAGGGCGGATGCCTCTTCTCGACGCCCGTTTTGAGGACGAAGCTGCCTTGGATGTAAAATTGCCGCAGGGTAAGATCAGACTCGTCGCCACTGTTGAGTCTGTATGTCCCAGTTATGTTTAGGGTCAATCACTGGACGCCGACAACAAGAATAACTTTTAACAGGTCTTTACTATTCGGAGGTCAGGGCTGAACTGCCCAGCAAATCCTTGCAGAACACTTATATACCGGTGTGGTCACCACCGGTATTACAGTATTACAGTATACAGCAGCCAAGAGAAAGTAGTATATCTCTTAAGGTAGTTCTCTTAAGGTGGAACAGGTTACATACACCACAGACGGGTCACATTGTCCGCATGCCCGATACGAGACTCCCAAAACAAGCGCTCTACTCAGAGCTCCGGCATGGCAAGAGAGCCCCATGTGGGCAGAAGAAACGCTTCAAGGACACCCTCAAAGCCTTCTTGAAAAAGTGTAACATCCCCACCGACACCTGGGAATCCCTGGCCCAAGACCGCACAAAGTGGAGGAGAAGCATCCGGGAAGGTGCCTAACACCTCGAGTCTCTTCGCCCGGAGCAAGCGGAAGCCAAGCACAGGCAGAGCATGTCAACCCAAGCACCCTACCCACCCGCCCCTTCAACCACCGTCCGCCCCTTCAACCACCGCCTGCCCCACCTGTGACAGAGACTGTAGGTCCCGCATTGGACTCATCAGTCACCTGAGAACATTTTAAATGTGGAAGCAAGTCATCCTTGGTTCCAAGGGACTGCGTAAGAAGAGGAAGACATCATGTGGCAGCCAGGGTGTACAGTGTCAAGTGAAGTAAAATTGGCCATGGCGAGGCCATCCCTGGCATCCTGGGCAGCAATGTACTCGGGTGCTGATGCCCTGTGTCCTGTGCAGCATCAGGTGATTGTGGAGAAGGTTGTTGGTGCTGCTGGTGTGCCTGGTGATGTTGGTGTTGGGGTTGATCATGGTGGGATTCTGTGGACCAAGGTGAGATTTTTTCAAAGGTATCAATGTTGCTGGAATAGATGGCAGCTGAAGTTGAGATGACAGAAGCGATCTGTCATTGGTGAGAGAGGTTGCTGCAAGGAGGTGACACTGGATAGAGAGTTTGCTCCAAACACTTCAAACCTCCATTAAGCTGAAAAGTGCATTCCAAATCCTGAAGGCGCCAGCTTCTGAGATTGGAAATTGAACAGCTGTGAAATGGTAGCTTTTATACCACGTTTGCAGCTGTCAACTATTCACAGCAATGCAGAGTCATTGAGAACCTGACACATTTACTTGACCTGATCCCCGAGCTCCGGGAACCTCGTTAAAAACTTGGAAAAATCGTTAGGACCTGGTAAAATGCTGCTTAACCAACTTTAAGCAGCTTCTTAAGTATCTCAATTGCCTGACCCGCTGCTTAGTGCCGGGTCTGCAAACCAAACTGCAGGCAGAGCCGGCACTTGGGAAATTAAAAAGGAGGTGGGTTCAGAGCGGACTTCTGCCCCACTGTCAATCACTGCCATTTTGACAGCGAACCCACCTCCGAACCCGCCCTCTGAGCGCCAGCAAAATTCCGCCCAAAGGGTGGTAGAAGTTTGGAACTCTTTTCCACAAGCAGCAATTGATGCTATATCAATTGTTAATTTTAAATCGGAGATTGACAGCTTTCTGTTAACCAAAGGTATTAAGGGATATGGGCCAAAGGTGGGTATATGGAGTTAGGTCGCTGATCAGCCATGACTTCATTGAATGGCGGAGTGGGCTCAAGGGGCTGAATGGCCTACTCCTGTTCCTACGTATACTTTTTGTGTCTTCTACTGTAAAGACAGATACAAAATAATTGTTTAAAGTCTCTGCCATTTCCTTGTTCCCTAATATAATTTCTCCTGCCTCAGCCTCTAAGGGACCAATGTTACTCTTGCTACTCACTTCCTTTTTACATACTTGTTGAAGCTCTTACAATCGTTTTTTATATTTCTTGCTAATTTACTCTCCTATTCAATTTTCTCCCTTTTTATCAATTTTTTGGTCATCCTTTGTTGATTTCTAAAGCTCGCCCAATCCTCAGGCTTACTACTATTCTTTGCAACATTATAAGTCTCTCCTTTTAATCTAATATTATCCTTAACTTCTTTAGTTAGCCACGGAGGGATCACTCTTCCCGTGGAGTTTTTAATTCTCAATGGAATGTATATTCGTTCAGAATTTTTAGAATATTTCTTTAAATGATTGCCACTGCTTATCTACTGTCCTACCTTTTAATCTGATTTCCCAACTTGCCCCTCATACCTACGTAATTGGCTTTGTTTAAGTTTAAGACTCTAGTGTCAGACTTAGAATTTCACATTGAGTTTGAAGGTGACATTCTTATCATATAATGATCACTTTTTCCGAGAGGGTCCTTTACTATAAGATTACTAATTAACCCTGTCACATTATACAAAACAAGATCTAAAATAGCCTGTTCCCTGGTGGGTTCCATGACGTATTGTTCTAGGAAACTGTCTCGAATACATTCCATGAACTCGTCCTCCAGACTACCCTTGCCAATTTGATTTCCCCAATCTATATGCAGATTAAAGTCCCCCACGATTATTGTATTACCTTTGTTACAAGCTTCTATTATTTCTTGATTAATACTCTGTCCAATGGTATAGCTACTATTAGGGGCTTATGAACTACTCCCACCACTGTTTTCTGTCCGTTGTTATTTCTTACCTCCACCCATACTGATTTCTACTTCCCGATCTTCTGAGCCAAGATCTTTTCTCACTACTGTCCTTATGTCATCCTTAATTATCAGGGCAAACCCCCGCCCCGCCCTCCTGTTCCAGTCTGCCTGTCTTTTTGATACATCAAGTACCCTGGAATATTTAGTTCCCAACCCTGGCCACCTTGCAACCATCCATGTCTCTGTAATGGCTATTAGATCATACGCATTTATCACTATTTGTGCCACTAATTCATCTATCTTGTTACGAATGTTTCATGCATTCAGGTAAAGAGCCTTTAGTTTTAACCTTTTACCATTATTCCCTGCTTTCATCTTATTCAAAGGATGTCGTAAACTGGAAGAGAATAGTTTGCATGATTTACAGTGGTGCTCTCCCCTCAAGCTGTGAACAAGAGATGAGAACAGACAGATTATGAAGTAGAAAGTGGTGATGCCAAGCTTTTACCAGACTCTCAGGTAGAACGCAGGAAGGTAGTTGGAAGTTTGTTTGTCCAGTAAGACTAATATGGGGAAATGTAGTGTATTCATTATTGTCTATTAGTACTTTTGAAATGTAGTCACTGTTGTCAAATAGGAAACACGGCAGCCAATTTGTGCACAGAAAGCTCCCACGAACTGCAATTAAATAAATGACCAGATCACCTGTTTTAGGTGTTGATTAAGAGACAAATATTGACCAGGACACCGGGAGAACTCCCCTGCTCTTCTTTGAATAGGGCCATAAGATCGATCATACCCACCTAAGAGGGCAGACCAGGCCTCAGTTAATGACTGACAAATAAAACAGCTTAACAATTTGTATCTGGCTTTATCCTAGAAAGTGTTATCTCAGTCCCCCTTCAAAACAATTAGATAGATGCACATTAGAATATATGCAAAAGGCATGAATATCCAGTTCAAACCACAATGGGGTCCTATCATTACACCCGTGGGTTACACTATCACTATCATGTAGTTACATAATGGGCAGGACAGGCACACCCCTAAACATAAGACCTTCAGACTGCTTATGGGATTGACTGGGCCTGAGAGGATATTTAAGGCAAGTGCCCGTTTCAACAATGAGGAGAGGCATTAGGTTTTCCCCTTGTCCAACAGCTCCAGTTTCCACAGGCTGAAGATCATAGGGCGAAAATTATTAATTTTTTGCAAAATAGTGAAGATGCCTTTTTTAGTATCAATATGAATGAACAGATAACAACATCGAGGGAGAGTGCACTTTTACAAAATATGGAGTTTCTGAGAATGCAATTTTGTTGGCAGTAACAACAGAAAATTAGCTCCCAATCTTAACAAACCTGCAATTAGGATTTTTACGTGTTTCTCAAGCAACTAACAGACCATTTAAACCAGAATAAATATCAAAAGGGTCAATATCGCTGGGGAAGGTATAAATTTAGACGGAGAGAAAATCCCAGTTCACCTGCAAGACCCTGCAATCCTGGTTTTTCTGTTCAAGAATGACTTGAAGTGCAGCACCGATAAAGATGTTAATTGTTGACGCTGTAGTTTCTGCCAAGCAGCTTAGTCAAAATATTTTGATTTACTGTATTTTTTGAAGTTTTATCATTTATTTTAGTGCACTGAAAGTATAGTATAAACCCTTTGTGTGTATTTTACAAAACCAATGATACCCAGACACTGGCAGATGAAAACACAAAATTATTTTCAAAATTCCTGAAGCTTGATACAATACCCGTAGAAAAATTCTAATTTGCTGTTGTCAAATTCTGAAAACTATTGACAACCTTCACATGCTCCAGAATTTTCTCACTAAAAGAATTTGCGTGAAAGGGAAAGTTTGATAGGATACCAGACGTTTGCACCCTCTGTATCTATAATGTAATCGCGGAGGATTTGGACGTAATGCCAATTAAATTTTTAAACTTTAATATTCAAGTTTTGAAAAGTTGGCCTTGCACAAGTTGTACTTAAATCAGAACCAAAGGTGAGACCAGTGTTCACACACCACATCTAATAAAATGATTGATGCGTAAGTCACTTTGACATATCCTACTAGTTCTGCATCAGTGTAAAGTAAAAACTGCATCAAATAGGTACAAAATGTGCAGTACAGCTGTCCCAATAGATTGCGTGTGTTGTGATCATTAGGGACGTTTCCTGCACTGCATAAAATTACCTTTTAAGTCACATTTGCAGCATACCACAGGAGCAGTTTGATTTTCAGTAGATGAATGGCACAGGTGCACATTTTGTTGGATTGTTACGTGAAGATATGAATCATCTTGACTGCCTCATCCATCTGTCTGAGAAAGCTACAACCTGTCACAAGGACTAAACGGGACTAACTTCTTATAAGAGGCTGATACAAATTTGGGGTCCGTAAGAGATATTCTCTTGGGCTCAGTGTCACCGGGGCCTCTTGTAAGCAAACCCCACATGCCCTAAGATCAGGAGTTTATCTTCACTGCCCCCTGTTTGTGCTGGATACTGTAATTTTGCACGTGTACCCGTGTGCAATTCTCTTTTCTTCTGGAACATGCACTATAAACACCCTAGTGAGATGAGGTCAATTGTAAACCAAGAAACTGGTTGATTTTACACAAAACAGAGGATTGAACAGACCACAGTTTTCAGTGGAATACAAGATATTTTATATCACTCATAATATAGAAATAACTGTGTACACCCTACTACCCTTGAAGAAGAACGAAATTCACTTTACAGATTAGCAACCCTTAAACAAGCCAACAATTACCTTAGGAAAAGGCCGTGTTCGCTCCCTCTCTGCCCATTTTCCAATTCAAACTTAATTCAGACTGACTTCTTTTCCAACCAGACAGGAAGCCAAAGACTCGACCCTCCTCAGCGCTCCATGTTGGGGATTGGATAGTTAAAATTGCCTGTCAAACATGCAGCTTTGAATCATATAGCTGCTCCACCCACCCCCTCCCAAAAAACACAATGCACCTGCATGGCCCTTTCAGCTAAGACCCACATTGAGCTCAGTGGGAAAATTGACAAATCCCCATGACATGATGGCCTACATCCAAGGGTTTTAAGAGGTGGCTGCAGAGATAGTGGGTGAATTGGTTTTGATCTTCCAGAATTCCCTAGATTCTAGAATGGTCCCTGTGAATTGGAAGGTAGCAAATGCAATCCCCCTCTTCAAGAAAGGAGGGAGAGACAAAATGGGGAACGATAAACCAGTTAGCCTGACATCAGTAGTAAGGAAAATGCTAGAATCTATTGGCCCAGAAATTCCGTTCACAGCCCTCCCGCGGGCGGAGGGCTGCGATCCTGAAAAATCTCCGCCTGGACCGGAGGGCTCCCGGGAGGCGCAGCATTCTGTTGCTGTGCCTCTTCAAACTGCCGGTGTGCAGGGCACGCGTATCCCAGGGGCGCAGCTAGTTCCCAGCGTCCCTGGGATCACGTGGGCCATGGGGAGCCAATCAGAGCAGGGAATCTCCATTCATAGATTTGACAGGAAGACCTGTCAAATCTATGAATAGAGATCAGCCCCAAAACATAAGTAAAACTTCAAATAATTTTTTTTAATCACATTTTTAAAATGACTATAAATTACATAAATTAGCTATTTTAAACAAAAATTAAAATTTTTGAAAAAATAATTAAAATTTTTAACGGGGCTAAAAATAAAGTTACCTTTCTTTAAAGTATTTTAAAATGATAAATCAGTGGGGGAAAAAAATTTCTTTTACTTTTCTTCACCTCTTACCTTGTTAAAACAGGCCTTGCGCCTGCTTTTCCAGGCACAGCTGTTTCAGACTTACGTGGACTGAAGCAACTGTTGAAAAAACAGAAGTTGCAGCCGTACGCACTGCCTGTCTGGCGCAGGCGTTTGTCCTGTGAAGCCCTTTCTTCACAGAACGGAAGTTCCGGTTTCCAGCGCATGCGCAGTGCATGCTTAAAACCAACACTTCTTTTGGCCCTACGGGTGAGTACACAGCACATACACACCCGTAGGGAACAGAATTTATGGGCCATTATTAAAGACGTGGGAACAGGGCACTTGGAAAATCACATTATGATTAGGCAGTCAACACGGTTTTATGAAAGGGAAATTGTGTTTGACAAATCTATTAAGAGTTTATTGAGGGTGTAACTAGCAGGGTAGATAAGGGGGAAGCAGTGGATAATGTATATTTGGATTTTCAGAAGGCGTTCAATAAGGTGTTACACAAAAGGTTGTTAGACAAGATTAGGGCTCATGGGATTGGGGGTAATATATTAGTATGGATTGAGGATTGGTTAAAGGACAGAAAACAGAGAGTAGGAATAAATGAATCATTTTCAGAATGGCAGGGTGTAACTAGTGGAGTGCCGCAAGGATCAGTGCTTGGGCCTCAGCTATTTACAATCTATATTAGACTTAGGTGAGGGGACCGAGAGTAATATATCCAAGTTTGCTGACGATACAAAGCTAGGTGGAAAAGTAAGCTGTGAGGAGGAAGCAAAGAGGCTGCAAAGGGATATAGACTGGTTAACTGAGTAAGAAGGTGGCAGATGGAGTATAATGTGGGGAAATGCGATGTTCTCCACTTTGGTAGGAAGAATGGATAACAAGAATATTTTTTTTTTAAAGTGAGAGACTTGTAAATATTGGTATTCAGAGGGATTCGGGTGTCCTTATACACAAATCACAAAGTTAACATGCAGGTATAGCAAACAATTAGGAAGGCACATGGTATGTTGGCCTTTATTGCAAGGGGGTTGGAGTATACGAGTAAGGAAGTCTTGCTGCAGTTATATAGGGCTTTGGTGAGACCACACCTGGAGTACTGTGTATAGTTTTAATCTCCTTACCAAAGGAAGGCTATACTTGCCTTAGAAGTGGGTGCAACAAAGGTTCACTAGATTTTTCCCTTGGATGAGCGAGGCTGTCCTATGAGAAGAGATTGATTAGAATGGGCCTTTTGGGCTGGATTTTGCCCTATAACAGGTAGTTAACAGGCAGATAAGAGGATTATCCCCATTTTGCCCATGCAAGTGCGGGCTTCCCAAAGGCTCCGAAACCCGCCAGGGTCACTGAGGCGTGTGGTGGGTCTGAGGGGTGCAAAAGTGTGCTGTGGAGGTGAGTATCTGAGGTAAGTGGAAACTGTTAGAAAAAGTGTACTTGCCTTTGTTTCTTCCTGCAGGCTTCAATTGGTGGGGATGCGGAGAGTCTCGCACCTCCGCAACAGAGATGACAGATGGCCGTTGCATTCTCCAATGTAGCAAGCATCTAATTTCTGCAAAAGAAAGAGGTTTGATGAGGTCTTGAATTCAAGAACTCATCAAACTACAGAGAATGTCAGTGTTTGACAGCTTCACAGAGCTGTCAAACGATGACAATTTGACAGATGAAACGTCATACGTTGGTGTTCTGTTACCGACTTTCCCTTAATTGGCCTGCTGGGCGGGCTTAACAAGGTCAATCAAGGGAAAATAGTGTGGGTTGGCCAGAAGTTGATGGAGGCGGGACTGAAACCCAACAAGTGGGAGTCCCGTCTCCAAAAGCTCCCCATTGGCAAAATCCAGCCCATATTCTATGGTGCTTAGAGAAATGAGAGATGATCTCATTTAAATGTATAAAATTCTTAGTGAGCTTGCCTGGGTAGCTGAGAGGTTGTCTTTCCCTGGCTGGAGAGTCTAGAACTAGGGTTCAGAGTCTCAGGATAAGGGGTCGGCCATTTAGGACTGAGATGAGGAGAAATTTTTTCACTGAGGGTTGTGAATCTTTGGCATTCTTTACTCCAAAGGGCTGTGGATGCTGAGTCTTTGAGCATATTCAAGACTGACAATCAATAGATTCTTGGGTACAAAGGGAATCAAGGGATAGGGTGAGAAAGTGGAGTTGATGTAGAAGTTCAGCCATGATCTTCTTGAATGGTGGAGCAGGCTCCAGGGGGCTGCTCCTGTTTCTATTTCTTATGTTATTCTAATCTTGTTTCCAATTTCCTCTCTGGAATATACTAACAAACTGATTTTGTCTCAAACTAATGTATAGCATGCAAAAAACACACTACTGGATCAAATCTCTTTCCTCCTCACCCCCTCCCTCTCTCTCCTCACCCCCTCCCTCTCCTCATCCACATTGTCCTGCATCTCCCCTTCCCTCCTGTCTACCCTCACAATCCCAACAGTCTCCAATCCCCTCACTCGCCCTAAGTCCAATTATTATCCCATCCTCCAGCCATGGTTGACTTAAATAGTGCCCTTAGTCTTGACTCCCTGTTTGCATCCTGACTGAAGAGCGACTAGTATATTATAATATTTGTTCAGACTTCAGAGAAAGGGCGATTTTCTTTTTCCACTAGCCGTGTGATAGAGAAAAGCCTCTCCGGAATAACTGCTAACATTTTTCAGAAGTGTTTGTGTTTTTGACAATTAAAATCTGAAATGCATTTGTAACAAAAAAAGACTTTTACTTATATAGCGTCTTTCATGACCTCAGGATGTCCCAAACTGCTTTACAGCCAATGAAGTAGTTTTGAAGTGCAGTCACTGTTGTAAAGTAGGAAACTCAGGGTTTAAGCTAGCTTGGCAGGGAGATGGGTCCAGCATATAGGATTAGAAAAGAGGAATAAGGTGCATAAAAGAGTGATTGTGTTGGATAGTACTAGAGGCGGCAGTAGTACCATATTAGATGGGAGCAGACTAAGAAAGACTATGAAAAATTCAAAAATGGGTTTAGAATGCATGTACGTAAATGCACAAATTGTGGTGAATAAGGTTGGGGAGCTACAAGCACAATTAGCCGTGTGGCAATATGATGTTGTGACAATAACGGAAATGTGGCTTAAAAACAGTGAGGACTGGGCACTTAATATTGAAGGATACAAGGTGTTCAGAAAAGATAGGGAAGGAAAAAAGGAGGTGGGGTGGCAGTGCTGATTAAAGAAGACATTGTAGTGTTGGAAAGGGAGGATGTTCTTGAGGGGACAAGGATAGAATCCATTTGGTTAGAGTTAAGGAGCAAAAAGGGTATGATCACGCTATTGGAGGTATTCTATAGGCCTCCAAATAATGAGAGGGAGATAGAGAAGCAAATCTGCAGGGAAATCGCAGAGATATGCAAGAGCTATAGGGTGGTGATATTGGGTGATTTTAATTACCCAAATATCAATTGGGATAATGCTAGGGTAAAGGGAAAGATAGGGGAGGAATTTCTGAAATGTGTTCAGATGAATGAGGTGGGCCAGGTTGACCAAGTGTCTGTGGGAGAACACTTGGGTACGAGTGATCATCGTATCATAAGATTTATATTAGCAATGGAGAAGAGCAAGGTACAATCTGGAGTGAAACTTCTAAACTGGAATAGGGCTAACTTCAATTGGATGTGAAAGGATCTAGCCAGGGTAAAATGGAACCAAAGACTGACAGGTAAAACTGTAATGGAACAATGGGTGATCTTTAAGGAGGAGATGTTCCAAGTACAGGCTAGGTACATTCCAACAAAAGGGAAGGGTAAGGGAACCAAAGCAAGGGCTCCTTGGATGACGAGGGAGATAGAGAAGATGATGAAACAACAAAAGAGGGTGTACGATGCATGTCAGGTGAATTCTTCAAGGGAAAACCAGACCAAATACAATAAGTTGAGAGGGGATGTGAAGATGAAAATAAGATTGGCAAAGAGAGAATATGAGAGTAGAATGGTGGTTAACATGAAAGGGAGCCCAAAAATCATCATCTAGCATGTAAACAGTAAGCGGGTAGTGAGAGGCGGGGTGGGGCCTATTAGAGACAAAGAAGGTGATATATGCTTAGCGGTGCAGGGCAAGGCTAGAATACTCAGTACTTTGTATCGGTGTTTACTAAGGAGGTGGATGCTGACAAAATATCGGTAGAAGTGGAAAAGGTGGAAGGGGTGAAAATTGGTAGACAGGATGTACTAGAAAGGCTGGGTATGCTTAGAATGGACAAGTCACCTGGTCCAAATGGCTTGCATCCCAGGTTGCTAAGGGAATTGGGGGAGGAGATAGTGGAAGGGCTTGCCATAATTTTCCAATCTTCCCTAGATGCGGGGGAGGTGCCTGAGGATTGGAAAGTGGCAAATGTGACACCATTGTTCAAGAAAGGGTGTAAGGACAATCCTAGTAACTACAGGCCGGTCAGTTTAACATCAGTGGTGGGTAAAGTTTTAGAAACAATAATCTAGGAAAAAATTAACCGGCATTTGGAGCGGTTTAAGCTAATTAAGGAGAGCCAACATGGGTTTGTAAAAGGCAGATTGTGTTTGACTAATCTACTTGAATTTTTTGATGAAGTAACAGAGAGGATTGATGAAGGGAATGCAATGGATGTTGTCTACATGGATTTTTGGAAGGTGTTTGACAAAGTACCACATAGAAGGCTAGCTAACAAAATTGAGGCTCATGGAATAGGTGTGTCAGTGACAGCTTGGATAAGGAAGTGGCTTAAGGACAGAAAACAGCAAGATGTGGTAAATGGCTGTTTTTCAGACTGGAGGATGGTAGACAGTGGTGTTCCCCAAGGACCAGTGCTGGGGCCACTGCTTTTTTTGATATATATAAATGACCTGGATATGGGAATACAGAGTAGAATTTCTAAATTTGCTGAAGACAGCAAACTTGGGGGGGTGGCAAATAGTGATGATGATACCAATCGACTGCAACAGGACATAGAAAGGCTAGCAGAATGGGCAGACAAGTGGCAGATGGAATTTAATACAGAGAAGTATGAGGTGATGCATTTTAGCAGAAGGAACAGGGAGAGGCAATATACACTTATTGGCACAGTTTTAAAGAGTGTAGAGGGACCTGGGAGTTAATGTGCATAGGCCCCAGAAGGTGGCGGGACATATTGAGAGTGGTTAGCAAAACATATGGGATCTCGGGCTTCATAAATAGAGGTATTGGGGGAAAAATTGGGTATTGCCCATTTTGGGGCGCTAATATTGGCTGGGTGCAAAGTTTAGCGCCCTGCGCTAATTATCGCCTCCAACTGCAAAATTTGCCTCTGTCATCCCTGGAGGTGATTTGAGCACTAAATCAGGTGCTACACACCTCTCTTAAGATGCAAACGTCAGGGAGCGAGGCGCTACCTCCGAACGCTACCGAAGCTCAGGCGATGCCGATGACCATGGAAGCCAGACACACTGGCGCCATCCAGTTCTTAGAGGAGGGGCCAGCCATACCCTGCTCATTGCAGCCTTGAATCTCGGCCTGGAGAGACCTCTAAAGCAATTGTGTTGGAAGCACTAATGGATAGGCCCAGGCAAAGAGCTAGGTGTTTAGGAACCTCAAAAGTGGTGCTGAGAGCCAAAACTCCTTAGGACAGCGTTAAAACCAAAAATTTTGCCAACAAGAAAAGGCAGGAAGTGCCTGCCTTTAAATAGCGCTCCCCCAGCCCCTTCCCGACTTGAAAACGTTCCCCTCTACCTGTCGTTCCTAGCGGCAGGTGCTAAGACAGGGGGCGTGACTCAATATCCAGTCCAGGACGCTACCAGGGCATTACACACTCAACTGACGTCATGATCTGCAGGCGCAGGAGATCATGGCAGTAGTGTTTAGCGCCGCCGCAAAATGACTGGTCAATTTCGCGAGCGGCGCTAAAATCGCCGCGCTCCGGCGCTAAGTTCCTAGTGCCCCCCGGAGGCACTAACGGGAGGCACTAACCAACCAAATTTTGCCCCCATTGAATACAATAGTAGAGAAGTTATGCTGAACCTCTATAAAGTGCTGGTTAGGCCACAACTGGAGTATTGTGTCCAGTTCTGGTCACCACACTTTAGGAAGGATGTGAAGGCCCTTGAGAGGGTGCAGAGGAGATTTATCAGAATGATTCCGGGGATGGGGGATCTTGGCTATAAGGACAGGTTGGAGAAGCTGGATTTGTTTTCATTAGAGCAAAGGAGGTTGAGGGGTGATTTGATAGAGGTGTACAAGATTATGACGAGTTTGGATAGGCTAGACAGGGAAAGGCTGTTTCCACTAGTTGATGGTACAAGGATTAGGAGACAGAGATTTAAGGTTTTGGGCAAGAGATACAGGGGGGATGTGAGGAAAAACTTTTTTACGCAGCGAGTGGTTTTGACCTGGAATTCACTGCCGACGGAAGTGGAGACACTCGATGATTTCAAGGGGAGACTGTATAGGTACTTGAGGGAAATAAACTTGCAGGGCTACGGGGATAGAGCGGGGGAATGGGACTGACTGGATTGCTCCACAGAGAGCCGGCATGGACTCGATGGCCGAATGGCCTCCTTCTGTCCCGTTTTGACTCTGACACAGCAGCCAATTTGTGCACAGCAAGCTCCCACAAACAGCAGTGTGATAATGACCAGATAATCTGTTTTAGTGATGTTGGTTGAGGGCTAAGTGTTAGCCAGGAGGAACTTCCCTGCTCTTCTTTGAAATGAAAGGGAAAACTGGGCCTCGGTTTAACATCTCATCAGAAAGGCAGCACTTCCGACAGTGCAGCATTCCCTCAGCACTGCCCTAGAGTGTCAGTCCAGTTTTTGTGCTCAAGTCTCTGGAGTGGGACTTGAGCCCACAACCTTCTGACTCAGACAAAGTGCGCTATTACTGAGCCACAGCTGATTAAGGATATTTTTTGAGTCCCACTGTTGAATCACTGTTGTTGAAAGCATTGCATCACAAAAGGAGATTTTTTATTAGGATTGTAAAATTAAACAAGTGGTTTTCAGAATAGTTGCTGCACAGGTGATCTTTGTTACAAACTGAAATAATGAATTACGATCGAATGATTGTTGCTGATGTGTTTTACAGTTTCAGCCTTGAAATTAGTAATTATGTTGAGAAAAGCGATTGCAGATGTCTTTTAGAATATAGCCCTAGGTCAGTTTCCATTCTCAACGCTGCTAGCCAAAAATTGGATTGTAAAGTTTAAAAGGTTAGTTATGTACTGCCAGCAGATAAAGTTGCTGCTTTACTGTATGGGTGATGTCATTAGATTTTGTGCAACATGCCTGAAATCCAAGACTCTTAAATATTTGGGATAAAAAGTGCAATGGAAATTTTCAGGGCTAATTAGAACATTTGATTGTTGTCGTTTTACAGAATTACTGTTGATTTTGGCCATTTTCATGGCCAAGTAAAACCACTTGTAGTACAGTGTGCTGTGGTGTCTCTGAATGTTAGCCATTGTGTTCTATTTGGACCTTTTAAAAAAAATATGATATAGCGAATACATTGGTTTTGTAAGAAAGAATAGGTTTGGGACCAATGTTCCCTATAAGGTGCACGGCCGCACACCTCTCTGCTGGGCCTGTGCAGCCTGGGACCAACATTTTCAATGTAAAGTTTTGCACATGCGTGAAACTGAATGGGCTGTGCCCTGGAAAAAAAAATAAGCGGGAACGTTGTTTGGGAGAAGCAAAGAGTTCCAATATGTTAAAATTTACATGGAGTAAACAGCAGTTTTGTCTTGTGCTGTTTTATTTACGTAAAATGTGTTTTTTTTATGCTGAATGATACTGACGCGAACCATTCCCACAGTATAGACCAAGTACACTTGATTAATAGTTTTGATACAGACTATGTGGCACTTGGAACCAATCTTTTCATAATCCATTCACAAACTTGTAACTTGTATATTACCCAGTCTTTGTTCATTCATAGAATAGAAGAACCTCCCATATGATTCCTGTTCAATATTTCTCCACAGCTTTTAATTCTTGGACTACAGTAAGTCCTTTGCAGCTTTCAAAGTACTGTACATGTGTTTTCTGTAAGCTCGCCAAAGGAAGTTCTTTGTAAATTTGTACTGCTGAATATTGACGAGTAGAATTGGTGAACGTTATAGAATTGTGCTTGATTAACATTGTTATTATAGCTTGTATTTAAGTTTTAACCAATAATCACATGCCCCTACCATGATTTTTAAAACATTTTTAAAAAGATATGCACAAAATGCTACTTCACCATAAACTGTCACTGCCAGATATTGGTTGACATGCTGGAATATTTAAAACCCAAGAAACTACACTGAAGTGAAGAGTTGTGTAACGTTGGTGTGATGGTTATTTTTTTCACTAACAAGGACTTCTGTTGCCACCCACCAGCCTCTTTCATTCCTCCCCAACCCCCCCAAAATAGAAAAAGCTCCAAAAGGAATAATATGAAAAGTGCAAAATATGATTATTATATTATTACTCTGAAATATAAACATAAAATGCTGGAAATACACAGCAGGTCAGCCAGTATCTGTAAAGAGAGAAAAGAGAGGTTAGCATTTTGAATTTATACCCTTCATCAGTAGACTTATTAACCAATCTGAGGGAAAAGAAGAGCTAAAACATCCATGGTCACCACCTCAGATGAACATAGGTATGGAGACAACTTTCACCAACCTTAAAGCCCACATGCGCACAAGACTAAGGGTGGAGTTACATTACTACTTTTACATCAATGCAAAATGGTTCTGGGTGTGCACCAACACAAAAGTGACAGTATTACTCAGAAAACTACAGTGTTCACAAACAAATGATATGTGAAACCACCTCCAGGAGGTCATCTTGCACAAATCTTAGTTTGCTTAGATTGCAGTGTAACTTTATCCTTAGTGACACATCAGCAGGCAGATGGAATAGTCATACGAATGGTTTGACAGGGGAATCTGTTTCCAAGGATCTGTCTCTGCCCATCATCCTGTAATAAAACACTGGTGGCAATGATGTGATGGATCGTTAGGACGTCAGAAGAAAATCCTGGTCGACTTATAAAGTAACTATTGTTTTGTTCAGGTATGAGGATAAAGGCCCGAGCTGAATTGTTTCCCGTGGTTCCACTCAACCCAATTTCTTCATGTGCATCAAAAAGCACCATCAAATAAGACCACTATTGATGTTGCATTAGGACTCCGTTTAGTTCAGGCAACAACAACTTACATTTATATAGCAGCTTTAATGCAGAGAAACAACCCAAGGTGTTTCAGAGGGGCATAAGAAAAAAATGGATGCCAGGCCAAAAAAGGAGATAGTAAAGCTTGGCCAAAGAAGTTGGTTTTTAACTAGGGTATTAAAGGGGCAGGCGGAGTTTTAGGGAGGGAATTCCAGAGTGTGGGGCACAGGCACAGTTGCAAATGGTGAGACAAAGGAAGGGAGATGTGTAAGGCGCTAGAGTCAGAGGAACAGCGAGATTGGGGAGTCGGGGGTGAGATTTGTAGAACTGGAGGAGATTAGATATAGGGAGGTGCGATGTTATTGGAGTGTTTTAAAGATGAGGATAAAAAATTTTTAATTTGAGTCATTGGACTGGGAGCCAGTGTAGGTCAGCCAAGCCTAGGTGATGGAGAAGTGGGTGGGAAAAGATAAGGGCAGCAGAGTTTTTGAATGAGCTGAAGTTTATGGATGGCGGAAGATAGGATGTCAGACAGGAGTGCATTGAACTAATCAATTCCGGGGATGATGGAGGCATCAATGAGGGTTTTGCTGAAGGAGGGGTAGGTGATGTTATAAAAGTAGAAGTAGGTGATCTTTGTGATGGAAGCTCAGCTCGGGGTCAAATAGAACATTGAGGTTGCGGACGATCTGGTTCAGCATGCGACAGTGATTGGGGAAGGGGATGGAGTCGGTAGCAAGGGTACTGAGGCTGGGGCTGAAGGCTATGGCTTCATTCTTCCCCGAAATTTGTGGCTGCTCCAAGTCTGGATGGCTGATGAGCAGTCTGACAGCATAGAGGCAGTGTAGTGATCGAAAGTAGTGGTGGAAAGGTAGAACTGGAGGAGGTTGAGGATAGGGAAGGGCAAGGCCTTGCACAAATTTAAAGAGGAGGACAAGGTGCCTGTGGATGATGTTGTCAAGGGGAAGCGCTGACTCGGAGGATCTGATCATCATCCCTTATTTAGACAAGCATGTATAGATCAATAGTGACCATATACCACTCGAGGGGTGTTTCCATCCCCATTTCTTCCCTCATGGTCTGAAAGTGCAAACTGGAATGTAGCCCTTTCATACATCACCAGGTGGCTAGTCTTCATAAATGAACTTTGATAGTGACAGTTGGTGGGCTATTTGACAGATTATCACAGCTGAAAATGATTCTATCCTCTTTTTAAAAAATACACTTCTGATAAAGGTCACTCAAGTAATGGCCCAGTTGGTGGGCTATTTGACAGATTATCACAGCTGAAAATGATTCTATCCTCTTTTTAAAAAATACACTTCTGATAAAGGTCACTCAAGTAATGGCCCATCACAACTCCAACTGAGATCAGCTAGCTAAACGCAGATCAGAGATAGAACCTTGGACCTTCCTCACCATTGTGGTAGAGTACCATGCCATGAATTTACCAACTGAAATATCTAGAAGCCTCTTTTTTACATAGTTTTTATACTGTTGTTCAGTTGTATACAAACTTCAATCTCATTTATGTTTAATTACAGCTTTTGTCAAAGGGTTAACTGTTATCTCTGGTATTTTGTTCCAGAAACACTTGAAAAAGGGCCCTTTCTAAACCTTCAGGGCCACAAAATTTAAGCAGGTTAAACGCAGCAAATAATAAGCATAAATAGGACTCAGCTACTTGGGCTTCAAGGGACAGATTGGCAGGACTTGGGAGCCACAGTTTGGACATGCTTGCTTTACAGCACCCACTGCAGAGATGTTGTTCTGCGGTCTAATGGAAATTTATGTCGCTCTCCTAAGTTCATGTGGAGTATAATCACATTTTTAACAGGGTAGTCGATTTCATTGTTTCTTAGAAATCCCCTTCTTTCTTCCCCATTTTATGAGTGAAGGCAATATCTAAACATTTTTTTAATTAAAAGTGTTTAAGAAATGGAAGTGGTGCCAATTCTCAAAGCCAGTACTTCCCCTGTATAACCGCTAAAATTGTAGTAAGTTCATGTCCCTTTAATATGCTACTGAAGCTGCAGATTGTGACAGTGCTCCAGGGAATTCAATTTATGAATCCTTTGAATCTAGTTCGGGTGATGACCAACTCAGTAAAGAAAGCAAGGCCTGCTTTGGCCAGGGTTCAGTACAGATGCTTTACACATTCAAGCATAATGTTAGTCAAAGCAGGGGATTTATCAATGGGCACATTGTATAGCATATGCAAGCAACAGCAGCTTGTATGCTGAAGCGTGTTTGCGGGTTAGCGGATGTCATGTCAAAGTTGCAAGCCAAGGAAATGCTTTCTTCATCAATTGTACTTATTTAAAAACTCCAAAGCACACAAAATAGTTCCTTTATTTTTTTTTTACTTAAATATTCCTTGCTAAATGGCTAATTTCCCCCTGCCCCATGCGATTTGCTCTTAGTCAGCAGCTCAGCATGTAATTTATTTGGAGCACTTTATACCCCCATAATTAATATGTTCAAATAACTGGGAGCTGCAAAGATATATCGGCGTAGCATGTGATTAGCAGCTGACATGGAAGATGAGCTGGGAGAGGGGGAAAAAGCAGCAGGACTCTGAAAGCAGCTTCACAGGGGATCTTCATCCAAGCTGAAATTGATAAAGGGAGAGGAAAATGCTTTTTTCCCCCCAAAACTTGTCAAATGATCATGAAAACTACAAAACTATTTTGTGCACTGGCACCAGACGCCTTGTTGCTATGCCACACCTGCCAGAGGAATTTGACAATCCTGAAGAGATTGCCTTGTGTATCTGTAAGGCCCTATACTCGATACACCACAAATAAATAGTGTGATCGGCAGTGAATGTAGGTTAAATTCTCATGACCTACCTTTTGAACCTTTTGTCACTTTTCCATTTTCCAAACCCACATCTGTTTGGCTCTAGAATTCCACATTAACCATATCCAAGTGAAATGCCACATGGACACATGCCAAATAGCTAAATACTTGCAGTATTGTGCATTTTTTTCCCCTTCTAAGCAAATACATTCTTTGCCCTTAAGCTACAGCTTTTGTTCTAAATTATTAGAAATCTATTACCATTTATTATAGCTTTAAAACATTGTTCTATAATGTGTCTAAGATAACCATTGGCCTGAAAGACAGTGTTAAATTAAAACTCCATGAAGAGTATTTATTATGTTATGGTGCCACTCAATAGAGCTTGAACATGTACAGCTAGGAGAGTTCTATATCCACGATTTTGTATATGAAGAGCTCCTGGTCTCCATTGTTGTGGAGACATTCTCCGTAGAGCACTGGCACTTCCCCAGGCTGCCGCAGAGTGCCTCCGAGTGGCGAGTGGGATTGGCAGAGAGCGAAGATCTAGGCGCCACTTGCAATCTTGGCCGTGGCTGATGGATGAGACAGGGATGTCATTACGAGTAAGGGGAAAAAGTAAAAAAAAAATCTAATTGATAACCTTATTCACTACAAGTTATTGGGCATTAAAATTTTGATTTTGAGCATCACCAAACGAGTGTAAAATCTAGCAATGTACAGATTGTGTTGTTTATTTTTTAAAACAGTAAATTACATAGAAGGGGATGAAACATTTTTAACCAATCTGTATATTTCCCCCCCAAAAAAAATTCCTTCACTCCACCAGCACCACATTGACTGTGATGCCTTCTTGACGCAGAAGCAGCACTGAAGTGTGCCCATCCTAAGCTGTTACATATTTTTTTGGATAGTGACCATCTATTCATCTAACTCCACTGCTTCTCTCCTTCCCCTTACTTAGAAAGCCAAACAAACCCCAGCCCTTCTCCCGCTCTAATCCTGAAACCCTGTCTCTCTTTAGTTTCTCCCCCATCTCTTCCCCACCTCAACCCTCTCCAACTCATCCACAGGACCCACTTCTTACTCCCTTGATCCCATTCCGACTAAACTATGGAACACCCAACTTCCCTAACTAGCACATATGCTAGCTGACGTTATAAATAATTCCCTTCCCTTTCAAAACTGGTATCATAAATCCCCTCCTCCAAAGAAATCACCCTTGAACCATCTGTCTTTGCTTACTATCACCCCACCTCCAACATCCCTCCAGCAACACTCTGTTTGAATCCTTCTGCTCTTCCCACAGCACCAAAACAGCTCTAACCAAAGTTACAAATGGCATTTCTTTGACTGTGTAATCCTGGTGCATTATCCCTCCTCAGTCCTCACCCTACTCAATCTTTCTGTAACCTTCAACATTCAACATAGCAGATCTTATTATCCTCTTCCAACAACTCTCTTCTGTTATCCAGCTTGGTAGCACTGTACTTGCTTGGTTCCATTATTAACTCTAGTGTAGCTCTAGCAGTGGCTTCTCGCCCCATCCCGCACTCTAGCAGTGGCTTCTCGTCCCATTCCGCACTCTAGCAGTGGCTTCTCGCCCCATTCCGCACTCTAGCAGTGGCTTCTCGCCCCATCCCGCACTCTAGCAGTGGCTTCTCGCCCCATCCCGCACTCTAGCAGTGGCTTCTCGTCCCATCCCGCACTCTAGCAGTGGCTTCTCGTCCCATTCCGCACTCTAGCAGTGGCTTCTCGCCCCATTCCGCACTCTAGCAGTGGCTTCTCGTCCCATTCCGCACTCTAGCAGTGGCTTCTCGTCCCATTCCGCACTCTAGCAGTGGCTTCTCGTCCCATTCCGCACTCTAGCAGTGGCTTCTCGTCCCATTCCGCACTCTAGCAGTGGCTTCTCGTCCCATTCCGCACTCTAGCAGTGGCTTCTCGTCCCATTCCGCACTCTAGCAGTGGCTTCTCGTCCCATTCCGCACTGTCACCTCCAGAGTCCTTCAAGGATCCATCTTGTCTTTATCATCCTCATGCTGCCCATGGCGACATCATTAGGAGACATGAGGTCACAACATAGGTATTGATGACCCAGCTAGCTCTACCTCTCCACCACTTCGCTCGACCGCTCCACTATCCCTTTGCTGTCAAGATTGCTTGTCCACATCCAATCTTGCATGAATGGTAATTTCCTCCAGCTAAACATTGGGAAGATCAAAGCCATTGTCTTCTGCTCTTGCCCCAAGCTCAGTACCCTCCCCAGCCACTCTGAGGTTGAGCCAGACTGGTCGCAATCTCAGCATTATTTTGACCATTAGCTGAGCTTCCCACCCTATACCTCCACCATAAAGACCATCTACTTCTACCTCTGTAACATCACTTGTCTCTGGCCTTACCTCAACCCATCTCCCACTGAAACCCTCATCTATGCCTTTGTCATCTCCAGACTCAATTATTCTAACACCCTCTTTCTTGGCCTCCTATCTTCCATCCTCCATAAACTTTAGCTCATCCAAAACTCTGCTGCTCGTATCCTATCGTGCACCAAGTCCCACTTGCCCATCACCCACATTCTAGCTTACCTACATTTTTAAAAATCATTCCTGGGATGTGGGCATCGCTGGCAAGGCGATGGAGTTTACAGTGTGTACCATGTTTACAGTGTGTACCATCAACAAGATGCACTGCAGCAACTCACCAAGGTTTCTTCGGCAGCACCACCGAAACCCGTGACCTCTACCACCTAGAAGGACAAGGGCAGCAGGCGCATGGGAACACCACCACCTCCAAGTTCCCTTCCAAGTCACACACCATCCTGACTTAGAAGTATATTGCCGATCCTTCATCGTCACTGGGTCAAAATCCTGGAACTCCCACCCTAACAGCACCTTCACCTCACTGACTGCAGCGGTTCAAGAAGGCAGCTCACCACCACCTTCTCAAGGGCAACTAGGGATGGGCAATAAATGCTGGACTTGCCAGCGACACCCACATCCCATAAATACATTTTTTTTAAATCCCTCTCCAAAGACTTCACGTCCTTCCTAAAGTGTGGTGCCCAGAATTGGACACAATACTCCAGCTGGGGCCGAATTTACTGTTAAGTTTTCAGTACTTTAAAAGTATATTTATATAAACTTGTCCCCATTTGTGTATGGCGTATATGAGCACGACCTTTGTAATCATAAAAACAGCTAATCCTGGGCTCTGTGGATCTAATCCGTATGGAAAATTGTACATTTCAGTATACAACGTATGATGTCTGTATGAATTTAGATCATTTTATGATATTTGGATGACTTTTTAATAACCATTGCCAGCAAGTTTTCTCAAACCATTCTGGTATCATGCCATTAAAGTATTTTGACCTTATGGAGATGGTGTTTAATAGATTTTCTTTCAGTCGGGAGCCAGATCTGTCAAGCTCATTTTGATTGATTTTAGAATATTTGTTTAGATAACTCATGAAAATAAGGATAATTTGGTCATCGTTTCTCCTGCTGATTGTGACATTGTTCTGTAACTTTCTTCATTCTGCTCAGTATATGTCTGTAGTTGGTTGTGAGATAAATGCTGTAGTCGACTCCAGGTGTCGCATCTTATTCTGTCTGTATTTAATTTGTGTAATAATTCCACTCATTGATGGCTGGCTTTCTTGGAGAAAAATAACATGTGGCCTCTCCCGAACAATTTCCACACGCCAACATCTCTTGAAAGGGAATGATGGTGTTTTTCTTTCCTCACCCTGTTATGCATCTATCTTTCACTTTTCTTCTTTATTGGACTTCTTTCTCTCTTTCATTGCCTTTGCTTAATTTACTTAATGTTTGTGCAGTGGTTCTGGAATCCTGTTCCTTTTATGCCATGGTACAGTTGAGTTTTTTCCTCCTCGCCACTTCCTTTTGTAAGCCTACTTAACACCACAAATTTTGGTTTGAAAAAATGTAGTCCGATGATAAGAGAGCCTCACTGCGTTGTGCTGCTGCCATCCATTAAACTTTTCTCTCTCTATTGACTATAACAAGCAGCTATCAACAAAGAATTTAAAAGTAATTAACATCTGGTCTAAAAATGATAATTCAAACGAAGATGCTGCATACATTTTCCATAATCTTCACTGATATTCTTTCATTATTCCTGATTTAAGCAGGCTGAATTACCAAAATAACCAGCTATGGAGTACACCATGTTTTTTTAAAAAATTAATGAAATTTAACATTATACATTTTAAAAAGTCAGACATAATGTGACCTTTAAACAACCTCTTGCCCAAATTGCTAAGTTAAATCTGATTTGGATACTTTCTTAACCTAACTTTATTTTTGTTGCCAAGCAGTAATTGTGTAGCGATTTAAGTATTAACAAGCCCGCTCACATCAGTTCTGTAACCCAGCCACTGCCAGTTGAATGTGTGCATGCATGTGCGTGTCCAGTATTGGGACATGCTGTTATTATTTTACTGCTTCAAAATTATTTTATTCTTTTAATAGATTCCAAAATGAGTTTAATTTTAAATGTTGGTGTTAAAAACATCCACTGCTATCACATTAACTTAAGGGGCATGTTCTATTCAGTCACTAAATTGTTGCGAATGGTGGTTTTTTGCTGATTTTATTTAAGCTGAGAAGTTGCTGGTGTGACCTGGTACAGAACCAAAAGAGAGTGTGTGTGTGTGTGTGTGTGTGTGTGTGTATATATAATATAGTTTCTAATAGCCAGAAAATCCTGACGGTCTGATGACCTCCATGTTTGTATTCCCCTAGCGGGTAGAGCTCTGTGACAGAGTGCAAATTAATGAAATTACCACTGCAGTCTTGTGCCAGTTGCATACATAGGACAACAAATGTATGTTAGAAATGAAAACATAAAATGTTGGAAAAACTCAGCAGGTCAGGCAGCATCTGTGGAGCGAGAAACAGAGTTAACGTTTACATTGGGCCGTTTATTCCGATCCCTACGGGTGGGTACGCGCTGTGTACACGTCTGTAGCGACATTGGAAATGCTGGTTTCAGGCATGCCAAGCGCATGTGCTGAAAACCAGCATTTCCGATCTGTCAAGAATGCTCTTGACCGATCAGTCGCCTACCCTAGAGAAGGTCCTCTGCGGGCGGATAGTTCCGCTTTCTGGAGAACCTCCGCCTGCAGAAAACGCTTAGAAATCTTACACCTGGTAAAAGCAAGCGTAAAGCCTTCTTTTACCAGTATAAAAGTTGAAAAAAGTAAACAAAAATGTTTTTTCACTCAATTATCATTTAAAAATACTTTAAAAAAGGTAAGTTTATTTTTAGCCCCGTAAAAAGCTTTAATTATTTTTTTCAAAAAATTAAATTTTTGTTTAAAATATTTGATTTATTGTAATTTCAACTCATTTTAAAAATATGATTAGAAAAAAATGTATTTAATGTTTTTTAAATGTTTTTGGGGTGATCTCCATTCATATATTTGACAGGTCTATCTGTCAAGTGTATGAAGGGAAATTCCCTTCTTTGATTGGCTCCCTATGGCCCACGTGATCCCAGGGACGCTTGCAAACTGCATGGGCCTCTGGGATACGTGGGCCCTGCGCATTTCAAGTTTGGAGTGGCCCAGGAACGGAAGTATATGCACCTCGGGAGCCCTCGGGTAAGTCCGTAGATTTTTCTCAGATCGGAGGCCTCCGAACGCGGGAAGCCTCTGATCGGAAAATACGGGCCAAAACTTTGTTTCTCTCTCCACAGATGCTGCCTGACCTGCTGAGTATTTCCAGCATTTTATGTTTTCATTTCAGATTTCCAGCATTAGCAGTATTTTGCTTATGTATAAGAACATAAGAAATAGGAGCAGGAGTAGGCCAATCGGCCCCTCGAGCCTGCTCCGCCATTTAATAAGATCATGGCTGATCTGATCCTAACCGCCAATCTACTATCACAGAACCATCTCCTGAATCTAACAGAATTAGACACACGAAATAGGAGCAGGATCAGGCTACACGGCCCCTGGGCCCGCTCCGCTACCCACAGGGCCATGTCCGATCCGAACCTAGACTCATGTCCAAATTCCTGCCCGCTCCCCGTAACCCTTAATTCCCTTTACTTCTAGGAAACTGTCTATTTCTGTTTTAAATTTATGTAATGATGTAGCTTCTACAGCTTTTTGGGGCAGCATATTCCATGGACCTACCACCCTCTGAGTGAAGTAGTTCCTCCTCATCTCAGTTTTGAAAGAGCAGCCCCTTATTCTAAGACTATGCCCCCTAGTTCTAGTTTCACCCATCATCGGGAACATCTTCCCCGCACCCACCCGATCCAACCCCTTCACAATCTTATATGTTTCAATAAGATCGCCTCTCATTCTTCTGAACGCCAATGAGTAGAGTCCCAATCTACTCAACCTCTCCTCATATGTCCATCCCCTCATCCCCGGGATTAACCGAGTGAACTTTCTTTGTACTGACTCGAGAGCAAGTATGTCTTTTCTTAAGTATGGACACCAAAACTGTACGCAGTATTCCAGGTGCGGTCTCACCAATACCTTGTACAACTGCAGCAATACCTCCCTATTTTTATATTCTATCTCCCTAGCAATGAAAGCCAACATTCCATTGGCCTTCTTAATCACTTGCTGCACCTGCATACTAACCTTTTGAGTTTCGTGCACCAGGACCCCCAGATCCCTTTGTACTTCAGTACTTTCCAGTTTCTTGCCATTAAGATAATAGCTTGCTCTACGATTTTTCCTGCCAAAGTGCATAACCTCACACTTTCCAGTATTGTATTCCATCTGCCAAATCTCTGCCCACTTACTTAGCCTGTCTATGTCCCCTTGCAGGTTTTTTATGTCCTCCTCACTCACTACTTTCCCTCCCATCTTAGTATCATCTGCAAACTTTGATATGTTACACTCGGTCCCCTCCTCCAAATCGTTAATATAGATTGTAAAGAGTTGGGGACCCAGCACCGACCCCTGCGGAACACCACTAGTTACTGATTGCCATTCTGAGAATGAACCATTTATTCCAACTCTCTGCCTTCTGTGTGATAGCCAATCCTCTATCCATGCCAGAATATTACCCCCAATCCCGTGATTTTTTATCTTAAGCAATAATCTTTTGTGTGGCACCTTGTCAAATGCCTTTTGGAAGTCTAAATACACTACGTCCACTGGTTCCCCTTTATCCACCCTATATGTTACTTCCTCAAAGAACTCCAGCAAATTTGTCAAACATGACTTCCCCTTCATAAAACCATGCTGACTTTGTCCTATTAAATTATGATTATCCAAATGTCCTGTTACTGTCTCCTTAATAATGGACTCCAAAATTTTACCTACCACAGATGTTAGGCTAACCAGTCTATAGTTTCCAGCCTTCTGCCTACTGCCCTTTTTAAATAAGGGTGTTACATTAGCAGTTTTCCAGTCTGCCGGGACCTTTGCCGAGTCCAGGGAGTTTTGGAAAATTATTACCAATGCATCCACAATCCCTACTGCCACTTCCCTCAAGACCCTAGGATGTAAGCCATCAGGTCCAGGTGATTTATCCGCCTTGAGTCCCATTATTTTACCGAGTACCACTTCCGTAGTGATTTTGATCGTGTTTAGCTCCTCCCCCCCTTTAGCCCCCTGTTTGTCCAGTGTTGGGATATTCTTAGTGTCTTCTACTGTAAAGACTGATACAAAATATTCATTCAGTGTTTTTGCCATCTCCATATTTCCCACCATTAATTTCCCGGTCTCATCCTCTAAGGGACCAACATTTACTTTAGCCACCCTTTTTTCTTTTTATATAACTATAAAAACTCTTACTATCTGTTTTTATATTTTTTGCTAATTTACTTTCATAATCTATCTTCCCTTTCTTAATCAATCTTTTTGTTATTTTTTGCTGTCTTTTAAAGTTTTCCCAATCCTCTATCCTCCCACTAGATTAATGTATGTAAGACTTGGATAAATGTCCATAGGGCAGAAAAAAGGTTGATTGGTTCCTGGGAGACATGAGCCAATCAAAAAAAACTTCAATACTGAATGCATTGACTTCGGGGCCTTGGCTTCTTTCTGTGGCTAGGTTGCTTCCTCAGATAATGACTATATGCCCTCACAACAACTATAACTTTATAAACATCTCAAAAATCAAAATCTCAAAGATATCACTAAACCTACCAACGTAGTAACCTATTATAAATTCCTCAAACCATCTCCGCTATGCCTCCTATTCCCTCTTCCGGCCAGCCACTCTCATAGGGGTCTCAGTTTTGTGTATTCGCCCATTGCTCTCCTCCAATGTTTTGTTCTGGCTCCAATAGGTCATTCTCCCACTTCTACACACGCACATAATTTCTGTCACTAACTGCCACGTTTGTACTTTTCATGTATGCTCAATGCACTGTACCCTGAATGCTTCTGCCTCTTTCCCTCCCCCCTCCCCCCATTTGACAAAATGGCTCACGATTGAACAGGTTTCCTCTCCCCAAATCCTCCTCTGATTCCTTCCAGCAGAGTTCCACATTTTTTCCATAACAATATTTATAGTCTTTTCATTTTGGATGAAAGGTACATCATTTTTAAAATTTTGGTGCCCCTAAGTTATTTTCATCTCAGCCATGCTCCTCGCGCCCAACTCTTTCAACCCTAGTTCCCCTGTAGTGCTCCAAAGTTCCAACTTTCTTTTTTTTTATACTGCTGCCACATTGCACACCTATGGTCTAGCTTTCCCTCCTCCTGTGCCCAGGTGCTCCCACACCCCAGATCCTCCCCTCTACTGTAGCATTGAACAACTGATTCACAGTGAGCAATAACATTGAGATCCATGACTAACACCATATAATACAAGATGTCAGCCATGGCTCAGTTGGTAGCACTCTCGCCTCCGAGTCAGCATGTTGTGGGTTCAAGCCCCACTCTAGAGACTTAGGCCTAGAATTTCGAGAGCGCTGGAAACCTGCCAAAATTAATAGCGCTGGCAGCACCAGTATATTGGTGCTGCTTGCTAATTAATATTAGTGCAGCATTAACTCACTGTGCAAGGCTGGTTTTCGGGCGGTAGTCTCAGCAGGAGGCCCAATGTAGCGTGGCCATAGCGTCCTTGCCGGAAGGACAGCCTTCTATTAAAGCAAGACTGTCATTTTAGAAAGAAGAGTGGTCCCTTAAAGGGGAATTGCCTTCTGAAATGAAAATAATAAAAAATCATTTAAAAATAGGCAGTTTTTAGTCCTCTGCCTTCTGAAAAGAAATAAACATTAAAAAAAATTACCCAATGGCAGTCATCAGCTCTTCCACACCAAAAGAAAAGTGAAAAGTGCTTCGGCACTAACACAAATGGCTCAGCAAACCAAGGAAGGGCACCCAGGATCTCGTACGCAGCACTCGTATGGCCAGCAGGGGGTCAACACTGCAAGAGAGGTCCTCTACCCACAGCGGCCAGGAGGCCCCCCAGAAAGAAGGATGTGGAACCAGATCACTGAGGCCATCACTGCCAGCAGGGTCGCCCCCACCACCTGGCTCCAATGCAAAGAAGTTTCATGACCTCAGACCACTGGTCAAGGTCAGTGAATGCATCTTCAAAAGCCGTCTCCTACCAACTGCATCACTAGCCTCACACACTTCTCAATGCACGCCCCCCACCCCCATCACTCACCTACCAACAATCTGTACCAAATCCAAGGGACACCTCCCATTCATAGCTTCACCTCACCCCCTTGGAGGAGACAGTGCTGGCCATTCTTAGCAGGGGCATGGTTGAGCCCTTGGCCAGCAGTGGGGCTGAAAGGATACAAGATGCTAGTATCCTCATACATTATCGTCCTTCTCGCATGCACCTCTTGCTTTCCTGCTCTCCCTTCACCACAACTCTAACCTTGTGCCTTCCTCATTTCACACACCCAAGAAATGCAGCCTCCCAACCAGTGGTTGACCAAGAAGAGGGAGAGTAGACTGCAGAAGAAGAAGAAAAACCATCACTCAATTTCACGCCACCGGCTTCTCAAGGTCGACCAGCAAGGCCATTTGCAGTCACCCCCACTGAAAGTCAGCAGCCTTCCACCAGCCATGCTGCAGCCACTGGGGTAGCATTGGGTGACATCAGTAGGATAGGCAAAGGTACACCCAAGACAGTCACTAAGGGAATGCATAAGGGTGATGAGTTGATTTCTTGATGAATAAAGTTGGATTGGAAAGTTTGCTTTGTGGTGGCTTTTATTTCAGCATTGTGGCAAAGAGGATGCCGTGATGGTCAGTAACCAAGGGAAGGTAAGGTGTGGGACAAATGTTAAAAGGGGAATTGGGGTTGTGGTCACTGGTACCGCAGGTGGATGATTCCATCCCGGATATCCCGGCCGGAAAGGGGCTGTCTGGGTTGCATCCTTCCTTCTGCTTCCTTCTCTTCTGCATCTTCCTCTTCCCTCTGCGAGCAGATGCTGTAAATCTTAAATAAGAGCATAAAATGCTGGAAATACTCAGCAGGTCAGGCAGCATCTCGACCTGAGACGTGAACTCTGGTTCTCTTCCCGCAGATGCTGTCTGATCTGCTGAGTATTTGTAGCATTTTCTGTCTTCTCAGAGGCCTTGTTTTACCATACGAGGCCTTGCAAGCATCCAGCAGCACTCCCTGTACACTTTAAAAACTTTTAACATCTATTGCACCAAGCCACTACTTCAATAAAATATAAAAAATCCAGTCCAAAAGCTTAAATGCAAACTTACCCGAAAAATTTGTGTGTCCCTTTAAAAAATGCTGACAGCATCTCTGTCCGTCTGCTGCACGCTTGCTTTTCAGAGTGAGCTTAGGACCCAGCGCTAAACTCAGCGCAAAGGTCCAGGTTCGCAGAGCGTGGCGTTAAGGCAGCGTTGCATGCCGACTGACGTCACGCTCTCCATATTTGCATGTCCAGGGCCAGCGCTGCTAATGGCAGTGATTTGGCAGACGCCGAGTCCCACGCCAGAGGTGGACGTTGGTGCCGTGGCCACCATTTTTTTTCAAGAATCTGTCGCTAGCGGGTGTCCCAATTTCTAGGCCTTAAACTTCTAATCCAAGCTGACACTACAGTGCAGTACTGAGGGAGTGATCCGCTTTCTGAGGTGCCGTCTTTTGGGTGAGATGTTAAATCGAGGCCCTGTCTGTCCTCACAGGTGGATGTAAAAGATCCTACGGTGTCCTGCCCAATATTTATCTCTCAACTAATGCCTCTAAAACAGATTATCTGGTCATTATCTCATCGCAGTTTATGGGATCCTGCTGTGTGCAAATTGGCTGCTGTGTTTCATACATTACAACAGTGACTACACTTCAGAAGTACTTAATTGGCTGTAAAGCACTTTGGGACGTTCTGGGGTCGCGAAAGGTGCTGTATAAGTGCAAGTCTTTCTTTCAGCCTTTTATAACTGAAAGACATTGCTGGCCTGATGTTGCTGTAAGCAAAACACTAATTTCTGGCACAATTGCATTCTTAAAACAGTCAGCACTGAGATTATGCAGCCAGAAATAAAAAGGAAGGGATGGAGAAATGGAATTGCATGTACAGTATGTGTTTAAAGTGAGCCAATTGCTTGACCGTGACCATTTCATGTACACTGATGCAGTGCTTGTACATTACCGGATTTGTAATGCCTGTGTTTTTGCAGGTGCGACATTTTGCATCCTTTAATTTGATCATGTCGTTGACAGCTGGTGGAATAATGTTTTACTGTCCCAGACAAGCAAATAAATTGACATTATTTAAGCAGACTTGCAAAACAGTAAAACTACAGCTTTGTTTTGCACTTTGGAAAGCAGTGCCATTCAATAACTTTGTGTCACAAAACACTGCAGCTCTTGTAGGAATGTTTCTTTAAGGCATAGTGCTAGAGTTCAGATTCAAATGGATTTAAGATGTAAATCTTCCAAAGAATGTACGTTCTCTAACTTTCTCCTTATTTGAACTTCTGTCTCTGCAAATTAGAGAAATCCAGAATAGTGTGCTTGCCTTCTTACACAATTGCACAAAGAGTTCTGTGCGCGGTATTAGTTCCACATGGCCAATGAAAAAGGTTCTTACTGCTGCTTCAGTTAATTAAATAAGAAAAACAATTGTCCAAATTGGATTAGGGGAACATTATATTATGACTTTTTAAATAAATGAACCATCTCCCTAATTTTCTCTGAAGCATATTGTGTAAAATTATTTCAAGTACAATAAAACCCATATATTTGAATCTAATGAAAGGTAAAATGTAGTGGTATTTTTCATTACCTTGCAGTTTATTTATGACTACCTTCATTGTAGACGTCCAAGGGATAGCAGCAGATCTAGCTATAAGGAACGTGTTTGGACCTCCTATTACATTATGTATAACCCGATTCCACTGCATTACTCAAAAGCCAATGAATTAAGGCAATAGTCAGCAAGAGAGTTGAGTTTGAATACTTTCCTTCCTGCTCCAAGATTTAGATTTAAATCCAGCCCAGACTCTTGGAATGAATGTCTTCTCCCTCTGATGTTTGTGGATAAGATCAGTGCTGTCTCAAGAGTTCGAAGGAAGCATGAATGAGCAGCACAAACCTGCCCATGACTTGGCAGAAATTGATTTTCACTCCAATAACCCAAAAGGATAACTATTGGAGAAATAGAATTTTTGTAATGTTGGTGTGCATTTACATGGAGTGAAAGCACATTTTAACAATAGATCTATTTTTACGCTGCATCCAAGCAGTGCATCACGCCTCCACCTCTACTCCTTTAAGACCTACCTCTTTGACCAAGCTTTTAGTCACCCCCTCCTAACATCTCCTTCTTTGGCTCAGTGTCAAGTTTTGTCTGATTATGCTCCTCTAAAGCACATTAGGACATTAAAGGTGCTATATAAATGCAAGTTGTTACTATAACTAACCTGGGAGTGGTGACACTTGGGTGTAAAAATGGAAACATTTCTCATCTCTCAGTAGTGAAATCTTCACCTAAATAAGCACAAAACTCACTGACATTTGAAGCATAATTTAGATTCTAAACACAATACACAGTACTCAACAACAACTTACATTTTATGTAGCACTTTTAACATAGTTAAAGGTCCGAAGGCACTTCACAGGAGCGATTATCAAACAAAATTTGACACTGACCCACATATGGAGATATTAGGACAGGTCAAAAAGGTAGGTCCTAAAGAGCATCTTAAAGGAGGAGAGAGAGGTGGCAAGGTTTAGGGAGGGAATTCCAGAGCTTAAGGCCTAGGCAGTTGAAAGCATGGCTGCTAATGGTGGAGCGATTAAAATCGGGGGTGCGCAACCAGCATGAGAATTTTTTAATGTAGGCGGTGCCAGACCGGGAGCCAATGTGGGTCAGTGAGCACTAGGGTGACGGGTGAACAGGACTTGGTGTGAGTTAGGGTATGGGCAGCCGAGCTTTGGATGAGCTCAAGTTACCAGAGGGTGCGAGGTGGGAGGCTGGCCAGGAGAGCGTTGGAATAGGTGAGTCTAGAGGTGACGGGCATGGAGGAGGGTTTCAGCAGCTTATAAGCTGAGGCAGGGGTGGAGGCGGGCAATGTTATGGAGATGGAAATAGGCGGACTTGGTGATGGAGATAATGTGGGGTCGGAAGCGCAGCTTGGTCAAAAAGAATTCCAAGTTTGCGAACAGTCTGCCTCAGACAGTGGCCAGGGAGAGATATGGAGTTAGTGGCTAAAGAATGGAGTTTGCACCAGGACCGAAGACGATGGCTTTGGTCTTCCCAATATTTAATTGGAGGAAATTTCTGCTTGTTCAATACTGGATGTCAGACAAGTAGCGTGACAAATCAGAGGCAGTGGAGGGGTCGACTCCCCCAACTTTTAGTTTCCAGGACTATCTAAAGACGGATATACATGTGGCATTAGTACATGGGTTGCAACCATCTCTTTCCAAAGTTTACAAGTTATAAAAGTCCTGTGTGGAGGTCCAATTGCCATAATAGCTTTCATGGAATTTTTTTAATCAATTCATTTGCATAATAAATTGCATATTGAGGTTGTGGTTATTATGTCCGTGTATAATTGAGACACGGACTGCAGGAGTTGGTTATAACAGGTCTTTACTGAATGGAGGCAACCTGGAACTACTATGCAAATGTTACTACACAGGCTTATATACAGGGGTGGTCACTACTGGTACTGCAGTATACAGGGGCTGCAGAATATAGTTCCTCCTGTAAAGTACATACACTACAATTCCTCCCCTTTTAACCAAAAATACATAACATTCGATTAACAATGAAATAACATATTTACAATTACAGATGCTAGACACATTAGTTGAAGTTAAGCAATTATAAGTTCAGTCTTTGAGGAGGCGTCCTGATTCTGTCTGGATAATGCCTCTTTGGGGTATCAGGTTCTTCTGGCAAAGTTGAGTCGGGATCAATGTCGTTGTTTGGTTCGTCTGCTTCCAATATCACCGATTCTGCGGTAGATGCAATTGGTACTTCGGTTTCATCGCCAGGTGTATCAGATCGTGGTGTGGAGTTGACGTTTCCCAGTGACTCTAGAATCTGGTCAGCATGGCATCTTACAATGCTCTCTCCAACGTCCACGGTATACATTAGAGGTCCTTGCCGTGTACAGATCGTTCCTGGCTGCCATTTCTCTGTGCGGTAGTCCCGGGCCAAAACTGGTTGACCTATCTTAAAACTCCTGGCCGGCCTTTCATTCATATTCTGAAACTGCCTGTTCTCCACATCTCTTCTGATGTTTGGCTTAACCAAATCCAAGCGGCATCGTAGTCTTCGATTGAAGAACATCATGGCTGGAGTTTGGTTGGTAACCGCATGTGTCGCATTCCGGTAGGCAAACAAGAAGTTATCCACCTTGTGCTGTAGGGGTATATCTTCATTACACATTGCCTTGATAGTCTTCTTGAATGTTTGAACAAACCTCTCGGCCAATCCATTAGTGGCTGGATGATATGGGGCGGATGTGTAATGCTTAACACCATTGTTCTTTAAGAACCTCCGGAACTCTTCAGACACAAACTGTGGTCCATTGTCAGAGCAAATCTGTTCAGGCAGCCCAGCCCTGGCGAATATGGTTCGTAAGACTGTGATAGTTTTTTCTGTGGTGGTTGAGGACATTTTTATTACCTCTGGCCACTTTGAATGTGCATCCACCGCAATTAAAAACATCGAGTCCATAAATGGACCAGCAAAATCAATGTGCACCCTTTGCCATGGAGATGAGGGCCACTCCCATGGATGTAGAGGGGCTTGTGGTGGGGCGTTTTGGACCTTCTGGCATCCTGCACAGCTCTTGGTCATCTCTTCGATTTCTCTATCGATTCCCGGCCACCACACAAACGCTCTGGCTAAGTTCTTCATTTTTACCCCTCCCAGATGACCCTCATGAAGCTCATTGAGCACTCTACCCTTCAATTTGGGTGGAATTACTACTCTGGATCCACACATCAAGGTTCCTCTGCACACTGACAGCTGTTCTCTTCTCGGCGAGAATGCTGGCAGCAGTGGCTCGCCATGTGCTGGCCATCCCTTCACCGTTAAATCATAGACCCAGGAGAGCGTCAGGTCATTTTGTGTTTCCTTTTCTATGTTTGCATTCGTCACAGAGAGACATTCGACTATGGCCGAGTGGAATATCTCCACTGGATCCACTGCAAGATCTTCTTCCACAGTTGGCAACGGAAGGCGCGACAATCCATCAGCATTCCTATGCTGTTTAGTTCCTTTGTACTCGATGTCATATTGGTGTGCCCCTAGGAAAAGGGACCACCTCTGTAGCCGTTGTGCTGTCATTATCGGTACGCCCTTCTGAGGGTTGAAAATGGAGACAAGGGGTTGATGATCAGTAAGTAGAGTAAATTTCTGACCGTGCAGGTAGTGATAGAACTTCTTCACCTCCCACACCAGGCTGAGGGCCTCTCTGTTAATCTGGGCGTAGTTACGCTCGGCTGAAGTTAACGAGCGTGACGCAAAAGCTATCGGCCTCTCTGAACCATCAAGGAATTTATGTGACAGTACCGCCCCAATGCCGTAGGGAGACGCATCACATGCCAGTCTTATCGGTAGTGATGGGTTGTAGTGAGCCAATACTTCTCTTGAAGTGATTAGGTCCTTACTCTTCTGAAAGGCCTGCTTACATTCATCGCTCCATTTCCATGCTACTCCCGTTTGTAGTAGGGCGTTCAGTGGGTGCAGAATTGTGGCCAAATTCGGCAAAAACTTATGGTAGTAATTCACCAATCCGAGGAATGACCTCAGTTGAGACACATTTTCAGGCGCTGGAGCCTTAACTACTGCTTCAATTTTGTCAGGGGACTTATGTAACTCCTCTTCATCAATCACGTGGCCACAATACGATATCTGCTTCTTAAAAAACTCGCACTTGGGGCGATTGGCCCGTAGCCCATGTTCAACTAGTCTAGTGAGCACCTGCTCTAGGTTGGCAAGGTGTTCACTGTCATCTTCACCTGTCACTAGGATGTCGTCCAAGTAACACCGAGTCCCCGGAATTCCTTGCAGGACTTGTTCCTTCACTCTTTGCCATATCGCCGGAGCTGATGCTACTCCGAATACCAGTCGATTATACTGATAAAGACCTTTGTGAGTGTTTATCGTGAGATACTTCCTAGAGGATTCTTCAACCTCCATCTGCAAATATGCTTGTGCTAGGTCAATTTTTGTAAAACGCTTCCCTCCAGATAGTGAGGCGAAGATATCTTCTATCCTTGGAAGAGGATATTGTACTGTGTGAAGGACTGGGTTCACCGTCACCTTGAAGTCCCCACAGATGCGAACCTTCCTTGGCTCCTCAGACTTATTGTTTAACGTTTTCTTCATGACAGGAATGATGGGTGTCGCCCACTCGCTCCAGTCTACCTTAGATAACACGCCTGCATTCTCCAGATTCTCCAGCTCTGCCTCGACGGCTAGGCGAATTGCATATGGTACCGGTCTTGCTTTGAAAAACTTTGGAATTGCATTCTCTTCTATTTTTATCGAGGCGGTTACGCCTTTAAGAGTGCCCAGTTCGTGTTGAAATACCTCTTTGGCGTTAGCTAAGATTGTTGACAATCGTCCAGGAGTGACGTCGTCATCCTTTTTACCAGCCACCGTCAGTGCCTGAATGGAGTGCCAGTTTAAACTTATCTTTCTGAGCCATTCATGTCCCAATAACGGTGGTCCACCATCTTGCAGTATGTACAGATACAATTTCTGTATTTCCTTGCCGTTGTATTCGACAGGCACCCTTATTTTTCCTCTGGTATACTTTTTGCCCCGTATACGTCTTCAAGACAATGGATGTCTCTTTCAAGGGTATGTGTGAGAATAACCGCTCGTAGTCTCGTCGATTCATGATGGTTAGAGCTGATCCTGTATCCAATTCCATTTTGACTTGGGACCCTGCTATCGTGAGGGTGACCCAAATGGTTCGGTGATCCTCTTTTGCGATTACGTTGTGAAGTTTGAGACAGCTTAGTCTCTTGTTCCCGGATTCACTATCGCTCATCTGGTCTTCGGAACTACTGTCCGTCATCTTTTGTACTTTCCTGTATGGTTCCTTAGTAGCCTTTTTGTTGTCGTTGGTCTTCTTCCCAGACCTGCAAACTCGTGCGATGTATCCCATCTTTCCGCATTGCCTGCATATTTTGTCCTTGGACCAGCAGTCCTTCTGGTCACGGGTTGTTCTGCCGCAGCGATAACATTTTGCAAATCCCTGTGTCATTTCGTGGGTGCTGTATTTCCGCAGCTCCCCTTGCTGCTGCTTCTTATGATACTGCCATGCTGAAAGCCTTATCTAGCGTCAGCTCTTTCTCTGAGAGTAACCTCTTCTGGGTTCCTTCACTCAGGAGTCCACAGACAAATTTGTCCCGTAAGGTATCTGCAAGTCCTGCTCCGAACTGGCAGTGCTTTGATAGCTTGCGTAGTTCCGTAAGGTAATCAACATTGCTCTCATCTTTATGCTGATTTCTCCTGTGGAATTTAAATCTTTCTGCTATCAGCAGCGGTGTAGGATTTAGGTGTTCCTGTAGGATAGCAACAATTTCATTAAAACTCTTCGCCTTCGGTTTGGCTGGAGTAATCAGGTCCCGCAATAGGCCGTACGTTCTTGCGCCCATTAAGTTTAGCAGTACCGATGCCTTTTGCTCATCGGCTACTTCGTTTGCCTCGCAATATACCTCGGCTCTTTCCACATACGTGGTCCAGTCTTCTATTGCATTATCGAAGGCAGTGATATTGCCAGTCTTCGGCATCTTGGAAATCTAAGATGGCGCCTCCCGCGCTTTGCCTTCTTCCCCGATTTAACAAAATGGCGCCTCCCGCGCTTTGCCTTCTTCCCCGCTGGATTAAGATGGCGCCTCCCGCGCTTTCTGTCTTCTCCGCTGTTGCTGGCGTTTTATGCCTTGATGGCGACGCCCTATGGTCTTCGCGCACTTCCCCCCCGCGCTGCTGCTAACGCCGCTCTCCGCGGTTCCCGTGGCAAACTGCAGCTCCTCGCGGCTTTCTGCGCATTTAATTTTTATTATTTCCCCGTCGTCGGAACAACCCTGCGGGACTCTTGCCTCCCTCTTCTCGGGTCTGTATGCTGCCCGGCTTCGTAGCACCGGCCGTGCCCTGTGTGCTCCACCCTCTCTCTTCTCGACAACGCTGCTCGGCCCCGTTGCAAAGCCACCCGCTCGAGCTCTGGACCGCCGCAGCCCAGGAAGGATCAGTGTACTACCTGCCACCAGCCCGATTAGCTGAAGCACCATCGACAGGATAACCAAGCCCCGCTCTCGACAGCCTCTCCTGCAAATCTTCAACTCCGCTGACTCAGAGGCGGATGCCCACGGTCGACGCCCCTTTCTTCTGTTTCTTTCTTCCTTCTGGCCTCGACCTCTGATAACTTCGCTTCAGGGATGGATCCCCATGAGGTGGTGCAGACTGTAGGTAAGTTCGTATCTGCTCGTCGCCAGTATTATGTCCGTGTATAATTGAGATACGGACTGCAGGAATTGGTTATAACAGGTCTTTACTGAATGGAGGCAACCTGGAACTACTATGCAAATGTTACTACACAGGCTTATATACAGGGGTGGTCACTACTGGTACTGCAGTATACAGGGGCTGCAGAATATAGTTCCTTCTGTAAAGTACATACACTACAGTGGTAATCTTGTACCCCACTTCAAGGTGGCATAGTGTGTTCCAGGGATGAGACGGGTATATGTTCGTTCTTAATAATTCTAATAAAACAATGAAGCTGATCTGTTATTTGCTGAATTGATATCGTCTGCTCTTCAGAAGTATGACACAAGCCTCTTATGTTGCAAAAGTGGAAGGAGGTGTAGTTTATTGTCAATTATGCAAATGTTAGTGGTCCTCAAAATGATAAATGCTGCTTATGTTAATGGTATATGGCCTTTTTAAAATCAGAATTGACAGTTTGCCTCGATCTAAATTAGTGAAATGTATTTTAAGCTGTATTTAAAAGATGATGGCCTAGAAATTGGGTTCTGGTCTTGCCAGGGCTGTAGCGCCAGAAAGTTTGCGCCAGCGGTAATGCGGCAGCGCCCGACAAAAATTCGGGTGCGCCGGGCCCAGACGGCGGCGGGCGCTAAAACCCTCCTTTAGCACCTCAAAACGGGCGTGAACTTGGGTTTCCCGGCACTAATCCCCCGCTGCGGCACCCGATGCGGTGCGGCAGGCGGGGGAACTGCAGGCCTCCTCCTCCTGTTAAGGAGGAGCTGCCTGCAGCCGACAACTGTCCGGCGGATTGACCCGACATCTGAGCCCGGCACCTCGGGGAAGTGCCGGGCTCGCATGAGACACTGATCAGGGCCGCGGGGGGGGAATGCAGGAGTCCGGGAAGGGAGGTGCGGGCAGGCGGCCGCCGGGAACGCGGCCGGCCGCCGCTCCACCTTTATGCGCCGGCGCACACTGGGGGAAGACTCTGTTGCCAGAGTCTTAGTTGCGCCTGCCACGGGCGAGGCGGGCGCAACTGAATTTCGGCTTGGGGCCGGGTTACCACGGCAACCGGGACGCTGCGCACACCGATGACGTCATCGGTGCCAGCGCAGCGCTACCGGTCTACCGCCGCGGAAGGGCCCCAGGCAATTTAGGAACCGGCGCCAATTGCAGCGCTAGGCCCTCTAGCGCCGCAAAATCGGCGCGAAGGGCACTGAATTTCTAGGCCGATATATTGTACTGCAGTTACTCTGCAGTTCAGTAGGATTCAACTTCTTACATTGTTCCTTTTCCTTTATTCAGGGGAAGGATTGGATTGTTCCAATGAGCGCTGCCCAATACAGTTTGAATCTCTTTGCCCTGAGGATTCTGTACTTATCAAAGGATACACACCACCAGGCAAGTGCTGCCCAACACCTAGTGCCTGCCAGTGTAACAAGGAAGCCTGCAAAGAAGAGAACTGTCCTTTTGCTCATCAACGAGTTCTGCTTTCAGAGGCAACAGGAATACCAGGAGAGTGTTGTGACGTGTACGAGTGCAGACCAGGTATTTTTAAAAAAATATATTAAAATTGCCTTCTATGCATTTCATGTTAGTGCAGTTAAAATTGGATCATGGTAGTTTATAGAAAAGATTCAATGTATTGAAGTTTAAGGCTGTGACACTTAATTAAGATTAACTCTGGTTAACTTGCATTATATTAAGGGCCCAAATTTTCCCTTGTGCTGCACACCAGTTGTGTATTAAGAAAACTAAGAAAGGTAAAGCCATTCAGCTCATTGAAGTTCATCCCTCTCATACCCTAACTCTTCTATCACAGCACCCAATAATATCTTGAATAATGTTTTGCTCCACTACTCCGCTTGGTTAATAACCAATGGTAGACATGAAAAGGCATTAATATTATTTTTTGAAATCTCAATATTTGATATCATCTGTACCCGATCATAATTTTACAGCCTCCTTGCTCATTTGCAGTTATCCGTTATTACAGGATAACTCAAGATCAAAAGCACTGGTGGAATACTGAAAACCCACTGATGCACCAAGTTGGCTAATCCGCTAAACTAATCTACAGCAAGTTTAGAGAGGTGTAAATCATTGAGATGATTGTTGGAGTGAGTTGTCAAAAAACAGTCGGGTGTTTTAAAATAGTAGCTCTGATCTCATCTGGAACCATGCTAGTGGAGGTTCATTGTTGCTGTTATTAGATCAAAGCTCTGTGGAGTGACAAATTGATGTGAAGTATCATGTTGTATTGGGTGTCGATTATACATGGTAGCATATGTAAATACAGTGCCCACCACTTAAACCACACACATTTAAATCTGGCAAATAGCACAAACCAATTTCCATTACCATTATTATCAAGGACAAAGTCACCGCTTACAGCATGTTAAGGATGCAGGTTATTTCAGGCAGAAACAGGTGTTCGGTATGTAGTCCACAGCTTGTGAAGGTGTACTTAGTAAATTACATGACAATAACTCAGAAATAAACCTTTTGGTACTTGTTTGTCATCTGCTACCCCTGCCAAGCTTCATTGAGGCTTCTCTGCTGCTGCGACTGCCTCTGCTGTTCTTTAGCAGGAAATCATTGTGAGAAGAAAGTTAGGGCAAACAAGCATTACAGGTTAAATCTGAGTATGCCTTTTCTATGCAAAGTACCAGTGACACTATGCACAGGATCTCTTGAAGGAATTTTGTTTTGTCCATTTCAAGGTTTAATTAATGTCAGAACTTTTTGATCATGTAAATCATCCAACACGTATAGCGGGCAAATCACGTTGGCACCAACACGTCCACTTTAAGCGGTGGGGACTGTATAATGATCTATCTCTAACAATATACTATGCATACAGATAACTTGGATATATTTCAATGTTGTATGATAAAATGCAGAAAATACACATACAAGTAAATAGAAAACTAATTAGTTACCTCATTTATTATATACATACATACATACATATTTCATGTTAAATCATAACTGAAGGACAAGGAGACACAAGTATAAATTGGTAAAAGAAAAGTTTAGGATTGATGCCAGGAAGCATTTCTTCACGTGATTCATACCTAGGAAGGTCCTCTGTGTTGGGTTGGGTTGTGAGGCAAAAACTCAAGTCATTCAAGAGATAGCTGGTGGGGGAGTGGCTGTAGGGTTTTTGTGAAAGGATGAACTAGCTGAGCCAAATGTATACATACCAACCTAGAAACTAGCAAAAGCTGACAAATGAAGAATAGCTTTGACATGTGAAAACAAGTAGTTACACAGGTCTATAGTAAACAAAGATGGCAATCACGGATATTAGCACTGAGGGGAGAATGGAACCCGTCCAGTGCATTAGCCACTGGACTCCAGAGGAGTAGATCTGGGAAATAGAATGGGCACAGCTGCACTGACTTTTGTCAGGAAATGCTGACACACTAATGTGGAAGCCCCCAAAATGCTGGCAATGGGCATGTATGGAAATGGCTTTGCTTGCCTGTACTTATCTTTGTAATTTTCAGAAAATCCAAATGTGAATTTGGTTCGATTTGGATTTGGCCTATCTGTCCCTTTACAAATAAATGCTTGTTCATACTTGTACAGGGATAAGGGACTCCCTACACAAGTGTGATGGCTGTTTTCTGTGGCAGCAAAATCTTTGCATGGTGATGAGTGTGTGTTGCTGGATGTAGAAGCTGCACTTGCAAAGATTGCTGTTTGGTTTTTATTTGCTGAATTAATTACTGTATTGATTGGCAGTAATTTTTTTCAAGTTTTTCATGACTAGTTTGTGTTTCTGTACAGTGATCCTTAGTACTGCAAAAGGTGCACGTGTCATTAGTCTTCCAGTTTCGGCCGAGGTTATGCACCTAATCTTTGGCAGTTTAATGGTGGCGTTGTGAATTAGAGCAGCAGTAGCTTTCCTGTGACAGTAATGGTTTATTTAGCGTCCTTGCTCACATACTCAGTCCTGATGGGAGAATAACAATGACACAAAATAACATCGTCTTCTTTCAATTCTAACCCAGCTAAGCTATATCGTTCGATTTGGTTTTTTTTGTCAAAGTTTTATTATTTACTGCTAAGTGTGCACAGTCATCTCCCTAATTATAGCAAGGATTCATGAACTGGTCAAGCATAGCTGCAGAAGGTGACATAGAATTACATCAAATTTTACTACACAGAAACAGGCCATTCGGCCCAATAGGTCTATGCCGGTGTTTATGCTCCATTGACAGAGACCAAGAAGGTCTTGTGATAAAAGCCACGTGTTCACTCTTCAGGTTGAGAAGCTTGAAAACCAGCAGTCAACAGTTCATGGCTTTTATTCTAAACTAATGATGATTCCAGAGTGGACTTGCCAGAAGTTAAACTAGTTTGTATGTTTGTACAATCATTTTTGGTTCATCTCATTTTAGTTGTACCACCATATCCAGCAGCAGGTATGCTGCACACACCAGCTCTTTAACAACCAGCTGGTCTGGGCCCAGCAAAGGAGGAAACGGGGAGCAATACAGCTGCTACCACTACAGCTTGAACCTTAAACAGTAACAGACTGGACGAATAAAAGAGGGGAAGCTTATGCATGGCTGAAGTAATATGGAGTGAAGTCTTCTTCATGCGTTATTACTGTAACTTGTGACCGACCAGGAGAGAGAGAAAATCAGAGACTGAGAATGAGCGGGCAAAGAGGGATAAAAGGAGTGGAAATTAAATAGATAAAGACAGGAAGAGGAATGAGAGACAGAGGGACAGAGAATGAGGAAAAATGGAATCTCTGGGAGAAGGAATGAGGAAGTCATGAACAACTGGAAAGGAGGAAGAGGGAAGGAGAGAGGAACTGAGGGGAGGAAGAGGAAATAAAATACATGGAGGGATTGTGAGGCAGTCAGGGACAATGGGAATGAGTGAGATAGAAATAGGGTGAATGAATGACTAAGATAGTGAGAGATGTTGAGAGAGAAAATGAACAAGAGGATTGAATGAGACCAGGAGAGCAGGAATGAGAGAGGGAGATAGATAAAGACCAAATTTGAAGTAAATATGTGGGAACCATTTACTTGATGAAGCAAGTTTCAAAATTTCTTGCACATTAAACTTATAGCTACAATGAAAATATCAGTGATCATACTGAATGCATTGTATTTCAAACAATTTGTTTTTTCTGGTCTTGTGCTTTGAAAGGTTGGCCACCCTAAATTAGCATGTTGTTGATTTAGTGGGGGCAGTATACAAATAGTCCCTCAGAGTCAATTGGAAGCATTTATCTCACTAACTAGGCTGGGAAGAACACATGTCTATTTGAGTTCTAGTTTTGGAGGACCTAATCTTTACTTTAAACTGAATTTCAAACATTTCAGCGCACATCCTTACAAATAGCGTTGATCAGCAAATTTAATGATGTGCCTTAGTGTGGATCAGTTATAAGGGTAATACGGCTACCTTTGGAAGCAGACATAGTGAGACTGTTTGCATTTGTGGAAGAGGAACATTTGGAAGGGAACCAAGACTAGGCTGATTTGAACCTTGACATGAAAGTAATTCATTTTCATTGAATTGTCTTTTTACTGTATTCCAAACTTCACATACAGTTTTATTCTAAGAATATTCTTACTATGTCCCAAACTGTCTTTGGTACTTACTTAAAAAAAAAATAGATTTTTTTCATTGAATTGCAATACAGAAGCATTACCATCAAACATATTTGCCCCCTTCCATCAATTGATCTGCAGTCTCACATCCTCAAGAGTGTTGTCGTCTAGACCTCTGCGGCATATCTACAAAAGGTCACAAGCTTGCATGTTATTGCCCAGGACAAATGCTACAGGTGTTTATATACTTGCAGAATCCACCAGAGTCAACTTTGTAATTGTCCTTCTCCGTGACCTTGTTGACCACGTTGCCTCTGGCTGTATCTTGTTGTTATATCACTTACTAGGGCAAGTATGAACTGTCTGCACCTGTTTTCCATGGATTGGCACCATGCTACATTTTTAGATCAGGCCTGGGGCAGCCGTTGGAAGCTCTCATCTGAAGCAGGTGGGAGCTTTATCAAGCTATGCAAAAGAAGATTGGGAAACATGCAACTCTATTTCCCAACCAATGGACGCCGAGTGCACACCGCTCCAACAAAACTGGCTGGAGGGGTGGCTCGTTGAAACCTTAAGGCTGGAATCCCTTTAAAAGGCCCACAGGTTTTAAAGTGAAGTGGTTTTAGAACTTCTGGGCAGTCCCTGAAATGTTTTCTTCTGCCATCTCTTAGGCATTCATAAGCCCTTGTGGCAATTATTATTTTTTTCCCTGCTTCCTTTACTGGCACCAATAGGGGGTCCTCGTAGCTGACTTGTTCAAAAAAGGCGAAGGACCTGTGGAAGGATATTCAACAGATGCTTAACTCTTTCTCTCCAGCATGCATCCACCACCACACATCTGCAGAGATAGGTGAAATAACCTTACTTTGGCAGATATGCTGGTGGAGGCTACTCTTTCCAAAGGAAGCTGCAACAGCAGACCCCTGGTGACGTTACAACAAGATAGTAACCTGAATTAACCGTTAGAAGGTTCTTCAGATACTACCCAATCACAGCATGCTGTACTTAATACAGTACCACGTGAAAGAAGGCATTGAATAGATTGGGCCTATACTCTGGAGTTTAGAAGAATGAGAGGTGATCTCATTGAAACATATAAGATTCTGAGGGGGATTGACCAGGTAGATGCTGAGAGTCTAGAACTGGGGGCATAGTCTCAGGATAAGGAGTCGGTCATTTAAGACCAAGATGAGGAGAAATTTCTTCACTGAGGGTTGTGAATCTTTGGAATTCTCTACCCCAAAGTGGCTGTGGATGCTGAGTTGTTGAGCATATTCAAGGCTGAGATAGATAGATTTTTGGACTCTAGGGGAATCAAGGGATATGGGGATCATGCAGGAAAGTGTAGTTGAGGTCGAAGATCAGCCATGATCTTGAATGGCGGAGCAGGCTCAAAGGGCCGTATGGCCTACCGTGCGTGTGTGCGTGTCCGTCCGTCCGTCCCGCGGTATCTGGCTTTTAGTTCTTTGAGAGGGGGTGTGTGTGTGTGTTCTACCTTGCAGCATAGGGCTGGCACACATGGTGACAGTAATGGTTGACTGTGGCCTGAAACTTGGCTGTGCCTCATGCAGGCATGTCACAATAAGAATGGTACAGTAGAGTGGCCTAGAGGGCAGCCCTCCTCAAGCACTTCATGCAGCTCCACCTCAACTTCACCAGCCATCAAACAAGGGATTGGATGCTGCGTTGCTCCGCCACTTGTCTGCTGACTTAAACCAGCACTTCGAGTTCCCTTTCCCTTTATTTTTGCCTGCCATTTCTGAATCACCGCCTCCTTCAGCCTTGCCAAAAATTGCTCCTGTGTTCAGATCCCCTTTGAGGTTCTCCCAAAACCTGCAACACAATCACATAGGTGCAAGCAAGTACATGATCCTTCTCGCAACATGTGGTTAACTGTTGGCTGAATGGCATTACCTAAAGACTCGGGATTTGTGCTAACATGTATTAATGAAGAAACCAGATAAGAAAGGTAGGAATGAGCTGGACTAATGCCCAACAGGAAGGGTGTCATAAAAGCTAGGGACACTTGCCAATCTTCCAGGTGGAGATGAAAGAGCAAACGATTTCCGTAACCACTGGCATAAAGTAGAGCAGAACAATGGCTTCATTTTTAATGTAACCAATGACTTACATCTTCATGGAATGGTGCCATTTTCTTTAGAAAAAAGTGTTCTGGTTGGAACTTTACAATCACAGTGAATCGAGGACATTGGCAAAATTCCTGTTTAGTAGAAGTTATGTTTGACCTGTTGGTCGTGAACTGACCCAAAAAGGAATGACATTTTTCACCTGAACACTAAGATGGATGGCTGGTAGAGTTGAACTAAATGGTGTCTTAATTGAATCTGAGACAAGTTAGGTTAATATTGGTGTATTTCTACATGGACAGGTAGAGCAGACTTCTACCAACATTAGACTCCAGGGGCTAGATTTTCAGTATAGACAGTTTTGGGGCACTAACCTTAGCGCCCGCCCGAAGTTAGCGCCCGCCCCAAAGTAGCGCCCCGTTGCCAGAAATTCAGTGGCTTCACCCTAAGAGATTGGTGGAGCGCTAAAAGAGGCGTTCCACTCCTATCTTTAGGCGCTAAGCCGGCGGTCCAGAGGGATAGCGCCCAGGCGGGGCGCAGCACGGGTGCGGTCATTTTTGGACTGACAGCAGACCCCGTGGCGCCGACCAGCTCTTAAAGGGGGAAGGGACGAATTGGTCTGCTGCCACGCCCTGCACACTGCAGCCTTGCAAAGAGGCCTCAACACTGCTGCTCAGCCCCAGGGAGTCATGGCAACGCCAGAGAAGGCCCGTCAGCGTGCCCTGCGCCTCTCAGAGGGTGATCTGGACATAATGGTCACAGCTCTGGAGGTGAGGCGCAAGATCTTGTTCCCAGAGAGTGGGAGGAATCCAACCCACCACGACTACACCAAAGCCTGGAAGCAGATCGCCCAGAGGGTGACGTTCACCGGCGATGCCCCCAGGACCCACAAACAATGTCATAAAAAATACAACGATCTGACCAGGATTGTGAAGGTGAGTAGCCTTTCCAGTCTCCTCCTCATTCTTGCATGTACACCTGACATGATGGGCAAAGGGAGCTGAAAGTCCTATTGGCCAGCCCTCAGCCAGCAGCATTGGGACAGTCATGAGCATCACATGGCCATTCGGCACTCTACACTTTGTCCAAGCTATTCCACCATGGGAGGCAGTGCACACTACATCAGGGCTTCACTCTGTCCACGCTATTCCACCATGGGAGGCAGTGCACACTACATCAGGGCTTCACTCTGTCCACGCTATTCCACCATGGGAGGCAGTGCACACTACATCAGGGCTTCACTCTGTCCACGCTATTCCACCATGGGAGGCAGTGCACACTACATCAGGGCTTCACTCTGTCCACGCTATTCCACCATGGGAGGCAGTGCACACTACATCAGGGCTTCACTCTGTCCAAGCTATTCCACCATGGGAGGCAGTGCACACTACATCAGGGCTTCACTGCGCACTTACAGCCCGTCCTTTCTCTTGCAGGCTAAAGTAGCGTTTAATCGCCAGGCGCGTGCCAGGGGTGGCCGCGCCAAGCTGCAGAAGCTCACTCGGCTGGAGGAGCGCGTGTGTGTGCTCATGGGAGCCCGTGTGATTGTCCCCACAGCGTGCAGAGTATCCGACCCTCCACTGCCCGGCAATGGTAAGGACCTCGCCTTTTGGCCCTCTCGCGTCGCAGTGGCCCATCCGACCTACCTCCTTTGCCACTGTCCCACCAATGCGCTGAATGCCACCAGTCCTAACTCCCTCGCTGACGCCATCTCCTCACTCTGAAGCTACTCTTGTGCATTCCTGCTTTCAGCTGGTGATGACCAGGACCCTGAAGCTGCCAGTGACAGCACCTCCGACCAGGAGGAGGAGGAGGAGCAAGCCGGACCTTCGGGGGAACAGTCACGTCCCGCAGGAGAGGAGGAAATGCTTGACACCTCCTCACTGGACGAATGCCTGGAGGAACTGTCGCAGGGCAATGCAGCTTCTGGGACCAGTGGCGTCCAGCCACCCAGGAGCCGTGCGCGTGGCCCGCGGCCTTCCCCCCAAAGGGGGGAAGGATCAGAGGGGAGTGCTGCTGATCGGCACACTCACCGCCACCAACGTGGCAAGGGTCCCCTAGTTCGGCCCCCTCCTCCCCAGCAGGAGAGTCGCGACTCCAGTCCGGACACCTTCACCTCGGAGGAGGTGCGGAAGCTGGATAAGATGGCCGAGGATTCGGACCGGCGCCACACGGAGCTCATGAGCGTGGTGGGGCGCATGCCTGAGGCCATCGAGTCGCTGGCGACCAGTGTGCGCGAGTTCGGGGCAGCAACTGCCGCGAGTGGCCGCATGCTGACTGATGCCGTCAAGACCCTGACGGCTGTGATGCGCGCGCACACCAGGACCACAGGGGCACTCACTGCTGCCACACGCGCTGCCTCAGGCAGGCATCGCCAGGACAGCCGCCGCGCTGGACCATCCCAGCAAGCCGCCCCTCGGCTGATTGTTGCGGATCCTGCAGTGCGGGCCTGGCCGAGTGCCACCGTGCCACAGCACCAGCCAGCGCATCCCACACGCCAGCTGGCCCACATTGCGCCATCCGTCGCCGCCATTCCTCCACTGGGGCGTCAAGGGCAAGCGGCTGCAGCTGATGGTGGCCAGGCTCAGGTGCGCCACTCAGCAGACGGCCCCTCGAGGCCCAAACGCCGTGTAGGCCGCCCCCCAGCGGCATCTGGCGGAAGGGCATCTGAGCCTCAGGCACCTTCCCCCAGCCTCGCAGCAGCCACTGGGCAGAGCTTGCGAAGGAGCAGCAGGCCGGGCAGGGGAGGCAAAAGGCTGGGCAAGGTCTCGCCCTCGCGGGCCACTCAGTAGAGGGTGTGCGCAGCTTTCCTTTTATATGGCGGTGGCCATCTTTATTTTGCCCATGGTTGTGTTGTTGGAGGGCTTATTTTTTGCGTTAGGCCGACGTTGAGGCCCGGTTTGAAGAAAGGTGGAGTGACTCCTCCCCAGTTTGTGGGAGTGAGTCGTTTGTTGGGCTTTTTGTGGGGCCCGTTTATTGTTTTTGGGGATTCATGTGGGAAGGGCTTTTCATTTTTGTGTAATAAAAAATTATCTTTATTCATGCAGTCTCCATGGTTGTTCTTCTTAGTGTTTGTTGGCTTCGCCGGCTGAGGGGTTGCGGAGCGGCTGCATTCATCTTCCCTCATGGCCCCTGGCCATTCCCTGACGGGGCTTAGAAGTACCGTGTAATAAGGTGGCGTCGTGCGGCCCTTGGCCCTGGTCGCTCCCTCCTGGGAACGTACTCCTGCTCCTCCTCCTCCTCATGCTCCTCCTCCTGAGGTGCTGGTCCAACGTCAGGTGGCAGTGCCTGAGTCCTGCGGATAGCCAGGTTGTGTAGCATGCTGCAAACCACCACAAATTGGGAGACCCGGTCCGGCGAATACTGGAGAGCTCCTCCGGAGCGATCAAGACAGCGGAACCGCTGCTTGAGGACCCCAATAGTTAGCTCGATGATGTTGCGGGTGGTTTGATGGCTCTCGTTGTAGGCCTCTTCAGCAGCGGTCCTGGGCGCGCGGAGCGGGGTCATGAGCCAGGTGCACAAAGGATAGCCTTTGTCCCCGAGTAGCCGTCCTCTTGGGGGAGGCTGTGCCTGGAACATGTCATGAACAGTACTCTGCCGCAGGATAAAGGCATCGTGGCTGCTGCCTGGGAAGCTGGCATTGACTGCCATGATGCGCTGCTTGTGGTCACAGACCAGCTGCACATTCAGAGAATGGTAGCCCTTCCTGTTGCGATACTGCTCGCCATGCTCCAGAGGGGCCCGCAAAGCCACATGCGTACAGTCAATGGCGCCCTGCACCAAGGGGAATTCCCCGAGTCTGGAAAATCCCAATGCGCGCTGATGCTGGCTCTCCAGGGCCATGGGGAAGGAGATGAATTGGCTTCTCCTTCTGAACAGTGCTTCGGTCACCTGGCGGATGCAGCGATGCGCACCGTACTGGGAGATGTTTGCTATGTCCCCAGCAGCGTATTGGAAGGAGCCGGTGGCATAGAAGTTCAATGCCACCTTCACTTCCACCGACAGAGACGTCCTGCACCTGAGCTTTGGCCGCAGATCTCGGCGAAGCAGGTGGCAGATCTCTGCAATCACCTCCTTTCAGAATCGGAGCCTTTTAACACATCGCGCGGCACTCATGTTTAGGTAGGAGCGCTGCTGGTGGTATAGCCTGACTGGGTAAGGCCTACGTGGCCGACGCCTGTAGCCCCCTCTGCCTCTAGCCAGGGCTGCCCCTCTCACAATGCGTCTGCGAGCCCTATGGACATGGAGCTGCAGCTCCGCGTTGGCACCCCATGCAACCCCCATCAAATCCTGGCAAACACTCTAATTTCCAAAAGGCCACTTGCAGCGCTCTGGCCTGAGTCCAAAAATACCTGGCTCTTGCTGCTTGAAACCAGTTAGCTATCCTCCTTGTTGTGTCTCCAGAAATGCGTTGCACAAGAGTGTTTTCTGAAAAAAGGCTGGCCTTTATACTGGAGAGTACGTCCCCTTTAATTTGCGCCCCCCGGGGCCCGCGCTGGTTGTGTTGCGTTCCTTTTTCCAAACGTTCCGGCCGCCAGCCGCACAATGGGGCGGTCCGACTGAAGTTTGGAATCGGGGCGCACAAAGGGCGTTGCACGAGGATGTGACGTCATTTTCTGCGCGCGCATCCGGGCGGGCGCTAAACTTTGCGCCGGCGCTAACGGGCAACTTAATTTGGGGCGGGGCGCAAACTGCGCTGCGCCCGGGCGCTACACGCATAGCGCCCGAAAAACACTTCTCTTAAGGCACTAACTGCTGGCGCAAGCGACTGAAAATCTAGCCCCAGAGATTTGAGCTCACCCCAGGCATACAGCATAAGATACTGAAATGAATCATTGTTTCCTGACTTTTCTCTGGGATGCTGACATCTCCCTGCTTTCTGGACATTGGGAAAGGAATTGCAATTTGATTTTTAGATTTGAGGGTCAGGATCAAATGAATGTCATCTTGCTTTATATCCAGCAGAATGTGATTTTTCATAGTTGATGTTTATAATTGCAGGTCTGCACAGACTTGTCTGGTCTCTGGGTTGCTTCAGCTTCTGGTCCTTGATTTTTTTAAAGGAAGAAATAAAGTGGGAGAAATTGAGTCATGCCCCCCTTTGGGGCACTAACTTTGCCGGGTCGCTACTTTTAGCGCCCCAGAAAAATTTGCAACCCCGCAGCCGAAATTGAGTGATAGCGCCCCAAGAAGGATGCGGGGCGCTACTGGAAGCGCCCCGCCTCCCTCTTGGGGCGCTGCAAGGGAATATTGCAGCGCTACATTGCACCATGATACTGCAGATCTTCCCCCCCCTTCTTAAAGGGGAGAGGCCTTGCACAGCGCGACCCGGGGCCCAGCTGGCCCACTGGGGATCGGAGTACTGGCAAAAGAGTCCGGCACTCGAAGTACCGGGCTCGTGGAGCGCAGTCGGCACTCCGCGGGGGGTCGGGGGGGGGGTCAGGAGGCCAGGGACGGGATCGGAGGCAGGTGCTGACAGGCGGCCAGCAACAAAAATGGCCGCCTGGCACCTCGCCTTTAAATAGTGCCGCCCCGGCCGCAGGTAGGCCCCCCAATCCCGTTGGACATAGTGTTTGGCGGTAAGTCAATGGAGCGCTACCGAAGATCGCGGCTGGGGCACTGCGCATGGCAATGACATCATTGCCGGCAGCGCAGCACCGCAGGGTGCTAACGGTTAGCGCTGCATCTAACCTCCTGCTGAATTTCGCGGGAGGCATTGGCGGCGCTGCACCCAGGCGCTAGTTGCTTTGCGCCCCATTAGCACCCTCTTAGGGTGCTAACGGGAGGCGCAAAGCAACCAAAATTTTCCCCCAAACTGTTTTGTTTGAGTGGCTGATGAGTTGAAGGCTGATGTAGAACTCGAGAACAAGACAGCAATGGTATGGATTGAACTAATGCTGCTGAAGCTATAGATTGAGAGCACACATGAAGCAGTGCATAGAGTTTGTAAATTCGTCAATGCTCAAATGAAATATCACTGAGATATTGCTGATCATTAGTGGATCCAAAAAAGTAGTGTAAATTCAACTGGAATCCACATGGAATGAGTTGAACCTGGGGGGAAATTGTTCAGAAAAGAAATGTGGCTGTGAAGAGAGGTTCAGGCAAAGTCGGTCTTCGAGGCAGGCATTCTGGAAGCCCCTTGTAATTGTGGGTTCAAAGCTGCAGGTGCTTTTCAACAGTAGATCATGAGGGAATTCATTTACTGTAGGACAGCAAAGGCGGAAATACCAAAATTTAGAATACAAGACTGAAGATCAAAGTAATCAATTAGGGATACATGATAGCAGACCCCATTATGTTTTCTTGTCAGTGGATATAAATGTATTGACTTGCTAAGCTTTATTCGGTCAGTCACTGTAAAACTGCTTAGACTGTAAAATATTTTGAAATAAAGTGCAAAGTTAAACAGGTTTTTTTTTCTGGTCACATGCTTGAGCTGAAAAGTTCAACAGTTCAATGTTGGGAAAGGTTTTAAATTTTTGTTCCATCCGAAGGGTGAAAAATAATTCCCTTCAGCGCTTGGTACTAGCTTGATTGTGGCTGACAGGAAAGGGATCAGTGTTTTGATAATAAATGTCTGCTGTTCTTTTCTGACCAGTGTTGAAGTCTTTTGTGTTGGCCTTTTTGAGCCCACTGCAGATTAAACCCACATGAATGCACTGACAGCAAGCTGACATCAAACACCGCTGGTTTGGAGAAGATGGTTTTCACTCGGAGTAGCTCAGGCACTCATCCACAAAAAGCTTTCATTGCCACGAATGCGGTGAGAAAAACTGAATAGAGCAGATTGACGGGTTCATCAAACATTTTACACAGAATTACGCAGTTCAAAAGAATTGTGAATTTTCCACTCCTGAGAACGGCCTGGAATTTGCACACCAACGCTTTCCAATTAATCACCACAACTTTTTAAATTTTTCATAGCATTTCTTCAGAGTTGTACAAGTCAGCACTTTGAAGATTTGTGATCTTCCATTTGTGTCTTTTACAAGAGTCACCTTTTGCATGCAGTTTGACTGTTGCTGTCTGTAAAGAATCAGGATGTACCTGGCATTGGGTATCTGTTCAATTCAGGAAGCTCAATAATTACAATATAACATTAAATGTCTATAAATTGATTTATTTATTGCAGTGCTTTACTCAATACTACAGCTGGTGTGATAAATCTTTTTACTAAAAAGCAAAAATCTGCAGATAGTCACAGTCAGAAACAAAAACAGAAACTGGCTCTGCACGGTGGCATAGTGGTTAGCACTGTTGCCTCACAGCGCCAGGGACCCGGGTGCGAATCCGGCCTCGGGTGACTGTGTGGAGTTTGCACATTCTCCCCGTGTTTGCGTGGGTTTCCTCCGGGTGCTCCGGTTTCCTCCCACAGTCTAAAGATGTGCGGGTTAGGTTGATTGGCTATGATAAATTGACCCTTAGTGTTAGGGGGATTAAATACGTGGGGTTACGGGGATAGGGTGGGATATGTGTTGGTGTAGGGGTTACGGGGATCGGGTGGGATATGTGTCGGTGCAGGCTCGATGGGCCGAAATGGCCTCTATCTGCACTGTGGGGTTTCTGTGATTCTGTGAATATGTTGTGCTATCTTTTCTCCACAGGTACTGACTGACCTGTGTGTGTTTCCAGCATTTTCTATAAACATTATTATTGCTCTATAAAGCACACAGAAGAAGGAATCCAACTGTCATTGGAGGACTGAAATACAATTATGGAGAGCAACACTAACCACATTTCTCAACTAGTCAAATGGATTTCTATCTGGTTTGATGCAGCTGCAGACATAGAGCAACAATGTCCATTTTTTATGGGGGGGTGGTTAAGGTGGGGAATTACCTATGTTGCCTTTTCAAATTTGAAGAGTAGGTTACAAAGTGCAGCCTCGCTTTTGGGACCAGATGTAGATAGTTGATTGACAGTAAACTTGCTTTGCAGAGATTAGTAGACCAACTCCTGCATGGTGTTTAAAGATGAATAGATTTGTTTATCAGCAGTATTATTGCAGGAATTGAATTAGTTCTGAAAGTTTGTGAAAACTGTTCATAAGATGTAGCAACTCAGCATCTGGTCAACCCCAGCTCATCACTTGACCCTGGATGTGAATATTGTAGATTTTCTGTGTTTCTGGCATAAAACTAAACTTCAATCAGGTGGAACAATATAAACTGAGAAAGTCACAGCTAGTCAATTCAAAACGGTCAAGTTCAGGTTGTTTAATTGTGTGCGGATCTCCATTTCCCCATGATCATTAAAATGTATTATACTCTGTCCTACAGTGTAGCTACTGCTAAGGGGCCTATAGACTTTTTTTTATTCGTTTATGGGATCTGGACGACGTTGGCAAGGCCAGCATTTATTGCCCATCCCTAGTTGGCCTTGAGAAGGTGGTGGTGAGCCGCCTTCTTGAACCGCTGCAGTCCGTGTGGTGAAGGTACTCCCACAGTGCTGTTAGGGAGGGATTTCCAGGATTTTGACCCAGCGACGATAAAGGATCGGCGATATACTTCTAAGTCAAGATGGTGTGTGACTTGGAGGGGAACTTGGAGGTGGTGGTGTTCCCATGCGCCTGCTGCCCTTGTCCTTTTAGGTGGAAGCGGTCTCTGGTTTGGGAGGTGCTGCCGAAGAAACCTTGGCGAGTTGCTGCAGTGCATTTGTAGATGGTACACACTGCAGCCACAGTGCGCCGGTGGTACAGGGAGTGAATGTTTAAGGTGGTGGATGGGGTGCCAATCAAGCGGGCTGCTTTGTCCTGGATGGTGTCGAGCTTCTTGGGTGTTGTTGGAGTTGCACTCATCCAGGCAAGTGGAGAGTATTCCATCACACTCCTTACTTGTGCCTTGTAGATGGTAGAAAGGCTTTGGTGAGTCCGGAGGTAAGACACTCGCTGCAAATTACCTAGCCTCTGACCTGCTCTTGTTGCCACAGTATTTATGTGGCTGGTCCAGTTAAGTTTCTGGTCAATGGTGACCCCCAGGATGTTGATGGTGGGGGATTTGGCGAAGGTACACTGTACCGTCATCGGCGAACATCCCCATTTCTGACCTTATGTTGGAGGGAAGGTCATTGATGAAGCAGCTGAAGATGGTTGGGCCTAGGACACTGCCCTGAGGAACACATGCAGCAATGTCCTACGGCTGTAATGATTGACCTTCAACCACCACAACCATCTTCCTTTGTGCTAGGTATGACTCCAGCCAGTGGAGAGTTTTCCCCCCGATTCCTGTTGACTTCAGTTTTACTAGGACTCCTTGATGCCACACTCGGTCAAATGCTGCCTTGATGTCAAGGGCAGTCATTCTTACCTCACCTCTGGAATTCAGTTCCTTTGTCCATGTTTGGACCAAAGCTGTAATGAGGTCGGAAGCCAAGTGGTCCTGGCGGAACCCAAACTGGGCATCAGTGAGCAGGTTATTGGTGATTAAGTGCCACTTGATAGCACTGTTGATGACACCTTCCATCACTTTGCTGATGATTGAGAGTAGACTGATGGGATAGTAATTGGCTGGATTGGATTTGTCCTGCTTTTTATGGATAGGACATACCTGGGCAGTTTTCCACATTGTCAGATAGATGCCAGTGTTATAGCTGTACTGGAACAACTTGGCTAGAGATGCGGCTAGTTTTGGAGCACATGTCTTCAGCACGATAGCCGGGATGTTGTCGGGGCTCATAGCCTTTGCTGTATCCAGTGTGCTCAGCCGTTTCTTGATATCACGTGGAGTGAATCGAATTGGCTGAAGACTGGCTTCTGTGATAGTGAGGACCTCAGGAGTAGGCCGATATGGATCATCCACTTGGCACTTCTGGCTGAAGATGGTTGCAAACGCTTCAGCCTTGTCTTTTGCAATCACGTGCTGGGCTCCACCATCATTGAGGACGGGGATACTCATGGAGCCTCCTCTTCCCATTAGTTGTTTAATGGTCCACCACCATTCATGACTGGATATGGCAGGACTTGCAGAGCTTTGATCTGATTCATTGATTGTGGGATCGCTTAGCTCTGTCGATAGCATGCTGCTTCCAGTTTTTAGTATGCATGTAGTCCTGTGTTGCAGCTTCCCCAGGTTGGCACCTCATTTTGAGTTACACCTGACGTTGCTCCTGGCATGCTCTTCTACACTCCTTATTGAACCAGAGTTGGTCCCCTGGCTTGATGATAATGGTAGAGTGAGGGATATGCTGGGCCATGAGGTTACAGATTGTGGTGAAATACAATTCTGCTGCTGCTGATGGCCCACAGCGCCTCATGGATGCCCAGTTTTGAGCTGTTATATCTGTTCTGAATCTATCCCATTTAGCACGGTGGTAGTCTCCACCCAAACTGATTCTACATCTTGATCTTCTGAGCAAATATCATTTCTCACCACTGCACTGATCGCATCCTTTATTAACAGCTACCCCACCTCCTTTTTCTCTCTGCCTATTCTTCAGAAATGTCAAATACATCTGAATGTCCAGTTCCCAGCCTTGCAACCACATCTCTGTAATGTATTTGGATTTCCAGAAGGCATTCAATTTGGTGCCACATAAAAGGTTACTACACAAGATTAGAGCTCACGGGGTTGGGGGTAATACATTAGCATGGATAGAGGATTAGCTAACTAACAGAAAACAGAGTCGGGATAAATGGGTCATTTTCAGGTTGGCAAACTGTAACTAGTGGGGTGCCACAGGGATCAGTGCTGGGGCCTCAACTATTTACAATCTATATTAATGACTTGGATGAAAGGACCGAGTGTACTGTAGCCAAATTTGCTGATGATACAAAGATAGATAGGAAAGCAAGTTGTGAGGAGGACACAGAGTCTGCAAAGGGATACAGGTAAGTTAAGTGAGTGGGCAAAATTTTGGCAGATGGAGTATAATGTGGAAAAATGTGAGGTTATCCACTTTGGTAGGAAGAATAAAAAATTAAATTATTATTTAAATAGAGAGAGACTACAAAATGCTGCGGTACAGAGGGATCTGGGGATCCTTGTACATGAAACACAAAAGGTTAGCATGCAGGTACAGCAAGTAATTAGGAAGACAAATGGAATGTTGGCCATATTGCAAGGGGGATGGAGTATAACAGTAGGGAAGTCTTGCTACAACTGTACAGAGCGCTGCTGAACCCACATCTGGAGTACTGCGTGCAGTTTTGGTCTCCTTATTTAAGGATGGCTATACTTGCATTGGAGGCAGTTCAGAGAAGGGTCACTAGGTTGATTCCTGAGATGAAGGGGTTGTCTTATGAAGAAAGGTTGAGCAGGTTGGGCCTATACTCATTGGAGTTTAGAAGAATGAGAGGGGATCTTATTGAAACATAAGATTCTGAGAGGGCTTGACCGGGTAGATGCAGGGAGGATGTTGCCCCTCGTGAGGGAATCTAGAACTAGGGGGCATAGATTCAGGATAAGGGGGTAGCCCATTTAAAACGGAGATGAGGAGGAATTTCTTTGCTGAGGGTCGTGAATCTTTGGAATTCTCTACCCCAGAGAGCTGTGGGGGCGGAGTCATTGAATATATTCAAGGCGGAGATAGACAGATATTTGAGCTACAGGGGAATCGAGGGTTATGGGGAGCGGGCAAAAAGTGGAGTTGAGGCCAAGATCAGATCCGCCATGATCTTATTGAATGGTGGAGCAGGCTCGAGGGGCCAAATGGCCAACTCCTCCTGTTTCTTATGTTCTTATGTTTGCACTGAACAGATGTACTAGACATCAGTGAGCCAGGTTCATTTCCATTAAATCAATTTTGGGCACAAATATGATACAGTAGAGAATGTTTCTAAGTTAGTTGCAATTTCAGAAAAGTTTCTTGTATGATTTTTCTGCTTAAGCTTCAGTATGCTCACTTAGCTGCAATAAGCTGCCAGAACAGAGTAGCACTTAATACAGGGAAGCTCTGTAAAATGAACATGTCGAGGAAATATTGTGAACTGTTCATTATACTGTACTGGAGACCTCTGTTGACCAAATATTGCATTTCAGATGAAATCCTAGTTTCCAGGAGAGAGTGCTTGAACAAACGTTGAGGAAAAGTTGTACAGGTTAGCCCTTATACAGTAGTTGAAGTACTCTTTTTTTTTCCAGAAACCACTCGCAAATGTGTATACAATGGCACTGAGTATACAGGCGGAGAGGTGTATCGCATGGAGGCTTGCTGGTTCTGTCGCTGTCGAGGTGGGATCTCATTATGTTCGAAAGCAGAATGTGGAGAGCTGAAATGTGAAAACTATTACATCCCTGAGGGAGAGTGCTGTCCAGTTTGTCAGGGTAAGTTTCCACTGATGAGAATGAAGGTCTAGATTATAAACGGGGGTGCCTCCAGGTAAAAAAAAATTAAGCAATAACCCGCCGTGTATGTTGCATTTAAATTACATTGCTCAAATTTGATCTAAGCTATTGTCTTGCTCCAGCAATGATTTATGACATGGCCACTGGCTATAGTTTTAGAAAATGAGCAGATGGTATAATTTGCTGAGTACAGTAACTTGAAAAAATAATTCCACATTAATACATAACCATTGGAACAACCATGATGGAGACCTTCATACTGCATGTTTTTTGATAAAAGAAAGTAACAGTGTTATGTTTAAAGGGACAATGTTTTCCTGTGGGAATGTGGGAAGGTTACACAATAGAGAGCTTAAGCTGGTTACTGTGTAACTGTCATCTGCATTTGTGATGCGTGGAATGTATTGAATACAGCTGATTACCCCACAGCAATATCACAGATGGCTAGAATTTATGTTGCGATTATGCCTCAGTCTTTAACTAGAAATAGATAATTTCTGACTGTTTTCCAAAGTAAGCTTTAAACAAAAACTCCTGCCACAGAACTAAAAACTGACATTTCGATGTTGGTGCCTGCACTAAAGAAAAAGGAGAAAGAACAAAGTCTACACTAACTTTGTGTCTTAATATTTCAAATTTATTTAGGGAACAGTGCTTGCAGCACATAAATATCATTTATCCAAATCTTGCTTCGGAGAAGAATAGCCAAATATTTCTGTCCTATTGTGGCGATATAAATATGTAGATTAATGGAATGGCCCTGAATTGGAAGCCTGAAACTGCTGTTGATACAGCCCCTTTAAGGTGGCAGGCATAAATGATTGTTAAACCACAGCATAATGCATTTGATTCAGTTTTTAAAAATTTCTATGCTATTTACCCCATATGAGCTTATCATTTTTGAAAGGTCCTTTTCATAGTCAGTCATTCTACCAGGTTCAGTGCACATTAATTCATTTGCCATCTCTTTCGTGATTAACTGAGTTCATACAACACAGCTACTCAAAGTACAATAAATGTATTGACGATTTGTGCTGTAATTAGTGAATTTTGTATATTATCCCTATTGTACATACACAATACTTTTATATTTAAGATGGTGGAGTATTTTTAAACTACTTGCTAATAATGTTGGAGAAATTCTTCTTGCAGCAGTTTTGTATTTTAGACTTAATTAGTAAAATTTGTTGTTAAATCATTTCCATTGAACAGTTCAGAATGATGTATTCAGAGCATCTTAACTATACAGGTATTGTAGGGTTAAGATAGATTAGGAGCATCCAAGCTTTTTGTCTTTGTGGGCTGGTTAGATTTGTGAGCTACATATGAACTTGATATGAATACTCCCATTAATTTGTATTATTAATCTGCAGATATTAACAAATCTAGGTATTCAGATTTATTTAGCAATCAGGCAACTAAGAGCAGTCTTTTGGAAACCATAAAATTCAAAGCAGGACAAACCAGCTAGCGAGAAATTTAAACACAAATAGAACAGCCTGGGCTTTGTGAGCAGGATCTTCAGGGCTCATGGGCTGTAGGTGGCCCACCAGCCATTGTCTGGATGCCCTTCAAGTTGATCAATGTACGGAAATCATAAATTGTGCTAATTTTAGTATGTCCACATTAAATTATAAAGTAAATCAGCAAGTTACAACACTACTGTAATAAAATTATAAAGTTCCCTTGTGGATTGGACAGTCATTGAAATTGTCAGATCCCAAGTCTAAAATACTGGAATGTGTCTGCACCCTAATTGCCAGAGAGATATTGCTCCACTTCCTCAGTGAACTGTTGTGCTCCTCTTGGATTGAGTAGTAGCCTGGTCTTTGTTTTATATTTGTGTTATCACTGTTGAACACATTATCCTTCTTCACCACCTCTTCTCCACGATCCACCTTTGTGGTACTGCCCTTTTGTTCCATTTCTACCTGTCCCAATGTTGCAGTGTCTTTCCTCCCATGTTCACACAGTCACTGCCAATGTGCCCACGTTTCCGTCCTTTGCCCCCTCTTATTTCTGAAAGCATGGGATTAGTTTTCAAAATGTATGCCAGTGGTACCCAGCTTTACCTCTCCACTTCCACCCTTGATTCGACAACAAATCTTGTTGGACTGTCTTCTGAAATTAAGCTGTGATTGAGCCAGAATTTATTTATTTATTTATTTTAAACAGCTCAACATCACCAAAACCAAGTCGACCTGAAACGTTAACTCTTTTTCTCTCTCCACAGATGCTGCCTGACCTGCTGAGTATTTCCAGCATTTTCTGTTTCAATTTCAGATTTCCAGCATCTGCAGTATTTTGCTTTTGTATTAGTCTTTAATTCACTGCCACTTCTCTTCCAGGAATGCTCACGTTGAAGAAGTTCTGCTCTTCTCTCCGACGGGATTTCCATTTGTCTCTTTTACCTTGTGTTTTTTTTAAATTCATTTTTATGGGATGTGGGCATCGCTGGCAAGGCCAGCATTTATTGCCCATCCTAATTGCCCTTGAGAAGGTGGGGTGAGCCGCCGCCTTGAACCGCTGCAGTCCGTGTGGTGAAGGTACTCCCACAGTGTTGTTAGGTAGGGAGTTCCAGGATTTTGACCCAGAGACGATGAAGGATCGGCGATATACATCCAAGTCAGGATGGTGTGTGACTTGGAGGGGAACTTGCAGGTGGTGGTGTTCCCATGCGCCTGCTGCCCTTGTCCTTCTAGGTGGTAGTGGTTGTGGGTTTGGGAGGTGCTGTCAAAGAAGCCTTGGTGAGTTGCTGCAGTGCATCTTGTAGATGGTACACACTGCAGCCATGGTGGTGGAGGGAGTGAATGTTTAAGGTGGTGGATGAGGTGCCAATCAAGCGGGCTGTTTTGTCCTGGATGGTGTCGAGCTTCTTGAGTGTTGTTGGAGCTGCACTCATCCAGGCAAGTGGAAAGTATTTCATCACGCTCCTTATTTGTGCCTTGTAGATGGTAGAAAGGCTTTGGGGAGTCGAGGTGAGACACTCGCTGCAGAATACCTAGCCTCTGACCTGCTCTTGTTGCCACAGTATTTATGTGGCTGGTCCAGTTAAGTTTCTGATCAATGGTGACCCCCAGGATGTTGATGGTGGGGAATTCAGCGATGGTAATGCCATTGAATGTCAATGGGTGGTGGTTAGACCCTTGCTTGTTGGAGACAGTCATTGCCTGGCACTTCTGTGGCACGAATGTTACCTGCCACTTAGCCCAATCCTGAATGTCGTCCAGGTCTTGTTCATCTTCATTACTTTTTGTTTCCCTTCTTGTGTTTGATGTACCTTTTGTCTTTTAATCTCTCCTGCCTTCCACCCTATCACAGACCGTTCATTTTGTTCTTTCCTCCCCTCCTCCCTTTTCCTGTCTCTGCACCTGCTTAAAATCTGTTACATCTCTTAACTTTTTCCAGTTCTGACGAAAGGTCATCAACCTGAAATGTTAACTCTGTTTCTCTCTCCACAGATGCTGCCTGACCTGCTGAGTATTTCCAGCATTTTCTGTTCTTATCAGCAAAACCAAAGCCATCTTATGTGGGCCTATCTTGAACTCTACACCGCAGCTCTTGACCTTCTCCCCTCCTGGATGCCTGCTAAAACCTAAACTGACTGTGTGCAACCTCTGTGCCCTGCTTGGTCCTGAGCAGTATGTCTCCAAGACCACCTACATCCACCTTCAATATATTGCCTTTCTCCACCCCACCTCATTCAAGATTTTACCATCTCCAGGCTAGGCCTTTCCTCTGTTCAGTCCGCAAGTGGGACCCTGAGCTTCCGGTCGCCTGTCAATTTAATTCTCTGCCCCACTCCAACTCTGACCTCTGTCCTTGGCCTCCTACACTGTTCTAATGAAGTTCAATGGAAGTTCAAGGAACAGCACCTCATCTTTCGATTAGGCACTTTACAGCCTTCTGGACTCAACATTGAGTTCAACAATTTCAGATCATAAACACCACTCCCATTTTTTTGGACACCAGCTCTTGGTAATGATTTTCTATTGCCATTTACACCTCCTAGACCCATATTTTATTTCTTTACTTGTCCCATTACCACCCACTTTTGCCTACACCATCATCTCTTTTGCCATTTAATCACTCCTGCCTTCCACCCAGCACAGACCTTCCCTTTTGTTCTTTCCTCCCTGCCTCTGTACTTGCTTAAAACCTGTTACATCGCTAAGTTTTACCAGTTCTGATGAAAGGTCATCGACCTGAAACGTTAACACTGTTTCTCTCTCCACAGATGCTGCCTGACCTGCTGAGTATTTCCAGCATTTTCTGTTTTTATTTCAGATTTCCAGCACCTGTAGTACAGTATTTTGCTTTTGTGTAGGCATTTGGAGTACTCTCTTTGCTGGCCTCCCAAATTCCACTTTACATAAAACACAACTCTTCCAGAATTCCACTGGCTGCATCCTATCTCACACACAATGCAGTTCACCTATCATCCCGATCCTTGCTGACCTCTACTGGTCCCCTATCCTCAGTCATTTTACTTCAAATCATCATCCTCACCTTCAGATCCCTCCATGGACTCCTCCTTCCCAAACCTTAGTAACCTCATCCAGTCCTACATCTCTGCCTACCCCCTCTCCTTTTCCAGTGCTGGTCTGTGTGCAATCCCCTCCCTTTACTCTTTCATCAATGGCAGAGCTTTTAGCCATCTTGCTCCAGCACTCTGGAACACTCTCCCTCCCTCAGCCACTCCAACACCCGTGCTTAATTCCTCCCCATTTTCAAAAACATCCTTATAACCTACCTCTTCAATGTGCCTTCACCCACCTCCCCATGTCCCCCTCTAGCTTGGGTTTGTCTACTCTTTGGAATCTTTTGCTAAGTTAAATGTACTACATAAATGCAAGTTGTCGTCAACATTATACTGTATAGGGGAATAGTTCAGTTATAATGGGAGCTGACCTCATTTTGGCAATAGCACTTAAATGGTTGATTCAGGAATCTGAACTTTTGAGCCTTGGGTTTTAATAAAAGAGTGATATGACAAAAGGAATTTAATATGCATGGTGTTAGGTTAGGGATTCACAAAAAAGGACAACTATACTATATATACAATATCACCATTGATGGGCTGCAAAGTTACCTCTCATTGCGGTCAGTTTTTAGTTTTTAATCTGATGCTGGAAACTGCACAAAATTCATCCAAGTATTTTTTAAACTTGGCCATTTCCATTGAGTTCTTCATGGATGATGCAACTGAAAGCAGGATGTTTTCTACAAGCTTGTTCTGATAAGAGATGAACAATCCTGTTTACTGTTCCATTTTACTTAATATAAAACACATCTTGATTGCTACAAAATACATGATCTGTCCTTTGTGATTTGAACCAATGCATTTCAGAGTGGATGAATGCTGGGATTTTTCCCGAACACACTGATTTGCTGATTGGCATGCTGTGAAATTTAGCAAATCATGGGCCAGGAATTTGCATGCAGTGTCACTACGACTTAGAAGTGCTAGCAGGTAAATTAGCCACCTTTTTCATTGTAAAACTCCCAACGATTTATTACTGGATTGTTTATCCCACACACCAAAAAAATGCATACTACAGGCGAGGAGCACTCATTTATGTAATATTTTAAATTTAAATTTAAACTCTGACAGTTTTTAATTCTAGAATAACTCTCTACAAGGCAAGAGTTTATGATACATTATTATACAGGCCTGAGTGTGAGAACATGAGAAATGTTGATGAGCAAAAGATACTAACAGCGGAGATGAATTGGTTGAGAGGAATTCTGGGAGTATCCAGGATGTAAAGAATCAAGAATGATAGAATAAGAAACAACATTTATACAGACGATCCAAGAAAGACCACAGCGATGGTTTGGACTCGTTTCAAGATTGGAACCAGCTGGAATACCTTTTATGGTGCTTTATACAGAGGTACATGGAACAAGAAGCTGAGTAACACCAAGGGAGTGCTGGATAGACAATGTCAAGAGTGACATGTCACAGAAAGGGAGACAGATGACTGAAGAGGCCCGGCTAGTTCAGAACCGACAACAATTCATTCGGCCCCATTCTTACTGCTGAGCTGGCACACGGGAACTTAGAGGGAGAGGGAGGAGCATCTGGACAATTTGCTCCAGACTTCGGTCACACCTCGTAGAGAGGTGCATGATCAGAATGGGGTTGGTGTGACCGATAGTGTGCAGAGTGAAGGGAACCCAGGTAAGCAAGGTAACGAGGATCCACAGAAACTGATCCTATCCAACAGGTACAATGTACTTGCTACCTGTAAGGATAAGGATAAAGACTGTCGGAAGGACAGCCAGAATGCAGACCATGGCACTTTGGAGCAGGAGGTTGTCCTAAGGGGGAGGAGGAGAAGAAGTGTAATGTGGTAGTTGTCGGGGATTCTATAATTAGGGGGACAGAGAGCATCCTTTGTAAACAAGATCGAGAGTCCCACATGGTATGTTGCCTACGTGGTGCCAGGGTAAGGGACATCTCAAACCGGCTTGGAAGGATACTGGAGAGGGAGGATCCAATCGGTGTGGTCCATTTTGGAACCAACAACATAGGGAAGAGTAGGCAAGAAGTCCTGCTTGGGGAGTACCAGGAACTAGGAGCTAAATTAAAGAACAGGACCTCAAGGGCTATAATCTCTGAATTATTACCTGAGCCACGTGCAAATTGGCATAGAGATAAGCTGATTAGGGAAGTAAACATGTCGCAAAAGGAGTGGCGTGGGAAAGAGGGGCTCCATTTCAAGGGGCACTGGCACCAGTATTGGGACAGGAAGGAACTGTACCATTGGGATGGGCGCCATCTGAACTGATCCGAGACCAGGGTCCTAGCGGAAAGGATAAATAGGGTGGTGACAAGGACTTTAAACTAGTAAATGGGGGGGCAGGGCTCGGGGAAATTGCAGTACAAATAGTAGTTCAAAAACAAACAAAAGGGAAGCGAGTAGACTAGCAGTCATAAATTGTGCTTTAGGCACTACAGGTAAAGGGAAAACTAAAAGATGTAAAGTAATTAAATCAGGTGAGAGAAATAAGAAATATGTGAGTAAAACATCAGAGCTGAAGGACAAGCTAGGGTATATGGCCCAAATAAGCATTCTTTATACAAATGCACAGAGGAATAAATTGAATGAACTGCAGGCACAAATTCAAATTGGAGGGTATGACATGCAGCCATGTCTCAGTAATGGCTACCAAGACATTCAGGACTGGGAACTTAATATACTAGGTTATAAGGTCTACAGGACAGATAGATAAAATGGCAGAAGGGGAGGAGTAGCCTTAGTGATTAAGGATGAAATCACTTCAATGATAAGAGAGAATTTAAAGAGAGGTAAGCAGCCAGTGGAGACCTTATGGGTTGAATTAAGAAACAGGAAAGGATCTAAGACTGTAGTGGGAGTTGTCTATAGGCCCCCTGGTAGCAGCTTTGAAGTGCTAGATTGTATAAATGCAGAGATTAGACAAGCAGGTAGTAAAGGCAGAGTGGTTTTAATGGGGGAAAAGCAGACTAGCACCTGTCAGAAAGGTAGTGAATTTCTTGAGTGTGTCCGGGATAGTTTGCTACAACAATATGTCCGAGAGGCAACAAGGGGGGAAGCCATATTAGATTTAGTAATGAGTAATGAGTCAGATTTAGTTAACAGCCTAACTGTGCATGAACATTTATCCAATAGCGATCATAACATGATCGAGTTCAATGTAGCATTTGAAAGGGAGAAACGCGAAACAGCTACTAAGATTTTAGATTTAGGTAAGGCTAACTTCAACGGGATGAGGCAGAGACTGTCCACAGTAAACTGGGCAAATCTGTTAATGGGTAAAACAACAGATGATCAGCGGGAGATGTTTAAAAAAGAATTTAATGTGATACAGAACCAGTTTATACCAAAGAGAATTGGGGGTTCAGGTACATAGATCATTAAAATGTCATGGACAGGTACAGAAAATAATCAAAAGGGCTAATGGAATGCTGGCCTTTATATCTAGGGGACTAGAATACAATGGGGTAGAAGTTATGCTGCAGCTATACAAAGCCCTGGTTAGACCACTCCTGGAGTACTGTGAACAGTCCTGGGCACCACACCTTAGGAAGGATATATTGGCCTTGGAAGGGAGTGCAGCGTAGGTTTACCAGAATGATACCTGGACTCGAGGGTTAAATTATGAGACGAGATTACACAAATTAGGGTTGTATTCCCTAGAATTTAGAAGGTTAAGGGGTGATCTGATTGAAGTCTTCAGGATATTAAGGGTAACAGATATGGTAGATAGAGAGAAACTATTTCCGCTGGTTGGGGATTCTAGGACTAGGGGGCATAGTCTAAAAATTAGAGCCAGACCTTTCAGGAGTGAAATTAGGAAACAATTCTACACAAAGGGTGGTAGAAGTTTGGAACTCTCTTCCACAAATGGCAATTGATGCTAGATCAATTGTTAATTTTAAATCAGAAATTGATAGCTTTTTGTTAACCAAAGGTATTAAGGGATATGGGCCAAAGGTGGGTATATGGAGTTAGATCACAGATCAGCCATGATCTCATTAAATGGTGGAACAGGCTCGAAGGGTTGAATGGCCTACTCCTGTTCCTATGTTCCTAGTAATAGTAGTAGTAACTCTACAATAGCTTCAGAGAGTAGCTCAGAAGAGACTTTCAAAACATGTCAAGTAAAAATAATAAAGTACAATGAGTAAATAGAAATAATTTAATAAACAATAACTTAAACATAAATATATAAATAGGTACAGTAGGATCAAAGTCTAGAGTGGTGTGTTCCCATGCATGATGGGGACCTGCCTGGACTCATGTACAATCCATGGTGACGATACATGTATGCATTGTGTGACAGTTGCACTCCTTGAGCGGAAAGTTACACAGATTGAGTGTCAACTGGGCACACACCATAACATTCGGGAAGGAGAAAGTTTTCTAGAGTAGACATTTCAGAGGGTGATCATCCCACAGGTTGCTAGGAGTAGAGAAGCTGGTAAGGGAGACTGAGTGACCATCAGCAGGCAGGACAGGAAGCAATGGGTGCCGGTAGAAAGGGGATCATCTGTGGAGCTCGATTTGTCTAATAAGTATACCTGCTTGGGTATCCGTGATGTGGACAAAAAGGGTGACATGGAGGAGGTTAATCGTGAGTGACTGCAGGGTACCAAGGAGCAACATACCACAAGGGAAAACAGTACAGGTAGTAAGAATAGTCAGGTAGTGATTGTTGGGGATTCTTTAGTAGATGTGATCCAGAATCCCCAATGGTACATTGCTTCCCAACTGCCTGTATATGGGACATCATGGAGAAAATACAAAAATTTTGCAATGGGAGGGCAAGCAACCACAGGTAGTGGTTCATATGGGAACCAATGATAGGATAGGACTAGGCTTGAGGATCTGCAAAGGGATATTGAGGAGCTAAATTCTAGATTAAGGAGCAGGACCTCTGGGGTAGTACTCTCTGGATTACGCACAGTGTCACATGCTGGACTAGACAGGGAGAGAAAGATTAGAAATGGGAACAGAAAATGTTGGCTAATCCTCAGCAGGTCAGGCAGCATCTATGGAGAGAGAAACAGAGTTAAAGGGGTGAATTTTAACATGGTGGAATGCGTGGGTTTGGGTGTGGATGGAGAGGTACAAACCGGGAAAATTGACCGCGTCGGGAAGCCGGCACCAACCCGCCGACTTCCATATTTCACTTGAGCTCATTAGGTGCGTGCAACCTCCTCAGGAGAGGCGGATTGCCAATTAACATGCTAATTGCTCAATTAGAGCGATATTTCAACTCACTTTTTAGTTTAACGTCGGATCCACAGGTTTCCCGTGCTTCCTGAAACTCGCCAGTGAAAGCAAGGCAAGAACTCAGTGACAATTGAGGAGGCTGAATCAATCTCGTGAAATTTGGCAATAAATACTCCGTACGGACAGCTGGTTTCTCACCTGCTAGTGGGAAAGGGTGCTCATGGTACTTTTGCTGAGAGGTTACTTTCTACACTTTGGAGGTTTGTTCAATCACATCAGAATGGGGGTGCTTTTGGATGCCTTAGATTGGACCTCAGGCGAGGACCAACATGACCAGCAGCCACAGAAGCACCTGCACCAGCAGCCTGCTGGTCACAGACTTATAGCTGCACAACAGACAGGGAAGCTTCAGAGAGGGGAACAGCTCACAGGAGGCTCTGCCTGCAAAACAGGGTCTACAGGCAGAGGCTCAGTTTCCTTGACATGTCTGAACAGCAGTGTCTCAGGAGGCTCAGGTTGTCGCGTCAAGCGGTGTCGGACATCCACAGCCTCCTAGAAGAAGACCTGCTCCCTGCTGGACCTGGTGGCCATGCTTTACCATTGGCTGTCAAAGTCACCTCCACCCTCAACCTTTTAGCTTCCAGATCCTTCCAGGGCTCTGCCGGAGACATTTCCAAGATCTCCCAGTCGGCGGCCCACAAAGTCATAAGACAAGTGACTGATGGCTTGTTTGCCAGGGCCGGTAATTATGTCAACTTTGCCTGCGTTGATGCCAGTCAGAATAAGCGGACGCTCAGATTTGCGACTCTGGCTGGCTGCCCACTAGCAGGGCATCATTGACTGCATACACGTGGCAATCCAGGCACCCACAAATAAATCGGGAGGATTTGTCAACCACAAGGGCTTCCATCAATGTGCAGCTGGTTTGCAACCACAAAAAGATCTTTATGCAGGTATGCACAAGATTCCTGGGCAATTGCCATGATACTTTCGTCCTGCAGCAGCCCAAGCTCCCTGATGTCTGCAGACCTGCAAGCAGATTTAAGAGGCAGCTGCTAAGAGACAAAAGATACCCACTTCAAACATTGCTCATGATACCTATCAGAAACCCAACCAATGAAGCACAACAATGCTACAATAAATACCATGCGACCACCAGATGTGTGATTGAACAAGCCATCGGCATGCTGAAGATGCGCTTCAGGCGCCCAGACAGATCTGGAGACACCCTTTAGTACGCACCAGCCAGGATCTCCAGAATGGTCATGGTTTGCTGTGCACTGCACAACAGCGAGGCTTGAACCTGCAGGAGGAACAAGGCGAGAGCTCAAATCCTTCTTGGATGATTCAGAGGGCGAGGAGGAGGAGGAAGACTACAAGGAGGAGGAAGGTGATGAGGGCAATGCACCCCCAGCTGCTCACATTGCTGCCCGGGATGACAGGTATGCCCTTATTAATGCAAGGTTCACTTGGGGGTGCATTGCACCAGTGGACTGATGCCATGAGAAAATACAATGGTCACTCTTTCCCACTCCCCGCACGCCAATGCCACTGACACAAAGCAGTCCTGAAAACAACCAACCACCCCTTGAACATTCTCCCCCCAGTAGTCCCCATCAATTCATGTCTTCTTATTCATCCTCAAACAAGCTAAATTGCAACTTACCACTGAAGAATGGACAAGACGGGAAAGTGGTGAAAAATAATATTTATGCGACCTAAATCAATTAACAACAAAAACTTATCAACAGACCATTTTCTCATACACCCATGTGCATACCCTTGTGCAACAACAAAGCCTTATTCTTCCTTTTCCTACAACTCCTATGTGGTGCAACCTGTGTGGCTTCAGCAGAGGTAGAGGCAGGCTGCTCAGATCCCTTCTTTGCTGAGATGCTCTTGGCCGAAGTTCTTGGGGTTTTGGAGCCCGTGAGATGAGGCAGCATGCGGGCTACTGACAGAGGTGGGGGGTGGGCGGTGGGGGCTGGGCAGCGGGTGAGAAGTGGAAGCACTTTTGAGTGGAGTCCCCACTTCCATAACCCCTTTCACCATCATCCCTCTCATGGCCCAGCCGCACTTCACTGCTACCACTCTGCTGGAGAGCACTTTGGTGCAAATCAGTGGGGCCCTGTAAGACCAAGGTTAAGATATGTCAACCCATTTAAAGTGGCAGACATGTTGGCATCGAGTCTGCACAACCATGGTCGTGCCATGCATGCACTCATTTGATTGGAGCGTTTGATGTTCCACGACACTAGCCACTTTCCATGCAAGAAAAAATCATCTCAATGGCCTGCGACATCAACCAATTCATGCTTGAGGTGGACTCCTCCATTCTCTCAGCAGTCATGGTCAGTGGGCTTGGAAGGCCTGTCAGTGCATCACACATTATCTGCTGCTGCTCAATGATTCTCCTTTACATAGACGGCCCCCAGGGTACAGCATCTGTGTCCAGCTGAGCAGAGCTTGAAAAGGGCTCCGCCCTCCGACGCAGACTCTCCAGTGCTGTCCCTGTCACCACCATCTGCTCTTGCTCATTTGTGAAGCGTGAGTCACCAGGTGAAAACCCAACAATCTGTCTTACTGGTCCCATTGAAGAGCAAGTATCTGAGCTGATGCATGGTATGCATGAGTCCTGTGACGGTGCACTCTCACAAGGACTCGGCCCCTCTGGGGAATCATCGTCTGCCAGCTCCACCGACTTCTGCTGTATGCGGGTGTGCCCTATCGGAGATAAAAGACATGAATTAGTCCTCGCAAGCTAAGAATATGGTGCAAGGTATCATTATGAAAATGATCATATTTCACTTGCTGTTGAAATCAAGTCAACATGACTGATTGCTGTATGACATGTGGGTGGCTGATATTTAATTTCGTCACCAGGTAGTTGGGAAGTCCTATCTCCCCATCTCTGACTGCCAGGGATGCCGAAACTCCACTCATCTCCAGTACCACCTTCTCTACAGTTGTTAGTTGTGAAATGTGTGGATGGCCACCTTCAGTTCTCTCCCTCTCCCTGGTGTTCTGTGCTCTCTTCTCCAGCAACAAGGGAAAGAACAGACTGACTAATGGCATTTGTTCACCTGATGGATATTTGGTGAGGGTGACTATGAGGAAGTGGCATGATATTGCATAAGGATGAGGGTGAGTGGGAGTGGTGGATAGATAGATGGGGATGTGAGGAAGTGCATAGAAAGAGAAGGATGGGTGTACCTGCAAGGTAAATGAGTTTGAGAAGTGATGTGATGGAGTAGGCTTGAGAAGGCAGAGTCAGGGGTTGAAGAGATGCATACAGCAGGATGAAGGTGAATACGAACAATGACAGACAGGTAAAGACCCTCTGGTCCATCGAGCCTGAACCACAAAATTGCGATACCTTGTGTATCACAATATAGACACGTCACCCCACCCAAAATCACGTGATCTCCTGGGAGAAGCTAAAAACCCAGGCCAATTTGGGGGGAAAAATCTGGGAAATTTCTCTCCAACCCATCTAGGCAATCGAAACTAGTCCAGGAGATCACTCTGGCCCTGAATTCACTGCAGTACCTACCTTCTGTAAGAGGTGATCTCCACCCCAGCCAGAAATAGATCCATCTCTCGTTTGAAGGAATTGAGTGACGTGCGGGAGCAGGCTCGAGGAGCCGACTCGAGATCAGGCCATTTTAGACTGGGTATTGTGCAATGAGAAGGGACTTATCAGCAATCTTCTTGTACAAGGCCCCTTGGGTCAGAGCGATCATAATATGATCGAGCTCTCAGTCGAGATGGAGAGTGAGGAAATTGAATCAGAGACTAAGGTCCAGAACTTAAATAAAGGGAATTACGAGGGTATGAGACGGGAATTGGGTAAGATTGATTGGGTGGTGTTTCTGGGGGGATTGACAGTGGATAGACAATGGCAAGCATTCAAAGATAGAATGGAAGAATTCCAGAACATGTTTATACCGGTTTGGCATAAAAATAAACCTAAAAAGGTGGCTCAACCGTGGATAACGAGGGAAATTAGGGACAGCATAAAATCAAAAAAAAGGGCATATCAACTGGCAAAAAAAAGCACCAGACCGGAAGATTGGGGGCAGTACAGGATACAGCAAAAGAGGACAAAGGGATTAATCAGGAAGGGGAAAATAGAATACGAAAGTAAACTTGCAGCAAACATAAAGACAGACTGCAAAAGCTTTTATCGGTATATCAGGAGGAAAAGACTGGTAAAATCCCAAGTCGGTCCCTTGCAGTCCGATTCGGGAGAATATATAATGGAGAATAAGGAAATGGCAGACCAATTAAACTCATACTTTGGTTCTGTATTCACAAAGGAGGACACAAATAACCTCCCAGGAATATCGGCAAACATAGGGACTAATGAGAGGGAGGAGCTGACAGAAATTAGTATCTCTAGGGATATGGTGTTGGGTAAGTTGAGGGGACTGAAGGCCGACAAATCCCCGGGGCCTGATAAACTACATCCTAGGGTACTTAAGGAGGTGGCCCTGGAGATAGCAGATGCTCTAAGGATCATCTTCCGGAACTCCATTGACTCGGGAACAGTACCCGTGGATTGGAGGGTGGCTAATGTTACCCCAATATTTAAAAAGGGGGGTAGAGAGAAAGCAGGGAATTATAGACCAGTAAGCCTTACATCGGTTGTGGGCAAAATGCTAGAGTCCATTATTAAGGATAAAATAGCGGAGCACTTGACAAATGGGGAAAGGATCGGACAGAGTCAACATGGATTTACAAAGGGTAAATCGTGTTTGACTAATCTGCTGGAATTTTTTGAGGAAGTAACTGGTAAAATAGATGGGGGAGAGCCAGTGGATGTGGTGTACCTTGACTTCCAGAAAGCCTTCGATAAGGTTCCACACAAAAGATTATCATGCAAAATTAAGGCTCATGGGATTGGGGGCAAAGTATTAACGTGGATAGAGAACAGAGAGTTGGAATAAACGGCTCGTTTTCGGAGTGGCAGGCAGTGACCAGCGGGGTGCCGCAAGGATCTGTCCTGGGACCCCAGCTGTTCACAATATATATAAATGATCTGGATCAGGGAATTGGATGCAATATTTCCAAATTTGCTGACGACACTAAACTAGGAGGAGGGGTGGGCTCTGATGAGGATGTCAGGAGGCTACAGTGCGATTTGGACAGGTTGGGGGAATGGGCGGATACGTGGCAGATGCACTATAATGTGGATAAATGCGAGGTTATCCACTTTGGGGGTAAAAACAGGAGGGTAGATTATTATCTAAATGGCAATAGATTGGGAGATGGGGAAGTGCAGAGGGACCTGGGTGTTCTTGTGCACCAGTCACTGAAGGAGAGCATGCAGGTGCAACAGGCGATTAAGAAGGCAAATGGTATGTTGGCCTTCATATCAAGGGGGTTCGAGTATAGGAATAGGGATACCTTACTACAGCTGTACAAGGTGCTGGTGAGACCGCATCTGGAGTATTGTGTACAGTTTTGGTCGCCCCATCTGCGGAAGGATGTTCTTGCCATGGAAAGAGTGCAGCGGCGATTCACCAGGCTGATACCTGGAATGGCGGGAATGACCTACGAGGAGAGATTGAATAGTTTGGGCTTGTACTCACTGGAGTTTAGAAGATTGAGAGGGGATCTCATCGAAACATATAAAATTATGGCAGGCCTGGACAGGCTGAATTCAGAGAGAATGTTTCCAATGGCAGGGGAGCACAGAACCAGGGGCCACAGTCTAAAAATAGCGGGCAAATCATTTAAAACAGAGATGAGGAAGAATTTCTTCACTCAAAGAGTGGTGAGCCTGTGGAATTCCCTGCCACAGAGGGCTGTGAAGGCTAATTCAATAAATATTTTCAAGAGAGAATTGGATATATTTCTGAAGGCTAAGGGGATTAAGGGTTACGGAGAAAAGGCGGGGACGGGGTACTGAACTGGTAAGATCAGCTATGATCTCAGACGAAGATCAGCCATGATCTCATTGAATGGCGGAGCAGGCTCGAAGGGCCGAATGGCCTACTCCTGTTCCTATCTCTATGTTTCTATGAATCCAGAACCTCACCACCACACTCCTGCTGCTCACCTCTGCTGCAATCTCCAGCCATGCCTTGGTGTCTGAGGCTGGCTTCTTCCTCCCGTCAGCAGGGAATAACCCCTCCCTGCCATCCTTAACTCCTTGCAGCAGGAGTTCCAGGGAGGCATCACTGAATCGAGGGACAGCTTTCGTACGTTGAGACTGTATTTTTTGTTCTCCCACCAAAGCAATGTCTCTCCAGGACCCATGCATGACGTCATCATGCCCGCTCGCGTTAATTAGTCAGCTGCAAATACAGTGGCTTTGTTAAAAAAAAAAAATTGCCAAACGCGCCACTGAAACTTCCGGGTTCCCCACTTGATCCAAGGCTCCACTGCTGCCAGTACGTTGGCAGGTAAAAATTCCAGCCGGAGTGTCTATGACTCATCTATGACCTTTGTCTATACGGACTTTCAGAAGGCATTTAATAATGTTCCACGCAAGAGATTATCAAAAATGGAAGTGCCCGTGATTAGAGGTAACTTTGTGACCTGGGTCTGTAATTGCTTGGGAGGTAGGAGAGTAGGGATAAAGGGAATGTTCTCTGATTGGCGGGATGTGGCAAGTGGTTTTGCCCAGGGATCTGTACTGAGGCCTCAGCTTTTCACCATATATATTAATGACTTGGATGAAGGAATAGAGAGTTGTATATCCAAATTTTCAGGTGACACTAAGTTAGGTGGGAGCAGGAAGTTACAAAGCTACAGAGACAGGCTAAGTGAGTGGACAAATCTATGGCAGGTGAAGTTCAATATGAGAAAGTGTGAGGTCATCCACTTTGGATCCAAGTAAAACAAATCAGAATATTTTCTTAGTGGTGAGGGACTAGGGAGTGTGGAGGAGCAAGGGAATTAGGTGTACATGTACACAAATCACTCAAAGCTACTGCAAAGGTACAAAAAGTAATCAGTAAAAAGAATTGTTATCCTTTATCTTGTGGGTTAGAATACAAAAGTGAGGAAGTGATGCTTCAGTTGTACAGAGCCTTGGCCAGACCCCATATGGAGCACTTCATTTAGTTTTGGGCACCACATCTCAGGAAAAATATATTGGCCTTGGAGGGGGGTACAGTGCAGATTCACCAGAATAATAGCAGAGCTTAAAGTGTTAAATCAAGGGCAGGTTGCATCAACTTGGTTTGTATTCCTTTGAGCTAGAAGGTTACGGAATGATCTAATCGAGGAGTTTAAAATGATAAAGGAATTCAATAGGGTAGATACAGAGAACCTCTTTTCGTTGGTAGGGGAATCCAGAACAAGATGGCATGATCTTGAAATTAGAGTTCGGCCAGTTACGAATGAAATCAGGAAACATTTTTTAATACAAAATGTAGTGGAAATCTGGAACTCTCTTCCCCCAAAAAGGCTGTGGATGCTGTGTCAATTGACATGTTCAAGAGATCGATAGACCTTTGTTAGGTAAGGTTATCGAGATATGGAACAAAGGCGGGTAAACGAAGTTGAGGTCCTGATCATGATTTAATAGGCTGAATGGTAGAGCAAGGTTGAGGGGCTGAATGGTCTACTCCTGTTCCTATAAAGCTTTACCTTGGTATCATTCAAGCAAATATTTGGGGATTGTTTTACATATGGCCGGTGTTTGGTACGAATGGTGGCACCATGTTTCTTTTGCAGTGGTATATTGAATTATGAATTTGGTGACTCTGGAAGAACAATGTAATCTTTATTGAATTATACTTCCAAAACACTGTTTGAGTAACAGCCTTCATTACAATGCTAAAGTTCCATGAAGGAACATGGTAAAACTATTTGAAAGGGTTGCTTCCACAGCAGTTTGGGAGGGGAAGTGATGTTATCATGTGCTGACACTTAGCAAGGTCTCACACCCACACTTGTCTACTGACCAATTAGTAACTATTCTTTTTGCAGGCCTCGGGTAGGGGGGAGGTTTTTGAGCAGGATCTCTTTTGGGCTCCAAAATGGTGTTGGAAAAATCTCTGTGGCAGACTTGGCAGTATAATACCTGCACCAGGTCGGTCTACAGTACTCTTGTTTATGATCTACCAGCCTGCTTGGCTCACTAATGGAATTTGGAGAAGTTGACCTATCACTGGAGCGGGGATTCTACCCACTTGACTCCAGATAGCTCTGCAAGCCAGTGCTTTTATTGGTAGAGGGTCCCTAGCTGGGGAAGCTCACCAGTGCTCTCTGCTGGTAGGCTGTGTGCTTTTAACTGTTAAACTCCAGCAGTACTCCTATTCACACATGAGGATCCTTCAGCCTTGGCTATGCCAACTTCTGCCTAAGCTCTCTGAATATGGGTAAGTGAGGTATGTTCCTACGGCTACTAATGTGAGTTTCTTATTAGTTTGATTTAATGAACATAAGAAATAGGAGCAGGAGTGGGCCATTTGGCCCTTCGAGCCTGCTCCACCATTCAATAAGATTATGGCTGATCTTCTACCTCCTCTCCACTTTCCTGCCTGATCCCCATGTCCCTTGATTCCCTTAATCAAAAATCTATTGATCGCTATCTTGAATATACTCGATGACTGAGCCTCCACAGCCCTCTGGGGTAGAGAATTCCAAAGATTCACCACCCTCTGAGTGAAGAAATTTCTCCTCATCTCAGTCCTAAATGGCCGACCTCTTATTCTGAGACTGTGACCGCTGGTTCTGGACTCCCCAGCCAGGGTAAACATCCTCCCTGCATCTACCCTGTCAAGTCCTGTAAGAATTAGTGATTCTTAAACTTGGTGATGTATATCCGACACCTCACTAACCAAAATGGCAATGTAGTAAGAATTAAATCTTGCTCTTTTTTAAAAAGTTCATCATTTCAGAGGCTCCAAATAAGATTTTCTGACATTCACCAGCAATGAATAAACTACTCCTATACCTCTCAACGTGTTGCCGTGGTTCGTTATAAACTTATAACAGCCTCATTAAAATGAACTTGCTATGACTGAGCCAATACCGATATTTGAACTCCTGTATTTGAGCTTCTGTCAAGCCTGTTACCAAGGAGACAATAATGACAAACTTTTCAAATATGTAATATAGGCTGAGGCTGCGCAGATGTCTTTATAAACTCTCATGTATTGTGCATGATTTAAACAAACGGCTACCAGACCAAATAACATAGAACTGTTTCATATTTGTCACAGGCAGCATGGCTCACTAGTTAAGAAAATACCACTCTCCTCCTCCTTGGGACAGGCAAAAGAAGCAAAATAATAGTAAATCATTAACCCATTGACCTTATATTTAAAGGAAGTAGGAATTCCTGTTTAAAGAAGTTATTTATTTTTCCCTCTGATGAAATCCCTGCACTGAAATCAGTATTATAACCAAAGTTATATTTAGTTTTATTCTGAGAATACTGTGAATTAGGAAATGTACATGCAAGTAACTCTAGTCCGTAATTTCCATTGGCCTGTATTTTCTGGTGCCTACGTAGTGCATACGCGCCCGTAAGGGCCCCGCAAGATCTGGGTTTTTGCAAGCGAAGCACATGCGCAAAAAAACGGAACTTGCGATCTGTCAAGAATCTTCTTGACATCGTAGCCATCCCCAGGAAATGGACATCTGCGGGCGGAGAGTTGGGCTATTTGCCAACTACTGCCCAGCGAATGCCCATGAAATTCTCACGCCTGGTAAAAGCAGGCGTAAGGCATACGTGCCGAATCCCCATAAGCATGAATGGGGAATCCCCTTCTTTCACTGGTTGGGCCGGCCCACGTGAGCCCAAGGCACTTGCGAGCCGCCTGCGCCCCTGGTGTAGGTGGGCCTCTACGCATGTCTACACATCAAGGCCCAGGAGCACAAGTCTCCATGGATCCAGGACCATCAGGTAGGTGTGCAGATTATTTGTTGCTTGGAGGAATCTGCCCGCGGGAAGCCTCCGACCACAAATTGAGGCCCATTGTTGTACTACTACAGCAGAAAGAAGAACCTTACAGACTTTGCAGGAAAAAAAGCTCTGCATTTTAAAAATGAGCAAATGTTTCAGAAATCTAAAGGCTGAAAAGGGGAAACTAAATCCCACACTAAAACATGACATAATCAGTATCTACGATAAGCCCACTGACTCTCACAGCTACCTTGATCACACTTCCTTCCACCCCGCTTCCTGTGAGGACTCTTCCATTCTCCAGTTTTTCAATCTCAGTTGCACCTGTTCTGATGATGCCACCTTCCACACTCAGGGCTGGACTTTGCAGGGGGTCAGCGGGCGCGTTCGTTGGCGGATGGGGTGGGAAAGCATTTTTTCCTCAGCGGGTCAGGACCCCCCTGTGAATCAGTCACCACCCGCCTTTAGCAAATGTTGGGTCTGCCAGTGCTGAGCAGACCCGACACGCAACGGCAGGAGTGACAATTAAAATCATTAGTGGCTTGTTTCCAGCCACTTATCAATGGTTTTTCCCAGCTTTTTGGATTTCACAGATTGCCCACCGGTTTCCCACTGTGCTTAGACCTCATCTATGAAACTGAGGCTGGAGGTCAGTGGCCATTGAATCAGCTGATGAGTTGACAGCTTGAAATGTCAAGTCAATGCTCCCAGCTGATTGAGAAATGTTCCCTTAACAACTAACTTCTCTAAACTACATTTCCACTACAGATTCAGGATGCTGCAAGTCTTTACACAAGTGTCCATCCAGTCTGACCTCATTACCTCTCCCACCATTGACAGATCGCTTCTGTCATTTCTACTTCCACCTACCATATATTCCATCAGCATGGGTGCCCTTGAAACTCTCTCACCTTGGTCCTCAGAATCCCACCACGATCAGCCCCAATACCAGCATCAGCAGGCACACCAGAAGCACCAACAACAACACCAACCTTCTCCGCAATCAACTGATGTTACACAGGGCATCAGCACCCGACCACATTGCTACCCGGGAGGCCAGGGATGGCCTCACCATGGACAGATTTACTTCACCTGACGCTGTACGCCCTGGCTGCCACATGATGCACCAGGTTGGCACCACCCCACACCAACAACATAAAGTATCCCTACAATGCCCAAGCCATTCCTTTCACACTCATCACTATTGCGGGGGTACCGTTATGTCTCACCATTCACTGCAACTCACTAAGCCACTTCCAAAGGTGCACACAAATCTGTCCAAGAACATAAAGACCTAGAAATTCAGTTGCGTTCGCCAGCCGTTAGCGCCTTAGGAGGAGTAGATCTCGAGCGCTAGGCACTTAGCGGCCGGGCGCAGAACGATTTGCGCCTACGCCCAACTTCAGTAGACATTTAGCGCCGGCGCAAAGTGTTTGCGCGCGCTCAGCTGCGCGCGCAACTTATGACATCATTTCGTCGTGCAACGCCCTTTGTGCGCCCCAAACCGGAACTTCAGTCGCGCCCGCCCAATGTGGGCATGGCGGTGTTAAGAACTGTGAAGTGGAACGCAGCAGAGGCCCTGCGGGCCTCGGGGAGCGCTAATTAAAGGGCACTTAGACTGAACTATTAAGGCCAGCCATTTTGCTGCAATGACTTTAGTGCAACGGATTTCTGGACAGAGACCAAGGAAGACACCTTACTGATTTGGCCCAACATAGGAGAGGTATTTTTGGCTTCTGGCCAGAGCTTGGAAATTTGACTCATTGTGATTTCACTGTTTGCAAGTATATTATGGGGGCTGCATGGGGTTCCAACCCTCAGTTCCAGCATTATGTGCGAAGGGCTCGCAGACGCTGTGTGAGAGGGGCAGCCATGCCTAGACGCAGAGGGGGCATCAGGCGTCGACAACGTAGGCCTTACCCACTCAGGGAATACCGCCAGCAGGTGTCCTATCTCACCATGACTGCCGCGCAGTGTGTTAAGAGGCTGCGCTTCAGAAGGGAGGCGGTTGCAGAGATCTGCCAGCTGCTTCACAGAGATCTGCGTCCACAGCTGATGTGCAGGACGTCTCTGTCGGTGGAAGTGAAGGTCACGGTGGCTCTGAACTTTTATGCAAGCGGCTCCTTCCAAGCCGCTGCTGGGGACATAGCTAACATCTCCCAGTTCACCATGCATCGCTGCATCCGGCAGGTCACCGATGCCCTTTTCACAAGGAGACACCAATTCATCTCCTTCCCCATGACCCTAGAGAGGCAGGAGCAGCATGCAGTCGGATTTGCGAGGATCGCCGACTTCCCCATGGTGCAGGGCGGCATTGACTGCACGCGTGTGGCTTTGCGGGCACCTATCGACAATGCCGAGGATTACCGCAACCGGAAGGGCTACCATTCCTGTTGTGTATGTAATATGTGTGCTACTTTGAACCTATGGACAGGACTGCACTACTTGTAGGGCGTAGTGATACGCAGTACCACTCCTGGCCATAGGGGTATAAATAGTACTGTGGGTACTGATCTCCCCTCAGTTCCCGCCTGTGGGCATGAAGTAAAGACCTACGTATAGTCCCTACCTCCAACCAGTAAAGACCTGTTTGAGTTATACGTTTAAGTCTTTGTGTTAATTGTTCAATACAATACACATACTTAACACTGGCGACGAGTCAGGTTCTTACCCTGCGGCAGTTGAAGAGAGGTTTCAAACATCACCACCCCACTAGAAGCGACAGGCTTTAGGACTCTGAAGCCTCCATCAGCGACTGAGCACTGGAGTGCAGCAGCCATCCTGACAGCTTCCAGCGACTGACAGAAGTCTTTCTGCAGTTTCCTTGTTCAACCTAGGTGGTGGGGTAAGCCGTGCAGCATTGGCTGCAAAGACAGGGCTGGGGAAGTTGGAGAAGATAAGGGCGATCGCAACCCCTGATAAGAGCCGTGGTGAAACGCGCGAGCGGGTAAGCCAGAGCCCGGGAGGGAGCGAGCAAGAGCCGCTTCGGTCGGGAGCCACTTCGCGATCCAGCAATCGCATCCGCTGATAAGGGCCGCACTCGGGCGATCGCGGCGAAGATAAGGGCCGCACTCGGGGGCTGAAGGGAGACGGCGTCGGGGGATGGGTGAAGACCGCCAAGCGCGGGAAAACCGCCATTTTGTGGGCGGAGGACGACGGCAAGAGCGGGAAGCCGCCATCTTTGATAACAAGTAAACAAAATAAAATCTGAGAAATTGCAAATCTACAATGCCTAAACACGGGAATATTAGCACCTTTGATAGTGACCTCGAAGATTGGGCCATATATGTTGAAAGAGTAAAAAATTATTGTAAGGCCAATAAAATTCGTGACCAAGATAAAGCTCTAACATTATTAAATTTAATGGGTGCGAAGACATACGGGCAATTGAAACACCTGTTATCACCAGATGAACCGGCAGATAAGACGTTCGATGAGATTGTTACTGTCCTGAAAGATCATCTAAACCCCACGTCGCTGATGCTAGCGGAACGATTAAAATTTTACGACAGAAGGCAGCTACAGCATGAAAGCAATGCTGAATATTTGCTGGAATTGCGTAAATTAGCGAAATATTGCCAGTTTGGAACGGGACTGACAGATGCACTACGAGACAAATTTGTGTGTGGTTTATCTAAACAGGATACACAAAAGCGACTGCTCGAGGAGAATGAGCTGATGCTTGAGAAGGCGGTCACTATGGCAGCAGCACACGAAGCCGCAGCGAGAGGCACGGCAGTAATGCAGCTACGGTCACCGGAGCTCAGTGCACACAAATTGGGTGTGAGTTCTGGCAAATGTTATCGTTGTGGAAAGACAACGCATGATCAGAACCAGTGTTGGTTTAAAAACCAAGAATGTAGAACTTGTGGTAGGCTTGGACATATAGCTAGAGTATGCAGGTCAGGGAAGAAGACCAGCAACAAGAAGTCACCGCAAGGAAAATACGCAAAGGTACACAAGGTGACCGAACAGGAGTCCGATTCAGACGCTAGCAGTAATGAACTGGCTAGCTTAAGAGTACTCAACGCTGGTAAGGGTGCAGACCTCCAGACAATTTGGGTCACTCTTCAGATAGAAGGAGTCCAAGTAAAACTGGAATTGGACACTGGATCGGCATTGACGGTCATAAATAAGAAAGATTACGGAAAGTTATTCCAACATATTCCCCTACAGGATACGGGGATTATATTGAAAACATACACGGGGCAAAGAGTGTACCCCATCGGGAAAATAGAGGTTGCAGTGGTCCACAAGGGCGAAGACAGTCAAATAATGGACTTATATGTGATATCTGAAGGAGGTTCTCCACTACTAGGACGGGAGTGGATTAGGAAAATGAATATGGACTGGCATTTCCTACAAACAATAACGAGTGAGAACTCGGTGAAGATAGTCGGCCCAGACTCTGGAACGGATGATGGTAAGCCCAACTCAGGTGCAAAAGACAAAGTTTCAGCACAGAATTCCACTGAGCAACAACAACATAGTTTAACTGTGGATTCTGAGTCTGGCAAGTCTACTGATGTGCCCATTTCTGAGGGACACCGGGCTCGAACTCAACTCCATTTCAAACTACAACAGCAATTAGAACAAATGCTTCGCCGTTTTGAGCAAGCGTTGAATGCAACGAAAGAGTTCTTTGATATAGAGTTGGAGAATCTGGAAAGACAACAGAAGCAGCTGATGGAGAAAATGGAGCAGGAGCACACAAAACGTCTGATGTCAGAGGAGTTAACGGTCAGCCAACTCCTGCATATGCTGAAGGACAGGACTCTGAAATGGGAAAAACTTGAACACGAACTTCAATATTCAAACGAAAGGGGTTCGGAGCTCTCAAAGGTTATTGGAAGAGCTGAGGTGGCAACACAGACTGAGATGACTGCAACAGAGCAGCCCTTGGATGTCAAAAGTACGCTGACTCACGTCAACGTAGAACAACAGACCGCTGAAACAGCTGCTCCGGTAGAGGGATTGAATAGTCCGATCAATCAATCTCCAAAAGAAGTTGAAGTAGTAAAATCTCAAATGAGGTCATTAGTAAACGACTTGCTGAAAGCCCAGAAAAAGCTGGATGAAGAGGTACGCATGAAGAAGTCTCTTCAGGAAAGATGTCTGGACTTGGAACAAAAGCTGGCTAACGCCCAGCTGGGTATGGAGGAAATAGAAGACCCTCTCGCTGGCCTAGATCAGGACGACACCGAATATTACTATGTCCTGTCCTGCCCAACTTGTAACTTCGACTCCCACCATACAGAAATCATGGAGGAGCACCGAAAGTCTACGGAACATCGGGAGAAGGTGGCTCTACTACGGAAAAAGGAGGAAGAGAAGGAGGAACTGCGCATGCAGCTGGCAGCTGACAGTGGAGCCCAGAGAGTCTCCAAGAAGCAGAAAAGGAAAAGTCGAAACAGAAGATGACCCATCTGAACCATTATTACCTCTACCAGATCACACACGTGGTCCCTCCGAACGGAGCCAATTCAGTTCGGAAGTTCAAACTGTTAAATCCATGGAAGGACTATTGAATGAGTCACTCCAGCAACGTGAACCGACTACACCACAGAGATTGAATCTGTGAACTGTTTTCCGCAGAGACTGAATCTGTGATCTGTTTTGACATGAAGTTATCTATGTATCTATGTTATTCTGTTATGTAAACCTGAAGTTATATATGTATATATGTTATTACGTTATGTTAAATGGGGAGATGACTGTAAAGCTAGGAAGGGAGGAATGTTGTGTATGTAATATGTGTGCTACTTTGAACCTATGGACAGGACTGCACTACTTGTAGGGCGTAGTGATACGCAGTACCACTCCTGGCCATAGGGGTATAAATAGTACTGTGGGTACTGATCTCCCCTCAGTTCCCGCCTGTGGGCATGAAGTAAAGACCTACGTATAGTCCCTACCTCCAACCAGTAAAGACCTGTTTGAGTTATACGTTTAAGTCTTTGTGTTAATTGTTCAATACAATACACATACTTAACAATTCCCTCAATGTACAGCTGGTGTGTGACCACAGGCAGCGCATCCTAGCTGTCAATGCCCGCTTTCCAGGCAGCAGCCACGATGCATTTATCCTGCGACAGACTACTGTGGCTGACATGTTCCAGGCACCGCCTCCCCCAAGAGGATGGCTTATCGGGGACAAAGGCTATCCTTTGTGTACATGGCTCATGACCCCGCTCCGCGCGCCCAGGACCCCTGCTGAGGAGGCATACAACGAAAGCCATCAAGCCACAAGGAACATCATAGAGCAAACGATTGGCGTCCTCAAGCAATGGTTCCACTGCCTGGATCGCTCCGGCGGATCTCTGCAGTATTCGCCGGATAGAGTCTCCCAGTTCGTCGTCATTTGCTGCATGCTGCACAACCTGGCTATCCGCAGGACTCGGGCACTGCCACCTCACGTTGGACCACCACCTCAGGAGGACGAGCAGGAGGACCATGAGGAGGAGGAGGAGGAGTACCAGCCCAGGAGGGAGCCACAAGGTCCAAGGGCCGTCCGTCGGCGGCTTATTGAACGACACTTCTAGGCCCCCTGTCAGGGAATGGTTTGCGGCAATGAACGCACATGAATGCAGCCGCTCCGCAAGCCCTCAGCCGGTTAACGCAACAACCACTTGAAACATCACACATGGACAAGCTGAATAAAGAAAAAGCTTTGTTGAACAAACTCAGGGCCCTTCCCACATGAAACCGAAAAACAGACAACACCCCCAAAAAACACTCAAATACATATCTCACTCCCACAACCTGGGGAGGAATAACAAAACTTGTCCATCCAAATGGCCTTCATCCACGGCCTTACCAAAAGAACCCCCCCCCCCATAGACAAGACAACCACCCCCATATAAAAAAACATTTGCCAACACACTCTACTTTGTGTGCCGAGAGGGCGAGTCCTTGTCCAGGCTTTTCCGGCCCCTGGCCGACCTGCTGCTCCGCCTCAACCTGGGCCCTGTGGGTGTTGCAAGGCTGGGGGAAGGCTCCTGAGGGGCACATTGCGTGACGGCAGATGCCCTTGGGGGTCGGCCTAGACGAGCTCTGGCCCTCGAGGGGCCGGCTGCTGACTGCTGCAGCTGTGGCTGGGCAGCATCAGTCCCTCCAGCAGCTCGTCGCAGCTTCGCTGGGGGAGTGGCAGTGGCGGCTGCAGCAATGGGGGCAAGCTGGCTGATGCCAGGCGCTCGCTGCTCGCCTGAGACACTGGCACTCGGACGGGCTGGCACTGCAGCAAGCGCAGCAATCTGGTGAAGGCCAGACCGCTGTGCTGCTGCAGCGCGGCGGGTGCCCTGGCGATGCCTGCCTGACACAGCGAGTGTGGCAGCAGTGAGTGCCCGTACTGCCCTGGTCTGTGCCCGCATCAGACCAGCCAGTGACTGCACGGCACCACTGATCAACTGTCCACTCGCTGCCTGTGCTGCCCTGAATTCGTCCCGACTCGCGTCCTGTGCTGCCCTGAATTCGTCCCGACTCGCGACCTGTGCTGCCCTCAATTCGGCCCGACTCGCGTCCTGTGATGCCCCGAATTCGGCCCGACTCGCGTCCTGTGATGCCCCGAATTGTTCGAGACCCCTGGCCTGTGCTGCCGCGAGTTGTTCGAAACCCCTGGCCTGTGAGGCCCCGAAATCGGACACACTATGAGCCAGGGATTCGATGGCCTCAGGCAACCGTGCCACAACCCCCATGAACTCGGTGTGCCGACGATCCGAGTCCGCGGACATTTGATCAAGGAGGCGCACCTCCTGGGCGAGGACCGTCTCCGGACTGGAGGCCGGACTCTCCCTCTGGGGAGAAGGCCGCCGAGCTGGCCGACCCTTCCCGCGTGGCTGGACGCCACTGGGCCCAGCAACTACACTCCCCTGCAACACTTCACCCCTCTGGGGAGAAGGCAGCCGTGCTGCCCGACCCTTCCCGCGTGGCTGGACGCCACTGGGCCCAGGAGCTACACTCCCCTGCAACACTTCCCCCTGGCTCTCCTCCAGGGAAGACGTGTCCCCTCCATTGCCATCCCCTGGCGCGGATGAGGGTTCCCCCGATGTGCCGCCTTCCTCTTGCTCCTCCTCGTCCTCCTCTTCCGAGGGACTGACACTCGCAGCTTCAGGGACCTCCTCCTCACCAGCTGAAAGCAGGAAGGCACAAGAGTAGCTTTAGAGTGAGGACAGGGCGTCAGCGAGGGAGGCATGAGTGGTGGCTTTCTGCGCATTGGTCGGACAGTGGCAAAGGATGTAGATCTGAAGCGCAAGGGGAACGAGAGAGGTCCAAACGGTCATGTCCTTACCATTGGGGCCCAGCACAGGGTCGGCATCTCCAATTGCAACGGGGCCAATCACCCGGGCACCCATGAGTCGACCCACGCGCTCCTCCAGGTCACTGAGCTGCTGGAACTGGGCACGGCCTCCCCCGGTGACAGTCCGGCTCTTCAGATTCTGGGCCAGCTTGGCCTGCAAGAGAAAGGACGGCCTCTAAGTACAGTGTGGTGCCCTGTTGTTGTGTGCACTGCCTCCCATGGTCGAATAGCTTGGCCAGTGTGGTGCCCTGTTGTGTGCACTGCCTCCCATGGTCGAATAGCTTGGCCAGTGTGGTGCCCTGTTGTTGTGTGCACTGCCTCCCATGGTCGAATAGCTTGGCCAGTGTGTAAAGTGCAGAAAGTGCAATTGATGTTCATGCCAGTGCCATAGCTGCTGGATGAGGGCTGGCCATTAGGCCTTTGAGGTCCCTTTGCCCATAATGTGAGGTGCACATGCAAGGATGAGGAGGACACTGGAAAGGGTACTCACCCTGACAATCCGAGTGAGGTCGTTAAACTTTTTCCGGCATTGGACACCAGTCCTGGGGACATCGCAGGTGGCTGTGACCCTCTGGGCGATATCCCTCCAGGCTCTCCTGTACACCCTCTTGGGAGGCTTCTTGCCACTGTCCGGGAACAAGATATGGCTTCTCTTCTCCAAAGCCCTAACCAGCACCTTTAAATCATGGGCAGAGAAGCACTGCGCTCGCTCACGGGCCCTCTGCATCCTTCCTGGCGCTATTTCTCTCCAGCAGCAGTGTTTAGGCCTAGCTGGAGGGCTGCAGTATCCAGGGCGTGGCAGCAGACCAAGTCGACCCTTCCCCCTTTAAGAGCTGGCCGGCGCCAGGGTGTCTGCTGTCAATCAAAACATGACCGCACCTGCGCTGCGCCCGGCCTCGGCGGTATCAGTCTGCACTGCCGGCTTAGCGCCTAAAGATAGCCGTGCAACGCCAGTTTTAGCGCTCGAGCAAACTCCTTGGCCAAAGCTACTGAATATCGGCGAAGTGGCCTCCACTTTCCGGCGGGCGCAAACTTTAGCAGCCGCCCGACTTTACCGCCACAAAAGTGGCTATACTGAATTTCTAGGCCACAGTGTTGAAAATAAAAATTTCAATGTTTGACACCACATTAACAGAAACTTCACATGAACATTGCATAAAACACCCAAGCACCTACCTTTGTGTGTTGTTAGTTGGTATGATTGCACTAGGATGAGTGTGAGTGTGAGGGGTGACAATGAGATGGGGACGTGATAATGTAGATAGAGAGGGATGGGTGGAGGTGCAAGGTAAGTTGGTGTGAGTAAGGATGTGCAGGAGTAGGGTAGGGAAGGCAGAATGATGGGGATGTGATGAGATGCACAACAGGATGAGGTTGAGTGTGGCTTTGTATTAACATTTCGTGATCTACTGAAATCATTGAAATGTTTGCGGCACTGCACCCAGGTCCTCCTGACCACATCCCTGCTTGTGCCTTCCTCTGCAATGTGCAACCAGGCTGTGTTGATCTCCTGGGGAGGTCTATTCCACCCATGGGAAGGGAAGAGGACCTCCCTGTGTGTTGTGACTCCCTCCATAAGCATATGGAGGGAGTCATGGGAGAACCTGGGTGCAGCCCTGCACCTCAATGCTGTAGAACACTAAGAGTACAAATGTCAAAATAAATTTGGCCATGGTCCCTTTAAGGAAACCGACTGATGACGCGTCATCAAATGACGTCATCAGACCCGCTTCCTCTAATTGGCCAGCAAACGCGCTGGGCGGGCTTAACAAGCCCAATCGGGGGAAATCATTTCAGAGGCTGGGATGGAGACATCAGCGGGGTCGAGACGCGCCGAGGTTCATAAAATCCAGCCCAATATGTCTTCCTTTTTCCTCAACCGAGAATTCCCCTCTACAGTGGCTGACATTTCTCGCACTTTTGCTCTCCCCCCTTCCCCCTCCCTCCCAGAACTATGATTGGGTTCGCCTTGTCCTTACCTACCACCCACCAGCCTCCACATTCAACGGATCATCCTCCGCCACCTCCAGCACAATGCCACCATCAAACACATCTTCCCCTCCCCTCCGTTCCCTCCACGACACCCTAGTCCACACTTCCATCACTGCCAACACTCGTTCCTCTTCCCACGGCACCTTTCCATGCAAACGTAGGAGATGCAACACCTGCCCTTTCACTTCCTTCCCACCATCCACAGCACCAAACATTCCTCCCAGGTGAAACAGCGATTTACTTGTACTTTCAATTTAGCATACTGTATTTGCTGCTCACGATGCAGTCTCCTCTACACTGGGGAGACCATACACAGATTGAGTGATTGTTTTGCAGAACATCTCCCTTCAGTCCACAAGTATGACCCTGAGCTTCTGGACGCTTGCCATTTTAATTCTCCGCCCCACTCCCACTCTGACCTCCCTGTCCTCCTACACTGTTCTAATGAAGCTCAACGGAAGTTTGAGGAACAGCACCTCATCTTTTGATTAGGCACTTTACAGCCTTCCGGACTCAACATTCATAGAGTCATAACGGCACAGAAGGAGGCCATTCAGCCCATCAAGTCTGTGCCGGCTCTCTGTAGAGCAATCCAATCAGTTCCATTCCCCTGCTCTATCCCCGTAGGCCTGCAAGTTTATTTCCCTCAAGTGCCTATCCAGTCTCCCCTTGAAAACATTGAGTGGCTCCGCTTCCACCACTTCTGTCAGCAGCAAGTTCCAGGCCCTCACCAATGGCTGCGTAAAAAAGTTATTCCTCACGTCCCCCCTGTATCTCTTGCCCAAAACCTTAAATCTGTGTCCCCTAGTCCTTGTACCATCAACTAGTGGGAACAGCCTTTCCCCGTCTAGCCTATCCAAACCCGTCAAAATCTTGTACACCTCTATCAAATCACCCCTCAACTTCCTTTGCTCTAATGAAAACAAATCCAGCTTCTCCCAATTGTCCCTGTAGCTAAGATCCCCCATCCCTGGAACCATTCTGGTAAATCTCCTCTGCACCCTCTCGAGGGCCTTCACATCATTCCTAAAGTGTGGTGACCAGAACTGGACGCAATGCTCCAGTTGTGGCCTAACCAGTGCTTTATAAAAGTTCAGCATAACTTCGCTACTTTTGTACTCAATACCTCTATTTATGTTGCCGAAGATCCCATATGCTTTGCTAACCACTCTCTCAAACTGTTAAGGTGGTGGGACATATTAACAGTTTCAGATCATTACCGCCATTCCCATTTTATCGGACAGCAGGGGCTGGTAATGGTTCTGCTGTTGCCCATTACAGCTCCTGTAGACCCATCCTTTGTTCCTTTACCTGTCCCATTACCACCCCCTTTTGCCTTGCACCATCATCCCTTTTGTCATTTAAGTACTCTGGCCTTCCACCCTATCACAGGCCTTCCCTTTTGTTCTTTCCTTCCCCCACCCCCCTTTCCCTGCCACTGTACTTGCTTGGCACCTGTTGCATCTCTAACATGTTCCAGTTCTGATGAAAGGTCAGCGACCTGAAACATTAACTCTGTTTCTCTCTCCACAGATGCTGCCTGACCTGCTGAGTATTTACAGCATTTTCTGCTTTTATGTCATAACCAATGACTTTTTTTTTAATCTCCATTTCTTGGGTTATATTGGTTATTGTAGAAACTTTTATCCATTCCCAAAATAATTTCCAGGAAGACAATGAAATGTAATTCTTCCCATTCAAGAATGCAAAAACCTTTTTCCCTAATAAGTGTACAATGCAGTTTTGGAATACACAATGTGGACTCTAATGCTGCTGTTTTTTTAATGATTTAATCTCATTCATTCATTATAACTTTGTTCTGTGCAGACCCAGTTTTTCCAGTTGTAGGTGGCCTTGGATGTTTGGCTAGAGGTCAGATTCGAGCACATGGTGATCAATGGCGAGAAGATGACTGTACTTTCTGCCAGTGTGTCAATGGGGAACATCACTGCATGGCCATGGCTTGCAAACAGACCTGTCAAAATCCAGTCAAAATACCAGGGGAGTGCTGCCCTTTCTGTGAAGGTAAGACTGACTTAAATAAGCAGTGTGAGCTTCAGTGTTCTAATTTTAACAAGCTGTGCTGCTCATGAAAGGAAAGTGCTCCTTTTATTTAATATACTGTTTAACTCTCATATAGAATTATGACTTTAAATGAAATTGCATGAAAAGTGTAGCCACTGTTGGTACAGGGGTGCCCTGATTTGCTTACAATTTTTTCTAAATGTTATTATGGAGTTATAATGTATCAGCATCGGTAAAGCAATCTTGGTAGCAATCACTAGTTATTCCAAAAGCAAAACACTGCAGATGCTGGAAGTCTGAAATAGAAACAAAAATTGCTGGAATACTCACCAGATTAGTTAGCATCTGTGGAGAGAGAATCAGAGTTAACGTTTCAGGTCGATGGGCCTTTTGTCAGAACTGAAAAAAGTTAGCGATATACAGTATCAGGTTTTAAGCAAGTGCAGGGGCAGGGAAAGGGGGGAGGGGAATAAAGAACAAAAGGGAAGGTCTGTGATAGGGTGGAAGGCAGGAGAGATTAAAAGACAAAAGGGATGGTGGTGCAAGGCAAAAGGAGATGGTAATGGAACAAGTAAAGGAACAAAAGATGGTTCTGGAAGAGGTGTAAATGAGAATAGCAGAATCATCAACAGCTGCCATCCAGAAAAATGGGGGCAGAGGTTATGATCTGAAATTGTTGAACTCCGTGTTGAGTCCAGAAGGCTGTAAAGTGCTCGTTATTCCAAAGTGGATTGGTACAGATTCACAGACTTTGGAATACCATTTTATATTGTAAATTCTGCTGAGGCATATATCCTGAAATAGAAATGGCATAGGTTTTGCCCCATGAGTCTTGGGTTTAGTCTTGAGCTCCTGGCAATCTAAACATTGGGTTGGCAGATCATGAGAGTAACAAATGCACCAACATTTGACACTGCTTGACGAGGTAGAGGTCATCTAGTTGACGGCACTGCTTATCATGACATTACAAGCACGTGTAATGATCAGAGCATGACTTTCCAGTAAGCAGGGTGGATCTGAAGCTTACCCAGCCAGTACTGGACTTGCTCCAGGTTTTTATTGGTTCAAGAGACAGAAAGCAATTGGTATGTTTTTGTCAGTCTCTGGATGTGTTTATTAATTGAGTTTAGCTCCTGTTTCTGCTTACAACTCGTGCTTTGTTGGAGGTCTGTCCTATTTCCGAAGAGGCTTTATTGAACAAATACCAGGAATTATCAGCTGAATAAGTTACCAAGTCACTAAGCTGTCCTCAACAGTCTGACTGTACTGTGTGTTCCATTTATTCTTCTCCAAGGTCACAATGTGCTAGATGAAAACAATATGATCGACCGTTACGGCATTTACTAAACAATGAAAAAGAATTGAAAGGATATCTCTTTGTTTCGGTAATAGCGGTGTCTATGATTTATATATTTTTAAAAACACATGAGAAAGCATAACACCATTTCATCATGAATGTTTGCCACACAAAGAAATGAATGAACTTTAATAACATACAATAAATCAATAGAAAAGCATATGATAGGCTTCATATCTTCACCTAGGTGAAAATTGCACTTTGGACAGTAATATACTCACTCACAAGTTCCTCTAAAATTAAAACAAAGCAAGTATTCTTTTTTACACCAATGGAGAAAATCTATTGACAATTAGAGGTTGGAGTGAATAATTTTAGGTTTCTACTCTAAACGTAAGTCACCATGACCAGACCACAACATAATACATTTTGTTCCTGGGGAACTGATGGGTAATCAAAAATTAAGCATGCCTGTTTACCTAGTCCTGTAGAATGCGAGTCTGTTGGTTTCAATTTCAGTTGCTAATTGGAAACCATAGTAATAGCAAAGAATATAATTAGCTAAAAGATTTGTTTAAATCATAGTCATCAATACATCTATACTGCTTATTTTTCATGATAATTAATTAGCTAATTTATATTACCTTAACTTGAGTAGGGTTTTTCACGTTGGATACAGCTGCCTAGGTTTCCTTGTATGTGTGGTACATATGTTGGTGGTAATCTAAATTGCAGGTTTAAAGGTATGTGGATTAAAGCCCATTTGCAACGAGACAAGATTCTGGGGAGGTTATAGATTTAATTGGGAAGATCCGTGTACTCTGTGTGCACAGTTCTTCCCAACTGAATTCACAAACAAAAAGCACTACTTCAGCGAGAGGGTGGTCGGTTTTTGGAATCAGATCTCTTCAAGGTGAATAAAATAGCAAAATACTGCGGATGCTGGACCCTGAACTAGATAAGTTCATTCACTTTACTTCCAATTTCCACCCTTCCCTCACCTTCACATGGTCCATCTCCGACTCTTCCCTTCCCTTCCTTGACTTCTCCGTCTCCATTTCTGGCGATCGGCTTTCAACAAACATCCACTACAAGCCCACCGACTCCCACAGCTACCTAGACTACACTTCCTCCCACCCCGCTTCCTGTAAGGACTCTATTCCATTCTCCCAGTTTCTCTGTCTCCGCCGCGTCTGTTCTGACGATGCCACCTTCCATACTAGTGCTTCCGACATGTCTTCCTTTTTCCTCAACCGAGGATTCCCCTCTACCGTGGTTGACACGGCCCTTGACCGTGTCCGTTCTATTTCCCGCACTTCTGCTCTCACCCCTTCCCCTCCCTCCCAGAACCACGATAGGGTTCCCCTTGTCCTCACCTTTCACCCCACCAACCTCCACATTCAACGGATCATCCTCCGCCATTTCCGCCACCTCCAACGTGATCCCACCACCAAACACATCTTCCCTTCACCTCCCCTTTCAGCATTCCGAAGGGACCACTCCCTCCGCGACACCCTGGTCCACTCCTCAATCACCCCCAACAGTCCTTCACCTGGCACCTTCTCGTGCAAGCGCAGGAGATACAACACATTCCCTTTTACCTCCTCCCTTCCCACTGTCCAGGGCCCCAAACACCCCTTCCAGGTGAAACAGCGATTTACTTGTACTTCTTGCAATTTAATATACTGTATTCGCTGCTCACGATGCGGTCTCCTCTACATTGGGGAGACCAAACACAGATTGGGCGACCGCTTTGCGGAACACCTCCGTTCAGTCCGTAAGGGTGACCCTGAGCTTCCGGTCGCCTGTCACTTTAATTCACCGCTTCACTCCCACTCTGATCTTTCTGTCCTCGGCCTATTGCATTGTTCCATTGTTCCAATGAAGCTCAATGTAAGCGCGAGGAAGAGCACCTCACCTTTTGATTGGGCACTTTGCAGCCTGCCGGACTCAACATTGAGTTCAACAATTTCAGATAATTATCCCTGCCCCCATTTTTCATGCAGTATGATTTTTACCATTCCTATTTGCAAAATTTTATCTTTCCTGCCTCTTACAAAAGTACAGGGTGTTCTTTCAATTCCTTCCTCCCCTCCTAACCACCCCCCCCCCCCCCAGTCTCTGCACCTGCTTAATATCTGTTACATTTCCAGCTTTTTCCAGTTCTGATGAAGGGTCCCAGAGCTGAAACGTTGACTCTGTTTCTCTCTCCACGGATGCTGCCTGGCCTGCTGAGTGTTTCCAGCATTTTCTGTTGTTATTTCTCTTCAAGGTGAATTTGGATGAGTGTCTTGAAGGAAATAAATAATCAGTTACAACTGCCAAAACAGCAGGAGGGCAATTTAGATTGTCGTTTCCAGCTTTGAGATTTATATTTCTGTGTAGAGTGGACATCTCTTCCGATTTCTGTAGGACCATATAGGTTTCCAGCACAGAAGGAGGACATTCAGCCCATCATGCTGTGTTGGCTCTTCATTAGAGAAAGCCAAACGAAACCCACTCTCCCATACTCTCCACATAGCCCTGTATCTTCTTGCTCTGCTTCAAATGTTTATTCAATTTTCCCTTTAAAAAGATCACTGCCTCAACCACTCCCCATGGCAAAACATGCAACACTCCAAAAATTCTCACTGTAAAGACATTTCTCCTAACTTTTGTCTCACTCTTTTAGTGACAAATTTAAATTGATGATCCTTCTCACTGGTTCCCCAACCAGAGGAAATAATATTTTCTTATTCACTCTATTGGAACCCTTCATGATTTTAAAATCTCTACTGCATCTCCTCTTGATCTTCTCTGCTCCAGTGGAAGTAGTCCTAGTTTCTCATGTCTCTCATAACTATGGCATCGTCATGGTGAATTTAAATTTTTCTCTGTGGCTTTAATGTCCTTTCTATAATGGGGCACCCAAAACTGCACACAAGAAATGTTTTTTAAATCATGTTCTCTCCAACCCCCATGATTTTGTTGCAGTTGTGCACCATATTAATGCACTGATGTATTTTGCATGGCAGTAGGAATGAGCTTTCATAAATTTCCCACATATTAAATTCCCAAACTCTGCTGGGACAGCTGAGGAGCTGAAGTCATGCTCCCAAGAACTGGAACAAAAAACCTTAGAGAGAATCATTATATACTGCTTTCATACTGCCAACCTGGAAAACTAGTAAAAGTTGTTCAACAGCTTCAAAAGGCTAACACAACCCCCCAAAAAGCTGACAAATCAAGAATGGCCCTGATTTGTGAGCCTATGACATGTGAAAAACAAATAGTTACACAGGCTTTATAACTCATAACTTAGATTTACCCAACATTCTGCCACTTGGTTTGGAGTCAGTACCACTCCTATCTGAGTCCTGCTACTGATGGAAGTGATTCCAACCATTGCATATTGAGTGTGAATTCCAGTTCTTCACTACCTTCAGAAGAAAAAGAAGGAAATAATTTGCATTTATGCAGTGCCTTTCACATCTTGAGGACATTCCAAGCTGCTTCACAGACTATGAATTACGTTTTGAAGTTAGTCACAGTTATGTAGACAGGCACGGAAGCCAAGTTGCACACAGCAAGGAACCACAAACAGCAATGAGATAAATAGCCGGTTAATTTGTTTTTGCTGCTGTTGATTGAGGAATAAATATTAGTCAGGCCACCAGGAGAACTCTCCTGCTCCTCTTCAAATAGTGCCATTGGATCTTTTACCTCCTGAACATGCAGATGGGGCCTCAATTTAACGCTTCATCCAAAATACGCCACCACCAACTGTAATGATCAATAACATGTCATTCTAGAATAGTACACTAGGTGGAGCTGTAGAGCTGTATACTGCTGTGTGTTTAGTTGAATGTGTTTAAGACTACACTACCCACGATGCACTAGGCTACCCACAAGGCAGTAGTCAAGATGGCTGCCGGCATACAGAAGCACACATGCTGAATCTCTACAGATGCTATACCTAGAGAATGTGTACTGAATAAATGACTAACTAGAAGCTAGCTGTGTTCATAATAAGAATGTCTAGTTATTAATGAACATAACATGGTACCAGGAGTTGTGAAGATCTGCTGAAAATTGTGAAAAGCGACATGGAGAATTTGAGGCCACCGGAGTTTTTGAATCTCACGGGAAATGTCGACTACAATTGGCGGACTTTCAAACAACAATTCGAACTCTACATTGCTGCCATCGGGTTCGGTACGAAGCCAGACGCAAGGAAAATAGCGTTGCTGCTCACGGTTGCAGGCCCACAGGCGATAGAGGTATTTAATACATTTGTATTTAATCCAGAGGAGAACAGAGAAAAATTAGACGATGTGCTAAAGAAATTTGATACACATTGTTCTCGCAAAACGAACGAAACCTATGAGAGGTATGTTTTCTGTTCTCGGACACAGCAGCAAAATGAGGCTTTTGATAGCTTTTTGACTGATCTGAAACTGAAAGCACAGACATGTAATTTCTCTGAGCTGAAAGCATCCATGATTCGTGACCAAATTGTGTTTGGTATTCATGATAAAAAGGTCAGGGAACGTCTGTTGAGAGAAACCGAACTGACATTGGAAAATGCTGTGAAAATATGCCAAGCCAGTGAGCTAGCTCGACAGCACGCGAAGACTTTCAGTGAAATCAATAATGATGCGATTGTAGTAAGTGCTGCTGTCGGTGCTGTGTCCTATAAGGGGAAGAAACATGGGCAGAACAGAAATGAAAAGCAATCGGAGGAAGGAAATTTTAATTGTAAACGCTGTGGTTACAAACACCAGTTAAGACAATGCCCAGCGTTTGGAAAAAATGTGCACAAAATGTCATGGAAAGAATCACTTTGCCAAACAATGCTTTTCAAAAGTAAAAACAAAGAAAGGGCAACAAGTCCAAGTCAATGTGATTGAGGACACTGATTTAAATGAGACATTTTTTGTACGAATGGTGTCATGTGACAATGTCAAAAATGATACAGAAAAGGTGCAGCCCTCAGATATGGACAATGCTGAACATAACGTCAATGCAGTAAAAGAGGACAAATGGATGATCCCACTGCAGGTAAATGGAGCATTAGTTACATTGAAACTAGACACTGGGGCAAAAGCAAACTTCATCAGTATGAGTGACATTAAAAACATGAAAGAAAAGCCCAAAGTACAGAAAAAGTCAGTACTACTGAAGAACTATAATGGACAGAAAATAGATAGCTTAGGTGTATGCAGACTTAAAGTGACAGTCAAAGACAAAGTGCATCATCTCATGTTTCCTGTTGTGGCTGAAGGACTTGATTCATTACTGGGTGACAAAGCTTGTGAGGACTTAGAACTGGTCAAGAGAGTATACCGTATAAACTGTGCCATAAACAGACCAGATGACTCAGTGGATTCTGTAGTGAATAATTTCCAGGATGTGTTCAAAGGATTTGGAGTTCTACCATTCACATACAAGATCCAGCTAAAGGAGGATGCTCAGCCAGTGGTACATGCTCCACGAAGAGTTCCAGCACCCCTGCGTGACTGGCTCAAGAATGAACTGGACAGAATGACCACATTAGGAGTCATCAGGAAAGTCGAAGAGCCAACTGGGTTAACTCCATTGTATGTGTAAATTAAAAGAACAATGATCTAAGAATATGCATGGATCCAAAGGACTTAAATGCAAACATAAAACGTGAACACTACCAGATTCCCAAGCGAGAAGAAATCACCAGTGAAATGTCAGGTGCCAGATACTTTACAAAGCTCGATGCCTCACAAGGATTTTGGCAACTAAAACTGGATGAAGAGAGCACCAAATACTGTACCTTCAACACACCATTTGGCAGGTATTGTTTCCTCAGAATGCCTTTCGGGATAATATCTGCATCTGAAATCTTTCATAAAGCGATGGAACACATAATTGAAGGTCTGGAAGGAGTTTGGGTCTATGTTGATGACATCATCATCTGGGGCTCCACACTGAAAGAACACAATGAGAGACTAACTAAAGTGCTACAGAGCATACGCCAGAATGGACTGAAGCTCAACACAGCCAAGTGTCAGTTTGGCGTCCAGGAAGTCACTTTCCTAGGAGATAATCTATCTGGTAAAGGAATAGAGCCAGATATGGAAAAAGTAAACGCCATACTCAACATGCCCCAACCCACTGACAAAAAAGGAGTGCTACGCATCATGGGGATGATAAACTTCATTGGAAAGTTCATTCCTAACTTGTCAGCCAAGACAGCCTGTCTGCGAGAGCTGCTACATAAAACAAATGAGTTCGCATGGACAGAAAGACATGAACAAGAGTGGATGAATCTTAAAACAATGCTGACAACCACACCTGTACTCACCTTTTTTGACCCAACAAAGAGAATCAAAGTGTCAACGGATGCATCAAAAGATGGCCTAGGCGCCCTCTTGCTACAAGCAGAGGGTGAAGATTGGAAGCCTGTTGCCTATGCCTCCAGGTCTATGACTGATACTGAGTGTCGATACGCCCAGATTGAAAAGGAATGTCTAGGCTTGGTAGTTGGACTAGAAAAGTTTCATGGCTACATATATGGACTTCCCACCTTCACAGTTGAGACAGACCACAGCCCACTGGTTGCCATCATAAAAAAGAACCTGAATGAGATGTCTCCAAGGATTCAACGACTCATGATGAAGCTGCAAAAATATGACTTTGAACTGATCTATACACTAGGCAAATACATAGTGTTAGCAGATGCACTATCCCGAGCACCCACAATGAGTCATGTGAGCTCTACTGAAGAAGACGTGGATGTTCATGTGAGTATGGTCACTGCTGCGCTGCCCGTGTCAGACACAAAATCAAAGCAAATAGCAGAAGAAACAGTAAAAGATACAGTATTACAAACAGTAATAGAGAACATTCATCATGGTTGGCCAAAAGGTTCCTGTCCAAAATATTTTCACAAGGTCAGAATTGAGTGTCGCAAGTGGACTATTACTAAAACAGAACAGAATAGTCATTCCACAGGCTCTACGTCAAGACATGCTCAAAAGGATTCATGAGGGACACCTCGGAATTGAAAAATGCAAAAGGAGAGCAAGAGACACTGTTTATTGGCCTGGCATAAATAAGGACATTGAGAACATGATAGGCAAATGTGAGACATGTCAGAAACACCAGAACAATCTCATGAAAACACATCAGACTTACCCGTGCTGAGAAGATCCACACGTGAAGTAAAAAAGCCTGATAGACTTAATCTTTGAGTATAAAGTAAAGCTTTGAAAATGTGTTGACTGTTGTGAAAATGTTTATGTTTATAGAGCACTAACAAAAGTGTTACTAATATCTTCTTTATCATGTTTCTTGTATGTTGATTGATATTATTTTGTTTAACCTCAAAGGGGGATGTAATGATCAATAACATGTCATTCTAGAATAGTACACTAGGTGGAGCTGTAGAGCTGTATACTGCTGTGTGTTTAGTTGAATGTGTTTAAGACTACACTACCCATGATGCACTAGGCTACCCACAAGGCAGTAGTCAAGATGGCTGCCTGCACACAGAAGCACACATGCTGAATCTCTGCAGATGCTGTACCTAGAGAACGTGTACTGAATAAATGACTCGCTAGAAGCTAGCTGTGTTCATAATAAGAGTGTCTAGTTATAAATGAACAATAAGAACATAAGAAATAGGAGCAGGAGTAGGCCATTTGGCCCTTCGAACCTACTCCGCCATTCAATAAGATCATGGCTGATCTTTGACCTCTCCTTCCCTCTCTCTCTCTCTCTCTTTCCCCCTCTCCCTCTCTCTCTCTCTCTCTCTCTCTCTCTCTCTCTCTCTCTCTCTCTCCTTCCCCCCTCTCTCTCTCTCCTTCCCCCTCTCTCTCTCCTTCCCACTCTCTCTCTCTCTCTCCTTCCCTCTCTCTCTCTCTCTCTCTCTCTCTCTCTCCTTCCCACACAGACAGACAAACTCATTTTATATATAAAAATTATTTGTACTTTTTTCATAACAACATGCCCTCAAAAAAACCCTCGGCACTGCCGGGCACTCCAGCTAGTTATCTATATATATAAAATTGCTCTTCTGTCTGTCCTTCCATCTGTCCTCTATACACTCAAAACCGTCTGTCTGTCTGTCCTCTATACACTCAAAAGTTATAGAGCGTACCTACACATGTGTTACATCAAAAGAAAGCTTATGATTCCGGAATGGTCATAAGCGTATTTACTTTTTGGTCAGACAAAAATTGTGCTGACGGTATCCAAAATACGTTCAAAATTCTGCTCATTATCTGCTCATTAGCATTGAGTGACGTGAAGGTTGACCAATCGCTGCGTCACGGGGGCGGGTTCATTGCGTGTGCGGGCGGGCCATCCTACAGTTGAGTGACGTGATGATTGACCAATCCTACAGTTCAGTGACCTGACGGTTGACTAATCGGTGCGTGTGTGGGCGGGCCTAATCCTTCAGAGCTCAGGTGAGTGGCCACCATCTTGATTCCTAACTATCGATTTATTTTTCCCACTTTCTGTGTGTGTGGAGGGGATTTTATCCAGCACAGATTTGGTATTTAGGAGCCCAACTAGCTCATTATATAGTTTGCGTGTAATAAATGAGTCCAGTATGTGATTTATTTCTCGGGTCCATGTCAGTGCGGGGGCCCGGGGCCTAGGCTTCTCCAACTACCAGCAGCACAACTCCAGTCCCAGGCTCCCGGCCTAGACAGGGACCAACACTGGCAGAGGGGAGAGGGTCTGCTGCCTCGGCTCCATTCCCGGGGTCGGTAGGTGGAGAGGCTTCATAAGCAACTGGGGTAGGTCGCAAGCCCCGAATAATAATCTGAAGATCCCGTGTTTGCAGCTGAGGGGATTCTTCTGCTGACAGCCCTAGGTTAACGGCAGCCATCTTTGTCAAGGAGGGCGAAAAGTTTCAGTGTGACGCCATTTTGATTCAGTGTGTAACAGAGTGCATGCGCGGCCATCTTAGTACAGGAACATAGAGTGGGCGGGGCCTAATCTTTCCAACTGAAAAGCAAGCGGCGGCCATTGTTTGTGATACAACCCCTTTTTTAATAAAAAGATTGCTGAGGTTGTAAAGTGTATGTTATAGAAAGATTTACAAAAAATGTTTTATAAGTACTTTATGTTTCATGTTTCAAGGTATTAAAAGGTAGGCTGGGCCATGTCAGTGCAGGGGCCCGAGGCCTAGGCTTCTCCAAACGCCGGCAGCGCAACTCCAGTCCCAGGCTCCCGGCCCAGACAGGGACCAACACTGGCAGAGGGGAGAGGGTCTGCTGGCTTCCCCTCCCATTCCCCCCTCCTTCCCCCACACCCCCTTCCCCCCCCTACCCCCTTCCCCCCACACCCCCCACCCCCTGTCCCCCACCCCCTGTCCCCCGCCCCTTCCCCCCAACCCTTCCCCCACCCCCCCTCTCCCCCCCCTTTCCCCCCCCTCCCAACCCCCCCCTTTCCCACCCCCCCTTTCCCACCCTTCCCTCCCCCCGCTCACTCCCTCCCCCCTTTCCCCCGCTCCCTCCCCTCCACCCCCACCCCCCTTCCTTCCCCCCTCCCACCCCCCTCTTTCCCCCCTCCCAACCCCCCTTTCGCTCCCACCCCCCATCCCTTCCCTCCCCCCCTTTCTCCCTCCCCCTCCCTCCGCTCCCTCCCTCCCCCTTTCCCCCTCTCTCCCCCATCCCTCCCCCCTTTCCCGTCCTCCTCACCTCCTTTCCTCCCCCCCTCCCCCCACCCCACCCCCTGTCCCTTCCCTTCCCCCCCTTCCCCCCACCCCTTCCCACCCACCACTTTCCCCAGCCTCACCCACCCACCCACCCCTTTCCCTCATTCCCTCTCTCTCTCCTTCCCTCTCTGTCTCTCCTTCCCTCTGTCCCTCTGCCCCTTTCTCTGTCTCTCTCTCTCCATCTCTCTCTACTCTCCCCCCCCCCCGTCTCTCTCTACTGCCCCCAGTCTCTCTCGCTCTCTCTTCCAACAACAACATGCCCTCAAAAAACCCTCGGCACCGCCGGGCACTCCAGCTAGTTATTATCTATATATATAAAAGGATACATCTGTGTCTGTCTGTCAGTCTGTCAGTATTGTATAAACTCGAAAGTTATAGAGCGTACCTACACGTGTGTTACATCGAAAGAAAGCTTACGATTCCAGAACTGTCATAAGCGTATTTACGTTTCGGCGAGACAAAAATTGCTCCCGCGGTATCCAAAAAACTTTCAACATTCCGCTCATTATCCGCTCATTAGCATCGAGTGACGTCGAGGTCGACCAATCGTACGGTCGAGCGACCCGACGTTCGACCAATTGCTGCGTGGTGGGGGCGGGCGGGCCCTCCTACAGTCGAGTGACGGGACGATTGACCAATCCTACGCTTCGGTGACCTGACGGTCGACCAATCGGTGCATGGGTGGGCGGGCCTTATCGTTCTGAACCGAGGTGAGTCGCCGCCATCTTGATTCCAAACTTTTCATTTCTTTTCCCGCTTTAAAAAAAAAGTTGCTTTTAAAACACACATTGTTTTTAAAAAAAAGTTAATTACTTTCTAAATCTTTTATCTAATCTCATTAATTTTCCTACCTTTCCCCGTTTTTGCAGGTAGGCCTCGAAGCCTGGGCGTCTGCTGCCAGCCATGCTGGACCCTAGGCAATTCTTTTGTGGCAAGCTCCTCACCCCCCCCACCCCCCCCCCTGCTGGGCCCGATTCCGAACCAGCGGCCAGCCATCTTGATAAAGGCTGGCTGGGCTCACTGCAACCTCCTCGCACTTCATTCGGGGGGGGGGGGGGTGAGGCTCGGGAGGGGAGGGGGAGCGGAGAGGGTTACCCCGGCAACCGAGCCCGCCAGCCGCAATCGGCCGCTCAGGCCCAGGCCCAGAGATCGGGAGGCGGAGAGGGGAGGAGGGTTACCAAGGCAACCGGGCCCGGCCAGCCGCAATCGGCCGTCTCAGGCCCAGGCCCGGAGATCGGGAGGCGGAGAGGGGAGGAAGGTTACCAAGGCAACCGGGCCCGGCCAGCCGCAATCGGCCGTCTCAGGCCCGCTCTCGGGAGGGCGGGGCTCGGGCTCACCGGGGCGCTGCGCTCAGCATGTCAGTGCGTGGGGCGGCACGGAGCTCAGCGGAGCCATCGCCGGCAGTGGGGAGAGGGTCTGCTGGCTCCCCCACTCCCTTTCTCCCCCCCTCCTTCCCCCACCTCCTCCACCCCTCCCCTCTCCCCACCCCTCCCCTCTCCCCACCCCTCCCCTTCTCCCCCTTCCCCCTCCCCTTCCTACCCCCCTCCCCTCCCTCCCCCCTCCCCCTCCCCTTCCTCCCCCCTCCCCTTCCCCCCCAGTCGCGCTCTCTCTCCCCCCTTCCCTTTCCCCCTCCCCTTTCCCCCCTCCCCTTTCCCCCTCCCCTTTCCCCCCTCCCCTTTCCCCCCTCCCCTTTCCCCCCTCCCCTTTCCCCCCTCCTCCCCCACCTCCTTCCCCCCATCTCCTTCCCCCCCTCCCCCTCCTTCACCCCCTCCTTCCCCCCCTGCCTCCTTCCCCCTTCCCAGTCGCTCTCTCTCTTCCCCCCCCATGTCGCTTTCTCTCTTCCCCCCGAGTCGTGCTCTCTCTTCCCCCCAGTCGCTCTCTCTCTTCCCCCCCAGTCGCTCTCTCTTCCCCCCCCCAGTCGCTCTCTCTCTTCCCCCCCAGTCACTCTCTCTCTCTTCCCCCCCCAGTCGCTCTCTCTCTTCCCCCCCAGTCGCTCACTCTCTTCCCCCCTTCCCCTTCCCCCCTCCTTCCCCCCCCTTCCCCCCCCTCCTTCCCCTCCTCCTCCCCCCCTCCTTCCCCCCTGCCTCCTTCCCCCCTTCCCAGTCGCTCTCTCTCTCCCCCCCCAGTCGCTCTCTCTCTTCCCCCCCCCCCAAGTCGCTCTCTCTCTTCCCCCCGAGTCGTGCTCTCTCTCCCCCCCAGTCGCTCTCTCTCTTCCCCCCCAGTCGCTCACTCTCTTCCCCCCTTCCCCTTCCCCCCCCCTCCTTCCCCCCCCTCCTTCCCCCCCCTCTCCTTCCCCCCTCCTTCCCCTTGCCTCCTTCCCCCCCTCCTTCCCCTTGCCTCCTTCCCCTTGCCTCCTTCCCCTTGCCTCCTTCCCCCTGCCTCCTTCCCCCTGCCTCCTTCCCCCCTGCCTCCTTCCCCCCTGCCTCCTTCCCCCCTGCCTCCTTCCCCCCTGCCTCCTTCCCCCCTGCCTCCTTGCCCCTGCCTCCTTGCCCCCTCCTTCCCCCCTGCCTCCTTCCCTCCTTCCCAGTCGCTCTCTCTCCCCCCAGTCGCTCTCTCTCTCCCCCCCCAGTCGCTCTCTCTCTTCCCCCCCCAGTCGCTCTCTCTCTTCCCCCCCCAGTCGCGCTCTCTCTTTCCCCCCCCCAGTCGCGCTCTCTCTTCCCCCCAAGTCGCGCTCTCTCTTCCCCCCCCAGTCGCGCTCTCTCTTCCCCCCCCAGTCGCGCTCTCTCTTCCCCCCCCAGTCGCGCTCTCTCTTCCCCCCAGTCGCGCTCTCTCTTCCCCCCCCAGTCGCGCTCTCTCTTCCCCCCCAGTCGCGCTCTCTCTTCCCCCCAGTCGCGCTCTCTCTTCCCCCCCAGTCGCGCTCTCTCTTCCCCCCCAGTCGCGCTCTCTCTTCCCCCCCAGTCGCGCTCTCTCTTCCCCCCCAGTCGCGCTCTCTCTTCCCCCCCAGTCGCGCTCTCTCTTCCCCCCCAGTCGCGCTCTCTCTTCCCCCCAGTCGCGCTCTCTCTTCCCCCCAGTCGCGCTCTCTCTTCCCCCCCAGTCGCGCTCTCTCTTCCCCCCCAGTCGCGCTCTCTCTTCCCCCCAGTCGCGCTCTCTCTTCCCCCCCCAGTCGCGCTCTCTCTTCCCCCCCAGTCGCGCTCTCTCTTCCCCCCCCAGTCGCGCTCTCTCTTCCCCCCCAGTCGCGCTCTCTCTTCCCCCCCAGTCGCGCTCTCTCTTCCCCCCCAGTCGCGCTCTCTCTTCCCCCCCAGTCGCGCTCTCTCTTCCCCCCCAGTCGCGCTCTCTCTTCCCCCCCAGTCGCGCTCTCTCTTCCCCCCCAGTCGCGCTCTCTCTTCCCCCCCAGTCGCGCTCTCTCTTCCCCCCCAGTCGCGCTCTCTCTTCCCCCCCAGTCGCGCTCTCTCTTCCCCCCCAGTCGCGCTCTCTCTTCCCCCCCAGTCGCGCTCTCTCTTCCCCCCCAGTCGCGCTCTCTCTTCCCCCCCAGTCGCGCTCTCTCTTCCCCCCCAGTCGCGCTCTCTCTTCCCCCCCAGTCGCGCTCTCTCTTCCCCCCCAGTCGCGCTCTCTCTTCCCCCCCAGTCGCGCTCTCTCCCCCCCCAGTCGCGCTCTCTCTTCCCCCCAGTCGCGCTCTCTCTTCCCCCCCAGTCGCGCTCTCTCTTCCCCCCCAGTCGCGCTCTCTCTTCCCCCCAGTCGCGCTCTCTCTTCCCCCCCAGTCGCGCTCTCTCTTCCCCCCCAGTCGCGCTCTCTCTTCCCCCCAGTCGCGCTCTCTCTTCCCCCCAGTCGCGCTCTCTCTTCCCCCCCAGTCGCGCTCTCTCTTCCCCCCAGACGCGCTCTCTCTTCCCCCCCAGTCGCGCTCTCTCTTCCCCCCCAGTCGCGCTCTCTCTTCCCCCCCAGTCGCGCTCTCTTCCCCCCCAGTCGCGCTCTCTCTTCCCCCCAGTCGCGCTCTCTCTTCCCCCCCAGTCGCGCTCTCTCTTCCCCCCAGTCGCGCTCTCTCTTCCCCCCCAGTCGCGCTCTCTCTTCCCCCCCAGTCGCGCTCTCTCTTCCCCCCCAGTCGCGCTCTCTCTTCCCCCAGTCGCGCTCTCTCTTCCCCCCCAGTCGCGCTCTCTCTTCCCCCCCAGTCGCGCTCTCTCTTCCCCCCCAGTCGCGCTCTCTCTTCCCCCCCAGTCGCGCTCTCTCTTCCCCCCCAGTCGCGCTCTCTCTTCCCCCCCAGTCGCGCTCTCTCTTCCCCCCCAGTCGCGCTCTCTCTTCCCCCCCAGGTCGCGCTCTCTCTTCCCCCCAGTCGCGCTCTCTCTTCCCCCCCAGTCGCGCTCTCTCTTCCCCCCCAGTCGCGCTCTCTCTTCCCCCCCAGTCGCGCTCTCTCTTCCCCCCCAGTCGCGCTCTCTCTTCCCCCCAGTCGCGCTCTCTCTTCCCCCCCAGTCGCGCGCTCTCTTCCCCCCCAGTCGCGCGCTCTCTTCCCCCCCAGTCGCGCGCTCTCTTCCCCCCCAGTCGCGCTCTCTCTTCCCCCCCAGTCGCGCTCTCTCTTCCCCCCCAGTCGCGCTCTCTCTTCCCCCCCAGTCGCGCTCTCTCTTCCCCCCCAGTCGCGCTCTCTCTTCCCCCCCAGTCGCGCTCTCTCTTCCCCCCCAGTCGCGCTCTCTCTTCCCCCCCAGTCGCGCTCTCTCTTCCCCCCCAGTCGCGCTCTCTCTTCCCCCCCAGTCGCGCTCTCTCTTCCCCCCCAGTCGCGCTCTCTCTTCCCCCCCAGTCGCGCTCTCTCTTCCCCCCAGTCGCGCTCTCTCTTCCCCCCCAGTCGCGCTCTCTCTTCCCCCCAGTCGCGCTCTCTCTTCCCCCCCAGTCGCGCTCTCTCTTCCCCCCCAGTCGCGCTCTCTCTTCCCCCCAGTCGCGCTCTCTCTTCCCCCCAGTCGCGCTCTCTCTTCCCCCCAGTCGCGCTCTCTCTTCCCCCCCAGTCGCGCTCTCTCTTCCCCCCCAGTCGCGCTCTCTCTTCCCCCCCAGTCGCGCTCTCTCTTCCCCCCAGTCGCGCTCTCTCTTCCCCCCAGTCGCGCTCTCTCTTCCCCCCCAGTCGCGCTCTCTCTTCCCCCCCAGTCGCGCTCTCTCTTCCCCCCCAGTCGCGCTCTCTCTTCCCCCCAGTCGCGCTCTCTCTTCCCCCCCAGTCGCGCTCTCTCTTCCCCCCCAGTCGCGCTCTCTCTTCCCCCCCAGTCGCGCTCTCTCTTCCCCCCCAGTCGCGCTCTCTCTTCCCCCCCAGTCGCGCTCTCTCTTCCCCCCCAGTCGCGCTCTCTCTTCCCCCCCAGTCGCGCTCTCTCTTCCCCCCCAGTCGCGCTCTCTCTTCCCCCCCAGTCGCGCTCTCTCTTCCCCCCCAGTCGCGCTCTCTCTTCCCCCCCAGTCGCGCTCTCTCTTCCCCCCAGTCGCGCTCTCTCTTCCCCCCCAGTCGCGCTCTCTCTTCCCCCCAGTCGCGCTCTCTCTTCCCCCCCAGTCGCGCTCTCTCTTCCCCCCCAGTCGCGCTCGCTCTTCCCCCCCAGTCGCGCTCGCTCTTCCCCCCCCCCAGTCGCGCTCGCTCTTCCCCCCCAGTCGCGCTCGCTCTTCCCCCCAGTCGCGCTCGCTCTTCCCCCCCAGTCGCGCTCGCTCTTCCCCCCCAGTCGCGCTCGCTCTTCCCCCCCAGTCGCGCTCGCTCTTCCCCCCCAGTCGCGCTCGCTCTTCCCCCCAGTCGCGCTCGCTCTTCCCCCCCAGTCGCGCTCGCTCTTCCCCCCCAGTCGCGCTCGCTCTTCCCCCCCAGTCGCGCTCGCTCTTCCCCCCCAGTCGCGCTCGCTCTTCTCCCCCAGTCGCGCTCGCTCTTCCCCCCAGTCGCGCTCGCTCTTCCCCCCCAGTCGCGCTCGCTCTTCCCCCCCAGTCGCGCTCGCTCTTCCCCCCAGTCGCGCTCGCTCTTCCCCCCCCAGTCGCGCTCGCTCTTCCCCCCAGTCGCGCTCGCTCTTCCCCCCCAGTCGCGCTCGCTCTTCCCCCCCAGTCGCGCTCGCTCTTCCCCCCCAAGTCGCGCTCGCTCTTCCCCCCAAGTCGCGCTCGCTCTTCCCCCCCCCAGTCGCGCTCGCTCTCCCCCCCCCCCAGTCGCGCTCGCCTCTTCCCCCCCCCAGTCGCGCTCGCTCTTCCCCCCCATTCGCGCTCGCTCTTCCCCCCCAGTCGCGCTCGCTCTTCCCCCCCCAGTCGCGCTCGCTCTTCCCCCCCAGTCGCGCTCGCTCTTCCCCCCCAGTCGCGCTCGGCTCTTCCCCCCCAGTCGCGCTCGCTCTTCCCCCCCAGTCGCGCTCGCTCTTCCCCCCCAGTCGCGCTCGCTCTTCCCCCCCAGTCGCGCTCGCTCTTCCCCCCCAGTCGCGCTCGCTCTTCCCCCCCAGTCGCGCTCGCTCTTCCCCCCCAGTCGCGCTCGCTCTTCCCCCCAGTCGCGCTCGCTCTTCCCCCCCAGTCGCGCTCGCTCTTCCCCCCCAGTCGCGCTCGCTCTTCCCCCCCCAGTCGCGCTCGCTCTTCCCCCCCAGTCGCGCTCGCTCTTCCCCCCCCCAGTCGCGCTCGCTCTTCCCCCCCCCCAGTCGCGCTCCCTCTTCCCCCCCAGTCGCGCTCCCTCTTCCCCCCCAGTCGCGCTCCCTCTTCCCCCCAGTCGCGCTCCCTCTTCCCCCCCAGTCGCGCTCCCTCTTCCCCCCAGTCGCGCTCCCTCTTCCCCCCCAGTCGCGCTCCCTCTTCCCCCCCAGTCGCGCTCCCTCTTCCCCCCCAGTCGCGCTCCCTCTTCCCCCCCCCCAGTCGCGCTCCCTCTTCCCCCCCCAGTCGCGCTCCCTCTTCCCCCCCCCCCAGTCGCGCGCTCCCTCTTTCCCCCCCCCAGTCGCGCTCCCTCTTCCCCCCCCCCAGTCGCGCTCCCCCTTCCCCCCCCCCAGTCGCGCTCTCTCTTCCCCCCCCCCCCCCGTCGCGCTCCCTCTTCCGCCCCCCCCCCAGTCGCGCTCCCTCTTCCAACAACAACATGCCCTCGGAAAAGCCTCGGCACCGCCGGGCACTCCAGCTAGTATATCTGTATATATAAAAGGATACATCTGTCTGTCTGTCATTCCGTCTGTCTGTCTGTATTGAATTAACTAGAAAGTTATAGAGCGTACCTACACGTGCGTTACGTCGAAAGAAAGCTGACGATTCAGAACCGTCGTAAGCATATTTACCTTTCGGCTGGACAAAAATTGCGCCCGCGGTATCCAAAAAACGTTCAACATTCCGCTCATTATCTGCTCATTAGCATCGAGTGACGTCGAGGTCGACCAATCGTACGGCCGGTTCCTGGCGCGTGCGGCCGGGCCCTCCTACGGTCGAGTGACGGGACGATTGACCAATCCTACGTTTCGGTGACCTGACGGTCCTTATCGTTCTCAACCGAGGTGAGTCGCCGCCATCTTGATTCCAAACTTTTCCTTTTCCCGCTTTCTGCGTGTTTCTTTTCAAATCTACATTTCCAGCAAAAAAAAGTTGCTTTTAAAAGACACATTGTTTTTTTAAAAAGTTAATTAATTTGTAAATCTTTTGTCTAACCTCTATAATTTTCCTACCTTTCACCGTTTTTCCAGGCCTCAAAGCCTGGGCGTCTGTTGACCAGCCACGCCCGAGCTAGGCGCCTCCCGTCGCGATCTTTGTGAAGGCTGGAGGAAGCGGGCCTGAGCCGAGCGTCGCCACCGCCGCCATCTTAGTAAAGGCGGGCGGGGCGGGAGTCAGCGTCCGCGTCATCTTCTGCCCGGAGCGCGACTTGAGTCCGGCCGGGCCTCGCGGTAGGTTTCGCGGCGGCGTCCCTCTGGTCTTGAAGCTGGCTCGGGTGGGGACATCGGGAGATTGCGGGGGCGGGACATCGGGAGATCGGGGGGCGGGAGATCGGGGGATGGGAGATCGGGGGGCAGGAGATTGGGGGGTGGCACATCGGGAGATCGCGGGATGGGACAATCGGGAGATCGGGGGCCGGGACATCGGGGGATCGGGGGGCGGGGCTCGGGGACTCCCCCTCCCCTCCCCCCTCCCCCCTCCCCCTCCCCCTCCCCCCTCCCACTCCCCCCTCCCACTCCCCCTTCCTCTTCCCCCTCCCTTCCTCTTCCCCCTCCCTTCCTCTTCCCCCTCCCTTCCTCTTCCCCCTCCCTTCCTCCCCCCTCCTCCCTCCCGTCCCCCCTCCTCCCTCCCATCTCCCTCCCCCCCCATTCCCTCCCCCCTTCCCCCTCCCTCCCCTTCCCCGCCCCCCCTTCCCGCTTCCCCTCCCCCCAGTCGCGCTCTCTCTTCCCCCCCAGTCGCGCTCTCTCTTCCCCCCCAGTCGCTCTCTCTCTTCCTCCCCAGTCACGCTCTCTCTTCCCCCCCAGTCGCGCTCTCTCTCTCTCTCTCTTCCAACAACAACATGCCCTCGAAGAAGCCTCGGCACCGCCGGGCACTCCAGCTAGTCTATATATAAAAAGGATCCGTCCGTCTGTCTGTCCGGACTTCACTCAAAAGTTATAGAGCGTACCTACACATATGTTATATCAAAAGAAAGCTTATGATTAGGGGAGTGTCATAGGTGTATTTACTTATTGGTCACACAAAAATTGTTCGGACAGTATACAAAAAACGTTCAAAAAACGGACAAAATCTGCTCATTAGCGGTTGACCAATCCTACCGCTCATTAGCGTTGAGTGACGTGATGGTTGACCAATCCTACGGGGTAAGCACGCTGCGTCACGGGGGGCATTTCATGCCGTTTGTGGGCGGGGCCTAATCCTTCAAACTGCCGTTAGTGCGGGAGTGGCAAAAGCAAGCTGCGTAGCCTGGGTAGGACTGATTCTTCTGTTTATTTTGCTAATCGTGACAGGTGAGGAGGGTGTTTTGTTGTTCACGTTGGGCGGCGGGCCGGAGCGGGAGCTCAACTCGGGTGACTCGGGCCGGCCCTCAGGCACTACTCCGCCCACGGGGGCTCAGGGGTGGCATCCCGCAGCACGAGCTCAGCTGGGGTGACTCGGGCCGGGCCTCAGGCGCTACTCCGCGCACGGGGACTCCGGGCCCCTCTCTCTCTCTCTCTCTCTCTCTCTCTCTCTCTCCTTCCCTCTCTCTCTCCTTCCCTCTCTCTCTCCTTCCCTCTCTCTTTCCTTCCCTCTCGCTCTCCTTCCCTCTCTCGCTCTCTCTCTCCTTACCTCTCTCTCTCCTTCCCCGCAATGTCAATCAACAAGGCACAGGGGCAGACTTTGAACCGGCACCGCCGGGCACTCCAGCTAGTAAGAACATAAAAAATAGGAGCAGGAGCAGGCCATTTGGCCCATCGAGCCTGCTCCGCCATTTAATGAGATCATGGCTGATCTGATCTTGGGCTCAGCTCCATTTCCCTGCCCGCTCCCCATAACCCACCACTCCCTTATTGTTCAAAAATCTGTCTCTCTCCACCTTAAATATATTCAATGACCCAGCCTCCACAGCTCTCTGGGGCAGAGAATTCCACAGATTTACGACCCTCAGAGAAGAAATTCCTCCTCATCTCAGTTTTAAATGGGCGACCCCTTATTCTGAAACTATGCCCCCTAGTTCTAGACCTTCTCTGCATCTATCTTGTCGAGCCCCTCAGTATCTTTTATGTTGCAATAAGATCACCTCTCATTCTTCTTAACTGCAAAGAATATAGGCCCAACCTGCCCAACCTTGCTTCATAAGTCAACCCCTTCATCTCGGGAATCAACCTCGTGAACCTTCTCTGAACTGCCTCCAATGCAAGTATATCCCTCCTTAATTAAGGAGACCGGGGCCTAGAAATTCATTGTAGCCACTTTTGGGGCGTTAAAGTCGGGCGGCCGCTAAAGTTTGCGCCCGCCGCCAAATCGAGGCCACTTCTCCGATATTCATTAGCTTCACCCTAAGAGTTTGCTTGAGCGCTAAAACTGGCGCTGGACGCCTCTCTTTAGGCGCTAAGCCGGAGGTGCTGAGCGAGAGCGCCCAGGCCGGGCGCAGCGCAGGTGCGGCCATCTCGTGATTGACAGCAGACACCCTGGCACCGGCCAGCTCTTAAGGGGGAAGGGTCGACTTTGTCTGCTGCCACGCCCTGGATAGTGGAGCCCTCCAGCTAGGCCTGAACACTGCTGCTGGACCCAAATAGCGCCTGAAGCCATGCAGAGGGCCCGTGAACGAGCGCAGCGCTTCTCAGAGCGTGATCTGAGTGTGCTGGTTGGTGGTGTGGAGAAGAGGCGCCATATTTTGTACCCGGACAATGGCAGGAAGGCGCCGGTCCGCGCCTACCGGAGAGCCTGGAGGCATGTCGCCAGCAAGGTGTCAGCCAACAGCGAGGTCCCCAGGACCGGTGTCCAATGCCGCAAAAAGTTTAATGACCTCACGCGGATTGTCAGGGTGAGTACCCTTTCCAGTGACCTCCTCATCCTTGCATGTGCACCTCACATTATGGGCAAAGGGACCTGAAAGCCCTAATGGCCAGCCCTCATCCAGCAGCGATGGAACAGGCATGAACATCAATTGCACATTCTGCACTTAACACACTGGCCAAGCTATTCCACCATGGGAGGCAGTGCACACAAGATCAGGGTGACACACTGGCCAGGCTATTCCACCATGGGAGGCAGTGCACACAAGATCAGGGCGACACACTGGCCAGGCTATTCCACCATGGGAGGCAGTGCACACAAGATCAGGGCGACACACTGTACTTAGAGGCCGTCCTTTCTCTTGCAGGCCAAGCTGGCCAATAACAAGAAGAGCCGGACTGCGACCGGGGGAGGCCGACCCCAGATCCAGCCGCTCACCGAGCTGCAACATCGCGTGGAGCGCATCATGGGTGGCCGGGTGATTGGCCCCGTTGCATGTGGAGATGCCGACCCTGTTCTGGGCACCAATGGTAAGGACATCAACGTTTGGACCTCTCTCGTCCCACTTGCGCATCAGATCTACATCCTTTGCCACTGTCCGACCAATGTGCTGAATGCCACCACTCATGCATCCCTCACTGATGCCCTCTCCTCACTCTAAAGCTACTCTTGTGCCTTCCTGCTTTCAGATGGTGAGGAAGAGGTCCCTGAACTTGCCAGTGACAGCCCCTCAGAGGAGGAGGAGGAGGAGCAAGAGGAAGGCGGCCCATCAGGGGAACCCTCAGCCGTGGCAACCCATGCCAATGTAGGGGACACGTCTTCCCTGGAGGGGAGCGTCGCGGAAGTGTCGGAGGGGAGGGGAGCTCATGGGACCTGCGGCCTGCAGAAACGCGGGAGGGGGGTGCCAGCTCGGCGGCCTTCTCCCCAGAGGGGGGAAGGGTCAGAGGGGAGTCCAATTGCTGGGCCCAGCGGCGTCCAGCAACACAGGAAGGGTCAGCCAGCTCGGCGGCCTTCTCCCCAGAGGGAGAGTCCGGCCTCCAGTCCGGAGATGGTCTTCACCGAGGAGATGGAACGCCTCGAGGACTTGTCCGTGGACTCGGAGCGCCGACACACGGAGCTCATGGGGGTAGTGGCATGGTTGCCTGAGGCCATCGAGTCCCTCTCTCGGAGTGTCACCGCCGTCGGGGCCTCGCAGGCCATCAGTTTGGCGGAATTCGGGGCAGAGCAGGCAGCGAGTCGGGCGGCATTCGGGGCAGCTCAGGCAGCGAGTGGGCAGCTGATCAGTGGTGCCGTGCAGTCACTGGGTGCTCTGATGAGGTCACTGAACAGGTCAACACGGGCACTCACTGCTGCCACACTCGCTGTGTCAGCCAGGCATCGCCAGGGCACCCGGCGCGCTGCAGCAGCACAGCGGTCTGTCCCTCGGCAGATTGGTGCGCATGCTGCAGTGCTGGCCCGGGCGAGTGCCAGTGTCTCAGGCGACCAGCGAGTGCCTGCCATCCGCCAGCTTGCCCCCATTCCTCCAGCTGCCACTCCCCCAGTGGAGCTGCCAGGAGCTGCTGCAGCGACTGATGCTGGCCAGCCACAGCTGCAGCATTCAATAGCCGCCCGCTCGACGGCCAGACCTCGACTAGGCCGACCCCCAAGGGCATCTGCCGTCACGACATGTGCCCCTCTGGAGCCTGCCCCCAGCCTTGCAGCAGCCAATGGCCTTACTTTGAGGAGGAGCAGCAGGGCGGGCAGGGGCCACACAAAGATGGCCAAGGCATCGCCCTAGCGGGCCAAAAAGTCGAATGTGTGGCCAGTTGTGTTTGTTTTTTGAGGCCGAGAATTGGATGTTTGTTTTTTGAGGCCGAGGATGTGATGTTTGTTTTTTACGAAGGCCGAGGATGATGGCCATTTTAGTTGCACTGTTTTGTTAATCCTCTCCAGGTTGTGGGAGCGAGTAATGTGTTTGAGTGTTTTTTGGGGGTTTCGCCTGTTTTTGGTTTTCATGTGGGAAGGGCCCTGAGTTTGTACAATAAAGCATTTTATTTATTAACATTGTCCATGTTTGATCTTTGAAGTGTTTGTTGCCTTAACCGGCTGAGGGCTTGCGGAGCAGCTGCAATCATGTTCTTTCATTGGCACAAGCCATTCCCTGACAGGGGGCCTAGAAGTGACGTTCAATAAGCCGCCGACGGGCGGCCCTTGGACCTTGTGCCTCCCTCCTGGGCTGGTACTCCTCGTCCTCCTCCTCCTCATGCTCCTCCTGCTCCTCCTCCTGAGGTGGGGGTCCAACGTGAGGTGGCAGTGCCTGGGTCCTGCGGATAGCCAGGTTGTGCAGCATGCAGCAAACGACGACGAATTGGGAGACTCGGTCCTGCGAATACTGGAGGGCTCCCCCGGAGCGATCGAGACAGCGGAACCGTTGCTTGAGGACGCCGATTGTTTGTTCTATGATGTTCCTAGTCGCTTGATGGCTCTCGTATGCCTCTTCAGCAGGGGTCGTGGGCGCGCGGAGCGGGGTCATGAGCCAGGTACACAAAGGATAGCCTTTGTCCCCGATAAGCCATCCTCTTGGGGGAGGCTGTGCCTGGAACATGTCAGCCACAGTTGTCTGTCGCAGGATAAAGGCATCGTGGCTGCTGCCTGGAAAGCGGGCATTGACAGCTAGGATGCGCTGCCTGTGGTCACACACCAGCTGTACGTTGAGGGAATGGTAGCCCTTCCGGTTGCGGTAATCCTCGGCATGCTCCAGAGGTGCCCGCAAAGCCACATGCGTGCAGTCAATGGCGCCCTGCACCATGGGGAAGCCCGCTATTCTTGCAAATCCCACTGCACGCTGCTGCTGCTTGTCCAGGGTCATGGGGAAGGAGATGAATTGATGTCTCCTTCTGAAAAGGGCTTCGGTCACCTGGCGGATGCAGCAATGCACGGCGAACTGGGAGATGTTAGCGATGTCCCCAGCAGCGGATTGGAAGGAGCCGGTGGCATAGAAGTTGAGAGCCACCGTCACCTTCACTGCCACCGACAGAGACGTCCTGCGCATCAGCTGTGGCTGCAGATCTCTCTGAAGCAGCTGGCAGATGTCTGCAACCACCTCCCTTCTGAATCACAGCCTCCTTACACACATCGCGGCAGACATGGTCAGATAGGAGGACTGCTGGCGGTATACCCTGGGTGGGTAAGGCCTCAGTTGGCGATGCCTGTTGCCCCCTCTGCGTCTAGCCAGGGCTGCCACTCTCTCACGGCGTCTGTAAGCCCTTCTGGCATAAGGCTGAAAGTCAGCGTTGGCACCCAATGCAGCCCCCATTATATGCTGGCAAACAATGAGCTCTCAATGAAGGCAAAGATAATTGCTAAGCTCTGGCCTGAGCCAAAAATACCTGTCCTAGTGTTGTTCCAAACCAGTAAGCTATCCTCCTTGGTCTCTCCAAAAAACCGTTGCACAAGAGTGAATGCTGCAAAATGGCTGGCCTTTATAGTGCAGGGTAAGTGCCCTTTAATTAGCGCTCCCCGCGGCCCGCCTCGGCTGTGTACCGTTCCACTTCAGAGTCGTTAGGGCCGCCCGGCGCACAATGGCCCGGCGCGAGTGAAGTTCCGGTTCGGGGCGCACAAAGGGCGTTGCACTAGTAAATGACGTCATGATCTGCGCGCGCAGCAGGGCGCGCGCTAAGACTTTGCGCCGGCGCTAAATGTGTACTGAAGTTGGGGCGAGGCGCAGATCACGCTGCGCCCGGGCGCTAAGCGCCTTGCGCTCGAGATCTACTCCTCCTAAGGCGCTAACGGCTGGCGCACCCAACTGAATTTCTAGGCCCAGAACTCCACGCAGTACACCAAGTGTGGTCTCACCCATACCCTGTACATTTGTAGCAGGACTTCCCTGCTTTTATACTCCAACCCCTTTGCAATAAAGGCCAACATTCCATTTGCCTTTCTGATTACTTGCTGTACCTGCATGTTAACTTTTTGTGTTTCATGCACAAGGACCCCCAGGTCGCTCTGTACTGCAGCATTTTGTAATCCCTCTCCATTTAAATAATTTGCTTTTTTATTTTTCTTACCAAAGTGGATAACCTCACACTTTCCCACATTATACTCCATCTGCCAAATGTGTGCCCACTCACTTAGCCTGTCTATATCCCTTTGCAAATTCTTTGTGTCCTCTTCACAACTTGCTTTCCTACCTATCTTTGTATCATCAGCAAATTTGGCTACATTACACTCCGTCCCTTCATCCAAGTCATTAATGTAGATTGTAAATAGTTGAGGCCCCAGCACCGATCCCTGTGGCACCCCACTAGTCACCGTTTGCCAACCGGAAAATATCCCATTTATTCCGACTCTCTGTTTTCTGTTAGTTAGCCAATCCTCTATCCATGCTAATGTATTACCCCTAACCCCGTGAGCTCTTATCTTGTGCAGTAACCTTTTATGTGGCACCTTATCGAATGCCTTCTGGAAATACAAATACACCACATCCACTGGTCCCCCTTTATCCACCCTGCTCGTTACATCCTCAAAGAACTCCAGCAAATTTGTCAAACATGATTTCCCTTTCATAAAACCATGCTGACTCTGCTTGACTGTATTATGATTTTCTAAATGCCCTGCTACTGCTTCCTTAAAAATGGACTCCAGCATTTTCCCAATGACAGATGTTAGACTAACTGGTCTATAGTTTCCTGCTTTCTGTCTTCCCTCCCTTCTTAAATAGGGGCGTTACATTTGCGGTTTTCCAATCTGCTGGGACCTCTCCAGAATCCAGGGAATTTTGGTAGATTGCAACCAATGCATCCACTATCTCTGCAGCCACTTCTTTTAAGACCCTGGGATGCAGGCCATCAGGTCCAGGGGACTTGTCCACCTTTAGTCCCATTATTTTACCAAGTTCTTTTTCTTTATTGATAGTGATTTGTTTTAAGTTCACCCCTCCCTTTAGCCCCTTGATTATGTATTATTGGGATGGTTTTAGTGTCTTCTACCGTGAAGACTGATGCAAAATATTTGTTCAAAGTCTCTGCCATTTCCCTATTCCCCATTATTAATTCCCCAGTCTCATCCTCTAAGAGACCAATGTTTACTTTGGCTACTCTCTTCCTTTTTATATACCTATAGAAACTCTTGCTATCTGTTTTTATATTTCTTGCTAGTTTACTCTCATAATCCATCTTCTCTCTATTATTTGTTTAGTCATCCTTTGCTAGTTTAAAAAAATTTCCCAATCCTCTGGCCTCCCACTAATCTTGGCAACATTGTATGCCTTTGTTTTTCAATTTGATACCATCCTTTACTTCCTTAGTTAGCCATGGATGGTTCTCCCTTCTCTTAAAGTCTTTCCTTCTCACTGCAATATATTTTTGTTGAGTGTTATGAAATATCTCCTTAAATGTCTGCCATTGCTTATCAACCGCCTTATCCTTTAATCTACTTTAGCCAACTCTGCCTTCATACCTTTGTAATTGCCTTTATTTAAGATCAGGACATTGGTTTGCGACCCAACTTTCTCACCCTCTAATTGAATTTGAAATTCAACCATGCTCTGATCACTCTTTCCTAGAGGATCCTTTACTATGAGATCATTTATTAATCCTGTCTCATTACACAGTACCAGATCTAAGATAGCCTGCTCCCTGGTTGGTTCCACAACATATTGTTTTAGGAAACCATCCTGGATACACTCTATGAACTCTTCCTTGAGGCTACCTTGGCCAATTTGATTTGTCCAATCAATATGAAGATTAAAATTGCCCATGATTATTGCTGTACCTTTCTTACAAGCCTCCATTATTTCTTGATTTATACTCTGTCAAATAGTGTAGCTGCTGTTAGGGGGCCTATAGACTATGCCCACCAGTGACTTCTTTCCCTTATTATTTCTTATCTCCACCCAAACTGATTCTACATCTTGCTCTTCTGAGCCAATATCATTTCTCACTACTGCACTGATCTCATCCTTTATTAACAGAGCTACCCCACCTCCTTTTCCTTTCTGTCTATCCTTCGAATTAATCAAAAATCTATCATTCTGTATCTTGAATATACTCAACGACTGAGCCTCCACAGCCCTCTGAGGTAGAGAATTCCAAAGATTCACCACCCTCTGAGTGAAGAAATTTCTCCTCATCTCTGTCCTAAATGGCCAACCCCTTATTCTGAGTCTGTGACCCCAGCCAGGGGAAACATCCTCCCTACATCTACCCTGTCAAGCCCTGTAAGAATTTTGTATGTTCAATGAGATCATCTCTCATTCTTCTAAACTCTGGAGAATATAGGCCTAGTCTACTCAATCTCTCCTCATAGGACAATCCCCTCATCCCAGGAACCAGTCTAGTGAACCTTCATTGCACTCCCTCTATGATAAGTATATCCTTGTGATTCCTTAGGTAAGGAGACCAAAACTGTACACAATGTAGCACTCTCTCAGTTCTGCACTGAAAGTGGCAGCCTAGATTATGTTCAACAGCTACCACTGAGCCAGGTGAGCACTGAAGAAAAAAAGAATGAGGTGCAACTTGATAGAGAATTTCCCGTGCATTAGAGAAATTGGAACCTGGAAAGTTCTATTTTTGGGCACAAGATTGAAAGACTGGAACACAGTTGAAGTAAGGATGTCAAAAGAAAATGAGAAATTTAGGGAACATTTTTAGCAGATGATAGAATTGTGAAACCGATTACCAGTGGGAGGTGGAACAGAGTTGAAAAAGAAACTTGGTGAATACCTTTTAGGAAAAGGGATACAGAGCTATTGGGTCTAGAATCAAGAAAGGAACCTGATGGGAGATTTGGAATGGTAGGCTGGATGAACTGATGGCCTTCTGCTGCCCAATACATCACGGTTATTATGTAAAAGCTACTTTTTAATATACAAATGCAGCTGAGAGGTTACCAGTATAATATACAACTGTAGTTAAAATTGCCAATTACCACTATTAATATAAATTTTTTATAGTACTTGTAATTCTGTTGCTTGAAGGGTTGTTTCAGCTAACATATATTTTTCATGTTCATACTGGTTGGTATCTGTGATTTAGAAATAATTCTTTCTTATGTTTTTCCACATTTTGTGCATGGAAAAAGCAAAAAAGAAGCCACTATCCTCTGTCATCTAGCCAGGAAAGGGGAGAATTGAGTAGGTGGCTTCTCCATGGTACCTGAAGTTCACTGTTCCCAGAATTGGCCAGCAAATCATGCAGTGGATAGGGTATTACCATTATTGTGTACCCAGTGTAGTTTCTGACAAATAAAAATGTATCCTGTGCCAATACAGATATGAGAACATGACTTGAGAACATTGGGAAAAGAGATCCTCAATGAGCAAAAATAAACATTTTTCAAAATAAATCATAGTTACAATTAATTATTCAAAGTTACTGGTAAAATGTTTGTATCATTAATTTGTTTTTCACTATAGTGTTTTTTTCTTGTCTAACTTTTAATGTACATACAATATATACCAGTACCCATAGTGGCAATCATAGAATAGTACAGCACAGAAGGAGGCCATTTGGCTCAGAGAGTCTGCACTGGCTCTTTAAAGAGCAATCCAGTTAGTCTCACTCCTCCGCTCTTTCCCCATTTCCCTGCAATTTTTTTCTCCTTTAAGTATTTATCCAATTCCCTTCTGAAGGCTACCATTGAAAAGAGGCGCGCCATGCAAGTTCAACTTCTTGACTTGCTATTGTGCAATCAGATTCACAAAAAGGGAGAATGTTCAAAGTAAACTGGTCGCAACAGCAGTGAACTGCAATTAAAAAACACCCAAAGCAAGTATTTTGCCTCTGGCACACATCACTGAAATGAAGCGGCGCAGATTAACCCTTTTGAGTACAGTATATCTTTTGGAACTTGCACATTTTGTTAACTGCCAAAAATGCTGTGTCTATGTTAGTTCAAGAGTAAATTAAGGCAGGTTTAAAACTGTAGAACTAACGGCCACAGCAAGTCGGTTGGCACCGCGTCTCCTTCCATTTCTTTTCTTTTCAAAGCATGGAGACAACCTCAGCTGACTGGAAACAGCCCATCTACTGTATCCACATGAAATCCAATCTGTATCCAATCTTCCACATGAAATTTAATTGTACCTTGCTTCTGTTTGATCCACCTTTAGGAATCTGGCTTTGAATGCAACTCAGAGGAGAGGTGAATGTCCTCTGTCTTACTCTAGCTTGCACTTTGGTTTTTTTTTCTCTTGCGCTCTCTCTCTCTTTGACTGGAAGCATCCAAAGTGAAGTGTGACTGGTACATTTTCTTTGTACTAATAAATGAGCACTACCTTGTGTTAAATTGGCAGTGTTATTTTGAGGTGTCACAAAAGGCTGACTAGAGCAGCAAATAGGAAATATTAGACTGATGCAATGAGGTTTTACTTTTGTGAAGTTGGGATTGAGTGTTTGAATCTATTCCATCCAGATTACAACTGAGCTTGAGGGCACTTGATGCTGATTCTGAATGGGAAAGATTTTCCATTTCCTAGCATTAAGATGGACACCCCAGATCGTGATTACAGCTCCTGCCTATATCCTTTTAAAAACTGAATTTAAAATAGTTTTAAAATGCTAGCAGATTCTAAAAATGCCCACTAACATCTTTAATAACTATTTCCCAGTGCTCATATGAAAGTAAAGTTCACACAAGAAAAAGAAATAGTAAGTTAAGCAGATTATTGAAAATCCAAAGAGAAGTATGGTGGCATAGTGGTTAGCACTGTTGCCTCACAGCGCCAGGGACCCGGGTTCGAATCCGGCCTCAGGTGACTGTCTGTGTGGAGTTTGCACATTCTCCCCGTGTTTGCGTGGGTTTCCTCCGGGTGCTCCGGTTTCCTCCCACAGTCCAAAGATGTGCGGGTTAGGTTGATTGGCTATGATAAATTGACCCTTAGTGTTAGGGGGATTAAATACGTGGGGTTACGGGGATAGGGTGGGATATGTGTTGGTGTAGGGGTTACGGGGATCGGGTGGGATATGTGTCGGTGCAGGCTCGATGGGCCGAAATGGCCTCTATCTGCACTGTGGGGTTTCTGTGTGTGTGTGTGATTTCTGTGTGAAGTAATTTTATGTTAATTCAGTGAACATGCACAGTGTCCTAATTGCCAAATATGGACTTGGTGCATCTTTGCAATTTTGGGCAACAATATTTCTTGAACAGTTTACATTATTTTGGTTTCTTTGAAGCCCATTATAAAGGATTTGACAGAATCAGCTGACAGGAAGAGATACTCAAACAATAATATTCATATTGTTTGTGGTTCAAACGCAAAGCTCAAAGTGACCTTTAGGCCTTGTTGTGCAGTTGGTAACGTTAGCTCAATAAGTGTTATGAGCTGCCAAATGATATTAGTTACAGTCATGTTTGGACTATGCTTAGTGGAAATGGTAATGTGTTGACTGATACCCTTGTGTGGTGTTCAAGTAACTGGAAGGCAGACAGAAAGATCGCGATGTATTTATTTGGAGAATTGCTGCTAATAAAAGAGGCACCATGGTTGTAGAATTAGCAAACTAAAATTTCCAACTGTTCTGCATTGTGATTATATTTTGCCATAGGGGAATGTGATGTAATTTATGTTAGTGAACTGTTTCAAGTAATTTTTCATTGATCTCTTCTGCCCATTATAGAAAGTTACCATTTTTCTTTGTATGATTTTTCTGCCGCTGCCTCCTTGCTGTCCTCAATCAAGGAAGCAGAACAGTTTGGGTTTTTTAACCTATAACAATCATCACTCCTGCTCTGTGATCATCAGACAGGAGGATGTAACAAGTGATTTCTGTGAGAGTCTGCCATGTTTTCCACTGAATTTCTTCCCTCTCCTTCCCTCCAAAATTGACCAATCTTCTGCCAAATATATTCTCATAATGTTGCTTAAATTTTGTTCCAGATTGATATTTGCAATTTTCAACTTTTCTACAATATGATTGAAATTCTGAAAATATTGTACAACCTTGACTGGTGTAGTATTTGCAGGGTTGGGAAACAAACTTTTGAAAGCGGTTCCTTTTTTATGTAAGTTCATAACTACTCAGACCACTGCAGCACTGAACTAACTTGTAACAATACAACAACAGTCAGCCAGTCTGATAGAAGGCGAACTAGATAGACCTTGTTCCTTTTCACCTAGCAATTCCTATGTTCCAGTACCAGGGTACGAACTGCTGTGATTGCTGTCCCATTGTTCCTTGTGACTCTTTTAAAAATAGAGGCTGCAACATTCCCCTGCTTAGCACCGGCGGTTAAGGCCGGTAGAGTCAAAAAAATGGCAGCCGCCTCGCATCCAGGCACTTCCACACTGGCCATGGCGGATGCCATTTTGGACAGGTTGGTAGCTCAGCTGTTGCCTGTGTGCAGCGGAAGAATACAAATGAGTCAGATCGTGACGTCAATCAGCTGCACGAGGGACCGCACACCAGCGCTAATGAAAGGGATACATCCAATTTGCAGGTAAGTTGATTTTTTTCTCTTGTACTGGCTCTTGCAAATTTTATTTCGATAATGGCTTGCTGGAACTCATTTATAAAATTGGTGAAGTGTGCAGGGAGTGCTGCTGAACATTGGGAAGGCGCTGACTGCAATTGGAAGGCCTTTAATTACACCACTTGTTCCCAGTCCATGGGGGCTCTACTTACAGTCCCCCTCGCGCTGCAGCAGGACAGGGAGATGGAGGAGAGGCAGCAAAGACAAGCTGCTCACAGAGGGAGGAGGAGGGCACTCAGAAGGAAGCCTTACCCACTTAGGGACTTCAAGGAGCACTTCTACCTGCCCCTAAGCCAGGAGCACAAGGAGTACATCCCCTACCTCCCCCTAAGCCAGGAGCAGTGTATCCTGAGGCTCTGCTCCACCAAGGAGGTGGTCACAGAACTGTCACCTCTTGGAACCAGACCTGCAGCTTCAGAGCAGGACAATGGTGGCGTTGCCAGTGGCCCTCAAGGTGACCATGGCCCTGAATTTTTTCGCCATCCCATTCTTCCGGGCTGGAGCAGGTGACATAGCTAACCTCTCCCAGTTTGCTGTTCATCGCTGCATCTGGAAGGTCACAGAGGCTCTGTATTCCAGGAGAAGGGACTTCGCTGTCTTCTCTCAGGACAGAGCGAAGCAGGAGGAGCGTGCATGTGGCTTTGCCAGGATATAGGGCTTCCTCATGGTGCAGGGCACCATCGACTGCACACATGTGGCTTTGCGGGCGCCGCATATCAATCTTGAGACGTTCCATAACCGCAAAAGTTATCACTCTCTTAATGTGCAATTCGTGTGCGACCACGCCCAACACATCATGATGCTGAATGCCCAGTATCCTGGCAGCAGTCATGATGCCTTCATAGAGTCATAGAGTCATAGAGTTTTACAGCACAGAAAGAGGCCCTTCGGCCCATCGTGTCTGCGCCGCCCATCCCTCCCTGTCCAGTCTAATCCCATTTTCCAGCATTTGGTCCATAGCCTTGTATGCAATGGCATTTCAAGTGCTCATCCAAATGCTTCTTGAATGTTGTGAGGGTTCCTGCCTCTACCACCCTTTCAGGCAGTGAGTTCCAGCTTCCAACCACCCTCTGGGTGAAAAAGTTCCTCCTCAAATCCCCCCTAAATCTCCTGCCCCTTACCCTGAATCTGTGCCCCCTTGTTATTGACCCCCCTACTAAGGGGAAAAGTTCCTTTTTATCTACCCTATCTATGCCCCTCATCATTTTGTACACCTCAATCCGGTCCCCCCTCAGCCTTCTTTGCTCCAAGGAAAACAACCCCAGCCTGTCCAGTCTCTCTTCATAGCTGAGGCGCTCCATCCCAGGTAACATCCTGGTGAATCTTCTCTGCACCCTCTCCAAAGCAATCACATCCTTCCTATAGTGAGGCGACCAGAACTGCACACAGTACTCCAGCTGTGGGCTCACCAGCGTTTTGTACAGCTCCATCATAACCTCCCTGCTCTTATATTCTATGCCTCTGCTAATGAAGGCAAGTATCCCATAAGCCTTTTTAACCACCTTATCTACCTGTTCCGCTGCCTTCAGGGATCTATGTACATGTACACCAAGGTCCCTCTGACCCTCTGTACTTCCTAGGGTCCTACCACTCATTGTGTATTCCCTTGCCTTATTTGTCCGTCCAAAATGCATCACCATCACCTTCATCCTGTGACAGTCCGCTGTGCCAGCAATCTTCCAGCCACCACGTCAAATCCAAGGGTGGCTGCTCAGAGACCAGGGCTATCCGCTCTACACCTGGCTGATGATTCCCCACTGTAACCCCACCACTCGTGGCCAGCAATCATATAATGACAGCCATGCTGCCACAAGGATCATCATCGAGCAGACCATGGGGTGCTGAAGCAACGGTTCCGCTGCCTTGATTGCTCAGGAGGAACCCTCCAGCACAGCAGGTGTCCCATTTCGCGGTGGTCTGTTGCATCCTCCACAGATTGGCCATCAAGAGTTTGCAGCCCTTGTCACCACAGGTTTCGCGACCAGCTCGAGGAGGAGGAGGAAGGAGGCAGGCAGCAAATCCCTGTTCCAGAGAGGCTGTCCGTGAGTGGATCATCAGATGCCGGTTCCAGTGAATGAAACTCCAGATCCCCGTTGCTCAACACTTGCCCACCTTACCATCCCTCCGTCATGGAACATCACAGCATCCTCTTGGGCAGAAAGCTGAAATGAAAGCCACTACAGAACCAATATTCCAAACATAATTTATAAATGATTATTTTGAATCTTGCACAACAAAGTCAACGAATCGCCCTTGTGCATTCCATTAGTGGTCTGTCTTTTGTGTTCGTTTGCCTATTCTAGCGCTCCTACGCAATGCTACCCCAGTGGCTGCAGCATAGCTGATAGAAGGCTGCTGACTTTCCATGGGGGACACTGCAGATGACCTTGCAGGATGACCTCGAGCAGCTCTGGGCCTAGAAGGCTGTAGACTGCATCACCTCAGCATGGGCAGCAGCAGTCTGGGCTGGCTGGCTGATGGGCAGCTGCATTGGCAGAGTGGCAGGGGTCAGAGTACGACTGCTGTCATCCTGAGCGAGGACAGCAGGCTCTTGCTCCACAGAGCCACTGCTACTCCCCCGGGGCGGTGCCTCAGCATTCCTGTCCATCATCTGTTGGAGGACAGATTGCTGGACTGCTGTGAGACCCTGCAAGTCCCTTTCCACACTTGTAACCAGCCACGATAGCAGCAGTCTGATCTTGAGTGGCAGCAAGCCGAGACTGCCTGAGAGCAGTCTAAGTTTGCATGGGAGCAAGCTGAGCTTCCAGTGCAGCACTCATAGGTTGTGTCATTTCTGCTTGTGCTGCCATGGAAGATGCAACATCACACCCAGCATCCATGGTTGGGTCCACTGGTGCTCTAATGAAGTTGCCCATCACTTCCATCCTGGAAATCATGGGCTCCAAGCTCCGTGCAAAGCCCCGTGCAATGTTGGAGCCCGACGACTCCATGATCCTTGACAGTGACAAGAGGCTCTCCGGCAGACCTGCCATTGCACCAAGCAGTTCTGCATGCATGCATGCCCATTACCCTTCTTCCAAAGACCGCCCCATCGAAGTCCTTATCCGAGTCCTGTGTAGCAGAACTAGTGTGCGAACTTGCCCTCCGGGGAGCTGGCACCTTCGCTACCCTTTCCCCCTGGCCTGGCTGCAGCCCACTTTTGCCTGGTGACTCACCACGTGCAGATCCCACCTCTATATACCCTCTAAAGTTCGTGCACCGCCATTTTCTGAACTGGTGCCTGGAAGTGTCCGACCTAGTGACTGTGCCTCTTCTTCTCCGTCACTCTCCTCTAGTTCTTCATGCACTGGCTGGGCTGCTGGCAGTTCTTGGGTATCTGAAAGGAGAAAGGCACGAGGGTCAGGTTTTGGTGAGGGGAGGGGGCGGGGAAGCAAGATATGCATGCTCGCATCATCAGCAGCTTGTAAGTGAGAAGAGATTGCGTGATGAGGGGGAAGTGGGATGTGAGAAGGATTAGGTATGAGCATACCGCCGTCATCAATGCTTTCAACCTCACTATTCACCATGGTCTCAGTGACGGCCCCTCCAATGATCTCCAGCACAGTCTCCTCAGTGCAGTAAGGTTGTGCAGCCATACTTGCCTGTTTGCTCCTGCTCATGGCGGTTGTGAGCCACCTTGGCCTGCAAGAGAAAGGGAAGTGTGTCAGTGAGTGTGGTGCAACGTGTTGGGTGCTGTGCCTGTCCTGGTTGATTAGCTGACATTGTGTGCAAGGTGTGAGATGTGGGTGTAAGGCTTGCAGCAGTGCTAAGTGTGTGAGGGTGAGGTGAAGATATGTTTGTGAGGTATGAGTTGTGATTGCTAGAGATTGTTGGTAGGTGAATGATGGGGGTGTGGTGCATTGAGCAGTGCGTGAGGCTAGTGGTGCAATTGGTGGGATATGGCATTTGAAGATGCATTCACTCACCTTGACCACTCGTGTGAGTTCATTAAACTTCTTGTGGCACTGGATCCAGGTTCTGGTGGCAACACTGGTGGCACTGACATCATGCGCAATCTCATCCCACTGCCTTCTGATGGTGTGTCTCAAAGGCCTCCTGCCCCCCCTGCGAATGGAGGGCCTGTCTCCTATATACCCACTGGACCTCCGGTGCTGCATCAGGGAAGCGAAATGCACTTTCTCTCCCCTGTTGTGCCATTGCTGCAGCTACAGTGACAGTGAGGTACTTCTACTACAAAGCACCTCCCCTTTAAAAAGTGCAGAGAGCCTTTCACTCTGCAGGCAAATTTTAATTGGACAGCAGACTGCACCCAATATTGGACCCCCTGTTGAGCGCTGAGCCAACCAGCAGCACGTTTAGTGCTGTGCTTAGCACTGCAATCATGCTAATGAGCAGGCAGCACGAATTTTGAGTGCTGCCTGCACTACTTTCAACTGGTGCAGGCAGATTGAGCATCGTGATCCCCGCGCCTGTTTTCCAGACTCATTTCGCCCCGAAGTACTTTAATGTACACACTTTTCCAAAGACAATGAAAGAGTAGCTTGAACAATACCAGACATTCCATTCTCTATGTAAGGAATATTCATATAATGATTCTACTCCCTTGTAGCAATTTAGAGACTTATGAACTGTTAAGTCTGTGGGTTGTATTATAAATAATCACAGACTCCACTGTTAACCAAATAAAACACGTCTTTACTATTCAGAGGCTCGGGCGATTCTGCCCTAGTTAACGTATCACAACCCTTATATACTGGTGTGGTCACTATCGGTATTACAGTATACATGAGCCAATAGATAGTGCCACCCTAAAGTAGTGCTCTTAAAGGCGAACGGTTACATTCTATAGTTCCCTTAAAGGTAAACGGTTACATACACAACACTCCTCCCTTCCTAGCTTATTACTTACAGAATCCCGTTAAACATACAATCTTCAACTTTATATAAACAGTTTGCAGATATACTCTCGATGGAGTCAACGTCATATAACAATTTACAGATATACTCTCAATGGAGTCAACGTCATATAACAGTTTACAAACATACTCTCAGTGGAATCAGTTTACAGGTTCAGTCTCTGTGGGAACAGTTCATAAATTCAGTCTCTGGTATTAATTCGTTCCAGACAGCATCCTCCATAGCCTTTTTTTTTTTTTTTTTTTAACAGCTTGTACTTTCGTCCTGTTGAACCAGCAGTGCGGACTTATACAACCCACTGGCTGTCTTGATAATGTCCCTGGATTTTTTTTACAAATTTAGCACCTTTCGTAGTGTTCGGACTGAGGTAGTAGAAGTAATAATATTTTAAACAGTTATTATTTTCTGCTTCTTTTTCTTTTCTGCCTTTTTGAAACTCTCCGAGCTCTTTTCCCGGCTGCCATCTGTAGCGCCACCAACTCTCTATGTTCCTTAGACCTTAAGTGCTTCCTCAGGATTTCAGCACTTTGGGAGTTCCCATCACAATTTGGGCAGACCACATCCTCATAACATTCGGTGTCACTCAACAGGTCAAAACCCTTCTTCAAGCAATCATATTCATCCTGCTCTTCCTCGGATGTCTGCCCTTCCTTCCCTCCTGGCCTCATTTGTGCGTTCAATCCTTTCCCTTCCTTCAGGGATTTCGTTATCAGGCTATTTAATCCTTCTACTGAAGTAGCTGTTTCCCCATTCTCCTGTTCCCCTGGACGTAATTCAGCGTACTCCTCCATTTCATCCATCATTTTCTCCAATGCTTTCATCTTCTCTTCCTCTTGTACTTTGGCTTCCAGTGCTTGGAGAAGTTGCGCCTCGATGCTCTCTAGCTCATGTTCAGGGCCCATTCCCAGTTGAAACTGTTCTTCAAGTCGGTCAACCTCGGTAATTGCCGCCTCATATTTGTCTTGGGCTTCCTTCCATATTTTTATGAGTTCTGCCATGTCTTTCACCTCTACATCCTCATCTATGTATGGAACTTCTACCGATGAGTCTGTCTTGGCCCTGAGCTCCTCAAGAATTTCCTGCAGCCTTTGGACTTCTTGCTCATGTTCAACCTTTAGTTGCTCATATACTTCCAACGAAACTAGCTTTTCGGAGGTTGCTGAGTTAACCCCCTCCAGAATTGTAGTCTGGGCCTGTTCATACTGTTTTTTCAACTTCTCGCACTCTGCTTGTAAGGAGTCGTAGAGAAGAACTGGAATAAAATCCTGGCTTCCTGAAGATTCCTCTTCATTTGTTTCTTTCGCAATTTCCTGTTGGAGTTCAGCCAAGGCTGCTATGCTATCTGCCTCTCGAAGTCTCACTGCCATCAACTCTTCTTTATTCTTGCAGTCCATCTCAGCCATTTCCCGTTTACTTTCATTTAACTGAGTGAGTAGTCCCTTATTTTGGGCTGAGAGATATTGCACCTTCTCATGTAGACCCTTGCACTCCTTCTCTGCTTGACATAGCTGATTACCGCTGATTTGGTTCTGCGTTTCAAGTTCCAACATCCTTTGCTTAGCTTCTTTCAGTTTCGCCCCTATAAGCTCCTCTTGCAACATGGCCACATTATTCTCATCAGGTAAAGAAGCGTTTCTCTTTTCCATGTCCAAGATTTGTTTCTGCATCTCCTTAAGAGCACCCTGTGATTCAACTTCTCTTAACTTTGCCTGCACTAGCTCCGTCTCTAATTGCAGAACAAAATCCTCAGTGCAGCGTGATTTGCCCTTCTGCTGTATCTCTAGATCATGCAAATATTCTAACCCCTGAACATCATCAGGGAGATGTGATCGGTAATTGGTCACGATGGCTCTATGGTCGCTCTCTGCTTGAGCCAGTAGGTTCTGTTGTCTTTCCAGACTCTCCCATTCGGTGTCATAGAACTTTTTCATTGTTTTCATCTCTTGTACGAGGCAGTAACTTAATTGTTCTAATTGTTGTTGTACTTTGAAATAGCGTTGAGTTCGAGCCCGGTGTTCCTCCGTAATGCATATGTCTGTAGCTTGAACAGACTCAGAATTCTCTGTCTTTATGCACGCCATCGATTTTCCAACCTTAGTCCGTGAGTTAATGTTAACCTTGTTTTTCATACATAAGCTGGACTTATCGTCTTCCGGCTCAGAGTCTGAGCTGCTTGTCTGCACCGAGTCCTCACTCGTCATTGCTTGTCGGTAGTGCCATTCCATGTCTATTTTCTTGATCCACTCCCGTCCTAGAAGTGGTGGTCCTCCCTCAGGTAGTACGTACAATTTCATTCTTGGGTGTACTTTACCCCTATCTCTCACCTTGACTCTTATTTTCCCCATGGGGTATACGCGATGCCCCGTGTATGTCTGTAATACGAACTTGGTATTTCTTAAGGGTATGTGAGAGAATAGTCGGTGGTAGTCCTTTTGGTTGATGACTGATACAGCTGATCCCGTGTCCAGCTCCATTCGTACTTGGACTCCAGCTATTTTTAGTGTGACCCAGATCGTCTGTAGATCAGTTACTTTACCCACATTGTGGATTCTCAGACTATCCAACTCCTGGCTGTTTGGGTCTGAGTCTGTATTTTGTTCGTCTGAACTCTTTTCAGCCACCTGATGCACCTTGTTGTACTTTTCTTGTGGTGGTGGCTTCCTTTGTTTGTTGGTCTTCTTTCTGGACCTGCATACCTTCGCGATGTGACCCAGTTTGCCACATTTCCTGCACTCTTGATTCTTAAACCAGCACTGATTCTGGTCGTGCGTTGTCTTTCCACAACGGTAGCATTTGGAAATGCTTGCAGTAATTTGATCCTTCAGCACTGCTACGATCTCTTCGAAGGTCTGGTCCACTGGTTTAACTGGTGCTATTAGATGTTTCAAGAGCCCGTATGTTTTTGCTCCCATCGAATTTAACAAAGTTATTGCCTTGGCGTATATGGCTACGCAATATATTCCTATGCGTTCCCCATACGTGGCCCTGTCTTCTATTTCAGCATCAAAATCATTAATATTTCCTCGCTTAGGCATCTTCTTCTCTTTCCGAGAACAGCACAAGTATTTCTTTACTTATTATTAATTTTCTTCTCTTCTTGAGAACACCACAAGTATTGCTTTACTTATTTCTTGTTTCTGAAAATTCTAATTAATTTTCTTCTCTCTTCTTGAGAACACCACAAGTATTGCTTTACTTATTTCTTGTTTCTGAAAATTCTAATTAATTTTCTTCTCTCTTCTTGAGAACACCACAAGTATTGCTGTACTTATACTTATTTTCCCTCTCTTCTTGAGAACACACCAGCCTTTCTGAAAAATCTTATTACTTTCCTGAAATTCTTAATAATTTCCAAGATGGCGGTTTCCCGCTTCTTCCTTCTTCTTCAGCGGTTTCCCCGCGAAAAATGGCGGCTTTCCCGCGCTTCTCGCTCTCCCCGCCCACTTCGATGGCGGTTTTCCCGCGCTTCTCGGCGCTCTCCGCCCACTTCAATGGCGGTTATCACCCGTTCCCCGACGCTGACTTTCAGCCCGAGTGCGGCCCTTATCAGCGGATGCGATCGATGGGCCGGCTGCGCCTCGCACTTGAAAGCGGCCCCCGGCCTCTGGCTCACCCGCTCGCGCGGCTCTTGCTCGCTCCCTCCCGGGCTCTGGCTTACCCGCTCGCGCGTTTCACCGCGGCTCTTATCAGGGATTGCGATCGCCCTGTCTTTGCAGCCAACGCTGCGGCTTACCCACGAGGTTATGGAGGCTTCAGGGTCCTAATGCCTGTCGCTTCCAGCCTGTCGGTTCCAGACTGGTGAGGATTGAAACCTCTCTTCAACGTCCTGTCTTCGGACGAAGCCGCCGTGGAACAACTGCCGCAGGGTTCGAATCCTGACTCGTCGCCAATGTTAAGTCTGTGGGTTGTATTATAAATAATCACAGACTCCACTGTTAACCAAATAAAACACGTCTTTACTATTCAGAGGCTCGGGCGATTCTGCCCTAGCTAACGTATCACAACCCTTATATACTGGTGTGGTCACTATCGGTATTACAGTATACATGAGCCAATAGATAGTGCCACCCTAAAGTAGTGCTCTTAAAGGCGAACGGTTACATTCTATAGTTCCCTTAAAGGTAAACGGTTACATACACAACATGAACCCTATTAGTTTTGTACTGGAAGATATTATTTAAAGTTCAAAGTACAGCTCTACTCTTTGCCAAAAAAAAAGCAATATAGTAGCTAGGCAACAATTAGCTCAGCTTAAATTATTGCAGCAGTCACTCACTGCAACAGTCACTCACTGCTTCAGTGAGGTTTGAATGGATACGGCTGCCAGGCCAACAGTAGTTATTTGACATTACTCACTACAGATGAGGCTAGTAATAAATTACAGATAAGAAACTCTTCCCTTGCTATATCACTGTGCCTGTTAAACAGTTCAGTAGGTTGAATTACCTTGTTCAAAGTGCTATTTAAGTATAAGATGCAGATGTTCCACGGTGGTGATTTAATCCGAAATCTGGTAGGAAGCTGAAATTCCCTGACCTACAGCAGTTTCTTAAGTTCTGATGCCAGAAATATGAACTTTGTTTTGAACTACTGCAGTCATTGCCAGATCTCCTACTTTTCAAAGTATGGTTCTCTGGAGGGAATGTTGCTGGTTGTTTTTCTGTACTGTGCCAAACACCAGTTCAGACCAACTGAAGAAAATTAATTAAGCATGAAATTGATTATTTGTTGTTTAATCAGATGGCAAATTAAAATTAGTCTGGTTTATTGGAGTATAAATCTCTAAGCTTGTAGTGTAACACAAATGTTTTAATCTACAAACTGTATTTGACACAGTATGTTTTGTGATGTTGAGCCAGGTATTATCAAGTCATTAAGATCAAGTATCTTTATCTCATAAAAAGTTAAGTCTGTTATGAAACCTGATAAAAAAATTGTAATTGTTTTACTGGTTCCAGTATGAATCATTCAAATGATGTCCAGTTCAGCTGAATCCTATCTAAAAGGCAAAAATTGTTTTCTTTCGAAGTAGGAAGTAGCAATGAACTACGAAGTGCACCCTGTTTTTTTCAGGATATGTTATTTAAACTTGTATTATAGCCAAGATGTCCTTTCCTTCTTCATTTTGCTTCCTTTACATTTGAATTTAGTTTGTTTTTGCCAGTCGTTTTCATGTTTCTTTGTGTCTAGTTTCTGTATTTTTGTCTTGGTTCTCTTCAGCTGTATTTATTTTTCTGCCTTTTTCCATCTCCAAATCATCCTTTCGGTTTCATTTCAAACTTGGGATACTCTTTAAGCTCCCAAGGAAATGATAGCATCTCATCTTCATCCTGACCATTCTTTAGCCTTATGACAATTGAAGACTCCTTCCTTGGTTTTCCTGCTGGATATATTCTGCTACTTTCCCTTCCATGTTTAACTCGCTCTTTGATTTTCCAAGACCTTTTTGTAAGTCTGACTGAGAGGGCCTTTGTATATTATACAGTACTTTACAACACTTTCTAGTATTTTAAAATATATTTACAGGCTGTTAAGCCAATTAGCTGCCTTTTTTTGTTAAAATACTTAGCATGTCTAAACTTTTGACCTTCCACTATTCTGTTTTTGTCAGCCTATAGAGAGACTTCTTCGAAACTGACCATGCCAGTTCACCCAAAACGTTATCCTGTCTTTCTCTTAGATGTCAATTGAGCTGCTGTGAATTTCCAGCATTTTGTGGTTTTTTTATTTCATATTTCTATCATTTTGTCTTTTTTCTTTTTGTGTAGTGCTAGACCATGACTTCAAATGACATAGATTGACTTCTTTAAAAATCAGGCCAGCATTCCTTCAATTTTATTGCTAGTTAACAGACTGAACACTGCACTTCCATAGACTTTAATAGCAGAGACATTTTGCCATTTTAAAAAGTCAACGTCTACGGTGAATTATTAGCACAGATTGTTTTATTTTCTCACAAGAAAGTAAGTGTGAAGAAAATCAAAAAGGCCTCTTGTGGAAAAAAGCATGGAAACAAAGCTGGTTGGGAAGTGTCCCAGAAATTGGGAGGAAATTATTTTTAAAAATCAAACAAAATAATCACCAACAACAACATGATTCTTACTGGAGCATCCTCAAGTCTAGCCTTTTGCTCATCCCCAGCTGCCTTTCATAGAGCAGCTGGTTCCTAGTATCATATCCCTGTACAATTTATGTACAATGTCCTGTTCCCTGAAGAACCAGGATAAGAACACTATTGTCCTCAAATGTGTTGGTGCAATTGTAGAAAAAGAGTACATGAATTGAACAGTGAAATAAAAAGAAACAAACTGTGAATGCTGGAAATATACAGGGTCCAAAACTCTGACGACACCACTGTGCCATCAGAACTGAGGCAAAGCAGAACTTCTGTCCACCTTTAGGTCATGGTGCTGCCACCACCATAGATTTAAATACTGAGGGCTGTGCAAGCTGCATAACCACAGCCAGCAGCATCTCTGATATTTTAGCGGGGGACGGGGAATAGGCAGGAGTTCATCCCCGAGGGAACTAAAAATTCCTCGAGAGTCAGAAACCTGGCACAACGCCTCCTATAAAACCTACTGCTGCTTAAAGGGGCAATGGCAGCACTGCAGGAAGCTGGCAACCTGGGCTAGAAGGATGGCAGCCAGAACACAGAAATGAGCAGTAAACCCAAGGGAGCATGCTGCATGTCCTCGTGATGGAGATACGGAGCACGAGGGATGGTTTGTTTGGGGTCAGATATCGGTGACTTGCCAAAAATGTGATAAGTACTTCATGGACTGAAGTGGTAGTGAATGAATGATTTTGCACTTCAGTAAGAAGTTAAACAACCTCACCACAGCAGTTAAGGTAAGTTAGCTTTTCCCCTGACCCTTCCTTTCAGTCTCTTTTTACATTTTTGGCATTCCTTTATTCATTACCCTCTGAGGAGTCAGGGGTGAAATTGGGATACAACTATGGGGAGTGGAGGCTCCACAGAAGTAAGCCCCTGGCTCCCAAGCTTATGGACCCAGACCGCTAGAGTCCTGCTGCAAAAAGGAAACTAGATGAGCATCCTACTCGCATGGAGGCATTGAGGGCCATTTTGGAGAAGCAGAGACATGGCACAGATCACAGCAGAGCCCAGTGCTAATATCTGAGAAGGAGTCAACATGGTGCAGCACTACCTAGATCAAGTGGTGGCACCAGGAAAACTGCATCTGTACCCTCTCAGTGAGGTATCCAGACTAGTCAGTGCATCCCACATGAATGTTTTGACCACTTCAGGCCTTTGAGGATCATATGACAGCAATGGGCATTGATGGGATTCTGGACCCAGTGCGTGGGAGGGGGTCGGGGGGTGGAGTTCAAGAAGGGAACGCATCTCCAACATGCCACGGATGCCGGGGGTCCACTTAATTAACGTATTTAAATCGGGCTCCCGCAGTAAATGGAGCCTGATTTAAAATTCACTGCTGCTGCGCAGGTTTCCCGTGGTCGGAAGGAAGGCAAGACCTGCCGGCTCCACAAGGTAAGTGCCTTTTTCAGCACTCCTTGTGGGCCAGGAAGAGCAGGAGTGCTCCCTCCTCCCCGCACACCACCCCCCCCCCCCCACACCCCAAGGCCCCTCAAGGAAGTCCTTGGCCTCCCCCAGCCTCGATCGCCAGCCTCATTACCCCTTCTACCCCAACCCAATCACCAATCTCACCCCCACCCTCCAGAACTGTTGAAAAGTAGCTTGCAGAATCTTTTCTTAGTTGCACAGCTAAGAAAAGCTTTTTTTAATTACTTCAGTCAAAGCTGATGCTTCAAAGTTTGTGGATATTCAAAGCCTGGGAACTCAGCCACTTCCTGGGTTGACAAGGCATGCAGGTAACTTACTTGTCTTCTACAAGCTTAAGTCAGTGGCAGTTCTGGTGTAAATGGTGGAATTTCTGGAACAGCAGCTTTGGCACTCATTATCCTGTCATTTGCGCACATCCACCACTTTGCAGGTGCACCTTGTACCAGCAGTCATTTCTACCTGAATTTAGTATGTATTTTAGAATGGGTATAACTCTGGTGTATCTGATTTACATGCCCAAATTACAACCCATTATACCAGAACTACACCACTTCTGTACAAAAAAAATCAGATTTTTGGGACCACATTCCTTTTCATGTCACATCATCATCCTGCATATGATTTTTCATATCATCCTAACAGACTTCTATTAAGCAATTTGCAGATCATTTAACCTTTCAACTCCCTGTCTGTGATTGGAGTACCTGCTAATACTCTCTCCTCCTTCCCCTTTTTTTCTCTCATTTTCCAACCTTACTAAAATGCCTGTTTCTCTCTCAGCCTTCAGTTCCAATAAAGGGTTACACAAAAAGCTCAATAACCTGTGTTTTTTCTGTACAGATGATGACTGACCTGCTATGTATTTCCAGCAACATTTTCTATTCTTTGGCCTAGAAATTCAGTTGGTTGCGCCAGCCGTTAGCGCCTTAGGAGGAGTAGATGTCGGGCGCTAGGCGGGTAGCGCCCGGGCGCAGCGAGAACTGCGCCTCGCCCCAACTTCACTAGAGGTTTAGCGGCGGCGCAAAGTCTTTGCGCGCGCTCAGCTGCGCGCGCAGATCATGACGTCATTTCCTCGTGCAACGCCCTTTGTGCGCCCCCAACCGGAACTTCAGTGGCAACGCCCCATTGTGCGCCTGGCGGCCCTAGCGACTGTTAAGTGGAACGGTGCTCAGCCGATGCGGGGCGCGGGGGGCGCAAATTAAAGGGCACTCCTCCTGCAATATAAAAGGCTGCCATTTCGCAGCACTCCCTCTTGCGAAACGGATCTTTGGAGAGAGACCAAGGTAGATAGCTTTCTGCTTTGGCCCAACACTCGGACAGGTACTTCTGGCTTCAGGCCACAGATTTCCAGTAGTCTTTGCCTTCATTGACATCTCATTGTTTGCCAGCATATTATGGGGGCTGCAATGGGTGTCAACGCAGGCTTTCTCAATTACATCCAAAGGGCTCACAGACGCCGTGAGAGAGTGGCAGCCCTGGCTAGACGGAGAGGGGGCAACAGGCGTCGGCAAAGGAGGCCTTACCCACCCAGGGTATACCGCCAGCAGTTCTCCTATCTCAACATGTCTGAGGAGCAGTGTGTTCGGAGGCTGCGATTCAGAAGGGACGTGGTCACAGAGATCTGCCAGCTGCTTGGCGGTGATCTGCAGCCACAGCTGAGGAGCAGGACGTCTCTGTCGGTGGCAGTGAAGGTGACGGTGGCTCTCAACTTCTATGCCACCGGCTCCTTCCAATCCGCTACTGGGGACATTGCCAACATCTCCCAGTTCGCCGTGCATTGCTGCATCCGCCAGGTGACCAATGCCCTTTTCAAAAGGAGACGTCAGTTCATCTCCTTCACCATGGCCCTTGCCAAGCAGCAACAGCGTGCAATGGGCTTTGCAGCATTCGCGGGCTTCCCCATGGTGCAGGGCGCCATTGACTGCACGCATGTGGCTTTGCGGGCACCTCTGGAGAATGCCGAGGATTACCGCAACCGGAAGGGCTACCATTCGCTGAACGTCCAGCTGGTGTGTGACCACAGGCAGCTCATCCTAGCTGTCAATGCCCGCTTTCCAGGCAGCAGCCACGATGCCTTCATCCTGCGACAGACTTCTGTGGCAGACATGTTCCAGGCCCAGCCTCACCCACGCGGATGGCTTATCGGGGACAAAGGCTATCCTTTGTGTACCTGGCTGATGACCCCGCTCCGTGCGCCCAGCACCCCTGCTGAAGAGAGATACAACGAGAGCCATCAAGCGACCAGGAACATCATCGAACAAACAATCGGCGTCCTGAAGCAACGGTTCCGCTGTCTGGATCGTTCCGGTGGAGCCTACAGTATTCGCCGGAGCGAGTCTCCCATTTCGTGGTCGTTTGCTGCATGCTGCACAACCTGGCTATCCGCAGGACTCCGCCACTGCCACCACAGATTGGAGGACCACCTGAGGAGGAGGAGGAGGAGGAGGAGGACCAGCACAGGAGGGAGGCACAAAGTGCAAGGGCCGCCCGTCGCCGGCTTATTGAACGACGGTTCTAGGCCCCCTCTCAGGGACTGGCTTGTGCCAATGCCAGCAGATGAATGTAGCCGCTCCACAAGCCCTCAGCCGAGCAGGGCAACCAGGACTTAACCAAAAAACCATGCACACTGCAATTTAACAACAATAATTTATTGAAAACCTCTGCCCTTCCCACATTACATGCTCATGTGGAGAAGCCCCCTCCAAAAACACAAAACTACCAGTCTCGGCCTTACACAAAAACAACTGCACCAGTGTCGGCCTTACAACAAGCACCAGGCATTTGTGCATGCCTCTACTTTTTGCCCTGCGAGGGCGATGCCTTGCGCATCCTTGCCTGGCCCCTGCCCGCCCTGCTGCTGCTCCTCAATGGGAGCCCAGTGGCTGCAGCAAGGCTGGGGGAAGGCTGCTGAGGGGCAGATGGCAGATGCCCTTGGGGGTCGGCCTGCACCAGCTCTGGCCTTGGAGTGGCCGGCTGCTGACTGCTCCAACTCTGGCTGGGCGGCAGCAGTCTGTCCAGCAGCTCATGGCAGCTGCAATGGCGGAGTGGCAGTGTCGGCTGCAGGAATGATGGCAACCTGGCAGATCGCAGGTACTCGCTGGTCGCCTGACACATTGGCACTCGCACGGGCCAGCACTGCAGCATGCGCAGCAAACAGCTGAAGGACAGACTGCTGGGCTGCTGCTGCGCGGTGAGTGCCCTGGCGATGCCTGGCTGATCCAGCGAGGGTGGCAGCAGTTAGTGCCCGTGTGGCCCTGGTCTGTGTCCGCATGACACCAGCCAGTGAATGGACGGCACGACTGAGCACTTGGCTAGAAGCCGACTGTGCTGCCGCGAAGTCCTGCAGACTCCTGGCCTGTGCTGCCGCGAAGTCCTGCAGACTCCTGGCCTGTGCTGCCGCGATGTCCTGCAGACTCCTGGCCTGTGCTGCACTGAATAGTTCCAGACTCCTGGTCTGTGCTGCACTGAATTGTTGCAGACTCCTGGCCTGTGCTGCCCCGAATTCCTGCACACTGCTTGCCAGTGACTCTATGGAGTCAGGCATCCTTGCCACTGCAGCCATGAGCTCAGTGTGCCTGCGCTCAGCCTGGACGGCCATTTCCTCTAGGAGGCGCACCTCCTCTGCGCTCACCGTCGCAGGACTGGAGGCCGCACTCACCCTCTGGGGAGAAGTCCGCCGAGCTTCCCCACCCCTCCCGCGTTGCTGCAGGCCGCTGGGCCCCGGAGCTTCACTCTCCTCCGACCCTTCCCCCCGGCTCCCCTCCAGGGAAGACGTGTCCCCTACATCGCCATGGGCTGGCGCGGCTGAGGGTGGCACTGATGGGCCAGCTTCCTCTTCTCCTCGTCTTCCGAAGGGCTGACAGTGGCAGCTTGAGGGCCCACCTCCTCACCTGGCGATTCACCATCTGAAAGCAGGAAGGCACAAGAGTAGCTTTAGAGTGAGGACAGGGCGGCAGCGAGGGAGGCATGAGTGGTGCCATTCACTGCATTGGTCGGACAGTGGCAAAGGATGCTGATCTGATGCGCAAGTGGAACGAGAGAGGTCCAAAAGGTGATGCCCTTACCATTGGTGCCCAGAACAGGGTCGGCATCTCCACTGGCGACGGGGCCAATCAGCCGGCCTCCCATAATGCGCTCCACACGCTGGTCGAGGTCGGAGAGCTCTTTGAGGTCAGGACGGCCTCCGCCGGTGTCAGTTCGGTTGCGCCGGTTGTGCGCAACCTTGGCCTGCAAGAGAAAGGACGGCCTCTAATTACAGTGTGTAGCCCTGATCTTGTCTGCACTGCCTCCCATGGTCGAATAGCTTGGACAGTGTGTAGCCCTGATCTTGTCTGCACTGCCTCCCATGGTAGAATAGCTTGCACAGTGTATAGCCCTGATCTTGTCTGCAATGCTTCCCATGGTCGAATAGCTTGGACAGTGTGTAAAGTGCTGAATGTGCAATTGATTTTCATGCCAGTCCCATAGCTGCTGGATGAGGGCTGGCCATTAGGGCTTTCAGGTCCCTTTGGCCATAATGTGAGGTGCACATGCAAGGATGAGGAGGACACTGGAAAGGGTACTCACCCTGACAACCCGAGTGAGGTCGTTGAACTTCTTCCGGCATTGCACAGGAGTCCTGGTAACCACGCTGTTGGAAGACACCCTGTTGGAGACCTCCCTCCAGGCTTTCCGGTAGGCGCTGGGCAGCGGCCTCTTGCCACCTTCTGGGAACAAAACATGGCGCCTGCGCTCCACTCCGCCAACCAGCACCCTCAGGTCTCCGTCGCTGAAGCGCTGCGCTCTCTCCCTGGCCTTCTCCATAGTCCTGGGCGTTGTACAGGTGAAGCTGAAGTGGTCAGGCCTAGGTTGAGGGCTGCAGTGTGCAGGGCGTGGCAGGCAAACAAATCCACCCTCCCCCTTTAAGAGATGACCGGCGCCAGAGTGTCTGCCGTCAATCAAGAACTCGCCGCACCTGCGCTGCGCCCGGCCTCGGGGGTATCGCTCAGCACCGCCGGCTTAGCGCCTAAAGATAGTCGTGCATCGCCTGTTTTAGCGCAGCAGCAACCTCTTGGGGCGATGCGACTGAATATTGGCGAAGGGGGCGCGACTTTGCGCCGGCCGCAAACTTTAGCGGCCACCCGACTTTACCGCCCCAAAAGTGGCTATACTGAATTTCTAGGCCTTTGAATTTAACGGTGATTGTTGTTTACCAAAAACAGTATAAATAATTTACTGAGCAGGCAACAATGGGAGGACAAAAACCACTTCACAAATCTTATTTTTCCATTTTATTTATAGCACTTTAGGCTGATTAAAGACCAAACACCTGGCACTACACTGTCTCTCCAGCCTCCTCTTGCAAGGGCTGCAACAGTCTTAATTCCTGTTGGACATAGCCTTTTTACTGTCAGTGAAGTTACACATTTTTTCCTTTTCAATTGATAAAATTTACGGTGCTCTTTCAGGTGAGAATCTTTCCAGTAATTCGAAGAAAGCTTCAAATTCAGAATAATCATACATGATGTGTTTTTTCCAATGCTCAGCAGGTGTATATTCCATCTGACAAATGGGATTATAACTCTGCAATCAGTGCCATTTTGACAAATGTTGCAAACAATAGTGGTGGATCAAGCATAACAAATAATCGACCCAAGTCTCATATGGGTGCATTTCATCATCTGAGTGCCAGTTTCACAATGTGCAAATTCAGATACCTTAAAGGAGCACTCCTTCATAAATCGGCTTTCAGACACTGTAAATTAGCTAGAGCAATATTACATTACGGGCACTTAACAATTTCGTACCAAATACCTCTCTCTGCTACTTCAACCAAGGCTTTCATGCATTTAAAATAAACAATGAAAATGCCTCCATCGAAATAGCAGGGAGAGAGACATGAGAGTGTCACGTGCTTGTGTGGAAATTTTCAGGCTCGGCATTCAGGTGTATTTTCCTATAGCTGCTAATATGAGCAAGTACAAAAGGGGGAAAACTTTTTCACTCATACTAACGACCAGAGAATATATGCCCAATTGCTAAGGTAGCAATTTGGAAGCACATGTACAATATAATTAACCACATTACTCTTACTGTGATAGCTTCTACATTTGCAACAACACATACCGAAGAGTAACCACATAGTTCCCTACCACACATCATTAGGTACTCATTTGAAGCATAGCCATCCAGACAAGGAGAGGGAGGAATCACAACACTGACCTAGCATTATAGCTGGTGTTTCAGTTTATACATAAATTTTATCTGTGTGGAGAACTGACAAGTGCCCAATTAGTGAATTTGTTAACGGGGTGAAAGAGGGTGCCAGAGGTGCTGTAAAGGACAGAGTTTTGTACTTTGTTTTAATGGGGTAAGTAGAGATCTTCATTCAGGGTCCCACGCAAAGTGTAATAGATGAGGAATATTGTCCAGTATTTATTTAAATTAAATGCATTTTAGTGGAACCAAGGGGGAGTTCTCCTTTTAAATAATAATCGTGAAGTTGCACTGTAGCAACTCGCCAAACTACTTCAACAGCACATCCTACCTCTGTGACCTCTCGCTCCAAGAAGGACTAGAGCAGCAAGATCATAGGAACACCATCACCTCCAAGTCACACACCATAATGACTTGGACATATATCGCTGTTCTTCATGCTTGACGCTGGGTCAAAATCCTAGAATTCCCTACCCAACACCATTGAGGGAGCATCATCACCACAAGGATTGCAACGGTTCACTGAGAAGACCCACAGCACCTTCTCGGCATCTAGGGACGGGTAATAAAATGCAATGCAGGTTTGCCAGCGTCGCCCACATCCTGAGAACAAATAATTTTAAAAGCGCTTTGATCACGCATCTGGCAGATAACCTGGTGTATGTACAGTATTGAAGATGTGTATGTTATGATTTTGAGGAGCCATACGGACCAATAGTGAATATTCATTTAGAAAAGTTTTCTTTGTTTCACTTTTCCAACAGAGCCGAGCTACGGGACAGTTAGTCCAACACTATGCGAGAGGCTGATAAACTGTACCTTGACGGTGAAAGATTGCCCATATGGCTTTGTACAAGATCAGAAGGGATGTTTGATGTGCCAGTGCCTACCTAGTAAGTGTTCCAATCATTTTGGAATGCCAGAAAGGTTTGCGTTACCAAGTACTGAACCCTCTGACTCAGTAAATTCTAATATGATTATGTTATACCTGCTTACAATTATTAGCTCCATGGCAAAACAACAGCAAAATGCAGTGGAAATTTATTTGGGAACTGTTCGCCGGCTCCCCGCTCAGGTCTGCACACCCGCATCATAGGATGTATTTCCCATCATTTGCACCTTAGCAACTTTGTTCGACCCTGGTGTCCAGCATCACAGTGGGTAGGGGAGAGTGGATTTATAAGGGACAGCAAACCTGTACCTTGGAGGCCTGCCACAGCCAATACCCATCCCCCAGATAAAGGGTGGGCAGCCCAGCTAAAATTACAAATGACCGTGACCCCAGAAAATCGGCTGGAGTCCGGGGTATTCCTCATGGCGGGCAGAACTCCCACCCTGCTGAAGATGCACCGGGATTCCCCAAAAGTGGAAAAATCTTGATCCTAGTTGTTAAGTATGTGTATTGTATTGAACAATTAACACAAAGACTTAAACGTAAAACTCAAACAGGTCTTTACTGGTTGGAGGTAGGGACTGCACATAGGTCTTTACTTCATGCCCACAGGCGGGAACTGAGGGGAGATCAGTACCCACAGTACTATTTATACCCCTATGGCCAGGAGTGGTACTGCGTATCACTACGCCCTACAAGTAGTGCAGTCCTGTCCATAGGTTCAAAGTAGCACACATATTACATACACAACATTCCTCCCTTCCTAGCTTTACAGTCATCTCCCCATTTAACATAACGTAATAACATATATACATATATAACTTCAGGTTTACATAACAGAATAACATAGATACATAGATAACTTCATGTCAAAACAGATCACAGATTCAGTCTCTGCGGAAAACAGTTCACAGATTCAATCTCTGTGGTGTAGTCGGTTCACGTTGCTGAAGTGACTCATTCAATAGTCCTTCCATGGATTTAACAGTTTGAACTTCCGAACTGAATTGGCTCCGTTCGGAGGGACCACGTGTGTGATCTGGTAGAGGTAATAATGGTTCAGATGGGTCATCTTCTGTTTCGACTTTTCCTTTTCTGCTTCTTGGAGACTCTCTGGGCTCCACTGTCAGCTGCCAGCTGCATGCGCAGTTCCTCCTTCTCTTCCTCCTTTTTCCGTAGTAGAGCCACCTTCTCCCGATGTTCCGTAGACTTTCGGTGCTCCTCCATGATTTCTGTATGGTGGGAGTCGAAGTTACAAGTTGGGCAGGACAGGACATAGTAATATTCGGTGTCGTCCTGATCTAGGCCAGCGAGAGGGTCTTCTATTTCCTCCATACCCAGCTGGGCGTTAGCCAGCTTTTGTTCCAAGTCCAGACATCTTTCCTGAAGAGACTTCTTCATGCGTACCTCTTCATCCAGCTTTTTCTGGGCTTTCAGCAAGTCGTTTACTAATGACCTCATTTGAGATTTTACTACTTCAACTTCTTTTGGAGATTGATTGATCGGACTATTCAATCCCTCTACCGGAGCAGCTGTTTCAGCGGTCTGTTGTTCTACGTTGACGTGAGTCAGCGTACTTTTGGCATCCAAGGGCTGCTCTGTTGCAGTCATCTCAGTCTGTGTTGCCACCTCAGCTCTTCCAATAACCTTTGAGAGCTCCGAACCCCTTTCGTTTGAATATTGAAGTTCGTGTTCAAGTTTTTCCCATTTCAGTGTCCCGTCCTTCAGCATATGCAGGAGTTGGCTGACCGTTAACTCCTCTGACATCAGACGTTTTGTGTGCTCCTGCTCCATTTTCTCCATCAGCTGCTTCTGTTGTCTTTCCAGATTCTCCAACTCTATATCAAAGAACTCTTTCGTTGCATTCAACTCTTGCTCAAAACGGCGAAGCATTTGTTCTAATTGCTGTTGTAGTTTGAAATGGAGTTGAGTTCGAGCCCGGTGTCCCTCAGAAATGGGCACATCAGTAGACTTGCCAGACTCAGAATCCACAGTTAAACTATGTTGTTGTTGCTCAGTGGAATTCTGTGCTGAAACTTTGTCTTTTGCACCTGAGTTGGGCTTACCATCATCCGTTCCAGAGTCTGGGCCGACTATCTTCACCGAGTTCTCACTCGTTATTGTTTGTAGGAAATGCCAGTCCATATTCATTTTCCTAATCCACTCCCGTCCTAGTAGTGGAGAACCTCCTTCAGATATCACATATAAGTCCATTATTTGACTGTCTTCGCCCTTGTGGACCACTGCAACCTCTATTTTCCCGATGGGGTACACTCTTTGCCCCGTGTATGTTTTCAATATAATCCCCGTATCCTGTAGGGGAATATGTTGGAATAACTTTCCGTAATCTTTCTTATTTATGACCGTCAATGCCGATCCAGTGTCCAATTCCAGTTTTACTTGGACTCCTTCTATCTGAAGAGTGACCCAAATTGTCTGGAGGTCTGCACCCTTACCAGCGTTGAGTACTCTTAAGCTAGCCAGTTCATTACTGCTAGCGTCTGAATCGGACTCCTGTTCGGTCACCTTGTGTACCTTTGCGTATTTTCCTTGCGGTGACTTCTTGTTGCTGGTCTTCTTCCCTGACCTGCATACTCTAGCTATATGTCCAAGCCTACCACAAGTTCTACATTCTTGGTTTTTAAACCAACACTGGTTCTGATCATGCGTTGTCTTTCCACAACGATAACATTTGCCAGAACTCACACCCAATTTGTGTGCACTGAGCTCCGGTGACCGTAGCTGCATTACTGCCGTGCCTCTCGCTGCGGCTTCGTGTGCTGCTGCCATAGTGACCGCCTTCTCAAGCGTCAGCTCATTCTCCTCGAGCAGTCGCTTTTGTGTATCCTGTTTAAATAAACCACACACAAATTTGTCTCGTAGTGCATCTGTCAGTCCCGTTCCAAACTGGCAATATTTCGCTAATTTACGCAATTCCAGCAAATATTCAGCATTGCTTTCATGCTGTAGCTGCCTTCTGTCGTAAAATTTAAATCGTTCCGCTAGCATCAGCGGCGTGGGGTTTAGATGATCTTTCAGGACAGTAACAATCTCATCGAACGTCTTATCCGCCGGTTCATCTGGTGATAACAGGTGTTTCAATTGCCCGTATGTCTTCGCACCCATTAAATTTAATAATGTTAGAGCTTTATCTTGGTCACGAATTTTATTGGCCTTACAATAATTTTTTACTCTTTCAACATATATGGCCCAATCTTCGAGGTCACTATCAAAGGTGCTAATATTCCCGTGTTTAGGCATTGTAGATTTGCAATTTCTCAGATTTTCTTTTCTTTACTTGTTATCAAAGATGGCGGCTTCCCGCTCTTGCCGTCATCCTCCGCCCACAAAATGGCGGTTTTCCCGCGCTTGGCGGTCTTCAGCCGTCCCCCGACGCCGTCTCCCTTCAGCCCCCGAGTGCGGCCCTTATCTTCGCCGCGATCGATAGCCCGCGCTGTGCACCGCGGCTCTCGCACCTTGAGCTTCTGCAGCCGCCGCGCCTTTCAGTCCGAGTGCGGCCCTTATCTTTGGTCCCGATCGCTGGCCCGCGCTGCGCCTCGCACTTGAAGCGGCTCCCTGCCTCTGGCTCACCCGCTCGCGCGGCTCTTGCTCGCTCCCTCCCGGGCTCTGGCTTACCCACGAGGTTATGGAGGCTTCAGGGTCCTAATGCCTGTCGCTTCCAGTCGCTGGAAGCTGTCAGGATTTCTGCTGCCCTTCAGTTTTGAGTGGGGTGTTGAGGATTGAAACCTCTCTTCAACGTCCTGTCTTTGGACGAAGCCGCCGTGGAATAACTGCCGCAGGGTTCGAACCGACTCGTCGCCAGTGTTAAGTATGTGTATTGTATTGAACAATTAACACAAAGACTTAAACGTATAACTCAAACAGGTCTTTACTGGTTGGAGGTAGGGACTGCACATAGGTCTTTACTTCATGCCCACAGGCGGGAACTGAGGGGAGATCAGTACCCACAGTACTATTTATACCCCTATGGCCAGGAGTGGTACTGCGTATCACTACGCCCTACAAGTAGTGCAGTCCTGTCCATAGGTTCAAAGTAGCACACATATTACATACACAACACTAGTCTGTTTCTGTTTTGATAACAAGTGAAACTAAGCTAACAAAGGACATTATGGCCTAGAAATTCAGTTGTTTGCGCCAGCCGCTAGCGCCTTAGGAGGAGGAGATGTGGGGCGCTAGGCGGCTAGCGGCCGGGCGCAGCGCGATCTGCGCCTCTCCCCAACTTCAGTAAAGATTTAGCGACGGCGCAAAGCCTTTGCGCGCGCTCAGCTGCGCGCGCAGATCCTGACGTCATTTCATCGTGCAACGCCCTTTGTGCGCCCCAAACCGGAAATTCAGTGGCGCCGGCCTATTGTGCGACTGGTAGAGGGGAACGGTTCCCAGTCACTGCGGGGCGAGGGGGGGCGCAAATTAAAGGGCACTCCTCCTGCAGTAGAAATGGCAGCCATTTTGCAACACTCCTTCTTTGTGAGAGACGGATCTTTGCAGAGAGACAAAGGTAGAGAGCTTTCTGGTTTGGCTCAACACTCGCACAGGTACTTGTGGCTTCAGGCCACAGCTTTCCACTTGTCTTTAACTTCAGAGCCATAGCATTGATTGGAAACATATAATGGGGGCTGCAATGGGTGCAAACGTTGGCCTTCTCCATAGTCCTGGGCGTTGTACAGATCAAGCAGCCGTGGTCAGGCCTTGCTTCAGGGCTGCAGTGTGCAGGGCGTGGCAGGCAAACAAATCCACCCTCCCCCTTTAAGAGCTCACCGGCGCCAGAGTGTCTGCCGTCAATCAGCAACTCGCCGAACCTGCGCTGCGCCCGCCCTTGGGGGTATCGCCCCGGGCCGCCGGCTTAGCGCCTAATGATAGTCGTGCATTGCCTGTTTTAGCGCAGCAGCAACCTCTTGGGGCGATGCCACTGAATATCGGCGAAGGTGGCGCGAAGTTGCGCCGGGCGCAAACTTTAGCGGCCGCCCGGCTGTAGCACCCCAAACGTGGCTATACTGAATTTCTAGGCCTATGTTTCTACTGAAGCAGAAAAACACACCTGCTTCATTTGCGGTAACTTTGGTGGGGATTCGGCAGAAACACGGTTTACCAAACTTCCGCAGAAGTTACGCCGGCAGAGTGGGTGAAGCCCTGAGGAAATTCCAAGTGATCACCCTTTGTTGGCATTGCATAATTATTCGAGCCTTTGAATAGAAATTCCCTGTCTAGAATGCTGTAGTTTTAAAAGTTTCATAAATGTTTTAACACTTTGCAGAATTCAACAGAATTGAAATGTTAAGTGAAAGTTGCATATCTTCCACCCATTCTGCCAGTAGTGCAGCAGTGGCACAGATGGCAAATCGTTCCAGGAAACTAACAACTCATAATCTAGGGTTGATGCAAATCCGTCAAGCAGCTGGGAATCTTAGCCATTAGCATGGTCTTTGTTACCTCTTTCCAGGAAATATTAAACATTGTGGGCACCTTTTTCTGTGTCTGCCTCCATTCGTCTGCCACATTTTTATAACTTTGTCCTTTCTTGTTCATCATTTGTTTTCCCCAAACATGGCCCCTTACATCAGAGGGGGGGCGTAGCCATGGGGGAGGGAAAAGAAAAAAGAAAGATTTGCATTTATATAGCGCCATTCGTGACCTCAGGACATTCCAAAGTGCTTTTTGAAGTGTAGTCACTGTTGTAATGTAGGAAACACAGTAGCCAATTTGTGCACAGCAAACTCCTACAAACAGCAATGTAATAACGACCAGATAATCTATTTTTGTGATGTTGATTGAGGGATAAATATTGGCCAGGACACCGGGGATAACTCCCCTGTTCGTCTTCGACATAGTGCCATGGGATCTTTTACGTCCACCTCAGAGCAGACAGGGCCTCGGTTTAACCTCTAATCCGAAAGACGGCACCTCCGATGGTGCTGCACTCCCTCAGTACTGCACTGGAATGTCGGCCTAGATTTTTGTGTTCGAGTCTCTGGAGTGGGGTTTGAACCCACAACCTTGTGACTCGGAGGCGAGAGTGCTACCCACTGAGCCACGGCTGACACCAAGTTCTGAGGCAGAGAATTTACCTGGGCCCGGTCTGGGTTACCTCAGCTGGTCAGTACTCTAGGTTGAACTCGACATACCAGCCTGCTCAGTAGAATAAGCGGGGACCATCTGGATGTCCCAGCCTGAGTCCTAGCCTTGACCCTCGAAGGAAAAATATATCAATAAAGAGAGAGATCTGGGGCTCATAAGAAATGAATGACTGCCCAATACTGTATTCCCCCCCACCATCTCTCAAGTTCTGGCAGATCCGCCCACAGTGGTGTGGGTGCACTACAGTAAAGCTGTGTGTTCACTGAGTAGCAAACAGACCAACTCCTGTTCCATTTTAGCACTGTATCTCTTTCCCAAGAATAATTAAATGAGGGAACCTCCCCCTGATCCCAGATATGGTCACGTGCACATTACCACCAAACCCCATTGTATCTTACACCAATATCCACGCATATACACTTTCAGCAGCTCTTGTTGGATGGTAGTTGGGAGTGGTCCCTAGCCAGGGACACTGAGGCTGATTGGGGAAGTGGGGAACATCAGGGATAATTCCAGGATTTGGAGCAGAGGCGAGAGGGAACATAACCCAAACCAAAGCCCAGTTGCATAACACAAATTTACATTCTAGGTGTCCAAGAACAGGAACAATCTTGTCATCAGTCAAGCATACTTAAACATAAATAAACAAGGACTATAACCTTCCATTGCAAAAGTATGCAATACTGTTTAAATGTTTGTGTATTTTTAAAATTCAGTCATAACATTGAGAGTTATTACATCGTCTGCACATATTAAACATTATTGGTGTTGCATACTTTGGTGTGTACAATTCACGACATGTCTCCCAGTCACATCTGTAATTTCCAGAGTTCTGGACAGAACAACTGTTACTAATTTCTGAGTTCATAGTAGCAAAATGATCTGCACACGCAATGCCTGCATTCCAGCAGCCTGGAATCAACAGCTGGAACTGGAAGAGATACAGTGCTAAAATGGAACAGGAGTTGGTCTGTTTGCTACTCATTCAGTGAACACACAGCTTTACTGTAGTGCTCATGATGCCTCATAATGCACTCATCTCTCAGAGGCAGTGTGCTCATCATAAACAAAATATTTTCAACCTTATTAGTTATGTTCGCTTCTATCAAAGGGGTTTGAAAAATAAATCACTGTTTCTACAAATTAGCTGTGATTGCAAATAAAGAATTGGAGTTGCAGTGGCACACTTTTGTTGGAACTCAACTACTGTCCAATGCAGAGTGATAAGATGTGGATTTGCTGTTGTGGTTTGCAGTGGACTGACCCTAGCCATTAGCTGGAGCCATTGACCAGGGGTCAGGTATTTGCAATTCACTCAGGCTGCTTTCACACACATCTTAAAGGCCAACTCCAGCAAGAGGCAGGGAGCAGCTTGGCCATTTGCCTTTTCGTGTGAAGAATGGAATGGGAGTATCTAACGAGAAGTGAGGAAGTAAACCACGACATTTTGGTCGACAGGGATTTATTGTTTTGTAACCTGATTAGTACATCTTGTACTTTGTTGTGACTGATGGTGAATAACTTCTTTCTGTTCCAGAGGAACCCTGTCCAGATTTGGCATCGTATTGCTCCTTAGACTGTCCCCATGGCTTCCTGATGGATTTGGATGACTGCAGCATCTGTGAGTGTCGGCCACAGCCGCACAAATGCCGAAAACTTTCCTGCAACAAGAATTGTCCCTATGGTTATATGTAAGTACAGCAGATCAACACCGAAAAGTTGAACGAGTTGCATAGCTTTTCTCATTCTTCAGTTAATGGCCAAGTTACAGTACAGGTGCAGTCTAAACCTTTTAATCGAATAACCAAGGTTCATCACATTCTGACACTTTTAAGCAGATAGTTTATTTATTCAGCGAGATGTATCACATTATTCAAAACAACCACAATTGAAGTTACTGCAATTTATGCACAATTAACTAATTTAAATTGGGTAAATAAAATAAAATGAAAGACAATTTTTTTTCCTTTTTCTTTTCATTCTCACCAGAGGATCATTGATAACAGATCCAAATTATTTGGAAGTATTTCTTCAAATGTTCCACACATACACATCATTCACCTCTGTGTAATAGGATTGCCAACCCTCCAGGATTGTCCTGGGGTCTCCAGGAAATAAAGATTATCTCCAGGGCACTGCTGCGATCAATCCTGGAGAAAAATCATCGGGATATTAAAAAAATTGTTTGTTTTTCATTTTCTTTGCACACTTTCGCATAATAGTTATAAAAAATATTGGAGATGGGGGAAAAAGAGTTGTTTGATTGGATAATTCTCAATTTCAATCAAGAGTTTTCGCTTCTCAATTGGCGTTGGGAAGGTGCGCCGTGAGGATGGACGTGTTGGTAGACCAATGGTGGGGGCGGGACTGTGGGGCATGGGTGGTCATGTGATGAAACCTTCAGGAATATGTTCAAACAGACTTGGCAACCCTACCATGTAGAGATTGTCAATGGGTTTATGTGAAATTCATCTCTAGATGTTAAAGAGCAAAAAATGAATATGCAACATAAATCTTTTTTTGTTTTCATTTCTGCCACTTCGGTGCTGCAGGTACCAGTTTGAGATTGGCACCTGCAGAGAGAACAGCAGAATTAGCATTGTTGAGTTATAAAACTACCCCTGCATTGCTCTCTAGTCAGGCACGTTAACCTTATGCACGTGGATGCTTACAAACATAGAGAAAGCTTCACTCACCAGTATCCAAATGACAAGAGAGTTGGGCTTTGCTGATACCAAAAAGTGGACCTTCAATAATAAATAAAAACAGAAAATGCTAGAAATACTCAGCAGGTCAGGTAGCATCTGTGGAGAGAGAAACAGAGTTAACGTTTCAGGTTGATGACCTTTCGTTAGAACTGGAAAAAGAGACACAATAGATTTTAAGCAAGTGCAGGGGCAGGGAAGTGGGGGAGGGGAGGAAAGAACAAAAGGGAAGGTCTGTGATAGGGTGGAAGGCAGGAGGGATTAAATGACAAAGGGATGATTGTACAAAGCAAAAGGAGATGATAATGGGAGAAGTAAAGAAACAAAAGATGGGTCGAAAAGAGATGTAAATGGGAATGGCAGTATTATCAACAGCTGCCATCTGAAGAAATAGGGGCAGAGGTTATGGTCTGAAATTGTTGAACTCGATGTTGAGTCCAGAAGGCTGTAAAGTGCCTAATCGAAAGATGAGGTGGTGTTCCTCGAGCTTGCGTTGAGCTTCATTGGAACAGTGTAAGAGGCCGAGGTCAGAGTGGGAGTGGAGCGGAGAATTAAACTGACAGGCGACCGGAAGCTCAGGGTCACGCTGGCGTATTGAACGGAGGTGTTCCATAAAGCAGCCACCCAATCTGCATTTGGTCTCCCCCAATATAAAGGAGACCACACCGTGAGCAGCGATATATACTAAATTGCAGGAAGTACAAGTAAATTGCTGTTTCACCTGGACTGTGGGAAGGGAGGAGGTGAAAGGGCAGGTGTTGCATCTCCTGCGCTTGCACGGGAAGATGCCGTGAGAAGAGGAAGGGGTATTGGGGGTGATTGAGGAGTGAACTAGGGTTTGCGGAGGGAGTGGTCCCTTCGGAATGCTGAAAAGGGAGGGGAAGATGTGTTTAGTGGTGCGATCACGCTGGAGGGGGCGGAAATGGCGCAGGATGAACCGTTGAATGTAAAGGCTGATGGGGTGAAAGGTGAGGACAAGGGGAATCCTATCATTGTTCTGGTAGGGAGGGGAAGGGATGAGAGCAGAAGTGCGGGAAATGGAATGGACACTGTCAAGGGCCATTTCAACCACGATAGAGGGGAATCCTCGTTTGAGGAAAAAGTAAGACATATCGGAAGCAGCAGTATGGAAGGTGGCATCGTCGGAACAGATGCGATGGAGACGGAGAAACTGGGAGAATGGAATAGAGTCCTGACGAGAAGCGGGGTGAGAAGCAGCGTAGTCCAGGTAACTGAGGGAGTCAGTGGGCTTATAGTGGATGTTTGTTGATAGCCTAACCCAGAAATGGAGACAGAGAAGTTGAGGAAGGGAAGGGAAGAGTCGGAGATGGGCCTTGTGAAGGTGAGGGAAGGCTGGAAATTGGAAGCAAAGTGAATGTAATTTTCTAGTTCAGGGTGAGAGCAGGAAATGGCACTGATACAATCATCAATGTACTGGAAAAAGAGGTGAGGGAGGGGACCTAAGTAGGACTGGAACTTATCTTCAAGTTTGCTTTACACTAGTTTCAGTTGTACTGCAGCTAGTTTGAAGCTGAAGCAGTGTGAGACCACCTCCTCAAAGTGCTATTACACTGCTTGATAAAATGTAGCACAACTTCAATTCTTCGACTTCATTGACCAAGTATATTGATATGCAAAGATTGCATTGCACTGCCACAAAAGCTGCGGTGTGAGTGTTAGCTTGCCTGTTGGTAATACCTTGTCTATAGGTCCCAAAATTAGTTTGAGGCCCACTCCGGGACTTATTCACATAGTCTAGGCTGACACTCAAGTGTAATACTGAGGAAGTGCAACATTGTCACAGGTGCTGTCCTTCAGAAGAACCATTAAGCCAAGGTTCTCCTTGCCAATTTAGGTGGACATTAAAGATCTCATGGCACTATTCGAAGAAATGCTGTGTTTTCCTAGTTAACATTCCTCCTTGAACCAATATGATGGAAATCATTTCCCTGCTATTTGTAGGACCTTGCTGATTGCAAAATAATTTGTCAACATAACAGCAGTTGTTCCACTTCAAAAGTAATTATTGAACATAAGTGTTATGAGGTATTTTGAGAGATATGATGAGGCTGCCTTTCTTTCAGTATAGCTGGATCATGAAAATTTCCAAAATGAGGTCAGTCTCACTTGGCATTTGCTAATTTAATTTTTTTAACATTATTCTTAGGAGAAACAAGCATGGTTGTGAGATGTGCCGCTGCGTAAAGTGCCCACCGTTTACCTGTGACAAATATTGCCCAGAAGGATATGAACAAAATAAGAAAGGGTGCTCCATGTGCCAGTGCAAAGGTACCAGAACATTAACTCATTTCAGGATGTATTTTGCCAAAATTTGGAAACGGATTATTAGGTCAGGGATGTCAATGATGCATCAAATTTTGGCATTTTTATTTGCATTGGGATAAGGGATATTAAAAAAAAGCCATTTAACACCTATATTATATCTACAGTTATGGTTGTGACCCCTGTTTAATGCATATCATAAGCTCAAGAATAGCAAAGGTAGAAAATCTTTTTTCTTTCCAATTTGCATTCGATTAATTTAACAAAAGGAAAAAAAAAGTGTAGGAGAAAGTATTTTCAGTATGAAATACTCAGCCACCTCCCACCCCTCTTAGTAATTTTTTTTAAAGTTACTTCAGTCTCCTCCTGCCCATCCCATCTTGTAGGTAAATGCACTAGGTAGTGTGAACTTGAGGCATGCATACCACAGAGGTGCCAACTTATTGTCTTTATGGAAAGAGTCTGAAATTTTTCAGTCAAATCCAACTGTCTGAATTTTCTCACCCTTTCTCTGGAGAAACTTGGAGAGAATTCGGACAGCCAGGCTTTACTGTGAAACTTGGAGTATCTGTATTAATGATATGTCAAGTTGGTATCTTTAGTACCAGAGAGGAGCTACGGGTGGCACTGACGGGGGCTACAGTCATCATGGTCCACTGAGAGTCCATGGGAATAATGTAAGCAGTAGTGTGATGTCAAACCTGGGTAGGATTCCTCTGGAACAGAAAGGCTGACTCAATCGCTGGTTTGAGCTGAGTTATCTGCCCTTAGCTGGGTCAATAAGAAGGGTTCCACAATTAACACCAACACCCCAGGGCTCCTCTTTCTGTAAAGAACCACACAGTTGAACACAGCTACTGGACTATCTACGAGTGGCTCATTTAGAAATAGTGCTGGTCAGCATCCTTTCCTTTCCTGGCTTCCAGTCAGGAAAAAGGCAAGCCAGGAAATTTCAGTCCCAGCTGCCAACAGTGTGGTGGAGAAGAAATAAAATAAAATATCAAGTGTCTCCTAACTGGATAATTAACTTTTAAATGTCCTTCTTGCATTTCCATCTCCTTTTGCACGCTCTTTATTTTAATACTGTGTAAAATAACTAGTTACCATATATCCCTGTTACAGTGCGTAGCAGAGTGGAGAGCTAGATCCCAGTGGACGAGCCAGTTACACTGGTTATACATAACAGGCCCATAGGCATCCGCACAACACATTTAAATGAAGACCAAGTTCAACACAGCATTTCAAATCCATTTTTTTTTTTTTTTTTAAGTATCACAAATCTTTGGAAAGTTGATTGTTAGATACAAGGTCCTTCAATAAAATGACCAATTTATGTTATGTTTGCTTTTTTGAAAGTGGTAAGGGACCCAAAAATACTTTTAACAAATATAGTTTCATGAAACCAACCCCCAAGAGTACCCTTAAATGGAGATATTGTAGGATTTTGGACAATTATCTAGTGCAAATTAGTTTCTGATTGTCCTAGCATAGACCTAGGCTTATAACTAAAAAAATCTTTTGGACCAGATTTTACTATAGAGAGAATGGTGAGGCTAATGGCGCTTACTGTTATTTATGCGTAAATCGGGCAACAACCTGCAGCGAGCGCAGATGTGCAATTAAATGTGAAAATCCAAAAGTTGCTGTCTGAGATGTGCCACTCCTGTGTAAGCTACATGAAAACACCATCTCGCAGTCTGGCTCCCGATCCAAATGTATTGAACGGCCTGAAGTTCCTGTACGGGCATCGTAGATATGACTAAACTCACCACAAAACATTAGCGCTTGTCCATTTCAATCTTATGGCGTGATAAGTCTTAATTACTGCTAAATAACCTCTCTGGCACTGAAAATTGACTTTTTTTAAGTGTGGAGACTCATTCCTTCAGATTTTAATTGTTGTTGGAGATTTATTTCTTTTTTTCTCTTAGTCAAATCTTTCTTTCTCTTTGTTTTGCTTTCTGTACCTGATTTGACATTGGATTCACTAGTCTAATTTACACTTTCTGGTTCAGACTCTGCGCTGTTCATTAACAAAAGTTCAATCTGATTGGTTAAGGAGACACACATAGTTGCTTGCCCTGTTCAGACCGGTCCCAGATGCCCTGGATCTCTAACTTACAGAAACATCCAATGCAAAAGGTCATAGAAATTAAATGGGCATGGGCAAGGGCAAGTCTAACAAACGGTGGGCGCCATTTGTTGCCCGCTGCAGTGAATTCTGGCCCAATGTTTCATTTGGGAGTTATCAGCCAGGCTCTGATATTTGAGCAACATGCTCCGAAAGTTATGCTGCAAAGCAGCTATGACTGGAAAGCCAGCTGACCGTACCACCCCCTTATTAACCCAGCAAGAGAAGATGTGATTGTCTTTTCCTGGACTCAATTTTAACTTGAATCTGCAGGAGTCAAACAGAACAATGGGTCTGCCCAGTCCAGTCCAGCACCTTGCCCTAATAATGATGCATTTTGCATATTTTAATTATAATATGTAGTACATATTAACAGACGTACACAAGTATCTTCACTTGGAGAACCTTTCAAATGTTCATAAAGCACTCAAAATACTTGGTCAATAACTTTTCTACAATAGAGTCTATGCTCAGAGTCCAGCTAAGTGTATATTATGGGGATCTGACCTATCAGTACTTTTTCCCCCCTCAGGCAAGCCCTCTAGACAATGCGACTGATTGTCCTCAGCAGTAACATTGCAGAACTGGTCATTGTGACCTTGCGCAGGCATCATGCCACTTTATTTTAGGCAGCTTGCCAGTCATACCACAGGCACGTGCCAAGGTTCAGGCATCACGTCGATGCTACAGGCTATGCCAGGCATCCTGCCAAATTTGAACAGGCATCCCACCACCATTAAAGCAAGCTTGCTGCCAACATTTTTTCTGACTTTTGTACCTCACACTGGTGAGTATCTAACTTTGGCTCATGAGAATAGGAAAGGATAACCATTACACAATCTATTGCGTAGGACCTGAGAGGGAACTATGGCTGTGTTTTGCCAATTGATGGTTTCTTCCATGTCACACTAAGTAGGAACTAAAGCAAGTAGTGGTTGTAGACAAACCCTTCCCCCACAACAAAAGGTGGTAATGCCTCTTCAAGGGACCTAATACAGCTCTTGGGTATCTAATGATGCTCAGGGCCCATCTTGGTGTACTGAGGTCAAAACATAGTGTTCTATTCAATTTCTGGTTCTGGGTGAGTGAAAGTGTTGTGAGTTTTCCTCTCCCTGCCAGGAGTGCCCCAAGAAACGTGTGCCACTTCCCTTTGCTCAAGTTCAGGAGTCCCAGTGTGGGTTATCATGGACACAATTTCCACACTGTAGCATTCTTCTTTCTCTCACTTGCTTTTTAAAAATTTCCTTATCTCAGTCCCATTCTCCTTTCTCTGTCTTGTTTTCCTTTGTCTGTTTCTCTTTCCCTCTCTTTCCATTTTTTCATTCTCCCATCTTCATCTACCTTTATTTTTTTTCCTCCCTGATTTCTGGTCATTACTATATTGTGTTGTGATAAGCGAATGCAAGTAATCGTTCCCAGGTTAGTTGGTGTGTATTACATGTTGCATAACATAGACAAAAATCAACTATAATTGCAGCCAAAAGCTGGCTTGGCTTTTCTCATAGTGTGCAATAGTTTATGTTGCAAAATAGATCTGAAACATAGGTACATATAGACATATTGAACAGTCTAATCTTATTTCAAATTATGCAGCTTCAAATGATCTGTTATAAACACCCCCTGTATTCTTTCATTCAATCTTTTTTATAGCAAAAGCAAATTTGTATTAGCAGGAGTAGACTGTATATAGAATCTTTATTTTAACAAACAACCTCCTCATTGCATACAAAAAATGATGCTTATGATTACTTGTATATTTAAATTTACCCATGCGTAATTCATAAAAAATATTTAGTTCTCCCAGTTATCATGAAAGATATCTGTAATTAGTCGGACTTTTTAAATGCACACTGCAGTCTGTTATTGAGTTATTCAAATGCACAGTAACAATGTACAAGAGCAAAACAAAAAAAATCATAACTCAAATAAATGTTGATCAAACTGAATTTCTTTCTGTCTCTGTGTCTATGTGTTTGTCTTTGTTCTTCTGTGTCTCATCTACCTATGTACTGCTGTTTTTTTTTTTAAGAGCAAGGTGGACTATAATAACATGTCCACCTTAATGTAAATCAGTGGGATGTGTGCATATTATATATATATCAAGATGTAAGTGATAGGAGTCATTTACCTATTTGGAACTATGAATTGCAATAAAGCCAAAACATTATTTTGCTAATGGTACAAAATATAAGAAAATACTGCAACCTGTTTCCCACTAATGACAGTTACATATTTCACTATATTATTAGAAGTCTCAGTGAGCCAGCTAACAATTCTTCTGTATAACACAATAATGTTATCTTGCTTTTTGTTTGCAACTTTGCAGTGTTTTATGCCCATCATTTGAGAGTTTGATTTAATATATTTTTTAATTAGCCATTTATTATAATTTTCCCTCCTTTAATCCCCCCCCCCCCCCCCCAACAACCCTCAGCGCACTCTACTGATGAAAGAGTGGACAAACCGCTTGTTCCCTGACCTGTGATCACCCACTTAGTAATATGCAAGAGTGACAGGGTGATGCACCCTCTTATTTGCCTTCTCGCCCAGTACAAATGTGTCCATCCTTCCTTTAATGCATTTCTTTGTAACCCAGGCAGAGATCAGGAAATCAATCATCACTGCAGAAAATCACAGATGTAAATCCACATCCCAGCACTCCTTTAACATAGTGCATCAGTACAATGGCAACACCTAGAGAGTACACAAAAAATTATATTCAATCAAAAGTAGATTATCATGGGATTGGATGTTGTTGTAGGTGAGCACACTGACCTTTCTCTGGGTCCTAGCTTTGTTTCTAACCTAGGCTGATCAGACAAAAGTCATCTCTATTTGTTGGTGGGAAAGGTCCTGTGTGATGAGTTTTGCCAGTTTGAATCCAGTTCCTAGTGAACATAGCTCAAAACTAATTGGCAATCTCACTTAGAAAGACTTGAGACTGACTGGTGCGGGTTATGGAAAATGTTGCACTGGAGGATGGTTTTCTGAAATTGGGGCTGAGATGAATTGATAGAGTAGAGGAGTTATATTCTGCACCTAATCATTGCTATAATTGACCTGGGTGTACTTGGTATTGGTACCAGGTGATGAAATCAAGCGCTCCAATTCCTAGTACTAATATCTTGACAAGTATTAAAAAGTCAATTTAGAAAATGGTGCAGGTTAATGCTTGAGCATCTAAAATAAAGAACTATTAAAGGCTAACGTGATTTAAGTTCAACTGACCCTTGATTGAGTTTTGTGTTGAGTGTGCCAAAATGTTATTACATTGTCGCGCTTGGTTACTTTTGCAGAGACTGATGTGCGTCTTAGCACTACTGCTCCTCCGACTCAAACCAGTTTCTGCCTGACTGCTAATGGTCGTCGCTACGAGGAAGGAGAAGGCTGGCATGATGGATGCAGGGACTGTTATTGTTATGGTGGAAGGGAAATGTGTGTGCTAATTACATGCCCTGTTCCAAACTGTCTCAGCCCATTGGTCAGACCTGGGCAGTGCTGCCCTACCTGTCAAGGTGAGCTCCAGCGTAATCAGACTAGGTTTAAACAGTAATTATTTCCTGTAGTGAATATGCTAGTGAGTACAGTATGGCCTTTCTTGGCTTTAAAATTAAGATCACACTGTGTTTTAAAAACAAAAGTAATTATAGGGGAAATTTTACGAGTTTGAATCAGTTCCAGAGGTCAGATTAATTTTAGTCAGTGGAAAATCAAGAACAAACCACTGTGCCCAATTCTATGATCCGTGCATCCACTGAGCAACATAAAATATTATAATTAATAGGAACCATTAACAATAATAACACTGCCCTTTTACAGCACAGACTGATGGGATGGAAGATTCCTCTCTCTGCTGACTATCATGAACCTTGTTATAGAAACATAGAAGATAGGAGCAGGAGTAGGCCATTCGGTCCCTCGAGCCTGCTCTGCCATTCAATGAGACCATGGCTGATCATCCAAATTCAGTACCCGGTCCCTGCTTTCTCCCCATACCCCTTGATCCCATTAGCCTTAAGAAATATATCCAACTCCTTCTTGAATATATTTAATGTATTGGCCTCTACTGCCTTCTGTGGTAGAGAATTCCACAGGTTCACCACTCTCTGGGTGAAGAAATTCCTCCTCATTTCTGTCCTAAATGGCTTACCCCTTATCCTTAGACTGTGACCCCTGGTTCTGGACTCCCCAACCATCGGGAACATCCTTCCTGCATCTAGTCTGTCCAGTACTGTCAGAATTTTATAAGTTTCAATGAGATCCCCTCTCATTCTTCTGAACTCCAGTGAGTACAAGCCCAATCGACCCAATCTCTCCTCATACGTCATTCCTGCCATCCCAGGTATCAGCCTGGTGAATCTTTGCTGAACTCCATCCATGGCAAGAACATCCTTCCTCAGATAAGGCGACCAAAACTGCACACACTACTCAAGATGTGGTCTCACCAAGGCCCTGTATAACTGCAGCAAGACATCCTTGTTCCTGCACTCAAACCCGCTACCAAGGCCAACATGCCATTTGCCTTCTTAACCGCCTGCTGCACCTGCATGCTTACCTTCAGCGACTGGTGCACAAGGACACCCAGGTCTCGTTGCACTTCCCCTTCTCCCAATCTATTGCCATTCAGATAATAATCTGCCTTGCTGTTTTTGCCACCAAAGTGGATAACCTCGCATTTATCCACGTTATATTGCATCTGCCATGCTTTTGCCCAATCACCTAACCTGTCCAAATTATCCTGGAGTTTCTCGGCATCCTCCTCACAGCACACACGCCCACCCAGCTTTGTGTCGTCGGTAAATTTGGAGATATTACATCTAGTTCCCTTGTCTAGATCATTAATATATATTGTGAATAGCTGGGGCCCAAGGACCGATCCCTGCGGTATCCCACGAGTCACTGCCTGCCACTCGGAAAAAGAGCCGTTTATTCCAACTCTTTGCTTTCTGTCTGCCAACCAGTTCTCTATCCAAGTCAATACCTTGCCCCCAATCCCATGTGCCTTAACTTTACACGCTAATCTCTTATGCGGGACCTTATCGAAAGCTTTCTGAAAGTCCAAATACACCACATCCACTGGTTCTCCCTTATCTATTTTACCAGTTACAGCCTCAAAAAATTCCAGTAGATTAGTCAAGCACGATTTACCTTTTGTAAATCCATGTTGACTTTGTCCGATCCTGTCACTGTTTTCCAAGTGCTCTGCTATTACATCTTTTACAATGGACTCTAGCATTTTCCCCATGCTGGAAGATGATCAGCAAAGCATCAACTATTTCTAGGGCCACTTCCTTAAGTACCCTAGGATGTAGATTATCAGGCCCTGGGGATTTATCGGCCTTCAATCCCATCAATTTCCCTAACATCATTTCCCTACAAATACTGATTTCTTTCAGTTCCTCCCTTTCATCAGACCCTATGTTCCCCGACACCTCTGGGAGGTTATTTGTGTCCTCCTTTGTGAAGACGGAACCAAAATATGTATTTAATTGGTCTGCCATTTCTTTGTTCTCTGTTATAAATTCCCCTGATTCTGACTGCAAGGGACCTACGCTTGACTTCACCAATCTTTTTCTCTTCACATACCTATAAAAGCTTTTACAGTCAGTTTTTATGTTCCCTGCAAGCTTACTCTCATATTCTATTTCCCCTTTCTTAATTAATCCCTTTGTCCTCCTTTGTTGAATCCTAAACTGCTCCCAGTCCTCAGGTTTACTGCTTTTTCTGGCCAATTTATATGTCCTCTCCTTGGATCTTATGCTATCCCTAATTTCCGTTGTTAGCCACGGTTGAGTCACCTTTTTTGTTTTATTTTTATGCCAAACTGGGATGAACAAATTCTGTAGTTCATCCATGCGGTCTTTGAATGTTTGCCATTGCCTATCCACCGTCAACCCTTTGAGTGACATTCCCCAATCAATCCTACCCAACTCGTGCATCAGACCATCGTAGTTTCCTTTATTTAAATTTGGGACCCTAGTCTCTGAGTCGACTACTTCATTCTCCATCTTAATGAAGAATTCGATCATATTATAATCGCTCCGACCCAAGGGGCCTCGTACAACAAGATTGCTAATTAATCCTTTCTCGTTACATAATACCCAGTCTAAGATGGCCTGATCTCTGGTTGGTTCCTCGACATATTGGTCCAGGAAACCATCCCTTAAACAGACCAGGAATTCCTCCTCCACAGTATTGTTACTAATTAAGTTAGCCCAATCTATATGTAGATTAAAGTCACCCATGATGACTGCTGTGCCCTTATTGCACGCTTCTCTAATTTCCCTTTTAATGCCATCCCCAACCTCCGCATTACTGTTTGGAGGTCTATATACCACTCCCACTAATGTTTTCTGCCCCTTGGTATTTCTCAGTTCTACCCATACAGATTCCACATCATCAGAGCTAATATCCTTCCTTACAATTGTGTTAATCCCTTCTTTAACCAGCAATGCTGCCCCACCTCCCTTTCCTTTTTGCCTATCTTTCCTGAATATTGAATACCCCTGGATGTTGAGTTCCCAGCCTTGGCCACCCTGGAGCCATGTTTCCGTAATCCCAATCAAATCATATTCATTTACCTCTATTTGCGCAGCCAATTCATCCACCTTATTGCGAATGCTCCTCGCATTAAGACACAAAGCCTTCAGGCTTGTTTTTTTAACGCTATTACACCTATTAGAATTATTATTTACTGTGGCCATGTTTGATTTAAACCGTTGATTTCTCTGACTGACACTTTTGTTTTTCTCCTTACTATCTTTTGCTTTTATCCTTGTTTCCCTTTCCTCTGTCCCCTTGCTCAGGTTCCCAACCTCCTGCCATTTTAGTTTAAACCCTCCCCCAGAGCACTAGCAAACACTCCCCCTAGGACATCGGTCCCGGCCCTGCCCAGGTGCAAACTGTCCGGTTTGAACTGGTCCCACCTCCCCCAGAACCGGTTCCAATGTCCCAGGAATTTGAAACCCTCCCCCTTGCACCATTCATTTGAAATATCCTTCTATTTCTACTCTGACTAGCACGTGGCACTGGTAGCAATCCTGAGATTACTACCTTTGAGGTCCTATTTTTTAATTTACCTCCTAACTCCCTATATTCCGCTTTTAGGACCTCATCCCGCTTTTTACCTATATCGTGGTACCTATATGCACCACGACAACTGGCTGTTCCCCCTCCCCTTCCAAGATGTTCTGCAGCCGCTCTGAGACATCCTTGACCCTTGCACCAGGGAGGCAACACACCATCCTGGAGTCTCGTTTGCGGCCGCAGAAACACCTATCTATTGTTGAAATGAATTTATTGGAGCAGTCGCAATCTAGTTCTTGTTGGACATGGTGCAACAGCAAAAATGTGCCGGTATTCTACACTGATTGCCATAAAATAGACCGTATCTCACAAAAAAGGTCATAAGACTGACTGGTGTTGGAAGTGGAAATGTTATACTGGAGCAGTGGAAGGTGCTTTGAGCATGTGGTTGAGGCATATTATTGGGATAGAATAATTTTTATTCTTCGTTTTGTCTATGCTAAACTAGACCTGACACTGCTTGATACTGTCATTGAATTTAAAATGTAGAAAAGCACATGCATCCTTTGCCTTGGGGATTAATGTGATGTATCTGATGTTAAATGCTATACTGAAAGTCACAAAATGAGAATTAAAGGGGAAGGAAAGCTTAGGAGAAAATACACCGCATGTTTATAATTTCAAAAATAAATGATTTTTTTACCTTCAATTCAGTGACATAATTTTCCCCTGAAGGAAACCCAGCATTTCAAATCGCCACTTGAACCTGGAGCCAGTCTGATGATTCTAGGATGACTATGTACATCTCAGAGCAACTAACAATTCATTTAACATTTAGTTGGTGCTTTGGACCAGCCTGTATGGTGATCTGGAAAAAGTTACTACAGGTTGGATACAGATGTGTTCTCAACCTGTGCTAATCTTTTCACAACATAGGTACCCCCTAGTCAGTATCCAGGCTACTTCAACCAGGCTATGGAATAGAACAGGTGTCTGGACCACCTGTAATAGGTTTGGCTTTGGCTCTGTGAGTGCAGAAGTTTAAAATATAAAATGTTGCGGTGAATTGTTACCACCTCAGGTTCTATAACTTTGTACCTTATCATTGCTCATTACAATCACACAGATTTGACTTATTCAGTTTGAATTATAGGTAACTCCTCTAACAGACCCTGCTCCTGCTATGGGTTCTGTTGGGTCTATCAGATGCTGTGTTGAGCTATATTTTCTGAGGGAACCCAAGAGTTGCCCCAGATAGACCCCCTTCATATGGGGGTCTAAGGCGGAAGATCCAACCCCTCCTCCCACTATACCAGAATTTCTTGGCTTCCTCGCCATGGACAGAATCCCAATGGTTCTGTCCCATTTACCAGATCTTCCTTCCCCTCCCCCCACCTCAGTAATTACACCAGAGATGCACCCTGAACATGTGGAATTTTGGGACCTCTATTTCCTACCTTGTAGAAGATGACTGTAATTTTTCCTCCCATAGAGCATCGTCAATTCAGATCTCCATTTGTACCTAGAACTACCCTAATGACATAGCTTACAGTGATGACCCAGATCGCTTCCATTCACTAACATGGAAATTGGCACTTCATACCCTGACTGGAAACTGACTCAAGGATCTGAGATGGGAACAAGTTAACAGGTTGAGAGCACATCAGTATTCAACTAAGTTTTTCCAGTTATGGGGCACTCAGATTCTCTTCCAGGAAAAAACAAATGACCAATTTAGGTGCAAGTAAATAGAGCCTTTGGGATTGGCTCCCTTGATGCTTTAGCAGGTTTACATAATAGCTGACCAAGTAGATCAGAAAGGTTCCAGATTCAGTGCCAGTCTATGCTAAGTTAACTGATCTCAGCCGGGGCAGCAGTGGGACACTACAGCTGCTTTCAGTATCCCTTGGATAGGGAAGAGAGGAATAGCTTAGTTTCCCTGCTTCAGATTGGAATTCAGCCATACCAGACAGAAGAGTGTGTGTGTGTGTGTGTGTATTTTGGATGAGGACAGGATCATGCTCAATTGGTTCCTCACCCGTGGTCAACAACCTTCTTGCACTCACCATCAAGACTCACAAATGAATAACAGCAACATGGACGAGGTACTAGGTGGTGACCCACGTGCGTAGAACTGTACTCTAGCAAAGAGCTGATGCCGTCTGGAGAAGATTGCAATGGTGGGGTTAAGAGATGCACTAGGATGTGTACATCATTAGAGTAACTCCAATTATAAGTGGAGATATGAAGTGGTGGGTAGGGACAGATAGCAAGAGAAGGGCATGAGTTGCTGAGTCAAAGAGATACATTCTTCAGTAATTTTTGAAATAATCCACGTGGAGGAGTATTATCCTGGCCTTCCTGCTCCATCTCAGATAAAAATCTATCTATCAGCTATCTCAGCTACTTCACTCTGGATTTTCTGTCCCATTGTTAAGCAGTTATCTTCATTTTAACCCCAGACATGCAGCTTAACTCAGTCTTTTAATGTTTGTAAGATCCCTTACCTCAATTCACACAGGGTTTTCTCTCTTGTTGAATTCTCTGATTTGTTTATCTCCCTCAATTCTGCTCTTCATCTACAGCATCTCATGCACCATTTCATCTTGACTTGATCTGGTACTGGTTGTCAGATTCCTTTTTACTGCTACCTCAATCTTGTTAAATTGTGTCTTCAATTTTAGTTTTTATTTTACCTCTCTTACTTTAGATTGATCATTGCTGTTCATTCTCGGTCTCTTTGTACTTAATATTTTCATTATTACTTTTACCCTTCCTCTTTTTGCCTGTTCTAGTTCTTTTCTTCATCAGTAGATCCTAGTTCCCTCTTGGTTTCCACCCATCCCCCACCCCAAACCATTTCTCATCATCCCTGGTTCCCACCCTCCCACCGTTTCTGCTTTAAACTAGTCCTCTTCACCTGATACCTTGCCAGATTTAGGTGTTTCAATCTCTTTAAACTATCTATTGCAAGCAAAATATGATTTTAAAACTAGCACATTTGGCAAAAAAAAGTTAAATTGACATTTGAAGTAACTTGCAATAAATATAGATTTTGCTAAAAATTATTAGCTGCTCCCTTTCTCTGCACACCCTCCTCTCCCACCCCCCCCGCCCCTTTTAGAAATTGTCATCAACCACCTCTTAAAAAGCCTAACCTCAACCCCTCTGCTCTCTCTAACTATCATCCTATCTCTAAGCTCCTCTTCCTTTATGTCCTTAAATGGGTCATCACCACCCAATCTGTACCCACCTCTCTCAACATATTCTATTCAGGTTCCTCTGTCTGCTTGTCATTCTGTCCAGGACACAGTATCCTCTATCTGTGCCTATCATGTGTTATTGTTCATCCTCCTCCTTAACCTCTTTGTGGCTGTGTATACGGTCAACCACTTGGTGGTCCTCCTCAATATACCACCTCTGTGGCATCACTTTTCTGCAATTACATTCTAACCTGTCCCAATCTGACCACATCTACAATGGCTTATCGTCCTGTGGCATGCCTCAAACTTCCATCCTGCTGCTTATATTTCTCAATTATATGCACCTCTCAACAATATTATCCTTAAGCTTAGGGGCATCTTCCAAATTTAGCCTAAGACTCCTCTTTCCTTGCAAGCTACCCAATACAAGGTCATTTAGAACTCCACTGCTAGAATCTTAGCATTTACGAAGTCCTGCTCATCAATTGCACCTGTATTCTTGAGCTCCACTGGCTCTCATTTTCAACCACGTTGATTCAAAATAATCATCCTCACTGGAAAATCCCTCATGGCCTTGATATCCTTCCTTTGGAACCTCCTCCAGCCTTATGTCCCAGCTCACACCCTCTGATCTTCCAACTCTGCCTACTATACAGTACCTGCTTTCTGCTCACTGTGTTAATCTATCAAGCCCCTGACTCTACTTCTCAGACCACTTTGCCTTGGTACATCTTTTCCCATTTTGAAAAACCTCCTCAAAACCTACCTCCTTAACCTCTGCTGACTCTTCTCTCAACTCATCCTGACGTCTAACTGCCCCTTTGTGAAACGTCTTAGGAAATAAAATTAATAAATTGCATTTATATAGTGTCTTTCACGACCTCAGGTTGTCTCAAAGTGCTTTACAGCCAACTATGTACTTATGAAGTGTAATCACTGTTGTAATATAGGAAACGCGGCAGCCAGTAAGCTCCCACAAACAGCAATGTGATAATGCTGTCGGTTGAAGGATGAATATTGGCCAGGACACCGGAGAGAACGCCCCTGCTCTTCTTTGAAATAGTGCCATGGGATCTTTACCGTCCACCTGAGAGTAGACAAAGCCTTGGTTTAACATTTCATCTGAAAGACGGCATCTCCGACAGTGCAGCACTCTCTTAGTACTGCATTGAAGTGTCGGCCTAGGTTTTGTGCTCAAGTCTCTAGAGTGGGACTTGAACCTACAACCTTCTGACTCAGAGGTGAGAGAGCTATCAAATGAGCCACAGCTAACATCATTAAAGGTGTAAGTTGTTGTGGTTGTTTGCTATAAGTTCTCTGTTACGAAACGATATTGTTTTATTTTGTTTCCACAGATGAGGCAGGCAGTGGGCAGCCTGATACAGTTGACCTCACTGTATGTCAAGCTCCAGGAGGAGAATACTATTTAGAGGGTGAGACTTGGAACCTTGATGCCTGCACACAATGTACATGTCACAGTGGACGTGTGCTCTGTGACACTGAGGTGTGCCCACCTCTCCTGTGCCAAGCGCCAATCAAAGAATCAGGGGCTTGCTGTCTGACATGTCCAGGTACGTGACCGGGGGAGAGGTACTTTAGGATGTAAATATCATTTGTAATGGTAATCTTATTAGAAAGTTATGAAATAACTAGTGCTAAACCATCAAGGGAAATTTTCAGCATTACTCCCTGTATCGATGTATTAAACCATTATTTGCATATTTGTAGTGCTACATTTAAATCTCTGCACCATTTACTCTTTGAGGGAGACATTTTGATGAATTATTTTAATTGTGCAATCCATAAGTATAGGTTTGGTGCAGGGGGGGTAAGTGCTTTTGTGTCATTCTATATACACATGTAACATTTCATTGTGCTTTCCATTGTAATCCACAATAACCTGTGGAGTGAAACAGTCACAAAGAATGATCTATTTATAACGCCATCTGTAATCATTTTGCCAAATGTAAGCTCATTTTAAAGCACATGAAAGGAACCATGTGATTGCAGTGCAGGGGTGTTTTTTTAAATCTGAAAGTGTTTGTTACTGAACAACAGTGCTTTCATGAAACAGGTGTGCCTCTTCGGAAATGCATTGCAGCTGTTTCTTCAAATCAAACCGTATTGTTATTACTTCTGTGAAGCTTCTTGTGAAGCCAAATTGTCAGTAAATTACCGTGAGCTATTTTATTCTCTCCAATATAATTTGCTTTAGAACAATTTTTTAAACATTTTTCGGATGGATTAATTTTTCTAATGCTAATCCTGGCCCCACGTAGTCAATGAATATACATGTTAGAAAGGAGGCAAGGGCTGTCAGTAATACAGATGAATTGGTACCTTAGCTTTTTTTTAAAAACCCAGATGAAGAGCCAAGATCCGCAGTATGTATGGTTTCACTGCGGTTGAAAAGAGTCGGGAGAAAAGCCTGGATTTTCTTTCTGAAACCTGGTGATGCCAGAGGAGATAATGGAGGGAGATGTGGTGGGAATACCTCTCGCTGAGTCACCGCCCCTAAAAATGTCCACACACATTTTTCTCAGCCTGCTGCTTGCCCACCCTGTATGGCCTACTCCTGCTCCTAATTCTTATGTTCTTATATAATTTGACATTCCACAAATATAAAATTAGTTTTTCAGGGCCAGAATGGTTGTTAAGCAGTACAGTAATTATGACTCAGTATGCCATTAAAATCCAGTTACACCTCATTCAACCAGGGTTTTTTAACAGCGATGTTAGAGGGTAAAAGCTTAAGTTCTCATCAGTTCAGTGATTTCAATTGATTGCTGGCTGCGAGGAGTTCAACAGCGCAGCCTGTGGAGGAGCAGGTTTAACTGCGCATGTGTGGACGCCAGATGTTGCTGTCAGTTTCACAGTTTTAATGATGGCGACGCTGACAGTTTCACCGTCATTACAACTGCAAATTCCGGGTCATATTTAACTGTATTTTAGAAAGATTGGGGTAAATTTTCATCTTCACTGCCCGGGCAGTAATCTGGCAGAGCCCGCTTTTCATTCCTTTGATTTCAATGGAATTACAACTGGGCGGCTTCCGTAACGGGCAGGCGATTTGATCACCAGCTTACAGCCCAGGCAGCAAAGGTGAAAATTTATCCCATTGTGCTGCGAAATAGTAAAAGAAATACATATTTACCCAGCGAGACGTGCAAAGTTGCTTTTGCTAGTTGCATCGGCTGAAGAGTTTTGCTGATATTCAAGTCTGTGCCAAGTGCTTATGACAAGGATATTAGACTTCCTCTTGGAAATGAGCACCACATTGTTTGTGTGCTCTTCAATAAGTTCTGTTCCATCAGTCTCAACAGAGAAACCGTAATGATCACACGCCTACCCTAGCATTTTTTCTGTAACTGAAGAACAATTAAGAAAAGGAACAAAGACTTAGAGAAACTGCATATGAATCGATTTTTGAACATTATAAATTTACTTTCCAATTCTTACTATTGTGTAATGGATTTTAAAGCTATATCTTTGATAACATTTCTAACAAGTGGTACCGGCCATTGTATTGGCTATCTGTAGATTCCATATTCAACTATTTCTGGAACTAATGTTATTTGATATTTGATTCACAGCTCGGCTTACTCCAAGTAACAGAACTTTTTTTTAGTGTTCTGATGCCGTTTGATGAGTTACTGTGAAATGTAATCTTATTCATGTAACTACATAACCTTGCAGAAGGCTTCCGAAATCTTGATGTGGCATTAGATGGTTGAAATGTACATATCAAATCAAAAGAAAAAAAATTGATTGGATATATTTGGTTTGGAAAAGACAGATTCTCCATTGCTAGATTAAGCTGTTGTAAACTTTGTCCAGCAAGCTTTCAATTCTAGTTTGCCAAGTACTCAAATGACATCTGAAAATACACAAGTGGTGTTAGAGGAAAATAGGGCACTTCAGAAAAGAACATTCAAAATCAACAAAAATTCTAATTAAACTACCCTCTACATAGACATGTATAGTGTCATTCATCACCAGATATCTAACTTTGTTTTTAAAAGTGACTATTTTAATAAAACATCAGATCTGGTCTGGAGCAAAGAATTTCTTCAATATTGATGCACTTTTTGTGGACTTAATGGGGTAATTTTCTGAGTATGTGCCAATGGGGAAGAAGCCTTCCCACTGTCAGCCATACTGAGGAGAATTACCTCCAGGATTTTAGAAATATATATATTTTAAATTAAAATATGCAGTGCTTTTATTTACAAGAAATATGTAAAATTGATGACAGTATTCGCCTCAGCAATTTGCACAATAAAGTTTTATGGTATGTGGGTAACTTAATGCTTATATAATTATTGGTTGCCTGAAATAAGGTAGAATGACCTGCGGGAAGCCTCCCAAAGCTTGGAAGGACCTTGTGGGGTTTAATTGCAGTCATGATGAATGTTTAGCAGACAATGTCATCTGATGCACTGCAAGTTGAGTGTGGTACCTAGAAATACCACGATATGAATTTATCAGCCCTGTGATTTAATTAGCAATCTATTTGCACATCACATAATTAATTTCTTAGGTTTTAGGTTATATAAAGCACTTATATATTTGCAGATGTTCAATTTATATTTCCACAAACCTTCAGAAAGCATTCTACACTGAGCAAACAATAACTTGCCTTTATATCATGGACATTTCTCAAACTTCATGTACCTCTCGTATCTAATTATTTTGTGTCAGCCGAACAGTACACGTAAATATCAATGTTTATTCAGAGAGTATGTTCTTCGTGCCTGAGTCCTAATGTATGTTTCTTAACCTTTTCATGACAGAAGATCAGTTGAAAGCCCTATTGCCTACCAATAGCAGTGAGTCTGGATATTGCATGTCCAGTGATGGGGATATCCTGTTAGTTGGAGAGTCTTGGAAGCCAAATGCCTGCACAAGCTGTATGTGTGGTGACGGTGCCATTCAGTGTTTCTCTCAGATCTGTTCAGCTGCTTTATGTCGACTGCCAGTTCTACGGAAAGGGCAATGTTGCCCATATTGCTTGGGTGAGTAAATGATTGTTTCCATGCCATGAAAAGTTGTCTCACAAATTGGAAAGATGTTTTTTCGGATAAATATTTTTCCCCATCCTGTCAAAGATTAATCCATGTGGAATGTCAGGCTACAGTGAACATATTTATCCACTTTCAAAAACTGGTGTTGTTTATCAGTGCGGTGCAGTCATGTGTTTATCTTTGGTGGTTACATTAATGTCTTGTAGTGAAACATCTAACAATCCACGTAAGTGAAGCAAAATTTAATGCATGCAGCCTAGTCATTTAAAAAAGTCCAAAAACAGGATGTGTCTTTAAAACCTCTAAATAACTTCACTCAAAAGTTGGTTCGTGCATGGATTCTTTAATGAAAATAATTAATAATCTTGCTAACTTAGGACTTTGGTGCTATATTTTGCAATGTGCTCCAGGAAAGGAATTTTGACCTGTCACTGTTAATGCTTAATGTTACACAACCTTTAGGAGCAGGCAGATTTAAAAGAGATCTTTAAATCATCACATGCCGCATACTAGAAGTGAAGACTTTTTATTTAACTACCTTTTTATTTTCACTTTCATTTTGGAAGATATGTTGAGAGTGGAATGGGGTAATCTCAGTTTTCTGTATTTTGTAATGCTACCTGTACATAAGAACAGAAGAATATTGGGTATAATTAGGAATAGTCCGTCCCTTTTAAGAGATCAACCTTGCCTTAGCAAATGTCTTCATTCCCTCCCTCCCTCTCTCTCCAGGGGGAAAAAATTACTCATTCCCTCCCTCCCTCTCTCTCCAGGGGAAAAAAATTACTCTTAAAACTAATTTATACTGTTGCTTCGGTACCCCTCCTTGATAACTTATTTCACAGACCTGCTATCTTTCAGGTGAAAACATTTGCCTGACTTCCTTCTGACTTCTAACTTCCTAAGTAAATCAAGAATTGATATTGTAGCCTGTGGTTCAGTAGGCATAATGAGAAGATTAGACGTATCCTCAGGCAGTAGAATATTGCCTAAATATTTTAATTTACCACCAGCTCTATTCAAGTATGAAATGTGTAATAATATTGGTTATAAGGTAACAGCAGACATGTACAGCAGGTGTAGTTCAGCAGTGAAGTGGTGGGTGGATCAAAAGAAAATGTAAATGTGCACCCTAAACTCCATAAACCGCACAATAGTATTTTAAGATATCACGGCTGTATTTTATAAGATTGACTTTGCTGGTGTATCCGCTGTCTGCACCTGCAGGAATATGCTTTTATTTAGCAATGTTACTGAAAATGAATTAAAGGAATTAATTTAAAGGAAAAACAAATGTCTCCTCTCCCTAAGGGTTTCTCACAAATAACTCTAGCCATATTGAGGGGAAGTATAGTTTTGTTTTAAAAGGTTTTAGTACCAGTTCACTGAAAACTGGTGTTTCATTTTGTCCTCATCACTGTCAAAACTTAACTTGAGAAATTTGACAGCATAAAATCACCTCGAGCCTGCCTCTTCACTTAACGCAATCTGCCAACATGTGGATGGTAGATCATAACTACTGTTTGGGCCCCTAGTAAGGAATGGATTTAACAGCTGGAAGCCAGATGAACTCATTGAAAAATCAGGCAATATTGTTGCAACTCACTGGAAAATTATTCCACCTCTCAACCCAGTGAATTCGAGAGCATTGTTTATCAGCAGCAAATTCACACAGAAAAATGTAGAACTTGCAGATGCTTAATTGTTTTCTCCTCTTTATGTAGAGATTGTTTCATTTATTGCCAACTTTTCCTTGTCTTAAGATGTGCCAACAGTTTCTTCACCCACAACAGAGGCTGCGGATGTTTTACTGGAGAAGTCGACTGAATTAAAGGGCAAAGAGTTACTCACACCGTCTGTTCTGCCTGACCTGTCAGTATTCACAGGTAGAGAAAAAGCTGATTACATTTCTGTTATTGTTGCACCAGTGTAGAAACTGTTTACATTTCAGACAGGTCCAATTTATCCTTAAATAAAAAGAACACAGAACAGGTGTAATGTCCCTGAAGTGAACAGCTGAGCATATTGTTCCAATTATTGACTCTTAAATGTATCATTAACCTGTCTGGTCAAATGATGATTTGACCTTGCGAAATATATTTACTTATTCCCTTTCACTTTTAAAAATGTCATTTGAATTTTCCTCTTTTTTCTTTCACTGTAATGCTCCGTGCAATTCCCAGTGAATGTAAAGAGGAACAAACTGTTTTAGACCAGCCATGATAGCATTTAAAAGGGCCCTTTTGTCCGAAGGAAAGACCATTCCCTCCGTACCTGTGCCTCCTCAGATGACCTGATCAGAGTCGGGAATTGAGACATTGCAGGTCAAAATCAATATTGAAGAGATTCCTCTGAATGGAGGAGGTTCTCTGAAAGAGGGAGGGTGAGCTGAACATTCCCTCATGCAACCAAATGGCAATACTAGGGTTTATAGTCGCACTTCCATGTATGACATACTTTTGATCTGCACTGTAATACCATTGGAGGGAGATAGTAATGAGAGGTAGACATTGGGGCCAACTCCGAAGTTATTTAGCTCCTGACAATTATGTCGAGTGGTATTGTCAGAGATCTAGCTAGGAAATAGTGTGTCATGTGCAGCAAACAAATAAAAATACAAGAAAACAAGTTATTAAAATGGGATGAGGGGGGAAAGGCCACATACGGTAACAATAATTATGTGGCTGTAGTATTGTAGCTATTAGTGTCCTTGACTAATACCAGCCATTAATACCTTTGAGCTGATAATGTCTTTCATATCAAAAAAAAGTTATAGACTTAACTAAAACAATTTACAGCTGAGCCAGAAGATTATAGAAAAACCCCTATTACAGTTGAATCTAATTAATTTAATTACCTTTCCTATTATATCCTGAGTGCTGATGTAGTTAATGATTCCATATGTGCCTTGAGACTGGGTGACATGAATATGGGAATCGTATACTAATTCCATTAGAGGTGAATAAGCATTCATCTGAATTCTGATAATCATGATAAATCTATTAATGAATGTGCAGGATGTTGCAAATTATTTTTATACTCTTAGCTGAAATATATGCTCATTTATATTTCGTTTTATGGGGCTTTATAGGAATTCAATTGGAACTTTGAAATGTTGCCTTCATTATTTTGTTAGAGCTTCCATTAACATTGTAACTCTTCAATTTTTTTTAAACGACGACCGGAGAGAGTATCAGTGATGAACAGCAATTTTCCCGCGTTGCCGATCGCCATCGCGGCCGCGGGAAGCCCGTTAGACCCGTCCCTCGGTGGTCGCAGTGTCAGTTGTTTTTTGTTTTGTTGGGGAAAACTGCAGGGAGGGCGGCAACGCTTCGCCTTCGCGCCGAACTGCACGTGGTAGAAGCACAGCCCAGCAGGCTGACGAGCTGGGGCGGCGTCTGCGGGGGATGGGTGCCTCGTGGCGGCGCAGTACTGCCGAGTTACAGCGAAAATGTTGTCCGCCTCCGCAGCGAGTGTTGCACAGTCTTCAACTTCAGATCTGGCCAGGGCAGCTTGTACCTGTTCAGGCAGTTGGCTGAGGAAAATCTCGCGGAATAGGAAACATTCCCATTCTGAGCCCAGGAGTGTGAGCATTTGACTCATCAACTCTGAAGGCTTGGAGTCCCCGAGCCCGGGCATAGCGAGTAATCGACGGGCGCGCTCCGATTTTGTGAGCCTGAAAACCTGCAGTAACCGCGCTTTGAGGGTTTCATACTTGCGCTCCGTTGGGGGGTTTTCGAGGAGGCTGACGATCCGAGAGGCAGTAGAGCTGTCGAGTGCGGAGACCACGTAAAGATACTTGGTCTGATCTGCATCGATGTTCCTCAGGGCGAACTGGGCCTCGACCTGAATAAACCACGAGGGCGCTTGCTGCTCCCAGAACTGCGGTAGCTTTAGCGAAACGGCGTTTGCTTCCATGCTGTGCTCTTCTTTTGTGAAAACGTTCACAAAAACGGGGTCACCAATGTAGGAATTAACGAATTCCTACGAATAACTGAGATCGACACCAGAGAACAGTTAAACAGGTCTTTACTCAACGGAGATGCCACGAGGACTGACTGGGCAGTCCCGTGGTTTGCGACGTGACGTCATCGCATTTGCCCGCATTTTCCCGCGCTCTTAAAGGGGCCACGCCCTGTACATGCAAACTCTATATACAAAACACAGTAATGCCTAACACTGGTACAGGTTTAGGCTGGTGTTAGAACATCGTTAAAGAGAATTATATACAGTTAAAGAGAATTATATACAGTTGGCCAGAGTCATTCAGTGGTTCTACCACACAAGGACCTAAATTAAGTATACAGTGTAACTATTTAAGTACTTTAAGAAACTAAAAGCCTCATTTTACTTCATATCAGGGACTTCTATTATTTTCAAACTTACCTTTACAGGCAGTAAATACATTATAAGCGCACAAAATGCTTTGAAAAATAAACAACTTGCAGTTGTCTTGAGCCTTTAATGTAGAAAAGCATTCCAAGGCGCGTCACAGTGGCGTAATCAGACAGAAATTAACACCGAGCCAGAGAAAGAGATCTTAGGAGGAGTGGCCAAAAGCTTGGTTGAAGAGGTGGGTTTCAAGGAGAAGAGGAAAGGCAGAGGGCTTTACAGAGGGAATCCCAGACTGTGGGGCCCAGACAGCTGAAGGCATTGTCGCCAATGGTGGGCTGAAGGTAGGAGTGATGCACAAGATGGCAGAGTTGGAGGAACGCAGAGCTTTTGGAGGGTTGTTGGCTGAAGGAGGATACAGAGGTAGGGAAGGGCAAGGCCATGAAAGGATTTAAACATGAGGATGAGAATTTTAAATTGGAGGCGTTGGCGAACAAGGAGCCCTGGAGTGATGGATGACCGGGATTTTGTACGAGATAGGATACAGGCAGCAGAGTTTTGTAGGAGCTGAAATTTAGACAGTGTAGTGGATGGGAGGCCTGTCAGGAGAGTATTGGAATAGTCGAGTCTGAGGGTGACAGAGAGTTTCAGCAGCAAATGGGCTGAGGCAAGGACAGAGGTGGGCAAAGTTACAGAGGTGGAAGTAGGCAGTTTTGGTGATGGAGAGAATATGGGGTCGGAAGAGGAGGGAGTCAAAGATGGGGGACTCGGGAAGTAAGGGTGCAGGGTCAGAACAATAAGCCACAGCCAGAGGCTTTGCTTTGGCTATAATTCGATGAGCAAGAGTGGAACAAAGTGAGAGCAGTCCCACTGCCCTGGATAATGGAGGAGAGACTTTGGAGGAAGATGATGTGGTTTATCGTGTCAAAGGCTGCAGAGAGGATAGTTTACGGTCAGTCACAGAGGGTGTAATTTGTGACTTTGATAAGGGCCATTTCAGTGCTGCGGCAGGGTGGAAACCTGATTGGAGAGATTTAAACATGGAGTTGCGGATAAGCTGGGCACAGATTTGGGAAGTAATGACACGTTCAAGGACTTTGGCGAGGAAACTGAGGTTGAAGATGGGGCGATATTTTGCAAGGATAGAGGGGTCGAAGGTTTTTTTTGAGGAAGGGGTGATGGTAGTTTTGGAAGAAACAGGGACAGTACCAGAGGAGAGGGAATCATTTACAATGTCAGCAAGCAAGGGACAAGAATACAGCAGAGGCAGCTGAATGGATGGTCTCAAGTAATTTCAGTGAAAGTCAGTTCATGGCCATGGGGGCATAGCAGTGAATAAAGTAGGAAGGGATATATTAATTCACTGACACCATTTGATTTATTCGGGTGCCCTCATTGATTTGTTGGTATGCCTGCTGCTGTATAAATGTATTGGCCTGGAATTTGTGACGGGTAATGATGGCGAACTGTCAGCGTTCGAGGTCATTATCCTTCTGACACCAACCACAACTTTAGGATTTAGCACATGTGCATCTAAACATGGAAATCCTGAGGTTGCGGTCAGTCATTCACTGCTCCGACACAGGCTGTGCTGTGGACCCGCCCCCTCTTTCCCCCCCCCCCCCCCATAGCTGGCAATCAGTGAAACTGATGAAAACTTGGGCTTTTCCATGCTAATATCGCTGTTAAATACCCCATTAAATGTTAAGCCTTGCTGGAATAGGTATAACTGGAGTTTTAACAGTGTATTGACTGCAAAACAAACATTCTGGCCCTGAAAAACTAATTTTTATTTTTGTAGTGTCAAATTTCTCCATTATGATAAAAATTACAATTGTTTTAAAACTTTAAACAAAATTTAAGTTCTTATTGTTTAATCAATATTGCAGCTTCTACCTTATTCCCATGTGAAAGTCCCAATCTTTATTTCACGCTCTGTAACATTTTTAAAAAGTCCGGATAAAAGCAGCTTCTCATTTCCTGGTTTGCTGCCTGTGAGAATTATTCAATGTGATTGGCTGCTTAGACAGCGTGATGACATCACTGCTGCATTGTCATAGGAATCCCCTGTTCACAGCGCTGCAATCAATTACTCATCGAAAAATGCAAACTTCTCGCCAGAGATTGCAAGATCTCTGTGGGAAGCTTTCTTTGCGGTCAGCAGTGAGTGCCTTTGCCGCTGACTGCAAATTGCATCCCATTAATTCACTGTTACCTGCTGTTTAATTAATTTGTACATGTGGCTCAATGATTTCTTGGGGTGCCAGTTGCACTATGAATTTATTAATTCACTGGTGCCTGCTACTTCATTACTTTATTGATTTGTTGATGTGCCCACTGCTCCATTAATTCACTGGTAACTGCTACTGATTTACATTATTCTTTGTTAATTGGCTGGTGCCCATTGCTCTACAAATTTACTGATTTTGTGGTAATCAATGCTCTATTAATTTGTTAAATCATCTATGCCTGCATAACTGTGCTGTATTGTTCATCAGTAACATTTTGTTGTGTGAGTGAGCATATATACAGATTGTGTTGGTTTCTGTAGGTTGAGTTTTCATTTTGCAATTGTACAATGTCAAAAAATGAGCCAATTTTGTAGTAATTTAAGGGTTTCAGATTATTCCATCAATCTTCACTCTCCATTTTATAGTAGTACCAGCTTTTGTTCAGTTTTAGCATGTATTGTCATCACATTCTTTGGGAACATCGAGATGAAACTGTTCAACATTGTACACACCTTGACTCACCAAGTGTAATGCCACGGGGATTAGTTACCTTAATTTTTTTAATTTATTCTGGAGATATGGGTGTCGAAAGTAAGGCCAGCATTTATTGGCTTTCCCTAGTTGCCTTTGAGAAGCTGGTGGTGAGCAACCTTCATGAACTGCTGCAGTCCGTGTGGTGAAGATACTCCCACAATGTTGTTGGGTAGGGAGTTCCAGAGTTTTGACCCAGCAACCATGAAGGAACAGCCATACATGTCCAAGTTGGGATGGCATGTGACTTGGAGGTGATGGTGTTCGCACGCACCTGCTGCCCCTGTCCTTTTAGGTGCTGGAGGCCACAGGTTTGGGAGGTGTTATTGATGAAACCTTAGCAAGTTGCGGCAGTACACACTGCAGCCACGGTACGCACAGTGGAGGGAGTGGATGTTTATACTAGGAAGAAGAGATTTGGGAAAAACTAGACACAGCCTAAGACTTAAACAATTTTGATTCTTTGCCTTTGCCTATAGTTGGCTAGGACTACCTTGTTCACAGTTCAGCAAGCATGATTTCTTACTACTTGTGTATTTTTCTTATTCTTCTTGCATCATTATAGAAGTTACTGACAGTCCCCCCCAGCAGACTGAAATGGCTGTAATCTACCAGTCGGCAGCATGGGTCCTGGCAGCCATATTGCTCGCAATCATCATCTTCTTAATAGCCACCCTTGTAATAAATAGAAAGAAACAGTGGTTCCAGATGCCTTGCTATCACGCACCAACTAAGGTAAGATAAACACATCAAAATCTAGAATTAATACAAAGTTGGTGAACTGGAAGAAAATCTCGAGGGAACCTTGCACCTGTAAGTACTTAGCTGATGGCCAGAATTTGGTTAAAGCCCCCCAATTCTTTTCCTCCTTTTATGAATAAGCAGTAATATCAAAAGGTCCGCATCACAATGGTATTGATACTTCCAAATCATTCATGGAGAATGGTGCAGTAATATCAATCGCAATGCAGTGACATCACTTCACTGACTGTGTTTGCTGCTAATTGATTTTAGTCTTAAAAATTAAGATAAAAATACTGGAACTGGGTTGAAAAGGTTAGTGTGACAAAAGTGTAATGCTTCCAGTGTTGTGAATTTTTCCAAGCATCCAACATGGCAGATCTGCTGTAGAATATTCATTGTCTGAAACCACTATTGCTGCAATAATATTCTTTAAGTAACAAAATGGATTTGCCTTCAGCTTTCCAAATGGTCCATTGTGTAAATGCACCATGTACTGTGATAAGCCATAAAGATCAGAAGGTCCCAGAGTTCAATACTGGGTTGTGTTGAGTTAGTTGATCACTGCGTCTGAGTAGAGGCACTACCATTTGCTTCAGCATCTCTTGAAATAGGGAAGGAGAAAAATTAGTCAGAGTTCGCACTTTTGATCAATATCTAGTGATCCCTGGGAGAAAGTGCATCTGTGTTTCAAGATCCGGCTCGAGTCTGATGTCCCCTGGCCCCCTCCACGGTTGAATAGCCTGCAGCCACTCACTATTTAGGCTCACACATTGAAAGAAGGTTATGCACATGCAGATTAGTTAAATCAGTATTGTACAAAAATTCTTTGAGTTCAACAACATAGGACAGTTGAATGCATCAAAGAAAACCTTTAGCAGCTTTTGATTGTATTTTTAATTTGTGTGAATAAAATTCCCACTTTTATTGAGACTGAGGAAAAATATTCAGTGTTTTGATTCTAAAATAATGAAAGCATCGTAGAGAAAAAAATTGTTTAGAACATTTGTGACCCAAGAGGAGATATTGGCTGGTTACTCAGTATACTTCAGCAATTCATGTATCCTTCGGTACTGATCCCACAGGAGTTTGTGGGACCAATGGGAGGGCACCTCATTTTTATGGATCAGGAAGAGACAATTGGCACTTCAGGCACATCTCTGGCACTTGCCTGCTTACTGGTCTGCTCCCCCCATGTGCCTGGATGCTCAGATGCCTGCCTGCTCATGACATTGCCCCAATTGGCACCAATACAGCAAATGGCTAATAAAGGTTTTTTTTTAAATGTTCCTCTTTGGGGGTCCAGGTCGCTTGTTAAACCTGGATCCCATCGGCAGAGCCTACATGCAATCTGTGGAGGTTGGTACTCGTCACCTCAATGGGTGTACCAGCTCCAGGTTCTTTTCCATGACCAGGAACTCCCAGTTTAGGGAGTCCCCAGCCCAGCACGACATTTACTTTGTATGGGGCAGACATCAGTTCCACTCCTTACGGGGCTCTTCAGAAATTTCCAGACGTGTCGGTAACCTAACTTAACCAGGTCTCTGCTGTTTCCGTGGAGGTTCCATGAGTCTCCTGTCAAAGTTAAGGCAGAAGACCAACAACAGCAATAACAATAGCTTGACTTATATAGTGCCTTTTAATGTAGAAAAAAATCCTAAGATGCTTCACAGCAGAATCCCTAAGGAATTTCAGAGCTACTATTGAGATAGAGCCTCTGATATCCCCTCAAGAAATTAGGTAGTGACTGGATCACCTTTGGCCATCTACCATATGTTCAACATGGATCAGGATCCTTTCTAGTCCTGGGTGATGATCCTGGGATTTGAATACAGCTGAAAATTTCTGTTCCCACTGGACCTCAAGCCACATATGTTGCCTCAGTAGCCTGATCCACATCACCTAATATGGTGGGTCTCCAGCCAGCTATATTAACACTTGGATGGCCAGAAGCATCTCCTGTCTGTGAGATGATATTTTAAGCATTTTTTTAAGTGGTGATTAGGAGGGAACTTTCCTTTAATTGCTTGCTTCAGTCCATGGACATATACAATGCTCAGGTACTTTAAATATACTGGCAACTTGGTGAAACAATACAATTTTTCTGCTCACTTCAGCCAATGTCCAGAGGGTGAACAGTCATAAATCATATTTTGTACATCTTTAATGTAATAGGCAAGGGGCACATCAAGCTTATTAACTTAAGTTAGCAACTTTTTGTGGACAGATAAAGTTACCTCAAGAGTATTAGTATGCAGCCTGCAGCTTGAAGCATTAATAACCCTCTGTCAATCATCCTGCATTTCTTGGGCATTGTCTGCCACCAGCAACCTTCATAGCAAAGGGTGGGGAGGTTGCACAGTCTTTTATGAAAAAGCGTTTTGCAAGGTTGTTTTAATTTCTTTACACCAACCACTTTCTATGTAAAGATTTTTTTCTAACTGTAATTTTCTCAAATTTATGCCTCCATATTATTGTCTCACCAACAAGTGGATAAAGTCTATGGCCTAGAAATTCAGTGGTGTTAGCGCCCACTTAGCGCCTAAAGAGGGCGTTAGCGCCGGCGCTGTTGTTAGCCTGGAATTCAGTGTAGCGCAAATGGTGGCGTTAGCCGTTAGCGCTGCGCCGGCACCGATGATGTCATCGGTGTGCGCAACGCCCCGGTTTCAACGCAATGCCGGCCCAACGCCCAAATTCACTTGCCGCCGCCTCACCCGTAGCGGGCGCAAGGAGCGTTTGTAAAACGGGGCCTTGCAGCTCCGAGAGGCCGGGGCGTAAAGGTGGAGGTGCGGCCGGCCGCTTTCCCGGCGGCCGCTTGCCCGCTCCTTCCTCCCCGGACTCCCACACCACCCCCCCGCGGCATTGGTGTATGACCCCCGCGAGCCCGGCACTTCTCCGTGGTGCCGGGCTCATTTGCCGGGGGAATCCAGCGGCGATCTCACGGCTGCAGGCAGCTCCTCCTTAAGAGAAGGAGGAGGCCTGCAGTACCCCAGCCTGCCGCACCGCATCGGGTGGCGCAGCGGCAGCTGGACGCCTGAAACTGACTTTCAGCGCCCCAAGCGAGGCGGCCAAACCCTGCAATAGCACCCGCCTCCCTCTTGGGGCGCTGCAACTGAATTTCAGGCGGGCGCTACGGGAATCCGGGCGCGCGCTAAATTTCGGGCGCTAAATACCTGGCGCGGCGATAGTGAAATTCTAGGCCTATCACTTTTACCATTATCAAGTCTTCATAATGTTCAAGATCTCTATTGGGTCATCTTTAACACTCAACTCTAGTGAAAAATGCCCCAACTTCTTCAGTTTCTATTCATACTGTAAATCTTTATGGTAACATCCAAGGGAATTCTTGCTGCACGCTTTATATTGCTTTTATATCGTTCTTATCATTTATTGCCCAAAACTGTACACCGTACTTCAACTGTGACCTAAATAGGGTCTTATACAAGTTCAACATTATCTTCTTGCTATTGTATTCTACATAATACGTCCACCAAAACCATGCTACCATCAGAAAGTCACACCTAAGAGTGCATGGGTGAGAGAATCTTGCTGAAGTATGGTTCTACTTGAGCAGCATTTCTCCCATGCCTTGCCTAAGTGGCTATTCCTCATGTGAAAGCCTAGATGGTGCGTTCCAGCGGTCAGTTCTTCCATACAGAGCATCACAGCCGGGTCTTTGACTTATTCTCGCCCTACATTCATACATGCAATTTCCAGCAGAATTCAGTGGATTGTGATCAAGAGTTGGAAGTTCTGCTCATTTCTTCTTTCCCTCCTTAGTTCACGCTGCTGAGAGCCATTGGAGCATCCACTTCAGCTCAGCTAACTCTGCATAGAGCAGGATCAAAAGAAAGATCAAAGTTGCATTTATGTAGCGCATTTTCACATCTTCAGTGCTTTACAGCCAATTAAGTAGTTTTGAAGTGTAGTCACTGCTGCAATGCAGGGAACACGGCAGCCAATTTGCACACAGCAAGATTGCACAAAGAACAATGAGATAAATGACTGGGTAATATGTTTTAGGTGTTGAGAGATAAATGTTGTTCCAGGACACCCCAGCTCTTCTTCAAAAAGTGTTGAAATCTTTTACGTCCACCAGAGAGAGCAGATGGATCCTCGGTTTAACTTCAGATCCAAAAGACAGCACTGCAGTGTCGGCCTAGATTGATGTGCTCAAGTCTCTGGGGTAGGAACCTGGGACCTTTTGGCCTTTATGGCTTTTTGCTGCACCACTGGAGAATACACGTGTCATTTCTGAGCACCATTTTCTTTGGTATTCTTATGAACTACTGTAGGCAAAGCAGAAGTACATGCAACAGTTCTTTAGCACTCAGCAGGAAAGTGCTGGAAAGCAATCTTCTACAATTATTACAGTTGCATTGTGGGTGCCACAGAATGGTGGGATGGAAATTTAATTTCCACACTCTGCTGAGTCTGAAATCTCCATTACACTTCCACGGATACCTTCCTGCAAAGTGAGGGAGGGGAAGCTCCATGGCTGGGAACGAGAGTCACAGCTACATCTTTTAGACAGCTATACACATACAAGTTGGCATATGTGGCGAAATGTTTTGTTTTGTGGGCGGTGACCTGAAATCCACCCCACAAAGTAAGCAATACAGATCCCAAGTCAAGACAGGCAGAACTGTTTCTATACAATATTGATGAGGTATAAAGGGGCTGACTGATTACAATGGAGGTGGGGGGAGGGGGGGCAACAATTTTTCCTTTCAATTGGTTGAAGAGGTTTGTCACATTTTGACCAATTACTGGCCTGAATTACCACCCCCCTTATCATCTTGTCATATGATAACATTGACAAAAAGCAGCCATATTGCACATTACAAATGATTTTGCACCACCAAAGTTTGAAAGTCAAGACCAAAGCTCTGCTTGTAAAGATACCTATGAAACCCACGTTTCACTGTTGTTCAAATTGTAACTGTGTGCTTAATTAGGAATGAATGACATCTGTTTATGTCATAATTCAAAAAATAAGTATCTGAATTTCTTTTTGTACCTGTAGAATTAGTTGTCACAAACCTAAATAGTTTTATACTAGCCAAGGAATGCTTTCATAAAGCTCACTTTTATCTTTTTTATAACAGACGCAGTTCTTGAAAAATCCAGTTGACAAACAAACTGTGGTCTACATGGACTCTGCGAAAGGAAACAAAATGCACAACGTTAATAACTGCTGCAGAATGGATCTAATGGCAGAAACAGATTCCCAATGCAATGAGAAATACAGTGTGCGTGCAGAAAAACAAAGCAACAGCCAGCAAAACAAACTGCTTGGATAGAAACATGAAAAAAGTTGGATTACGAACTGATGGAGTCCTGGCAGTAATTCAAAGAGTGTGCTCCATTCAACAGCCTTGCTTCTTCTGGTTTCCATTATATTACGAGTTAATGATTCCAGCTTGTTATGTGTGTATGATTCAGGTACTTGCAAAATAACGATTACTTTTTAAAACCATATGTCTTTATTGACTTTCCTGTTCGTTTAAAATGCCCAAAAGAATTAAGAAGGAAACTTGCCAAAAGCAAAAAAGAAGTAACAAAGCCAGCGAATAAATACCAAACTTTTCAGTAATTTTCTATGCTGGGGTACAATATGGGGAGGGGGGAGAAATGTGTGGGGACAACACAAGGGGAGGAGTCACTCGGCCATATAGTCATTTGCTGTAACCACTTTATTCCAGGAGAGTTTAATCAAACAATGCCTTCATTTAAATTGCCCCCAATGTTGTAGAATTAGCATTTTCAAACCCAGGCAGATTCTATTTTCTTTGAAATTGATTTTTTGGAAATGTTGGAGGTAATAATGGAATATATATTTCTTAATGTCTTATGTTAAAAGACTAAGAGAGAATAAGGTAGTAATTTTCCTTGCAAAGGAGAGACCTTTAAAGGTTATCTTTCATTGTGAAATTTTTTCAGCATTAAATTAGTAAGACAAATGACTGGGAAATAGAGAACAGCTGAGAGCTGAGCAGGTCAGTCATTTTATTCCACCTTCTGGATAAACGTAGGTTAAAGATATTAAAATCTTCAGTAGGTTTGTGTGTGGTGGAATTTCTCATCATATAGAGATCACAGAATAACACTGAAAATACCAAGTTAGACATACAAATGGTGAAAGAGGAAGATGAATGGTACCAGAATAATCTGCCTTTGCTGCACAGCATTATTACTGCAGAAAGATACATTTAACTGTAGCATTATTAATATTGCTGTTAACATTCGCTATGGCAGTGATTTACGTGATGTATCAATTCCTATACCTGTACTCTGTATATGTTTTCATTGTGTTGAATGTATCCACAATTTTTGTTTGTGGGCAGTTTGTCATTCCAGTTTTTAAAAAGAATTGAACTGAGCATTGCTGCTTTATTCGGCTGGCTAAAACAGAGCTCAATATAAATGCCAAATGCAGGAAAAGCCAACGTGGAAACAGTGTATTATCAGCTTTAAGTTAAAGACGTTATCAAATTTCTGAGGTAGAATGAGCCCCTGTGTGCACAACATCTAGAATAGAGGGGCTGTACAATGAGGAGAAGTGCTAAAATCTTTTTGAGGCATGGTGATCGGATTGGGGTGGGGGTGGGGGGGGGGGGTGGGAAGGAGGTGGTGAAGAGTCAGATATAAGTAGTAAATGAATGATGCAGAGCACATACCTCCCTAAGCAATTCTAGCTACACCCAGGCTTAAAATGCAGGCTTAACCCATTTACAGTGCTCTAGATGGCTAAGATTGAGGATAAAAAGACTGTCAAAATATTAATGGTATTTTGAGGTGTCATGGAAGGGTGAAATGTTGTAACTACTCTAGTAGTTTAAAATAAGTGGGAGCGCAGGGATTATGTTGGTAAGCTGTGGCACTTTGTAGTCAATGTTACTACTAACAATAAGGATTTTAAGAATAGCCCTATTGATACCAGGCTGTGAGCGTATAAATTCTTCTAAGTTGTAAGAAGTTTCAAGTATTTTTGTAGATACTTAGTTTGCAGATAATTGAGCAAAAGGGAGGAGAGTTTCTTAATTTATTTTTTCAAATAGCTTAATTTATTAATCTAAGTAGAATCTGTATAGAAGAATAGCAGAGGGCTTAAAGATTCTGTTTACTTCTATTTGTTAATGTGATCAGTAGTCCAATAAGTTGAGAAGATGTGGCAGAGCTCTTTGGCCATGCAGTTTTGCTGGCTGTTATTCTGAGATGATACTGTTGCATGATTATATACCTTTTAAACAAAACCTGTAAACCCCTTTGCTGTACTTTTTACGTAAGTTCTTAATGGATTTTTTTTTGTTTAACTCTTTACAGTTGAAACATACAGTTGAAACATAGAGATCTAAATTGCTTATTTATTTACATCAATGTGTAGTAGCACTTGTAAATGCACATGGCCTAGCAGCTGGGTTGTAACTAGTAAAAAGGCTTTTACTCATTTAAATAAATTTTGTTGTGGAAGTCCTATGAATCTGTGGTAACATGTTTTCCAAACTTATTATGAGAAGCTACTTGCAATAAAACCTTTGTGCCACCTCTTGTTGACAATATGAGAATATACTTCACCCTTGCCTCCGGCCCAGGACATATATCAAACGATGTGAAAAATATGTTTCATTGTCAAGTGCATCACTCAGCAAGAAAGATTTGCTCACTCATTGTCAATACAGAAAAGCAAAATCTGAAGGGTTACCAAGTGCTTTATAAGCAACCCCTCTCGATAAACAAAATTTAGGCAATTGAGTATCACCGTGTAGCTTTCAGTGTGATCAGGCCTTGTTTGGAGTATGTCGCAATGTGAGATGTACCACGCATTTTGATATTTTTCAGTCAATAATGGATTGCTAAAATAAATGGTCAACGGCCTCACATTCCAAGATTGTCAGCTTGGAAATTCACTTCTTTTCCAGAACGTACTAGTTCTTCATCTTTTTTCATAGAATCAGAAAGTTACAGCACGGAAGGAGGCAATTTCGGCGCATTGTGTCCGCGCTGGCCAACAAAGAGCTACCCAGCCTAACCCCACTTCCCAGCTCTTGGTCCGTAGCCCTGCAGGTTACAGCATCCCAAGTGCACATCCAAGTACTTTTTCAATGTGGTTAGGTTTCCTGCCTCTACCACCCTTTCAGGCAGTGAGTTCCAGACCCCCACAACCCTCTGGGTGAAGAAATTTCCCCTCAAATCCCCTTTAAACCTTCCCCCAATTACTTTAAATCTGTGCCCCCTGGTTTTTGACCCCTCTGCTAAGGGAAAGAGGTCCTTTCTATCCACTTTATTTATGCCCCTCATAATTTTATACACTTCAATAAGGTTTCCCCTCAGCCTCTTCTGTTACAAGGAAAACAGACCCAGCCTATCCAGTCTTTCCTCATAGCTAAGATTCTCTACTCCCGGCAACATCCTTATAAATCTCCTCTGTACCCTCTCTAGTGCAATCACATCTTTCCTGTAATGTGGTGACCAGAACTGCACGCAGTACTCTAGCTGAGGCCTAACTAGTGTTTTATACAGTTGAAGCATAACCCCACTTTCTTGTATTCTATGCCACGGCTAATAAAAGCAAGCATTCCGTATGCCTTCTTAACCACCTTATCTACTTGGCCTCCTACCTTCAGGGATCTGTGGACATGCACTCCAAGGTCCCTTTGTTCCTCTACACTACTCAGTGTCCTACCATTTAATGTGTATTCCCTTTCCTTGTTAGCCCTCCCCAAATGCATTACTTCACACTTCTCCGGATTGAATTCCATTTGCCACTGTCCTGCCCACCTGAGCAATTCATTGCTATCTTCCTGCAGTCTACAGCTTCCTTCCTCAGTATCAACCACACTGCCGATTTTAGTGTCATCTGCAAACTTCTTAATCATACCCCCTATTTTCAAGTCAAGATCATTGATATATACCACAAAAAACAAGGGACCTAGTACTGAGTCCTGCGGAACCCCACTGGAAACAGCCTTCCAGTCACAAAAACACCCATCAACCATTACCCTCTGCTTCCCATCTCCGAGCCAGTTTTGAATCCAACTTGACACTTTGCCCTAGATCCCATGGGCTTTTAGCTTCATGACCAGTCTGCCATGTGGAACCTTATCAAAGTCCATATACACTACATCAAACACACTACCTTCATCTACCCTCCTTGTTGCCTCCTCAAAAAATTCAATCAAGTTTGTCAGACACGACCTTCCCTTAATAGAAACATAGAAGATAGGAGTAGGCCATTCGGCCCCTCAAGCCTGCTCCGCCATTCAATGAGATCATGGCTGATCATCCAAATTCAGTACCCTGTCCCTGCCTTCTCCCCATATCCCTTGATCCCTTTAGCCTTAAGAAATATATCCAACTCCTTCTTGAATATATTTAATGAATTGGCCTTCACTGCCTTCTGTGGTAGAGAATTCCACAGGTTCCCCACTCTCTGGGTGAAGAAGTTCCTCCTCATCTCTGTCCTAAATGGCTTACCCCTTATCCTTAGACTGTGACCCCTGGTTCCGGACTCCCCGGCCATTGGGAACATCCTTCCTGCATCCAGTCTGTCCAGTCCTGTTAGAATTTTATAAGTTTCAATGAGATTCCCTCTCATTCTTCTAAACTCCAGCGAGTACAAGCCCAATCGACCCAATCTCTCCTCATACGTCATTCCTGCCATCCCAGGTATCAGTCTGGTGAATCTTCGCTGCACTCCCTCCAGGGCAAGAACATCCTTCCTCAGATAAGGCGACCAAAAATGCACACAATACTCAAGGTGTGGTCTCACCAAGGCCCTGTACAACTGCAGCAAGACATCCTTGTTCTTGTACTCGAACCCTCTTGCTACGAAGGCCAACATACCATTTGCTTTCTTAACCGCCTGCTGCACCTGCATGCTTACCTTCAGCGACTGATGCACAAGGACACCCAGGTCTCGGTGCACAAGGACACCCAGGTCTTGTTGCACTTCCCCTTCTCCCAACCTATTGCCGTTCAGATAATAATCTGCCTTCCTGTTTTTGCCACCAAAGTGGATAACCTCGCATTTATCCACATTATACTGCATCTGCCATGTTTCTGCCCAATCACCCAACCTGTCCAAATCATACTGGAGTTTCTCGGCATCCTCCTCACAGCACACACGCCCACCCAGCTTTGTGTCATCTGCAAACTTGGAGATATTACATCTAGTTCCTTCGTCTAGATCATTTATATATATTGTGAATAGCTGGGGTCCTAGGACCGATCCCTGTGGTACCCAACTAGTCACTGCCTGCCACTCGGAAAAAGAGCAGTTTATTCCAACTCTTTGCTTCCTGTCTGTCAACCAGTTCTTTATCCAAATCAGTACCTTGCCTCCAATCCCATGTACCTTAACTTTACACGCTAATCTCTTATGCGGGACCTTATCAAAAGCCTTCTGAAAGTCCAAATACACCACTTCCACTGGTTCTCCCTTATCTATTCTACCAGTTACATCCTCAAAAAATTCCAGTAAATTAGTCAAGCATGATTTACCTTTTGTAAATCCATGTTGACTTTGTCCGATCCTGTCACTGTTTTCCAAGTGCTCTGCTATTACATCTTTTATAATGGACTCTAGCATTTTCCCCACTACCGATGTCAGGCTAATTCCCCATTTTCTCTTTACCACCCTTTTTGAATAGTGGGGTAACATTAGCTACCCTCCAAGCCATGGGAACTGTTCCAGAGTCTATCGAATTTTGGAAGATGACCAGCAATGCACCTACTATTTCTAGGGCCACTTCCGTGCTGACTATCCTTGACTAATCCTGTCCTTCAGAATTCTTTCCAATAATTTTCCCACCACCGAAGTTAGGCAGACTGGCCTGTAATTACTCAGTCTACCCTTTTCTCCCTTTTTAAACAAGGGTCCCACATTAGCAGTCCTCCAGTCCTCTGGCACTTTTGATGTTTTCCTGCTCCGTGTTGTTCTCTGCATACAAATTAGTAAAAACAAACTAAAGTTCTAAAATAATAAAAATTGTTTTGATAATTAGTAAATAGTTCTGCTACTAGTTAGTAAAAAGAAAAATCCTCAACCGGGAAGCCAGTATAAAATTTCATCTAAGAGTGTATCAAGCTTTGAAAAATGGAGTGAAGCTAACAATTTTTTTTCCCCCCACACAGTCCCTTTCTACGATAAAAAGAAAAAAAGACTTGCATTTATATCGCGCCTTTCATTACCTCAGAACACCCCAAAGCGCTTCACAGCCAGTGAAGTACTTTTGAAATGTTGTAATGTAGGAAATGCAGCAGCTAATTTGCACACAGCAAGCTCCCACAAACAGCAACGTGATAATAAGCAGATAATCTGTTTCTAATGTTGGTTGAGAGATAAATATTAGCCAGGATATTGAGGAGAGCTTTCCTGCTCTTCAAAATAGTGCCGTGGGATTTTTAATGTCCACCTGAGAGGGCTGACGGGGTCTCAGTTTAATGTCTCATCTGAAAGATGGCATCCCCCGACAGTGCAGCACTCCCTCAGTGCTGAACTGGAGTGACAGCCTAGATTTTGTGCTCAAGTCTCTGGAATGGGACTTGAACCCACAACCTTCTGACTCAGAGCACAAGTCTGAGAGAAGCATGGTCCCAGTGTTCAGCAAATCAAAGGAGAAAGCACTGTACTATCTATTTAATTGTTCAGTGCATGACATCATTTGAACAGTGCATGCAACACTTGCGATTAGTTTAGTGTCAACATTTCTTTTCAGGTCTGTAAGAGCCACTAAGGCTATATACCGTACCACTTTTTGGATGAAATTAGTCTTCCCTTTCTCTTCAGTAAACTTCTATATTGTAGGAGAATATGTTCTGGGAAAGTGTTGGCATGTTGTATCTGCCATGTGTAGCTGTTAAAAAAAATTCTAAGTGACTGCAGTAGAGCCCAGGTTACAAGTGCTGGAGATCTATGTGATTAATTACAAACTAGTTCCTGTACAGCTGATTTTAAAGGAAAAAAATGGCAACATTGAATATTAGAAGATGTTGGCACCAAGTGATTTTAGTATAAATTATGCTTCACATGTATATCATGCTGGAAAGCAAAATCCTTAATTTCATTCATTCCCATCATTTCAGATCACAAGACCAGGGTGGTACCTCTGTTGGTGTAGCATTCCCTCGGTACTGAAATGAAGGGCAGGATTTTCATTGGGCCATGGAGGCGGGATTGGAGGCGTGGTGGGGGTTAAAATCCCGAAATCGGGGGTCCCGACACCATCCTGCCCCCATGTCAGTTTCAAAGGAGGCTGGGACCCGCCTCCCCGAGGCGGGAAGGGGATTAGTGCCAGTTAACAGTATGGGATTCCCGACGGCTCCACTCCACGTCAAGTTAGAGGAGGCGGGCCATCGGGTTGAAGGACTTGGAGGGTTCGAGATGTCGGTATTCAGGTGAGTGATGTGTGCATGAGTGCAAAGGTAAGTGTGTTTGGTGTGTCTAAAGTGTTTAAAGAAGTTTAAATTACCTTTTATTACCTTTACAGCCTTTTAGGTCTCGGGGAGTCCCTCATCTCACCGGCACAGAAAGCAGAATGGCTGCGAACTGTCAAAAGTGACAGCCTTCAACTTTCTGTGCAGGAGAGATTTCTAACTGAGTCTGTGGAGAAGGACTCATGTTAGAAGTAAGACCGTCAGTGTTTGACAGCTTCAAAGAGCTTTCAAACACTGATATTTCATCTGTCAAAACCTCTTGACAGATGAAATTTCAGTCTGTGATGTCACCTGTTGCCGAGTGGCCCTTAATTGGTCTGCTGAGCCCGCTGGGCGGGCTCAACAAGGTCAATCAAGTTAAAATCGCGTGGATTGGCCACATCTCGATAGAGGCGGGACAACAACCCCGAAAGTTGTAGTCCCGCCTCCATCATGTCCCCTGAATGAAAATCCAGCCCATAATGTCAGCCTAGATTTTGTGCTCTAGTCTCGAGTAGGAATTTTGGCTTTGGGTAATAGTGTAAAACAAGCGATATCAATTCAGTTATACATCTTCCCGATTTTCATTTCCTTTGAAGTCAATGGCTGAATCGATATCGCCTGTTTTACACCATCATTCAAAGTCAAAATGAGCCCCAAGAGTATGAGTGTTAAGCTTGGTAATATTAGAGGGTGGGGGCAGGGTATGTGACTACTGAAGAGTAAATCTGTTCAGGATATTAAGCAGATCTGCAGGGCAAGTATATACCTGAGTCCTGCAGGGATGAAATAAACATGTTCCAAAATGGATCAATAGGGGAATTAAACAGGACATCAATAAAAAAGGATTTACAAAACTTTAAGGGAGAGAGCGACTATGAGATTATAGAAAAGCAGGTTAAAGAGATTGGGATGCCAAGAGAGAATGGCAAAAAAATATAACAGAAGATGCAAAGCAGAACAGCAAGAACATAGTTAGTGAGGAAGTAAAACACCTAAAGGACCAAAATGGAGTTGAAAATAAGGATCAACAGGATATAGTAATTATATAAATGGGGTTTTTGTTAGGATGCCGGTCATGGGTAGGACAGCCCGACAGGGTAGAGAACATTGGAGTCATTCGTCATTCAAGGGGGTGCACACATTCGTTTCAAAGCGGTCCCACCTTACGTCATAAAATGGGAGCACGCTATGACAGGTACTGACCTCTCAGGGTGCCGGAGCTGGGGACCACACATAATCATGTGTCCCCAGCACTTGAACGCCTATTCAAAACCACAGTGCGGGTTTAGAGCTGTCGGCGCGAAACCTATAAATTGTACAATTGAGGCAATGGCACAAGGCCATGTTCCCCCACAGGTAGCATATATAGGAGGTGGGACATATTGTGTCACCACAGGCGTGCCCCACTACCAGCATGGACAGCATAGCTGGTGTCCGGTAAGTGACAGCAGTTTCTGCTTTAAACCCAAGGCAGAAGTTCAAGTGGCCCAGGAACGAATTGTCCCCATTCCTGAACCCTCCACTGTTCACCTCACTGTAAAGGAGAATTTTACCAACTTGCAGAAGTATGTGGCGCATTTTGGCTATGAAATTCCCCCTCTCCCAGAACACCTTACCAAGATATTCAAAGCCGTTATAGTTTCACAGAAACATTTTTACACTCTGGAGCAGAAAACAGTAGAGATAGGGGCTAAGATATTGGACAATGTGATTCCACCCTGGTGGGACATTTTCAATAATATAGAGGTCCCTTCGTGGATTAGGCTGGCTTCCCACATTCTCGTGGTTTGCCAGTTGGGGATAGTATTGTACCTAGTTTGCACTCAGTGCACGGGAAAGGGTCAGATATTAGAATTCTGAAACCAGAGGATCTGGAAGGAACATTATGTGAAGGTGGAGGGAGATACACCTGTTTGAGTTATTTTGTATTTCTGATTAAAGATGGTTTTTGTGTTTGTTGTTTTTAATAAAGATTTTTCGACGCGTTGTGTTAATAAAGATGTATGTGTACCAAGTGGTGCAGGGGTGTTGGACCCCTCCATGCTTGGATATGTGTATATGACTGTAATTTATCCTATGTATGCTTATGTACACTACATTTTCGCAGAATGGGAAGTGCATGTGTCGTGGGTACATTAGATAGGTAATTACAGGGGAAGGTTGACTATGGAGGGTCGGAAATTTTGCTCACCTCATCAGGATGATACTTAAAGCAAGTTTAGTATCAACAGGGGGGAGCGTAAGTTGCAGGGTTCTCAAAATTCCCGCACTCCCCAAGTTATGGATCAAGGGACCCTGTTTTGGACAAGTTATTTAAAACCAGGGTACCCAAAATGGCTTCTGTAAACCTCGTGACCAACATTGACAGGATTTTTAAAAGCAAGGCTCTGCCAACAAGCAGGCCTGGAGACGGAACATTAAAATGCAGGAATCTGTGATCAGAGACTCTTTGGAGCCCAGCCAGACAAAGTAAACACAGAATATGCATTTATTTGACTCGAATCGAATCAAGCTAGATGGGCCCATAATTGTGGCCATTAGCTTTCTGCATGTTTAATCGATAATGGTTCACAGTAGCCATCAAGGTAGGATGAGGACAATCAAGTCTTATCCATGACAAAGCAACCAGGACATCGGGGCCATTAGACCCGGAGATACCCACTCCTAAAGTAGTTAAAGTAAATGGTTGTAATTATTTAAAACAGCCCGCCAAAAGTTAAACAATGGACTGACCTGATTTGGTGCGCAGATAAGGAGTGGAAGAACGGGTATAACTGGAGGCCCATCAGTGGCATTCGCTCTCTTCCCCTGAGTCTTGTCCATGGTCTTGGGCTGCTGCTGCTCGTACTCATGCCCTGGCCTCATGGCGGATTCTCTTCTCACTCCCCGCACCGATCAACAACCAAGGACGTCCATACCAAACACGGGAGGAGAACGAGACCCGAGTTCAAAGCCATACAGGACACACAGGCCACAAAAAGGGCAGACGAAACGAGACGAGGCAAGACGAGATGAAGAAGAAGGTAAAACAGACAAGAGCAGAGAAGGGCAGCAAAAGACGCATTGGTAAAGACCAAACGCCTAGTTATAAGCTGGTGTTTGGGGAAGAAAGTATATGTATGGACAGTGAGAATTAGTTGGCGTTAGAACACTGCGAATAAGCTGGCATTAAACGCAGGTGTCCACGCCCACGACGAATATGCCGGCATTTGATGCTTGGGTAGTAAAATCAAGTAAGCAGTAAAAACCGCCAACCGACCCGTTACCGCCGACGACCGCCCGAGGGAGAAGAAGAAGAGAACCCATCGCGACGAGATGATGATGGTAGCTGAGGAGAGGGAAGGTGTGTCGCAGCAACAACTCCAGCACCGCGCCCTGAGACCACGTGGCGACGGAGTACCCCAAAGGACAGAAGACCAAACCTCAAAACTCACAACGCTAAAGCAACAGGTTTTGGATTGGTGAGTATGAGTTCCTGGCCCCTCATAGCTTAATCTAGTTAGGTATAGGGGGTGGGATAAGGATAAGGGGATTGTTAATGTAGTTTTCACAGAATCACAGAAACCCCACAGTGCAGATAGAGGCCATTTCAGCCCATCGAGCCTGCACCGACACATATCCCACCCGATCCCCGTAACCCCTACACCAACACATATCCCACCCTATCCCCGTAACCCCACATATTTAATCCCCCTAACACTAAGGGTCAATTTATCATAGCCAATCAACCTAACTCGCACATCTTTGGACTGTGGGAGGAAACCGGAGCACCCGGAGAAAACCCACGCAAACACGGGGAGAATGTGCAAACTCCACACAGACAGTCGCCCGAGGCCGGATTCGAACCCGGGTCCCTGGCGCTGTGAGGCAACAGTGCTAACCACTATGCCACCGTGCTCTCGATGTGCCGTGTGTTCCCCATTACCATATGAGTATAATTATTGTATTTGCCTGTATTTCATACCAGTAATTTTTCATAAGATTGTTGTATTCTTCTTTTAATAAAATCTTGGTTTTCTTACACCAAACCACTTGTCTTCTCAATTTCCTGTATCGCCGCCTGTACCTAAGTCCGGTGTCTAGAACCCAGGGGTGTGGGAGCAATTCGAACCGCTCAAGGGACAGTCAGAGGCGAAGCTGACTGGGTGCACGCGCCACACACCACCCCCTACACTAGGGAGGTCATTAACATTGGCCCGGATTTTGTGATAGAAATAACAGCGAGGTTATTATGGGGTAAATCAGACAGCAACTTCTGGCATCTGCACAAGCGCAGTTAAATGCGCTAATCAGGAAGTTGCTGTCTGATTTGCCATGCTCCTCCACAAGCTTTGCTATACCAGTGCCTCACCAAAGGACTCGGCATTAAAACATATGAACGGCGTGAAGTTGCAGTATTTATTCACTATATTACCCACTAAACACAACAGAAAAAGTTTGGGCCGGTGCATTCAGGTGGTAACTGAATTTTTAACAGCGTGATAATGTGGCGGAGCCACCAAAGGACTCCGAGCGGTTGTACATAATTCCTTTAACAGCAATGTAGTTACTGTCTGTGTCTGTACCTTTAATTACACTGTTTAACTCTACTATGTCTAGTTACCTTTACAGTGCGGTTTCAACGTGATGACATCATGCCGTTAGTCACGTGATTCCCCAATGGCGGGAAGAACGTCATGATGTCATGACGTCAGCTTTCAGACCAGAGGATCAGTCCTCGTGGAGCCTTCAAGGAGAGCAGACCTGTATTCGATGTATTCCAGCAGTTTCCAGTTAAAACCTGTTTTGTTCCATTAAAGTTCGTTATTTTGATTGCCTGAGTCGAACTCAGTCTTTTCATTAGGAACCTCCGTTCCTACATTGGTGACCCCGACTTTCGCGAACAGTTTTCGTGGAAGATCTCCAGCATGGACACGAACGCCGTGACTCTGAAACTGCCACAGTTCTGGGAGCAACAACCAGACGCCTGGTTTATCCAGGCTGAAGCCCAGTTCGCCATCAGGAACATCGTCGTGGATCAGACCTGTTATTACTACGTGGTCTCCGCCCTCGACAGCGCAACTGCCTCATGGATCATCAGCCTCCTCGGTAGTCCTCCTACTGACAGCAAGTATGATACGATAAAGGCGCGGTTGCTACAAGTCTTCGGGCTCTCAAAGTCAGAGTGCGCGCGCCAGCTCATCACGATGCCTGGCCTTGGGGATTCCAAACCGTCCGAACTCATGAGCCAAATGCTCACGCTCTTGGGTGCCGAACCGGAACGCTTCCTCTTCCGGGAGCTTTTCCTCTACCAAATGCTGGAGCAGGTACAGGCTGCCCTAGCCAGATCTGACATTACAGACTGCGCCGAGCTTGCTGCCAAAGCCGATAAGATTTTCACTGTAACCCAGCAGTGCTGCGCGGCCACGAGGTGCCCATCCCCCACAGACGCGGTTCCAGCTCCTCCTGCAGCGGGCTGGTGCTCCTACCACGCCTGTTTTGGCGCGAAAGCATGATGCTGCCGCTCCCCCTGCAGTTTCTCGCCCCCAAAAAAAACAAAGCTCCTGCAGCGTTCCTGGCGAAGGAGGACCGGGTCTAACGGGCGCTCCGCGGTTGCGATGGCCGTCCGATCTATGGGGAAACATCTTTATATCACCGATTCCCTATTGGGTCAACGTTTCCTTTGTGACACCGAGGCGCAGTGTAGCATTCTACTTGCGTCGAAGCTCGATATGCAGGCTGAGAACCACGGTTTTTCCCTCGTAGCGGCTAATGGCGCAGCAATTCGAACTTTCCGAAAGCGGCAAGTCCAAGTCTGTTTCGGCGGTCAGCACTTCTGTTGGGAATTCGTCAAGGCCACAGTCTCACAGGCCATCCTAGGGGCAGATTTTCTGTGTGCCAACAGCCTCCTCGTCAATGTCCGGCACCGCCGGTTGATCAACGCGGCCACCTTCCACTCGATTCCGTGCTACCACGGTACCACCGTAGCACGCTCTATTGCCTGCGCTTTCCCTCCTCCGGATGACTTCACTCGGCTCCTCGGAGAGTTTCCGGAGCTGACAAGGCCCACTTTCTCCTCCTCGGCCACGAAGCATGGTGTTGAACATCATATCACCACTACTGGCTCCCCGGTTTATGCGCGGGGCAGAAGGCTCAAACCCGGCAAGCTCGCGGCTGCGAAAGCGGAGTTCACGATGGAGCGGCTCGGGATCATTCGCCGATCCAATAGTCTCTGGTCTTCGCCTCTCCACATTGTTCCGAAACCGGGCGGCGGCTGGCGGCCATACGGTGACTACCGATGCCTGAACGACGCCGCCACTCCTGATCGGTACCCGATTCCGCATATTCAGGATTTCTCGGCCCATTTGGCGGGAAATTCTATCTTTTCTAAAGTCGACCTTGTCCAGGGGTATCACCAGGTTCCCGTGCACCCGCAAGACGTCCCGAAAACCGCAGTCATCACCCCTTTCGGCCTCTTTGAGTTCCTGCGGATGCCGTTTGGCTTGAAGAATGCGGCACAGGTGTTCCAGCGCTTAATGGACTCCGTGCTCCGAGACCTAAGCTTCGTCTTCGTCTACCTTGACGACATTCTCATCGCCAGTGCTAGCAAGGAAGAGCACATCTCCCATTTGCGTACCCTTTTTACGCGCCTCAGCCAGCACGGTTTAATCATCAGCCCGGCCAAGTGCCAGTTCGGCCTGCAACAGATCGATTTCTTGGGACACCGCATAACATCGTGTTATTCACGATAACATTCTGTGATTCTGTGATTCTGTGAACATCGGACGGCGCCGTCCCCTTAATGATGAAGGTGGAAGCGGTTACCTCTTTCCTGCGCCCGCCAACCATCAAGGCCTTGCAAGAGTTCCTGGGGATGGTCAACTTCTATCACCGCTTCGTCCCTAAGGCGGCTCAGCTTATGCAACCCTTGTACGGAGCCCTCAAGGGCAAGTCCAGTAAGGATCCAATCAGCTGGACACCCGAGATGGACCAGGCATTCGTCAACACCAAGAGCACTTTGGCCAACGCAACCATGCTGGCGCACCCACTTCCAGGTGCCACCATCGCCCTTACCACGGACGCGTCAGACTACGCCATCGGCGCAGTGCAAGAGCAGTGGGTCAACAGCACGTGGCAACCGCTGGCGTTTTTCAGCCGTCAACTACGGAAAAATGAAAAAAAATACAGCACCTTCGATCGGGAGTTACTGGCCCTTTTCCTCGCCATTCGCCATTTCTGGTTCTTATTGGAAGGACGTCCCTTCACGGCTTTTGTCGACCACAAGCCTCAACGTTCGCCATGGCCAAGACCGCCGAGCCGTGGTCCGCTCGTCAACAACGTCACTTGACGTTTATTTCCGAATTTACCATGGACGTTCAACATGTGTCTGGTAAGGACAACCTGGTGGCGGATTGCCTCTCCCGTGCGACGGTCCACACGGTTCACCTGGTGATCGACTACACCCTCATGGCTGCAGATCAGGCCTCGGACTCTGAGGCTCAATCATACAGAACCATCCCCTCTAGTTTCCAAGCGACCGACGTCACTTTCCAGGCTACAGGCGCCACGCTCCTTTGCACATCTCCATGGGCGTTCCCCGACCTACCGTGCCGGTCGCATGGCGCCAGAAGGTGTTTGATGCCATACACGGGTTGTCGCACCCTGGGATGAAGGCTTCACAACGGCTTATGTCGGCGAAGTTCGTCTGGAAAGGTATGCACCTTGATGTCCGTGACTGGGCTAATACCTGCGTAGTCTGCCAGAAGGCCAAGGTCCAGCGTCATGTTAAAGCTCCAGTGGCTACGTTCGCTGTTCCGGAGAGTTGTTTCGACCACGTGCATGTGGACCTTGTGGGGCCGCTTCCACCTTCTCAGGGTTACACTCATCTCCTCACCATGGTGGACCGCACCACTAGGTGGCCAGAGGCAATTCCTTTGGTTTCCACCACTTCGGCAGACGTCGCTAGAGCTTTCATCTCCTGTTGGGTTGCCCGTTTCGGGGTACCGGCGGACATCTCTTCCGACCGTGGGCCACAATTTTCCTTGGAGCTTTGGAACGCTGTAGCTCAGGGGCTCGGCACCAAACTTCATCGCACCACCCCCTATCATCCATAGGCGAATGGCCTTTGCGAGCGATTCCACAGGTTGCTTAAAGCTGCCCTTCGGGCCAGTCTTCAAGGTACAGGATGGGTGGACAGACTTCCATGGGTCCTTTTGGGTTTTCGTACAGCGCCCAAAGAAGACCTGCAATCGTCCTCAGCTGAACTCGTCTACGGCCAGCCTCTCCGAGTACCAGGGGATTTCCTCCCTTCTCCCACAGAGCCGTGGTCCGCCTCCCAGCAACTCGTTAGCCACCAGGAAGCGGCCAGATGCTTCGCTCCGGTGCCTACATCAGATCATGGCTTACAGAACTCCCACGTGCCAGCGGAACTGAAGAATGCTGAGTATGTATTCATCCGCCACGACGCTCACCGGGATCCGCTCAAGCCCCCTTGCACTGGTCCTTTCCGCATCATCGAACCAGGAGACAAATCCTTTTCGGTCGACATCGGAGGAAAGCCAGATCACATTTCGGTGGACCGACTGAAGCCGGCTCACCTGGACCTGGACCGCCCAGTCATCGCCGCTCAACTGCCGAAACGTGGCCGACCGCCCGCAGCCACCATGCCAGATCAACCAAAGCCACCCGCCAACTCGACCACGCTCGCCGCGCCTGCTCAACCACAATCGCCTGCCAGCTCGACCACCAGTCATCAACTTCCTCTGCCAGGTTATCGAAGTCGATCAGACAGACTTGTCAGACCTCCCCCTCGTCTCACTTTTTCTGTTAAAGACAATTCTGGGGGGGTGTATGTGGCGGAGCCACCAAAGGACTCAGAGCGGTTGTACATAATTCCTTTAACAGCAATGTAGTTACTGCCTGTGTCTGTACCTTTAATTACACTGTTTAACTGTACTATGTCTAGTTACCTTTACAGCGCGGTTTCAACGTGATGACGTCATGCCGTTAGTCACGTGATTCCCCAATGGCGGGAAGAACGTGATGACATCATGACATCAGCTTTCAGACCAGAGGATCAGTCCTCGTGGAGCCTTCAATGAGAGCAGACCTGTATTCGATGTATTCCAGCAGTTTCCAGTTAAAACCTGTTTTGTTCCATTAAAGTTCGTTATTTTGATTGCCTGAGTTGAACTCAGTCTTTTCGTTAGGAACCTTCATTCCTACAATAAGTTAATTACTACCAAACAACCTCTCTGGCACCAAAAATTTAATTTTACAAGTGTGGAGTCTCATTCCTTCAGAAGTTGCTGTCTGATTTTTTTTTTAATTTTCTTTTGTCTCTCTCTCTCTTAATCTCCTATTTCTTTCCCTCTCTTCATTTCACTTTCTGTAGATGATTTTTACATCGAATTAAATGTTCTAATTCACACTTCCTGATTTAGACTCTGCGGGGGTAATTTTAACCCCCCAAAATCAGTGGGTTTGGTTTGGGTCTGAGGTTAAAAATCTGAAACAGGATCCCAACCCACAGCGAATCTGCCCACTTCCGGTTTTAATGGAGGCTCGCAGGAGGCGGGTCAGTCATTGAAACCTTTTAAGGAGGCTGTGTGCCTCCATTTTAACACTGATTCTATTTTTAACCACAGTCAGCCGGAATTCCCAGGCCTCGGGAATCCAAGCAGGGTAAAATGAGGCTAGAAGGGCTGGATCCATAAGGTAAGTGCCTTTACAGCACCACCTGTGGACCAGGAGGAGTAGGAGTGTTTCCTCCAGCTCCAACAAGCTACCCAGTAAACAACACCCACCGCTGCCCCCCCCCATGATTTGTCTGCTCGCTCCTGTGATCGGACCCACACCCCCCAAAAACAATCTGCTCACACACATAAGCGATGACAGATTATGTCACGTGCCGCAAGATGACCTGCCGTTAACCTCCAGGACAAACACAGCACTGCCTGTTGTAGTCAAGGTTGCTGCAGCTAAAATTTGGGATATATTCAGAAAAGATCCAGCAGCTCAAAAATGGGCATCCATGAAGCGCTGTGGGCCATCAGCAGCAGAATTGTACTCCACAAAATGTAACCTCATGCACAGTGGTATACAGTCACGAGGGAGTGGCCCTGGGAGTCCTCAACGTTGACTCCGGACCCCATGAAGTCTCATGGCTTCAGGTCAAGCATGAGCAAGGAAACTTCCTGCTGATTACCACCAACCGCCCTCCCTCTTCTGATGAATCAGTACTCCTTCATGTTGAACACCACTTGGAAGAAGCACAGAGGGTAGCAAGGGCACAGATTGTACTCTGGGTGGGGGACTTCAATGTCCATCACCAAGAGTGGCTCGGTAGCACCAATACGGACTGAGCTGGCCGAGTCCTGAAGGACATAGCTGCCAGACTAGGACTGTGGTAGGTGGTGAGAGAACCAACATGAGGGAAAAACCTACTTGACCTCATCCTCTCCAATCTACCTTTCGCAGATGCATCTGTCCATGACATCATTGGTAGCAGTGACCACCGCACAGTCCTTGTGGAGACAAAATCCCATCTTCACACTAAGGACACCCTCCATTGTGTTATGTGGCACTACCTTCATGCAAAATGTGATAGATTCAGAACAGAACTAGCAGCTCAAGACTGGGCATCCATGAGGCGCTGTGGGCCATCAGCAGCAGCACAATTGTATTCCACCACAATCTGTAACCTCATGGCCCGGCATATCCCACACCCTACCATTACCATCAAGCTAGGGGACCAAACCTGGTTCAATGAGGAGCGCAGAAAAGCATGCCAGGAGCAGCACCAGACGTATCTAAAAATGAAGTGCCAACTTTGGGAAGCTGCAACATAGGACTACATGCATGCTAAACAGTGGAAACTACATGCTGTAGACAGATCTAAGTGATCCCACAATCAACGGATCAGATCAAAGCATTTGAAGAAATATTTCATAATTCTCAACAAAAATACATTCCATTGAGAAACAAAAACTCCACAGGAAAAATAATCTAACTAAAGAAGTTAAGGATAGCATTAGATTGAAAGAAGAAGCTTATAATGTTGCGAAGAATAGTAGTAAGCCTGAGGCTTGGGAGAGTTTCAGAAACCAGCAAAGGATGACCAAAGAAATGATGAAAAGGGAAAAAATAGAATGAGTGAAAACTAGCAAGAAATATAAAAGCAAATTGTAAGAGCTTCTACAAGTATGTAAAAAGGAAGAGAGTTGCAAAAGTAAATGTTGGTCCCTTAGAGGCTGAGACAGGAGAAATTATTATGGGAAATAAAGAAATGGCAGAAATGTTAAACAAATATTTTGTATCTGTCTTCACTATAGAAGACACAAAAAGCATACCAAAAATGGTGGGGAACCAAGGGTCTAATGAGGGTGAGGAACTTAACATAATTAATATTGTAATGATCAGTAACATGTCATTCTAGAGTGGTACACTAGGTGGAGCTGTATGTTTAGTAAGGGGCTACCCACAAGGCAGTAGTCAAGATGGATGCCAGTACACTAGTCCACATGGCTGAATAAATGACTAGCTCAAGCTAGCTGTTCATAATGAAAACGTCTATTTATTTATTTATGAACATAACATGGTACCATGATTGGTAATATCTGCTGAATATTGTGAAACACGACATGGAGAATTTGAAGCCACCGGAGGGTTTGAAACTCATGGGGAATGTCGAATGCAATTGGCGGACTTTCAAACAACAATTCAAACTCTACATTGCTGCCATCGGGTTCGATACGAAGCCAGACGCAAGGAAAATAGCATTACTGCTCACGGTTGCAGGCCCACAGGCGATAGAGGTATTTAATACGTTTGTATTTGATCAAGAGGAGGACAGAGAAAAGATGGACGATGTGCTAAAGAAGTTTGATACACATTGGTGCAGTAATTCCAGTCCCAATGCGTGAGTACGGACGGTGTACTCACGCGTGGGCCCATTGGAAGTGCCGGATTCCAGCATGCACAGCGCATGCGCGGGAAACCGGCATTTCCTCTCCATTGAACTAAGGGGTTAAGAGGTCCAACGCGTGCGCGCAGGACTCTGCGCGCACGCGTTGAACTTCCTTCGTTTAGACAGGTTTGCGCGTGTGCAAGGGCCTGGACTTTTTGGAAATGAAAAAAGGAGGTGTAAGCAGTGGTTTCTTGAAGGTTAAGTGGTCTATTATTTAAAATTATTACATTTTTTCCACAGCTTCATTGTTTTTAAGGACTTTACAGTAACGTAAGCTTATTTTTAGACCCGAATTCATTAAAAAAAAAATCAAAAATTTTATTAATTGTTTTAAATAGTTTTTTAAACTTATTTATAGTTTATTTAATTATTGGGATGTTGTTTAAAATTTTTAATTAAAGTTTAACTAGTCTTTTGGGCGCCCGTACTTTTCATGAGTTTGACAGTCTTTACTATCAAACTCATGAATGAGTTTCCCCTCCCCTGATTGGCTGCAGAGTGCTCACCTGATCCCAGCCGGCACATCGCACTAACTACGCCGCTGGATCAGGTAAGCACATCGCGCCGACATCGGAAAAGGGCCTGTGACAGGAAATGCAAGCAGGCCCGGGCTTCAGATGTCAGCGCGCAGGGTGAGTGCAGATCGGGGGCTTGCACGCGCGGCATGCACCCGATCCTAATTTCTGGCCCATTGTTCTCCCAAAAAGAACGAGACCTATGAGAGGAACGTGTTCCGTTCACGGACACAGCAGCAAAATGAGACTTTTGATAGCTTTGTGACCGATCTGAAACTGAAAGTACAGACATGTAATTTCTCTGAGCTGAAATCATCCATGATTCGTGACCAGATTGTGTTTGGTATTCATGATAAGAAAGTCAGGGAACGTTTGTTGAGAGAAACCGAACTAACATTGGAGGATGCTGTGAAAATATGCCATGCCAGTGAGCTAGCTCAGAAGCACGCGAAGACTTTCAGTGAAAATAATAATAATGCGACTGTAATGAGTGACTGTGCTGCTGTCGGTGCTGTGTTCTGCAAGGGGAAAAACCATCAGCAGAACAGAAATGCAAAGCAATGGAACTTTTAATTGTAAACGCTGTGGTTACCAGCACCAGTCAAGACAATGCCCAGCGTTTGGAAAAATGTGCACAAAATGTAATGGAATGAATCACTTTGCCAAACAATGCTCTTCAAAAGTAAAAACAAAGAAAGGGCAACAAGTTAATGTGATTGAGGACACTGATTTAAGTGAGACATTTTTTGTAGGAATGGTGTCATGTGACAATATCGAAAAGGATACAGAAAATGTGCAGCCCTCAGGAATGGACAATGCTGAACATAAAGTTAATGCAGTAAAAGAGGACAAATGGATAATGCCACTGCATGTAAATGGAGCATTAGTTACATTGAAACTAGACACTGGGGCAAAAGCAAACTTAATCAGTATGAGTGGCATTAAAAATATGAAAGAAAAGCCCAAAATACAGAAAAAGTCAGTACTACTGAAGAACTATAATGGACAGAAAATAGATAGCTTAGGTGTATGCACACTCAAAGTGACAGTCAAAGACAAAGTGCATCATCTCATGATTTCTGTTGTGGCTGAAGGACTTGATTCACTACTAGGTGACAAAGCTTGTGAGGACTTAGAACTGGTCAAGAGAGTCTACCGTATAAACTGTGCCATAAGCAGACCAGATGACTCAGTGGATTCTGTAGTGAGTAATTTCCAGGATGTGTTCAAAGGATTTGGAGTTCTACCATTCACTTACAAGATCCAGCTAAAGGAGGATGCTCAGCCAGTGGTACATGCTCCACGGAGAGTTCCAGCACCCCTGCGTGACCGGCTCAAGAAAGAACTGGACAGAATAACCACACTAGGAGTCATCAGGAAAGTCAAAGAGCCAACAGACTGGGTTAACTCCATGGTATGTGTAAAGAAAAAGAACAATGATCTAAGAGTATGCATGGATCCAAAGGACTTAAATGCAAACATAAAACGTGAATACTACCAGATTCCCAAGCGAGAAGAAATCACCAGTGAAATGTCAGGTGCCAGATACTTCACAAAGCTCGATGCCTCACAAGGATTTTGGCAACTAAAACTGGATGAAGAGAGCACCAAATACTGTACCTTCAACACACCATTTGGCAGGTATTGTTTCCTCAGAATGCCTTTCGGGATAATATCTGCATCTGAAATCTTTCATAGAGCGATGGAACACATAATTGAAGGTCTGGAAGGAGTTTGGGTCTATGTTGATGACATCATCATCTGGGGCTCAACACTGAAAGAACACAATGAGAGACTGACTAAAGTGCTACAGAGCATACGCCGGAATGGACTGAAGCTCAACAAAGCCAAGTGTCAGTTTGGCGTCCAGGAAGTCACTTTCCTAGGAGATAATCTATCTGGTAAAAGAATAGAGCCAGATATGGAAAAAGTAAACGCCATACTCAACATGCCCTGACCCACTGACAAAAAAGGAGTGCTACACATCATGGGGATGATAAACTTCATTGGAAAGTTCATTCCTAACTTGTCAGCCAAGACAGCCTGTCTGCGAGACCTGCTACATAAAACAAATGAGTTCGCATGGACAGAAAGACATGAACAAGAGTGGATGAACCTCAAAACAGTGCTGACAACCACACCTTTACTCACCTTCTTTGACCCAACAAAGAGAATCAAAGTGTCAACGGATGCATCAAAAGATGGCCTAGGCGCGGTCTTGCTACAAGCAGAGGGTGAAGATTGGAAGCCTGTTGCCTATGCCTCCAGCTCTATGACTGACTCGGAGTGTCGATACGCCCAGATTGAAAAGGAATGTCTAGGCTTGGTAGTTGGACTAGAAAAGTTCCATGGCTACATATATGGACTTCCCACCTTCACAGTTGAGACAGACCACTGCACACTGGTTGCCATCATAAAAAAAAACCTGAATGAGATGTCTCCAAGGATTCAACGACTCATGATGAAGCTGCAAAGATATGACTTTGAACTGATCTACACATCAGGCAAACACATAGGCCTAGAAATTCGGTATAGCCGCGTTTGGGGTGCTAGTCCTTGTTGTGTATGTACCTTTAAGAGAAGAACTGATTCTATACTGCAGTACCGGCAGTGACCACCCCTGTATATAAAGCCATAGCAGGCTTCTGTACGTCAGTCTTGAGTTCCCCTCTGTTCAGTAAATACCTGTTTTATTGTTCTCCTGCAGACCGAGTATTATTGATACCCGTGGACACTACACTGGCGACGGGCAGGTTCGAACTCACCTGCAGTACTGCATCACCTCACAGGGATCTTTTCCCTGAAGAGAAGCTTCTTGGAGGTTGAAGTCAGAACGGCGGGCGTCGACCGCGGGCAACCGCCCAGGGATCCATCGGAGAGTTGCAGGGGAGGCTGTGGAGAGCTGGGCCTGGCTCCCCAGTCGAGGTGTTCCAGCAAGTCGTGCTGGTAGCAGGTAGTGCGCTGACCCTTCCGGACTGCGGCGGGCTCGGGCTCGATCGAGCGGCTCTGCAAAGGGGCCATGCAGCGTCGTCGGGAGGAAGAGAGAGAGAGAGGGTGGAGCGCACAGGGCGCAGTCGGTGCTCAAGAACCGGGCAGCGTGGAGAGGATAGAATGAGGGGAAGGAAAAGTGATACGCGCCAAAGCCGCGGGTCGCCGCCATTACCCTGTAGAATGCTAGGAGCAGCGTGGCAGCAACGGGAAGAAGGAAAAGCGCGGGAGGCGCCATTTTATTCCATTGGGGAAGAAGGAAAAGCGCGGGAGGCGCCATTTTATTCCATTGGGGAAGAAGGAAAAGCGCGGGAGGCGCCATTTTATTCCATTGGGGAAGAAGAAAAAGCGCGGGAGGCGCCATTTTAAACCACCCAAGATGCCGAAGAGTGGCAGTATCACTGCTTTCGACAATGAGGTAGAAGACTGGACCACGTATGTGGAGAGAATTGAAGTGTACTGCGAGGCAAATGAGGTGGCCGATGGAAAGAAGGCGTCGGTATTATTAAATTTGATGGGCGCGAGAACGTACGGCCTATTGCAGAATTTAATTACCCCAGCTAAACCAATGGAGAAAAGTTTTGATGAGATTGTTAATATCTTACAGGAACACCTAAACCCTACACCGCTGCTGATAGCAGAAAGATTCAAGTTCCATAAAAGAAATCAGCACAAAGATGAAAGCAATGCTGACTATCTTATGGAACTACGCAAGTTATCGAAGCACTGCCAGTTCGGAGCAGGAGTGGCAGACACCTTACGGGATAAGTTTGTCTGCGGGCTCCAGAGTGAAGGAACCCAGAAACGACTACTTTCGGAAAAGGACCTGACGCTAGAACAGGCTTTCAGCGTGGCAGTATCCTATGAAGCAGCAGCACGGGGAGCTGCGGAAATACAACAGAAACCACAGGAATACAGCACTAACAAAATGGCGTATGGAGCAGAAAAGTGCTATCGCTGCGGCAGAACAACCCATGATCAGAAGGACTGCTGGGTTAAGGACAAAGTATGCAGGCAATGTGGGAAAATGGGACATATAGCAAGAGTCTGCAAGTCGGGAAAGAAAACCAACACTACAAGAACTACTAAGGAAAAGTACAAGAAAGTAAAGAAATTGACAGACAGTAGTTCGGAAGATCAGGAGAGTGATAAGGACTCCGGGAGCAGGAGACTAAGTTGTCTAAAGTTACACAACGTGATCGCAAAGGAGGATCACCGAACCATTTGGGTCACCCTCATGATAGCAGGGTCCCCAGTAAAGATGGAATTGGACACAGGATCAGCCCTAACTGTCATGAATCGACAAGACTATGAGCGGCTATTCTCACACATACCCTTGAAGGACACGTCCATTGTATTGAAGACATACACGGGGCAAAAAGTCTACCCCAGAGGAAAAATAAGGGTGCCAGTTGAATACAACGGCAAGGAAACACAGAAACTGTATCTATATATACTACCAGATGGAGGACCACCATTATTGGGACGTGAATGGATCCGAAAAATACAATTGGATTGGCATTCCATTCAGGCGCTAACTGTGACTGATAAAAAGGATGATGACGTCACACCTGGACGACTGTCAAAGATTCTAACTGACGCGAAAGAGGTGTTCCAACAAGGACTTGGGACTCTAAAAGGAGTAACGGCAACGATAAAAATCAAAGATAACGCAAACCCAAAATTTATTAAGGCCAGACCGGTATCTTACGCGATCCGCCCAGCCGTTGAAGCAGAGCTGGAGAGTCTGGAGCATTCGGGTGTGCTGTCCAAGGTAGACTGGAGCGAGTGGGCCACACCCATCGTTCCTGTAATGAAGAAATCATTGAGCAGCACGCCTGGGGAACCGAAGAAGGTTCGCATCTGTGGGGACTTCAAGGTAAGTATGAACCCAGTCCTGCATAGAGTGCAATATCCACTTCCACGGATAGAAGATATTTTCGCCTCACTATCTGGAGGGAAACGCTTTACAAAGATTGATCTGGCCCAAGCGTATCTACAAATGGAGGTGGAAGAAGCATCTAGGAAATACCTCACGATAAACACTCACAAAGGCCTTTACCAGTGCAATCGACTGGTATTCGGGGTAGCATCAGCCCCGGCTATTTGGCAGAGGGCGATGGAACAAGTCCTGCAAGGGATCCCGGGGACACAGTGTTATTTGGACGACATCCTGGTTACGGGCAAAAATGACAGTGAACACCTTGCCAACCTGGAGCAGGTGCTCACGAGATTACAGGAATGAATATGGGCTACGAGCCAACCGCCCCAAATGCGAGTTCTTCAGGAGACAAATCTCGTATTGTGGCCACATGATTGATGAGGAAGGGTTGCATAAGTTGCCGGACAAGATTGAGGCTGTAGTCAAGGCTCCAGTACCGGAAAATGTGTCGCAACTGAGGTCGTTCCTCAGGTTGGTGAACTACTACCATAAGTTCTTGCCGAATTTATCTACAATTCTGCACCCACTGAACGCCCTGCTGCAAACTGGAGTAACATGGAAATGGAGTGATGAGTGTAAGCGTGCCTTTCAGAAATGTAAATGCCTAATCACTTCGAAAGAAGTATTGGCCCACTACAATCCAACACTACTGATTCGGTTAGCATGTGATGCGTCTCCCTATGGCATCGGAGCGGTGCTGTCACACAAATTCCGTGACGGTTCAGAGAGGCCAATAGCCTTTGCGTCGCGCTCGTTAACCTCAGCCGAGCGTAACTACGCCCAGATTGACAGGGAGGCCCTCAGCCTGGTGTGGGGGGTGAAGAAGTTCAATCACTTTCTGCACGGGCAGAAATTCACCCTACTGACTGATCATCAGCCCCTGGTCTCCATTTTTAACCCAAAGAAGGGCGTTCCAGTGATGACGGCGCAACGGCTGCAAAGATGGTCACTTTTTCTAGGGGCACATCAGTACGACATAGAGTACAAGGGTACGAAACAGCATGGAAATGCTGATGGGCTGTCGCGCCTACCGTTGCCTACGGTAGAGGAAGCACCTGCAGTGGACCCTGTTGAGATATTCCATGCGACCATAGTTGAATGTCTACCTGTTACAAACTCAAGTATAGAGAAGGAAACCCGAAATGACCCGACACTCTCTCGGGTCTATGATTTGACGGTGAAGGGATGGCCAGCACATGGCGACTCACTGTTGCCAGCATTCTCGCCAAGGAGAGAACAGCTGTCAGTGTGCCGGGGGACCTTGATGTGTGGATCCCGAGTGGTAATTCCACCCAAGTTGAGAGATAGAGTGCTCAATGAGCTTCATGAGGGTCATCTGGGAGGGGTAAAAATGAAGAGCCTAGCCAGGGAGTTTGTGTGGTGGCCGGGAATCGATAAAGAAATCAAGGATATGACCAAGAGATGCACAGGATGCCAGAAGGTCCAAAACGCTCCACCACAGGCCCCGCTACATCCATGGGAGTGGCCCTCATCTCCATGGCAACGGGTACACATTGATTTTGCTGGTCCATTTATGGATTCAATGTTTTTAATCGCCGTGGATGCCCATTCGAAATGGCCAGAGGTCATCAAAATGTCCTCCACCACCACGGAGAAAACTATTGCAGTCCTACAGACCATCTTCGCCAGGAATGGCTTGCCAGAACAGATTTGCTCCGACAATGGGCCACAGTTTGTGTCAGAGGATTTCCAGAGGTTTCTGAGGAATAATGGGGTGAAGCATTACACATCTGCCCCATATCATCCAGCCACAAATGGATTGGCTGAGAGGTTTGTTCAGACCTTTAAAAAGGCAATAAAGGCAATGCATAATGATGACATACCACTACAACACAAGGTGGATAATTTCTTGTTTGCTTACCGGAATGCGACACATGCAGTCACCAACCAAGCTCCAGCCATAATGTTCTTCAACCGAAGGCTAAGATGTCGCCTGGATTTGCTCAAACCAAACATAAGACGAGATGTTGAGGATAAGCAATTCCAGCACATAAATGAGAAGCCAACCAGGAGCTTCAAGATAGGGCAACCAGTCTTGGCCCGCGACTACCGAACAGAAAAATGGCAGCCAGAAACGATATGCACACAGCAGGGACCACTAATGTACACAGTGGACGTTGGAGAGAGCATCGTGAGACGCCATGCTGACCAGATTCTAGAGTCACAGGAACAAGCCAAACCCATACTACGAGCAGGTGCACCTGGTAATCAACCCGAAGTACAGATTGCGTCTACCTCAGAAGCAGTGGTATTGGAAGCTGACGAACCAACCAATGACAATGAGCCAGAATCAACTCCGCTGCAAGAACAGGATACTCGAGAAAGGCGCTATCCAGTCAGGATCAGGAAGCCTCCTCAAAGACTGAACTTATAAATGATTATTTCAGTTGATGTATATAGTACAGAGAAAATTGTAATTGTAATTAGTTATTATTTAGTTGTTAAATGAGTGTTATGTACTCTTTATCTAAAAGGGGAGGAATTGTTGTGTATGTACCTTTAAGAGAGAACTGATTCTATACTGCAGTACCGGCAGTGACCACCCCTGTATATAAAGCCATAGCAGGCTTCTGTATGTCAGTCTTGAGTTCCCCTCTGTTCAGTAAATACCTGTTTTATTGTTCTCCTGCAGTCCGAGTATTATTGATACCTGGACACTACAGTCCTGGCGATGCGCAAAGTTTAGCGCCAGGCGCAATTTAGCGCCACCTAGCGCGATATTGGGCTGCAGCACCCCTAAAGGTGATTGCGGCGCTAAATCAGGCACTGCACGCTACTTTTAAGGCGCTTACCCGGCGGCGCAACCCAATTTCGCGGCGGCGGGGTGCAGTGAGGGTGCTGTCAATAATCACTTTCCCTGCGACACAGTGGCGCCGGCCAGCTCTTAAAGGGGCAGGTCAATTGGCATCACCAGACACACTCACTGCCTTGTAGGCCTTCAAAGTGGTGGGAGCTTACCTGTGGCGCACCAGCCTAGCAAGACATGGAAAGGGTGAGGCAGAGGGCGGAATGCCTCACTGATGGGGCATTGGATGCTTTGGTTGGCGCAGTGGAATCAAGGCCAAGGAAGATGGTCGGAATGTGATTTATGTTTTGGACAGTCTCCCGGGTGTGAGAGGCAGTTATGTGTCAGTGTATTAGTTTTGCTTTCTGTTGCCATAGCTTTCTCATGTTTCAAGGAACCACATTTCGTGTAATGAAACACTTTCTTCATTTACAATGGCCATGCCTTCTATTTATATGCATCTTGCCCTCCACAGGCTTGGGGGTATCAGACCGGTTCCATTCATGTTCTTGGAATGGCAGCAAGCATTCCGTGAGAGGGGCATAGAAGCTACTTCTGATCAGCCTCTGACGCGCAGCCTGAGAAGAGCCGCTCGCGTAGAAGCTCAGGCTAGCAGGCATCTTCTCAGCCACCGACAGAGATGTCCTGCACCTTATCTGAGGCTGCAGATCTGGCTGAAGCAGCTGGCATAGCTCAGTCACCACCTCCTTTCTAAATCGCAGCCTTCTGACACACTGCTCCTCCGGCATGTTCATGTAGGAAAAATGCTGTCGGAAAACCCTGCCAGCGTAAGGTCTGTTGTGGCGACGTCTGTTGGCCCTCCTCCGTCTGGCCATGCCCGCCCCCCTCTCCCAGCGTCTCAGTGCCCTTTCCAGATGATTCAGCAGCAGGACATTCCCCTCCAATGCTGCCCCATAATAAGTGCCCACAGGAAGGTTCCCCGTTGTCAAGGCTCACCAACAGCAAGGTGATGGTCAGAAGGCTGAAGATTGTCTGCCTGCGCTGGCTCAGTGGTCAAATGGCTCTCAATGTGCAGCTCAGCAACTCTTTGTAGCTCTTGAGGAAGTTGTGCTCCAGAAATGGCTGCCACTTTTAAACCACACCAGTCCCCTTTAAATAACGCTCCTCCAGCCCGAGAGCGACTTGGTAAGGTCCAGGTAAGCTGTCACTATTAGCGCCAGGCGCTACGGAGGGGGGGTGCCACTGAATTTCCGGTCCGGGGCACCCAAAAGGCGTTGCACACTCAAATGATGTCATAATCAGCCTGCGCCCATGGGCGGGCGCTAACATTTAGCGCCGACGCTAAATGCATGCTCAATATGGGGCGAGGCGCTGCGCCCGCCCGGAAATTGGCTAGCGCCCCACTTCTCGGCCTCTTTAGGTGTTAATCGGTGGCGCTAACAACCGAATTTCTCCCGCTTAGTGTTAGCAGATGCACTATCCCGAGCACCTACAATGAGTCATGTGAGCTCTACTGAGGAAGATGTGGATGTTCATGTGAGTATGGTCACTGCTGCGCTGCCCGTGTCAGACACAAAATCAAAGCAAATAGCAGAAGAAACAGTAAAAGATGTGGCCTAGAAATTGGGTTGGGGCGCCAAAGTGGCGCAAAAGTCGGCTAAGCGCAGGATTTAGCGCAGCGATCGGTGTGATTCCGATCACCAGATATTCAGTTTCAGTGCCGCTCGAGGGAGACGGGGTGAGGCTCGAGGCGCTCCGCGTCCCTCTTAGGGCGCTGAAACTGATTATCGCAGCGCAACGTGCCACAGCACCACATGCTGCGGCACGGCACACTGCGGTACTGCAGGCCTTCCTCCCACTGTTAAGGGGGAGGTGCCTGCAACAGCGCGATCCCCGATCGCGAGTGCCGGCAAATGAGCCCGGCACCAAGGAGAAGTGCCGGGCTCTCGGGAAACAGCCGGCAATGCCGCGGCGGGGGGTGGTTAGGAGGTCGGGGACGGAGGTGCTGGCAGGCGGCCGCCGAAAAAGCGGCCGCCCCGCACCTCCACCTTAACTTGCGCCGCTGCCGGCACAGTAAGGCCCCGTGAACCGGGCGCGGGTAGCGAGCGGCGCAACTGTGGCGTTCGCTACCAAATATCGTGAACGGGGCACGAATGGGGCGCTGCGCACACCGATGATGTCATCGGTGGCGGCGCAGCGCAAATGCCTAATGCCACCATTAGCGCCCCAACTGAATATCGCCGGAGACGCAGCCAGTGGCGCTACAGCCACTGACTGCCTCTTTAGGCGCTAACAGGTGGCGCTACTCACCCAATTTCTCCCCCTCTGTGTTACAAACAGTAACAGAGAACATTCATCATGGTTGGCCAAAAGGTTCCTGTCCAAAGTACTATCACATCAGGTCAGAGTTAAGTGTCGCAAGTGGACTATTACTAAAGCAGAACAGAATAGTCATTCCACAGGCTCTACGTCAAGACATGCTCAAAAGGATTCATGAGGGACAACTCGGAATTGAAAAATGCAAAAGGAGAGCAAGAGACACTGTTTATTGGCCTGGCATAAATAAGGACATTGAGAACATGATAGGCATATGTGAGACATGTCAGAAACACCAAAACAAACAAGCAAAGGAACCAATGATAGTAGCTGACTTATCAACAGCACCATGGCAAAAGGTTGGTATGGACTTCTTTCATTTGAATGGTAAAGACTATCTAATCGTGATTGACTACTATTCTAACTATCCTGAGATGGCGCTGCTCTCAAGCACATCAGCAAGCAGTGTCATAATGCATGTTAAATCAATCTTCGCCAGACATGGAATTCCCAGGATTGCCGTTAGCGACAATGGTCCGTGCTTCAACTGTAAGGAATGGCAACAGTTTGCAGCACATTATGACTTTCAACACATCACATCCAGTCGTCTGTATGCTCAGTTGAATGGTAAGGCAGAGAAAGGTGTTCAAGTTCTCAAACAGCTGCTGAAGAAAGCAACAGAAAGCAAGTCTGATCCTTATCTCGCCCTGCTGAGCTACCGAGCCTCCCCTTTAGACTGTGGTTCTTCACCTGCTGAACTCCTAATGGGTCGCAAGTTGCGCACCACGCTACCCTGCTGTGCAAAAGAAAAGCAGAGCAAGGAACTGAGACAGAGACATCAACTGTTAAAGCTGAAACAGAAATCACACTATGACAAGTCATCCAAAACTCTGAAACCATTGACAAGGGATGATGTTGTCAGGATTGAGGATCCAAATGCATGGAACAGGAAAGCTACAGTTCTTGAGGAAGTAGGACCAAGGTCATACACCATTAGAACTGAGGGAGGACAGATTCTCAGGAGGAACCGCCGTTCCCTCCTGAAAACACAAGAAACTATCCAAGAGCAAATCGATGACAATGCCGCAACTGAATCTTGTCACTCACCACCAGAACAATCTAACACAAACACACATACAGGCTCTCATGAAAACACATCAGACTTACCTGTGCTGAGAAGATCCACATGTGAAGTAAAAAAGCCTGATAGACTTAATCTTTGAGTACAAAGAAAAATATAATAAAAGAATGAAAAGCTTAGAGTTCATAAAGTAAAGCTTTGAAAATGTGTTGACTGTTGTGAAGATGTTTATGTCGTTATGCTTGATTGATATTGATTTTGTTTAACCTCTAAGGAAGGGGGATGTAATGATCAGTAACATGTCATTCTTGAATGGTACACTAGGTGGAGCAGTATGTTTAGTAAGGGGCTACCCACAAGGCAGTAGTCAAGATGGATGCCTGTATACTAGTCCACATGGCTGAATAAATGACTAGCTCAAGCTAGCTGTTCATAATGAAAACGTCTATTTATTTATGAACATAACAAATATAAGTAGAGAAAAAGTACTAGAGAACTAATGGGACTAAAAGCCAACAAATCCCCTGGACCTAATGCCCTATGTCTTTGGGTTCTAAAAGAGATGGCTGAAGAGATAGTGGATGCATTGGTTTTCATCTTCCAAAATTCCCTAAATTCTAGAACGATCCCAGTGGATTGGAAGGTCGCAAATGTAACACCGCTATTCAAGAAAGGAGGGAGAGAGAAAACAGGGAACTACAGGCCAGTTAGCCTGACATCAGTCGTTGGGAAAATGCTGGAAATGATTGTTAAGGAAGTGGTATCAGGGCACTTAGAAAATCAAAACATGATTAGGCAGTGTCAACATGGTTTTATGAAAGGGAAATCATGATTGACAAATGTATTCAAACTTTTTGAGGATGTAACTAGCAGGATAGATAAAGGGGAACCAGTGGATGTAGTATATTTAGATTTCCAAAAGGCATTCGATAAGGTGCCACATAAAAGGTTATTACACAAGATTAGGGCTCATGGGGTTGAGGGTAATATAGTAGCATGGATAGAGGATTGGTTAACGGACAGAAAACAGAGAGTAGGGATAAACAGAACTTTTTCAGGTTGGCAGGCTGCAACTAGTGGGCTGCTGCAAGGATCAGTGTTGGGGCCTCAGCTATTTACAATCTATATTAATGACCTAGATGAAAGGACTGAGTGTAATGTATCCAAGTTTGCTGATGATACAAAGTTAGGTGGGACAGTAAGCTGTGAGGAGAACACAAAGAGTCTGCAAAGGGATATAGGTAGACTAAGTGAGTGGGCAGTAAGGTGGCAGATGGAGGGAAATGTGAGGTTATTCACTTTGGTAGGAAGAATAGAAAAACAGAATATTTTTTAAATGGTGAGAAACTTTCAAATGTTGGTGTTCAGAGAGATCTGGGTGTCCTCGTGCAAGAAACACAGAAAACTAGCATGCAGATACAGCAAGCAATAAGGAAGGCAAATGGCATGTTGGCCTTTATTGCAAGAGGGTTGGAGTATAAGAGTAAGGAAGTCTGGCTACAATTGGGCCATCAGGGCCTTGGTGAGACCATACCTGGAGTACTGTGCACAGTTTTGGTCTCCTTATCTAAGGAAAGATATACTTGCCTTGGAAGCGGTGCAACGAAGGTTCACTAGATTGATTCCTGGGATGAGCGGGCTGTCCTGTGATGAGAGATTGTGGATAATGGGCCTATACTCTCTGGAGTTTAGAAGAATGAGAGGTGATCCCATTGAAACATACAAGATTCTGAAGGAGATTAACAGGGTAGATGCTGAGAAGTTGTTTCCCCTGGCTAGAGTGTCTAGAACTAGGGGGCATAGTCTCAGGATAAGGGGTAGGCCATTTAAGACCGAGCTGACGAGGAATTGCTTCACTCAGAGGGTTGTGAATCTTTGGAATTCTCTGCCCCAGAGGGCTGTGAATGCTGAGTCTTTGTGTATATTTAAGGCTGAGGTAGGTAAATTTTTGGACTCTAGGGGAATCAAGGATATGGAGATCGGGCGCGAGAATGGAGTTGAGGTCGATGATCAGCCATGATCTTACTGACTCGAGACGCCGTATGGCCTACTCCTGCTGCTATTTCTTATTTTCTTATGACACATTCAGTCGTGAATGGTGGTGGACAATTAAACAACTAATGGGAGGAGGGGCTCCGTGAATATCCCCATCCTTAATGGAGCCTAGCAAGCAAGTGCAAAAGACAAGACTAAAGTGTTTGCAACCATCTTCAGCCAGAAAGTGGATGATCCATATCAGCCTCCTCCTGATGTCCCCACCATCACAGAAGCCAGTCTTCAGCCAATTCGATACATGCCACGTGATATCAAGAAACGGCTGAGCGCACTGGATACAGCAAAGGCTATAGGCCCCGACAACATCCCGGCTGTCATGCTGAAGACCTGCACTCCATAAATAGCTGTGCCAAGCTGTTCCAGTACAGCTACAACACCCGACAATGTGGAAAACTGCCCAGGTATGTCCTGTCCACAAAAAGCAGGACAAATCCAATCCGGCCAATTACCGCCCCATCAGTCTACTCTTAATCATCAGCAAAGTGATGGAAGATGTTGTCAACAGTGCTATCAAGCGGCACTTACTCACCAATAACCTGCTCAACAATACTCAGTTTGGGTTCTGCCAGGACCACTCAGCTCCAGACCTCATTACAGCCTTGGTTCAAACATAGACAATGAGCTGAATTCCAGAGGTCAGGTGAGAGTGACTGCCCTTGACATCAAGGCAGCATTTGACTGAGTGTGGCATCAAGGAACCCTAGTAAAATTGAAGTCAATGGGAATCAGGGGGACAATGCTCCACTGGCTGGAGTCATACCTAGCACAAAGGAAGATGGTTGTGGTTGTTAAAGGTCAATCATCTCAGCCCCAGGACAACACTGCAAGAGTTCCTCAGGGCAGTGTTCTAGGCCCAGCCATTTTCAGCTGCTTCAATGTCCATCCTTCCATCATAAGGTCAGAAGTGGGGATGTTCGTTGATGATTGCACAATGTTCAGTTCCATTTGCAACTCCCCAGATAATGAAACAGTCCATGCCCGCATGCAGCAAGGCCTGGACAACATTCAGGCTTGGGCTGATAAGTGGCAAGTAACATTCATGCCACACAAGTGCCAGGCAATGACTATCTCCAACAAGAGAGAGTCTAACCACCACCCCTTGACATTAAATGGCATTACCATCGCCAAATCCCCCACTATCAACATCTTGGGGTCACCATTGACCAGAAGCTTAACTGGACCAGGCACATAAATACAGTGGTTACAAGAGCAGGTCAGAGGCTGGGTATTCTGCAGCGAATATCTCACCTCCTGGCTCCCCAAATCCTTTCCACACAAGTTAAGAGTGTGATGAAATACTCTCCACTTGCCTGGATGAGTGCAGCTCCAACACCACGCAAGAAGCTTGACATCATCCAGGAGAAAGCAACCCGCTTTATCGGCACCCAATCCACCACCTTAAACATTCATTTCCTCCACAATCGGCGCACCGTGGCTGCAGTGTGTACCATCTACAAGATGCACTGCAGCAACTCGCCTAGGTTTCTTTGGCAGCACCTCCCAAACCCGTGACCTCTAGCTAGAAGGAAAAGGGCAGCAGGCACATGGGAACATCATCACCTGCAAGTTCCCCTCCAAGTCACACACCATCCTGACTTGGAAATATATCGCCCTTCCTTCATCATCGCTGGGTCAAAATCCTGGAACTCCCTCCCTAACAGCACTGTGGGAGTACTTTCACCACACGGACTGCAGCAGTTCAAGAAGGTGGCTCACCACCACCTTCTCAAGGGCAAATAGGGATGGGCAATAAATGCTGGCCTTGCCAGCAATGCCCACATCCCAGGAACGAATAAAAAAAAGCTTTGCGCTTTTCTGCCTCTGGCTCCTTCCAGGCCGATATAGAGCACATCAAAAAAATTTTGCTAAACTGCAATCATACATTTATTAAGCCAGAGCATACATTAAGTACACAGAAAGCAGGGGAGTGCATGATAAGAGAGAATACAAAAAGATTAGGAGAGAAGTCAAAAAAACAATTGGGGAGGCAAAGTGGAACTATGAAATTAAATTATCAAGGAACATAAAACAAAATAGTGAAATATTTTATAGGCACATCAATAAAAAAAGGAAAGTTGGGATGGGAATTGGGCCATTAAGAGATAGTCAGGGTAATACCAGAGGTAACGATAGAGAGATGGCAGAAATATTAAATAATTATTTTGCTTCAGTATTTACCGGGGAGATAGAACAGGTGGACATGACATTGGATGATGAGTTTAGTAATAAGATAAGTGCATTTAAAATAAAAAAGGGGATATATTAAATTAATTAATCAAACTCAAAGAGGATAAAACCCCTGGTCCGGATGGATTGCATCCACGCATTTTAAAAGAATCTAGGGAAGAGATAGCAGAGGCATTACTACACATGTTTAATAATTTGTTAGAAAAAGGTATAGTGCCAGAGGACTGATGGAAAGCGAACATAATACCGATATTTAAGAAGGGGGATAGAACATGTCCAGGGAATTATAGACCAGTCAGCTTAACATCCGTGGTAGGAAAAATAATGGAATCCCTACTAAAGGAGAAAACGGAAGAACATCTAGAAACCAAAAATATAATAATGAATAGTCAACATGGATTTCAAAAGGGAAAGTCTTGCTTGACCAACCTTTTTGAATTTTTTGAAGAGGTAACAGAGAGAGTAGACAATGGTAATGCAGTAGATGTGATTTATCTGGATTTTCAAAAGGCCTTCGATAAGGTACCCCATAATAGACTGATGAAAAATGTCAGAGAATGCGGAGTCAGGGGGCAAGTAACAGAATGGATTGCTGGTTGGCTTCAGGACAAAAAGCAGAAAGTAGGGGTAAAGGGTAGCTATTCACAGTGGCAGAAGCTGGGTAGTGGTGTTCCACAAGGATCAGTGCTGGGACCACTGCTGTTCACAATTTACATTAACGATTTAGACTTAGGAATCAAAAACACAATTTCTAAATTTGCAGATGACACCAAATTGGGCGGGACAGTCAATACTGAGGAGAACTGCAACAAGTTACAGGAGGACATTAATAAACTTGCAGAATGGGCATATAATTGGCAAATGAAGTTCAGCACCGATAAATGTGAGGTATTACATTTTGGTAGGAAGAATAGGGAGCTCACTTATCACTTGGAGGGTGCAAGTCTAGATGGGGTGGAGGAACAAAGGGATCTAGGAATACAAATACACAAATCACTAAAAGTTGCGACACAGGTTAGCAAGGCCATAAAAAAAGCAAACCAAGCACTAGAGTTTATATGTAGAGGAGGCTAAACAAGCATATGGGAGAAAGGGAATAGAGGGTTATGCTGATAGATTTAGATGAAGAAAGACAGGAGGAGGCTCGTGTGGAGCATAAACGCCGGCATGGACTGGTTGGACCAAATGGCCTGTTTCTGTGCCGTATATCCTATGTAATCCTATGTAAACTTCCATCACTTTCCCCATGGTTATCCAGACACAGTTGCTGAAGGTCCTGCTTTTGCTTTGACTGCTGGATTTAGCAACACATGTTGCCATGCATGCTCTGCTCACATTAGTGGAGCCTTCATGAATGGCAATGATTTTCATTCCAGCAATATGACTCTTAGTGTAAAGTCTCTGGGTTATATGGTGAATTAATACACAGACTACAAGAGTAACTTTAACAGGACTTTACTATTCGAAGGTCAGGGCGAATCTGCCCAATAAATCCTTACACAGCACTTATATACCGGTGTGGTCACCACCGGTATTACAGTATACAGTAGCCAAGATAAAGTAGTGCAACCCTTAAAATAGTTCTCTTAAAGGTGGAACGTTACATACACTACAATCCTCCCTTTTTAGGTTAACAATATATACATATTCCCATTAATATAACATCTTAACATATATACAACTTTATGTGAAACAGTTCACAGATTCAGTCTCTCTGGAGGCTTCCGGACTCTGTCCGGATAACGCCTCGGTGGTGTAGTCATTTTTGGTGGTGTAGTAGGTTCTTCTGGCAAGGTCGATTCGGCTTGAAGGACCGTTTCAGGTTCATCGGATTCCAGTATTACCGGATCGGAGGTAGATGCTCTGGGTATCTCTGCTTCAACATTAGACGTATAGAGTTGTGGAGTAGGTTGGGCCTTTGTGGATGATTCTATGATCTGGTCAACATGGCGCCTTATTATGCTTTCACCAATGTCCACGGTATACATCAACGGTCCTAGCCTTTTTCCAATAGTTCCCGGCTGCCATTTCTCGGTATGGTAGTCCCGGGCCAAAACTTGTTGACCTATCTGAAAGGATCTAGTTGGCCTTTCATTCATGCCTTGAAATTGCCGGTTCTCTACGTCCCTTCTGACGTTTGGCTTAATCAAATCCAGCCGGCATCTTATTCTTCTATTGAAAAACATCATGGCGGGAGTTTGGTTTGTGACCGCATGTGTTGCATTCCTGTACGCCAACAAGAAGTTATCTACCTTATGTTGTAGATTTATGTCTTCATTACCCATGGCCTTTATGGCCTCTTTGAAGGTCTGGACAAACCTTTCAGCTAATCCACTGGTGGCGGGATGGTATGGGGCGGACGTATAGTGCTTGACCCCATTGCTTTTTAAGAACTTCCTGAATTCTTCGGACACAAATTGCGGTCCATTATCAGAACAGATCTGTTCCGGCAGCCCATTCCTGGCAAATATGGTCCTTAATACTGTGATGGTTTTTTCTGTGGTGGTGGAGGACATTTTTATTACCTCCGGCCACTTGGAGTGTGCATCCACCGCGATTAAAAACATTGAGTCCATAAATGGACCAGCAAAGTCGATATGTACCCTTTGCCATGGAGATGAGGGCCACTCCCATGGATGCAGAGGAGCTTGTGGTGGCGCGTTTTGGACCTTCTGGCATCCTAGACAGCTCTTGGTTATTTCTTCGATGTCTCCATCAATAGCTGGCCACCACACAAACGCTCTGGCTAGGTTCTTCATTTTCACTCCACCCAGATGCCCCTCGTGAAGCTCCTTTAGTACTTTCTGCTGGAGTTTGGGTGGAATCACCACTCTAGATCCACACATCAAGGTTCCTCGGCACACTGACAGCTGTTCTCTTCTGTGCGAAAACGCTGGCAGCATTGGTTCGCCATGTACTTGCCATCCCTCCACCGTTAAATCGTAGACTCGTGAGAGAGTCGGGTCATTTCTTGTTTCCTTTTCGATCGTGGAATTTGTTACTGGTAGACATTCCATTATGGTTGAGTGGAACATCTCCACTGGGTCCACTGTAGTCGCCTCTTCTTCCACTGGCAACGGTAGGTGCGATAACCCATCAGCATTTCCATGCTGTTTGGACCTTTTGTATTCGATGTCATATTGGTGTGCCCCTAGTAGAACGGACCACCTCTGTAGCCTTTGTGCTGTCATAGTGGAAACAGCCTTGTTAGGGTTGAATATGGACACCAACGGCTGGTGGTCTGTCAGCAATGTAAACTTCTTGCCCTGCAGGTAATGATTGAATTTCTTTACTCCCCACACAAGGCTGAGAGCCTCCCGATCTATCTGAGCATAATTTCGCTCAGCGGAGGTCAATGATCGGGACGCAAATGCGACTGGCCTTTCCGAGCCATTTGGTAACTTGTGTGAGAGTACAGCTCCAATACCATAAGGGGAAGCATCACAAGCTAGATGAAGAGGTAGCGTTGGGTTGAAGTGAGCCAACACTTCCTCAGAGGTAATCAACGCCTTGCTTCTGCGAAAGGCCTTCTTACAGTCCTCGCTCCACTTCCATGGTACTTCTTTCCGCAACAGAGCATTCAGCGGATGCAGCACCGGGGATAGATTTGGCAGAAACTTATGGTAATAATTAATCAACCCCAGAAACGACCTCAACTGTGATACATTTTCCGGAGCGGGGGCCTTCACGACCGCTTCGATCTTGTCAGGTGACTTGTGCAGCCCCTCTTGGTCAATGACATGACCGCAGTACGAGATCCATTTCTGGAAGAACTCACATTTCTGGCGATTAACTCGAAGGCCATATTCCTTCAACCTGGTGAGCACCAGTTTCAAATTTGTGAGGTGTTCCTCCTCGTCTTCTCCCGTAATCAGGATATCGTCCAAGTAACACTGAGTGCTTGGAATACCCTGTAAGACCTGCTCCATGGCCCTCTGCCAAATTGCTGGAGCCGAAGCTACTCCAAAAACCAGTCTATTATATCGATACAAGCCTCTGTGCGTGTTGATTGTGAGATACTGGCGTGACTCTTCCTCGACCTCCATCTGTAAATATGCTTGTGCCAGGTCTATCTTGGTGAAGTGTTTCCCGCCAGACAATGAAGCAAAGATATCCTCAATCCGTGGAAGCGGGTATTGTACCGTGTGAAGCACCAGATTAACTGTGATCTTGAAGTCTCCGCAGATGCGGACCTTCCCCGGTCCCCCTGGCTTGCTACTTGATGAAGACTTCATGACGGGAACAATGGGCGTGGCCCACTCACTCCAGTCCACCTTCGACAGCACCCCTGCATGTTCAAGCTCTTCCAGTTCTGCCTCCACAGCAGGTCATATCGCGTAAGGTACCGATCTGGCTTTGAAAAATTTTGGGCTTGCATGTTCTGCAATCTTGATTTTTGCCTTAATCCCTCTCAGTGTTCCCAGTCCCTGCTGGAATACCTCTTTAGCCTCGTCCAATATTCTAGACAACCGTTCAGGTTTGACATCTTTCTTTCCGAAATCTACCGTCATTGTGTTTAGTGAGTGCCAGTCTATCTTTATTTTCCTGATCCACTCCCGTCCCAGAAGTGGTGGACCTCCCTCGGGTAGTACATATAAGTCCATTCCTTGGTGATCTTTGCCCTTGTGTCTCACCTTGACTTTTATCTTTCCAATGGGGTATACTTTATGCCCCGTGTATGTCTGCAATACTATCTCCGTATCCCATAGGGGAATATGTTTGAATAACTTTTTGTAATCTTATTTATTCATGACCGTCAACGCCGATCCGGTGTCCACTTCCATCTTCACTTGGACTTTTGCAATCTGCAGTGTGACCCAGATAGTTTGTCGGTCAGCTTCTTTACTCACATTGTGAATCCTCAGACTACCCAGTTCCTTGCTGTTGGGGTCTGAATCCGAATTCAGTTCATCTGGACTCTTCACAGTCACCTTATGTACCTTTCTGTACTTCTTCTGCGGTGACTTATTGTTGCTGGTCTTCTTTCCTGACCGGCATACTTTAGCTATGTGACCAAGTTTGCCACATTTTCTACATTCCTGGTTTTTAAACCAGCATTGGTTCTGGTCGTGTGTTGTCTTCCCACAACGGTAACATTTCGTTGTACCCGAAGTCATTTGATCCACACTGAGTACCGCTGTCTTCAGCTGCATTTCCGCCGTGCCTCTCGCTGCGGCTTCGTGCGATGCTGCAATAAGGACAGCCTTATCAAGTGTAAGATCATTCTCTTCGAGCAGTCGCTTTTGTGTTCCTTCCTTCGACATCCCGCACACGAACTTGTCTCTCAGTGCCTCTGTCAGATTTACCCCAAACTGACAGTCTTTTGCTAGCCTACGCAGTTCAACCAGGTACTCCGCGTTGCTTTCCTCCTTTAGTTGCGTTCTCCCGTAAAATTTAGTTTGTTCCGCTAACATCAGCGGTGTGGGGTTCACATGATCCTTCAGGACAGCAACAATATTAGCGAAAGACTGATCCGCCGGTTTAGCTGGTGATAGAAGATGCTTCAATAACCCGTATGTCTTCGCACCCATTGAGTTTAGTAAGGTTAGAGCTTTATCATAATTTGCTATCTTATTGACCTTACAATATATCTCGATGCGTTTTACATACGTGGTCCAATCTTCCACATCAGAATCGAATTCGTTGATGTTGCCACGCTTCGGCATCTCCACAATCTTCCTGAGAAACAACAACGAAATTTTTCTTTAACTTTTTTTTTCCAAAAATGGCGGTTTCCCGCGCTTGTCTTCTTCCCCCGCCCACTTTCAAAATGGCGGTTTCCCGCTCCTGTCTTCTTCTCCGCCTACTGGCGGGAGGGGTAAGCTTTTCCCTCGGGCGACGACCGCTGGCTTTCGGGGTTCGCAGCCTGCGCGCCGGCTTCAGTGCGTTCTTAGTTCCCTTTTCTCGGCAGGGCAACCGGCGCTGGGGACAACCCGTTGACGGCGAACAGTTCCAGCCGCTGGCTGAATCTCCTCGGTCTCCCTCGCTCGGCTCTGTCTCTCCTGCTCGCTCGGGCTCTGTCTCTCCCTCAGCGGCTTCCAATCGCGCCTCCCAGCCCTCTCGCAGTCTTTCCTCCCCCGGCTGCGGCTGAGTTCTCCGCGGTTTCTTATTTTTATTTCTTCCCGCGCCTTACGATCCCGGTCGCAGCACCTCGCGGCCTCGGTAGCTGCCCGGCCTTTCGCCGGTCGCGGTTGAGCTGTCTCACGACGCTGTTGCATCTCCCAGCCCGCTTGTAGCCCGGTCTCTCACACCGGCTGCGTTCCCGCTGGTAGCCCGGTCTCTCACACCGGCTGCGTTCCCGCTTGCACCGCGGCTTCCGTGCCCCACGCTGCCCCAGTCTCAGCGCCTCTGGGCCCGACTTCTGTCCGGCTCCTTTCCCCCCGACCGTGGTCGAGTTCACCGCCCTTCCTCCGTTCTTTTTTTTTTATTTTCCCCCTACTCACAGTCAACGTGGCCGACTTGCTTCTCGTGGCTGATCGGCTCACTCACCACCGTGGCAGAAGGGACGATCACTGCCTGTTGCTGATGGAAGGCTTCGTGTCTGAATTCTTCCTTCTTCCTTGCTCTGCAGACTCGAGTCTTCTCTCAGCAGAATGACGAGGGCGGGTGCCTCCTCTCGACGCTCGTTAACTGCTTCGGATGTATCGCTGCCGCAGGGTAAGATCGAACTCGTCGCCACTGTAAAGTCTGTGGGTTATATGGTGAATTAATACACAGACTACAAGAGTAACTTTAACAGGACTTTACTATTCGAAGGTCAGGGCGAATCTGCCCAATAAATCCTTACACAGCACTTATATACCGGTGTGGTCACCACCGGTATTACAGTATACAGTAGCCAAGATAAAGTAGTGCAACCCTTAAAATAGTTCTCTTAAAGGTGGAACGTTACATACACTACACTTAGGAGGAAAAATGTGGTAGCTTTGCACCTCCCGTTAGGGCGCTAATGGGGTGCAAAGCAACTAGCGCCCGGGCGTGGTGATGATTGCGCCACTCGCGAAATTGACCAGACATTTTGCGGCAGCGTTAAACACTACCACCATGATCTCCTGCGCCCACAGATTGTGACGTCAGTCGAGCGTGCAACGCCCCGGTAGCGCCCTGGACCGGCTATTGAGTGTTGCCCCCTGCCTTACCGCCTGCCGCTGGCAACAACAGGTTGAGGGGAGCGTTTTGCAGTTGGGAAGGGACTGTGGGAGCACTATTTAAAGACGACCGCTTCCTGCCTTTTTTTGTCGGCGAAATTTTTGCACCACGCACTCTGAGAGAGAGAGAGAGAGAGAGAGAGAGAGAGAGAGAGAGAGAGAGAGAAAGGCTTCCGGAGAGATTCAACGCTGTGTTAAGGAGTTTTGGGTACTGAGCAGCACTTTGCAGGTTCATTTTGATTTGACCTTCCTTGCATCGATTTAAAAGAGACTATGGGGGCTGCACTCTGAGCTCTTTCCCTGGGTCTCTCCATTGTTCTTTCCAGCAGATTTGATGTGCAGGTCTCTCCAGGCCGAGTTTCAAGGGTGTGGATGGACAGCAAGATCGACCCTTCCCTTTAAGAACTGGCGAACGGCCTTTGCGAGCGATTCCAGTGTGTCTGTGTTCCATTGCTGACTGACATCACATGAACTTCGCCAGCGCTCTGAGGTAGCGCCTTGCTCCCCGGCGTTAACGCCTTAAGAGAGGTGTGTAGCGCCTGATTTAGCGCTCCAATCACCTCCAGGGCCGATAGAAGCCAAATTTGCAATCGGAGGCGATAATTAGCACCAGGCGCTAAACTTTGCGCCCGGGCGATAATTGCGCCCCAAATGGGGCGATACCAAATTTCTCCCCCTTAGTGTTAGAGGGATAAGCTATGAGGAACTGCACCTCAACTCCATTTACCTTCCATTGCTCCATATCTATTAATCCCCTTACCTGACAATAATCTAGGGGGGAAAAATTGGGTTGCTTTGCACCTCCCGTTAGTGCCCCCAGGGAGTGCTAACGGGGCGCAAAGCTCCTAGTGCTTGGGCGTGGCACCATGAACACTTCCCGCGAAATTCAGCGGGAGCTTAGCGGCGGCGGTAGCAGGTAACGATATGTCCGACAGAGCCAGGGTGGTGTTTTTGCAGCTGCGGCAGCGGTATTTAAAGGGGCAGGTGTTGGGCAGTCATTTGTTTTCTGGCTGTCTGCCATCATCTGCCCAATTCCCCTCTTTTATTCGGGGCACTGGCTGCGATCACTCAGCCCGGCACTCCTCTTGAGTGCCGGGCTGCTTTCCTGGCACCCCGCTCCCCGGTGGTTCAGCAAGGCCCCGGTGCACACAGCACTAGGTCCCTTTAATCAGGGGAGCCATTGTTTTCGGTCCGCGCCACAGACTCCATTCCCTAGCCACTGACTCTATCCCTCTCCCTAACATCTGTCTGATGTTGAACCACACTGTTCACAACCTTGGTGTCATACTTGACCCTGAAATGAGCTTCCAACCACATATCCGCAACATCGCCCGTCTCTGCCCTTGCCTCAGCTCATCTGCTGCTGAAACCCTCATCGATGCCTTTGTTACCACTAGACTTGACTATTCCAATGCACTCCTGGTTGGCCTCCCACATTCCACCCTACGTAAACTTGAGGTCATCCAAAGCCCGGCTGCCTGTGTCCTAACTCGCACCAAGTCCCGTTCACCCATCACCCCTGTGCTCGCTGACCTACATTGGCTCCCAGTTAAGCAGCGCCTTGATTTCAAAATTTTCATCCTTGTTTTTAAATCCCTCCATGGCCTCGCCCCTCCCTATCCCTGTAATCTTCTTCAGCCCCACAACCCCCCAAGATATCTGCGCCCCTCTAATTCTGCCCTCTAGAGGAGCCCTGATTATAATGGCTCAACCATTGGTGGCCATGCCTTCTGTTGCCTAGGCCCTAAGCTCTGGAATTCCCTGCCTAAACTTCTCCGCCTCGCTACCTCTCTTTCCTCCTTTAAGACGCTCCTTAAAACCTACCTCTTTGACCAAGCTTTTGGTCTCCTGCCCTAATTTATCCTATGTGGCTCAGTGTCAATTTTGTTTGTCTTAAAATACTCCTGCGCAGCGCCTTGGGACATTTCACTACGTTAAAGGCGCTATATAAATACAAGTTGTTGTTGTCGTTAGAGAGTGGACTGCAATGCCGCGCGCGACGCCACATGCCGATGCACGTAGCACCGCGATATTCACTGGTAGCGCCCCAGGAAGGAGGGCGAGCACTTCCAGTAGCGGCCCGTCTCCTGCTTGAGGTGCTACCACTGAATTTATGGCACGGTGCGCTAACTGTTCAGCGAAGTTAGCGCTAGAAAGCTCCAATTGCCCTAGCATCCACAGCCTTTTGGCAGTACAGTGTTCCAGATTTCAATTAATCTTTGTATGGAAAAAGTACTTCCTGAAAGGCATGGCTCGAATTTTACGCTTATGATCCCTTTGTTCTTGATTCCTCCACAAGAGGAAATAGTATCTCTGTATCTCCCCTATCAAATCCTTTTACCATTTTAAACACCTCGATCAGATCATCCCTCAATCTTCTGTACTTAAGTAATTTATTTAACAAACATCTAGATGCTGAAAGGGAAGGTCTGTATGCTTGGTATTCAGCAAGAATCAGCAAGAATGAGATCAAATGGGATGAAGGCTCGTCATCATCTAAACCTATCTTGAACTGTAGCAAATGCAGTGTGGATTTCTGCATGGATTTTTAAAAAACTTTGCAGCTAACTTCTTGTTTGGCACACACTAAGTGTACTCGCTCCAATCCCCCAGCACACATCCACTCAATAGAACAAAAACAAAATATTGCGGACTCACTCTATCTCAAAGCTGTTCTGGTCCGCAGTTCTATTTTATCCTTCACCTCATCTGGCGCTTTAACGAAAAACTTCTTTTCTTCCTTTCAGGTATCAAGGATCGCAAGCTTCAACAACTCTTGGATACCAACGCCTCTCCAGAACCTTCTTCCCGTTCACTTTCCTCTGACCCCATCCCTTCTTCCAATCTCATCCCCTGCTGCGTTTTCACTATCCCCTCTGACCTTTCCCTCTCTGATCCCGAACAATCAGTCCTCAGCAAAGGCCTGAGCTTCATCCCTTTATTCCCCCACTTCAATGAATTTCGAGCTTGGCACGACACTGAGCTCTTTTTCCATCTCTTTTGTCTCCATGCCCACTTCTTTGGCCAGGAGTCTTCCCCCCGCACAGCAGGCCCTGTCTCCCGTTTTCAGCATTCTCGTTCTAACTGTACCCCTCCCTCTACCCTCTTACCATCACTAGATCTTTTCATTGCAAGCTGCCGGCGTGACATCGGCCATCTCAATTTCACTGCTCCTCACTCACTCCAACTTACCTCCCTCTGAACTTGCAGCACTCCGTTCTCTCAGATCCAACCCTAACATTGTCATTAAACCTGCTGACAAGGGTGGTGCTGTTGTTGTTTGGCGAACCGACCTCTACCTTGCGGAGGCTGAACGGCAACTCTCTGACACCTCCTGCTACCTCCCCCTGGACCATGCCACCCTATCACAGACCTTCCCTTTTGTTCTTTCCTCCCCTCCTCCCTTTTCCTGCCCCTGCACTTGCTTAATATGTTACATCTCTAACTTTTCCAGTTCTGACGAAAGGTCATCGACCTGAAACGTTAACTCTATTTCTCTCTCCACAGATGCTGCCTATCCTGCTGAGTATTCCCAGCATTTTCTGTTTCCACTCAATAGAAGCCTGTAATATAATTTCTAGGTTTTCTGATATTTTACCCTCTATTTCCCTCAGAATGTATTCCATCAGCTCCCAACACTTTGTCCTCCTTTAGCTTAACTACCTTCTGTAACAATTTGCTTTTTATTAATTATAATATCTTGCTTTTAACTAATTTGGGATTTACTTCCTCCCCAATATCCTCTTCTGTAAACAGAAGCAAAGTACTTGTTAAGTATCCCCGACGATATCCACTTATCCTCTCCTCTCAACGGTCTCACCTTGCATTACACAATTCTCTCTTTACTCATATATTTTTAGAATATTTTACTGTTCTTTTTAATATTGTTCGAGATTCTCTACTCGTACTCCCCCCCTGCTTTCCATATGCCTTTCTTAACCTCTTTCCAGGCTTTCTCATACCTTTAGCATTTTAATCATATTAACCATATGCCCTTTTCATCAATTATAGTTTGTTTCTAACCTCTTTATTTATCTACAGCATTCTGAAAATTGAAGTATTCACCTTTTTTTATGATATATATTATACTGCAACCTTGCAATCTCCTTTTTAAAAGTATCTCATTGTTCATCTACTATCCTGTGTGCAATTGCTCTTTCCGCATCAGCCCGTCCAGCTCACTCCTCACTTTTATAAAATCTGCCCCATTCCAATCTCATGCCCTTGTTTTTATACTAACACTTTCTCTTTCTGTTTGGACCTTAAACCTTATTATATAGTCACTACTCCCGAGGTGCTCACCCACATTTTACTCATCTACCTGATCTATTTCATTACTCATACCTAGATCCAGCAACACCTCTCCCCTTGTAGACATATGGACATACTGCTTACAGAAGGAGTCCTGCATGCAATTTAGGAATGCTATTACTATTTCTCTGTTTACTCCCTGTCCCAATCAATGAGTGGGTAATTAAAGTCTCCTAGAACAATAATTTTGTTATTCCGACTCATCTCCCTGATCGGTCTACAGATTTCCAATTCTATTTCCCTCCCACAATTGGGGGGGGTGGTCTGCAGGGCAAACCCACTAACGCAACAATCCATTTTTTATCTTTGATCGCCAACCATATTGACACTGCCTGAACTCTTTCTTGTGAACATCAGTCCTCTTTACAGCATGTATTCCCTCCTTCACCGATTAAGCCACTCCCCTTTCATACCTATTCTGTCCCTCTGAAAAATATTATAACCCAGTGTTTATTTTCCACTCCTGCCCAGCTTGTAGCCAAGTTTCTGTTAGTGCTATTAAATCTATATATTCCTGTGACATAATTGCTTCTAATTCCCCCAGAATATTTCCCACACTCTGAGCACTGCAATGCATGCACTTTATCTTTTGTTCATATTTAACACTACTCCTTTTTCCTTGTTTTTTTGTCCAAGATAACACATCATTCCTTTATCTCAGTCTTTTCCCAGATTATAATTGATCAATTTGATTTTCTTCTACTCCCTTTATTCCTTGTGTGTTAACCTGTTTACTGAGTTATTTTCCATTTGTATATTTACCTCATCTATTTCTATCTTCTCTACGTGCTCTTTGGTTTTACATAAGAACATAAGAAGTAGGAGCAGGAGTAGGCCATATGGCCCCTCGGGCCTGCTCCGCCATTCAATAGGATCATGGCTGATCCGAATCTAGACTCACGTCCACTTCCCTGCCCTCTCCCCGTAACCCCTAATTCCCTTATCTGCTAGGAAACTGTCTATCTCCATTTTAAATTTATTTAATGTTGCAGCTTCCACAGCTCTCTGGGGTAGCAAATTCCATAGATTTACTACCCTCTGAGTGAAGAAGTTTCTCCTCATCTCAGTTTTGAAAGGGCAGCCCCTTATTCTAAGATTATGCCCCCTAGTTCTAGTCTCACCCATCAGTGGAAACATCCTCCCTGCATCCACCCGATCAAGCTCCCTCACAATCTTATATGTTTCGATAAGATCGCCTCTCATTCTTCTGAACTCCAATGAGTAGAGTCCCAACCTACTCAACCTTTCCTCATACATCAACCCCCTCATCTCCGGAATCAACCGAGTGAACCTTCTCTGAACCGCCTCGAGAGCAAGTATATCTTTTCTTAAATATGGAAACCAAAACTGCACGCAGTATTCCAGGTGTGGCCTCACCAATACCCTGTATAACTGCAGCAAGACTTCCCTGTTTTTATACTCCATCCCCCTTGCAATAAAAGCCAAGATTCCATTGGCCTTCCTGATCACCTGCTGCACCTGCATACTAACTTTTTGTGTTTCATGCACCAGGACCCCCAGATCCCTTTGTATTGTAGCACTTTGCAGTTTCTCTCCATTTAGATAATAACTTGCTCTTTGATTTTTTCTGCCAAAGTGCATAACCTCACACTTTCCAACATTATATTGCATCTGCCAAATCTCTGCCCACTCACTTAGCCTGTCTATGTCCTTTTGCAGGTTTTTTATGTCCTCCTCACTCACTGCTTTCCCTCCCATCTTTGTATCGTCGGCAAACTTGAATATGTTGCACTCGGTCCCTTCCTCCAAATCGTTAATATAGATTGTAAAGAGTTGGGGTCCCAGCACTGACCCCTGCGGAACACCACTAGTTACTGATTGCCAGCCCGAGAATGAACCATTTATCCCAACTCTTTGTTTTCTGTTAGATAGCCAATCTTCCACCCATGCCAGTATATTACCCCCAATCCCGTGATTTCTTATCTTGATCAGTAATCTTTTGTGTGGAACCTTGTCAAATGCCTTTTGGAAGTCCAAATACACTACATCCACTGGTTCCCCTTTAACCACCCTGTATGTTACATCCTCAAAGAATTTGAGCAAATTTGTCAAACATGACTTCCCCTTCATAAAACCATGCTGACTCTGTCCTATTAAATTATGTTTATCCAAATGCTCTGTTACTGTTTCCTTAATAATGGACTCCAACATTTTGCCAACCACAGATGTTAGGCTAACTGGTCTATAGTTTCCAGCTTTTTGTCTACTTCCCTTCTTAAATAAGGGTGTTACATTAGCAGTTTTCCAATCTGCCGGGACCTTTCCTGAGTCCAGGGAGTTCTGGAAAATAATCACCAATGCATCCACAATCCCTACCGCCACTTCTCTCAAGACCCTAGGATGTAGGCCATCAGGTCCGGGGGATTTATCCACCTTAAGTCCCATTGTTTTACTGAGTACCATCTCCTTAGTGATTTTAATTGTCTTTAGCTCCTCCCCCCCTATTGCCCCCTGTTTGTCCAGTGTTGGGATATTTTTAGTGTCCTCTACTGTAAAGACTGATACAAAATATTTGTTCAGCGTCTTTGCCATCTCCATGTTCCCCACCACTAGTTTCCCGGTCCCATCCTCTAAGGGACCAACGTTCACTTTAGCCACCCTTTTACTTTTTATATAGCTGTAGAAACTCTTGCTATCTGTTTTTATTTTCCCTCTCCCCTTCCCTGCCTAGATTAAGTGACTCTTCACTTCTCTATTTATCCACTTGCCAGCTCATTAGTTCCCTTCCTGTTCAGATGTAGCCCATCCTTGTACAATAGCTCCCATCTTCCCAGAAGTGGTGCCAGTGCCCCTTAAAACCAAAACCATCTTCCTAACATCAGCCTTTTAGCCATGTGTTGAACTCCATAATCTTCCTATCTTCTCTATTATAGCATGTAGCTAGGGGAGTGTTTTGGAGACTACCACCCTTGAAGTCCTGCTTCTAAGCCTGCTTCCTAATCTCCTACTCCTTCTGAAGGACTTTGGGCCTTTCCTTTCCTATATCATTTTCTCCCATGTGGACCACAATGACTGGCTGCTAGTCCTGCCCCTCCATAGTCTTTTCCAATCTTTCCAGTCCAAAATGTTTCTTACACTAACACTGGGGAGGCAACAGAGGCAGAGCATCTGGCACTCTCGGGTTGCACTGCAAAAAATAATGTCCAGCCCGCTAACTACCCAGTCTCTTATTACTACTCAATTCCTAACTGAATATCTCATCTTCCCATAACCTTGAGCCATCTCATGTTTTTTTGATGCCATTGTAATCCATTTGTTGGCCCTGCCTAGAGTCTGATCCTCGGCACAGCAAGTCAATGTTTCAAACTTGTTAAAGAGTGTTCCAGCTCCATCCTGTGTGGATAAATGCGAGGTTATCCACTTTGGTATCAAAAACAGGAAGGCAGATTATTACCTAAATGGCAATAGATTGGGAGAAGGGGAAGTGCAACGAGACCTGGGCGTCCTTGTGCACCAGTCGCTGAAAGTAAGCATGCAGGTGCAGCAGGCGGTTAAGAAGGCAAATGGTATGTTGGCCTTCGTAGCGAGAGGGTTTGAGTACAGGAACAAGGATGTCTTGCTGCAGTTGTACAGGGCCTTGGTGAGACCACATCTTGAGTATTGTGTGTAGTTTTGGTCGCCTTATCTGAGGAAGGATGTTCTTGCCATGGAAGGAGTGCAGCGAAGATTCACCAGGCTGATACCTGGGATGGCAGGAATAACGTATGAGGAGAGATTGGGTCGATTGGGCTTGTACTCGCTGGAGTTTAGAAAAATGAGAGGGGATCTCATTGAAACTTATAAAATTCTAACAGGACTAGACAGACTAGATGCTGGAAGGATGTTCCCGATGGTCGGGGAGTCCAGAACCAGGGGTCACAGTCTAAGGATAAGGGGTAAGCCATTTAGGACAGGGATGAGGAGGAATTTCTTCACCCAGAGAGTGGTGAACCTGTGGAATTCTCTGCCAAAGAAGGCAGTAGAGGCCAATTCATTAAATATATTCAAGAAGGAGTTGGATATATTTCTTAAGGCTAAAGGGATCAAGGGATATGGAGAGAAGGCAGGAACAGGGTACTGAATTTGGATGATCAGCCATGATCTCATTGAATGGCGGAGCAGGCTCGAGGGGCCAAATGGCCTACTCCTGCTCCTATCTACTATGTTTCTATGTTTCCTCTCTCACTTTCCCTGACCTGTGGATAGCCACCACCTTTGTGTTTTTTTTTACCCTATGTGTAGCTTCCAAAACTGCATATCCTACAGTCTGGCTGAGAGGACCAGTGACTGCCCAATGACATTTACACAGATTCTGTCAATTCTGCTGTGTAACCAACCAATTACGAAGGGCAATTACCTCTTGTCGGCTCAGTGCTGTGTCTGATGATCAATACTTTCATAATCAGATTTCTCCTGTGCATCACACAGATTTCCTGTATTTGCTGCCTGTTCTGCCAATATGTTTTCCCAGGATAAATGTACCTGTGCTAGTACTCAACAACAGATGGGGTGCGTGGTGCTCAGTGCTGCCTTCTTCCATGTCACGAGAGCTCTGGCTGGTTCTTGGGAGACTTTAATCGAAAAAGAAGAGAAACATGTGTCAAAATGATTACTGCAAAACACTCTGCCAAATAGTACTCACATAGTAATGTGTGTCATGAGGTTGTGCTTGAGTATGTATCAGTGAGCGAGTAAGGGAGAGAAAAAGTAATATGGAAAGGATGATACTAGCTCTGAGTTTGTGTAGGCATCTGGCTCCACCTTCTTTCTATGCTCTCAATCCCCTGGATATGGACAGTGGCTTCTTCAAGGGAACTAAAGGCAGCAAGTTTCTATGCCAACATCACTTATGGGTTTGGTTCCTCCTGTGGCGTGCTGTAAAGAAGTAGTGTTGAGATGTTAGAAGTTTGACAAGCACATACAATGACACCATGTACCCATCCTGCATCCCAGCATGTGTAAATAAGGCCACGTGATATCTACCTTTGGGCAAGTACCAGAATTGAGCAATTATCTGGGGAAGAGATTGAAACAGAATGGCTGTTATGGGACATAGGGAATGTGAAAGAGGAAATGCCTGAAATTCCAATGCTGCCATTAGAAGCAAGGTGGAATGGGACTTTCGGCTGCCTTCAGGTCATGGTGCTGACCCCGCCAGAAATTGCGGGATCAGCTAAATTAAATAGGCAGAGACATGCCAACAGTGTACATACTGCGTACAATGCCTCAGCTATACTGGGGGGCTCAGAAAATAGTGAGGAGACAGGAATTTAGCCATGCATGGATACAAGGGGGCACAGAAAATACCTGGAGGACAGTGGGGATGTAGAGTGGGCTGAAGTGACTGGGGTGAGAGAAGGAGAAGGTGGTGATGGGATGTGCCTGGAAAATATCTAGAGGAAAAGCAGCGACATGGTACAGTAGCAGGATGTAAAAATTGGTATAAAAGGGCTATGGCAGCATTGGATGGCAGCCAGCTCAAAGAAATAAGCAATAAATTTCAGGGAGCCAGATCTGCATGTTCACATAATGGATATGCAATGTAGCAGGAATGGTATGTTTGGGGTTGGGGCCAGAGATCCACCAAGAATGGGGTATGCACTTTGTGAAGAGAGGTGGCTATGGCAGTGAGTGCCACCTTGAACCCCAAGATTCCTAAGAATTTTAATGACCTCACCAGAGCAGCCAAGGTAAGCTATCTGCTCCCCCTCATCCTTCCTTGAACCCACAATATCAAAAAACCTGAGACAGATGGCAGGGGATCAATCCTAATTGCCGAGAAAGATTGAACACAAAGCAAGTAGTAGCACTATGAACAATTGCATCTGTCTCCCCTGAGAGAGAGCCTTCCAGATCAGTCAGTGCATCTAAAGTGGATACTTTGATCACTAGCCTTCACTGGGGGACTTTTTAGACAGGACAATGGAAAGCAGCTTTTTAAAGCATCTCTAAGAGTCTGGAGGAAAGAACTGATAATGTCAGTTCTGCTCGCTCCTTGATTAGTCAACATTCAGATTCAGGACCCAGCACAAGTGGCATAGCTAGACTCCAGCTTTATGTGGCCGTCCTTTCTCCTGAGGACAGCTCCTGTGACCTTTTGAACCAGTCCCCTCAGATGCCTGCTCATGTCAGTGTCAGTGTACAGGACCAGGATGTCCATGCACCAGCAATAGCGAAGCAGCCTGCTGAAGAGTCTTCTCACGACTCAAAAGCCCTGGGATAGGGGCAACCTCAGGCCCAAGAGGCTCATGATACCACAATATATAATTATGCGTTCACCTACAGAACAACAGCAACTGCACTTCAAAGTAACTTATTGCAGCTGAACTTTGGGAAGTTTTTTGAGAAACATGATAAGACACTATATAAATTCCTTTTTACTCTCCTCAGGCACAATATCAGGATGTGCAGTTACTGTTGTTATGTAGGTGAGTAACAAGTCTGAAGAGTCAGGCATTTATTTGAATACAGATGAGCCATCAATGAAGATATGAATATAGAAATCATGAAGTTATAATTTTGTATTTTGCATCATCTAAAGAAGATAGTTCAACGCTGAAGGTTTTTAGAATGCAGGTCCAAATGGACAAAGCATGGTTTAATTATTAGCTTTGCGATATATAACTTGAAATTTGTATGTATATTTTATGATTTAGATCCACATATGTTGAATGAAATACTGCATGTAAGATTTGAACACTAATTTACTAGATTTAAAAGAATCAATACTATTGAAAATGAACTATCTTGATATTTTTTTCTGCATGTTACTTTTGACAAATTTCTGAATACATTTACAAACACATTTAAGCTAAGGCACAAAGAAAAACAATGGGGGAATTTTGATCTGGAGGAGCGTTTGGGTGAGGGTGGGGGGGTTAAATCCAGCAAAAATTCGAGTTCCAGCCTGCTGACTTTCGCATTTAACTCGAGTGCGTTAGGTTACCTATTAACATATGGGGCTGGATTTTCATTCAGGTGCGGGTTGGTGTCATGTAATCCGCATTTTGTGTTATCCACACAAATCTAATTCAATGTGGGAGATTAATGCAATTTTAACTAAATTGCCCAATTGAGTTTCAGCGTGTGGGAACCCATGGCAAATGAGTTTCTCCAGTCTGAAAGTCGCCTCCGATGACGTCATCATTGCTGCTGCATTTAAGGTCTGCAACAAGCCTTGCTTCTTCTGCAGACTGCCAACCTTTTGGCATTTGCTGATACACTGAGCTGGAAGCAGAATGGCCACAGAAAGACCGAGGTCTGCACCCCGGTTCGACGACGTTGCCCTGCAGGCTTTAGTGGAGGGAGCAAGAGCTCACAAGGAGGTGCTCTTCCCTTCATCAGGGAGGAAGAAGCCTCCCCAGCAGACAAAGGCTGTGTGGCTGCAAGTGGCAGAGGAGGTCAACTCCTTATCAGCTACCCGCAGAACCTGGATACAGTGCAGGAAGAGATTTCATGACCTTCAGCGCACTGGAAAAGTGAGTATGAATTTCCCATCACCCTCAATCTGATCCCCGTTGCCTTTCCTCACCAGCACTCAGCTTTAGCAATCTCTTCCTCCACATCCCACTTGACACTGACATCCATGCACCCTTACCCATTCCCTCTTTCTCTATGGTCACATTCACCTAACTATTCAACTATGCAGCCCTCACACTCCCTATCACTGTGATACTATGAAAACAACTGACAACACACAGGGAGGGCCCTTGGTCTTGCCATCTCACTCCATCTTTGTCTCCTTCTAAGCATCTATGCTATGGATTCTCTACACTCACTCCTTCATTCTCACTCAACCTCCACTTCTCTCCCTCATTGCAGGAAAAGAGAGCTCACAATAAAAGAGAACAAGCGAGGACAGGAGGAGGGCCACCATCAGTAGCCCACCTCACCCCCTGGGAGGAGGCGGTCCTGGAGATCGCAGGAGTGGAGGACGACACGCATGTGGGGGACGGACAGACGGGTGCATCACAGCAAGCTGGTGACAGAAGAGTTTTCCATCTTCCTCATTGACATTGCATGAGTCGCTGATAATGTTTCGGAAGCTCTAACAGATGGACTAATGATCATCTGCAATATGCAATGTGCATGTAACCTTGGCATCACATCTCTGACTCTTTCCTTTACTCCCCCACAGGACCATCGCAAGCACCCGTCCCCACTAGCCAGGAGGAACAGGCTGAGCCTTCAGATTCCTCAGAGGAAGCTGCAACCTCTGAGGGCGCAGCGTCAGCAGAATTAAGCACACCCAGCACCAGCGCAGACACTCACACCTCGGTGGGACCTTCGGGACATAGATTAGTGTTGTCACCTGGTGTATCACAGCTCACAAGTGAGCATCAGCAGATTGTGGAGACAGGGACAGCAGTGGAGAGTCCTAGTCAGAGGGTGCAGGATTCTGACAGCTCGGCTCAGCTGCATGTCGACCCTTTGCCTCTGGGTCCATCCACAGTATCAGCGGTGATGGCACTCCAGGAAAAGATGCAGGAGTCTCTGGCAGGTTTTGTCTCCAGGGTCGCTGCGAGTGTGGAGCGAATGGAGGAGTCCCTCGCTAACATGAGCAGAGCTTTTGTGGAGTCATTGGCGCATGAACGCATCACCATGGAAAGGGTGGCAACCTCCATGGAGGTGCTAAGTCACCAGAGTGTTGAAAACATGGTGAGTGTTCAGAATAGACTGACATCTCTGGAGGAGCGATGGTCAGCTATTGAACAGAGAAACCAGACCTTCATGGCAGTCCCTCTGAGTAGGACTGCCAGTGCAGATATGGGTCCCCATGGCCACCCTGATTTGCAGCAAGGTGCTCTCAAGCCACTTGCAAGCGCTGAGGGTGACCTGACCCATGAGAGGGAAGTTGGTGGCAGACATCAAGGAAGTGGGGGCTCCTCTCCAAGCGCTCACACTTCCATGCCACTGCAGAGCCCTCGGTCAGAACCCCACCAGAGTCCATGCCCAACTGAGATCGGCGTCTCAACCCCTGCACAGTCGCAGGAGCAGCAGACTGTTGACGAGCCCTCACAGGTTCGCCACCACAGAGGACATCCGCCAAAGGTGTCGCGACAGGAGCAGCAAGAAACTGAGCAAGGGGCCTCCACCTCTGCTGAAGCCACAGGGGAAGCACCACATAGGAGCACGCGTAAGGGAAAGATACTGCACAAATAGTCACAAGGGTAGTCACTTGGGTGAAATTTGATGTTCTATGTGTAAAAGCCTGTGATGAAATATGCCATTCATCAGACTCTGTAGTTAACTGTATATATTGTATTGCCTGCTCCGGTGTTTGTACCTTGTATTGTGTATAGGGCACCGCCCCCTTTGTATGTCGGCTCCACCCATACCTGGCCCTACTTAAGACAAGTCCTGGCTTGTCTGGCAGTAGAACAGCAGCATGCTAGGTGAAGCTAGGTGCAGACACCAGCATCTTTTCTTTGCTAATAAAAGCCTTGTTTTATTCTGCTAACTTCGAGTCTTGAAGTTATTGAGGCGCATCAATTTTATTAGCAAACTTTTAACGATGGATCAACTTTTGAAACCGGAACGCTTGGATTTGGACCCGCATGCTTCGGATGCATCGGCACGGTTTGAACACTGGTTCCAGTGCTTGGAATTCTTCATGGCCAACTCCGAAGCCGTCACAGCCTCTAAAGCCACTGGAGATGTGAAACTCGGGATCCTGCGGAATCGGGTAAGCCACCGGGTTTTTCCATTCATACAAGACGCCGCCACCTACCTGGATGCCTGCAACATTCTAAAGGCCCACTATCAGCGGCCTACCAACGAGGTGTACGCCAGGCACCTGCTTGCTACCTGCACACAGCGACCCAGAGAGTCGCTAGAGGACTTTCTAGTCACCCTAAAAGTGCTTGGCAAAGACTGCAAATGCAAAGACGTGAAAGCCACGGTATACACAGACGAGCTGATTCGGGATGCCTTTATCGCAGGCCTTAGCTCTAATTATATCCGGCAGAGACTGCTAGAGAAAACGGGCGTAGATCTGACACAGGCTGTGGACACAGCGCGATTGTTGGATGTGGCTCAGAAGAACTCTGACTCCTACTCGGCAGGCCGCACGGCCCATGCCGCCTCTGCTTCCCCGCCCGGTAGCCCAACACCGTCGGGGCGCCTGCTCTCCCCCCAGAAGCCCTACGACCGCCGCGACGCATTGGGGCCCCAAATGCTACTTCTGCGGGCAGCCGAAGCACACCAGGAACCTGTGCCCGGCGAAAGGCACCACCTGCTTTAAGTGCGGTAAGAAGGGGCACTTTGGGAAGGTGTGCAGAGGGAACCCCGCAGGCAAAACCGCCACCGCCGCGTGCGCGCCGTGGGAGCAGCCATCTTGGACGCCATCTTGTCCGACCTCGTGAGGTCCGCCATCTCGCGAGCAGACAGCGTGGACGCCATCTTACCCGGCCTCGTGTGGCCCACCATCTTGTCCCGATCAGGGCCCTACAGTGGCGTCGATCACAGTGGACCAGTCCAGACTGCACCCACTATCCAAATCGATGGTGGACATTGAGGTAAACGGGTGCAAGGTTAAGGGCTAGATTTTCAGTTGCTTGCGCCAGCAGTTAGCGCCTTAAGAGAAGTGATTTCCGGGCGCTATGCGTGTAGCGCCCGGGCGCAGCGCAGTTTGCGCCCCGCCCCAAATTAAGTTGCCCGTTAGCGCCGGCGCAAAGTTTAGCGCCCGCCCGGATGCGCGCGCAGAAAATGACGTCACATCCTCGTGCAACGCCCTTTGGCCGCCCCGATTGCAAACTTCAGTCGGACCGCCCCATTGTGCGGCGGGCGGCCGGAGCGTTTGGAAAAAGGAACGCAACACAACCAGCGCGGGCCCCGGGGGGCGCTAATTAAAGGGAACGTCCTCTCCAGTATAAAGGCCATCCATTATTTCAGAAAACAGTCTTGTGCAACGCATTTCTGGAGACACAACAAGGAGGATAGCTAACTGGTTTCAAGCAGCAAGAGCCAGGTATTTTTGGACTCAGGCAACAGCGCTGCAAGTGGCCATTTGGAAATTAGAGTGTTTGCCAGGATTTGATGGGGGTTGCATGGGGTGCCAACGCGGAGCTGCAGCTCCATGTCCGTAGGGCTCGCAGACGTATTGTGAGAGGGGCAGCCCTGGCTAGAGGCAGAGGGGGCTACAGGCGTCGGCCACGTAGGCCTTACCCAGTCAGGCTATACCGCCAGCAGCGCTCCTACCTAAACATGAGTGCCGCGCGATGTGTTAAAAGGCTCCGATTCCGGAAGGGGGTGATTGCAGAGATCTGCCACCTGCTTCGCCGAGATCTGCGGCCAAAGCTCAGGTGCAGGACGTCTCTGTCGGTGGAAGTGAAGGTGACAGTGGCATTGAACTTCTATGCCACCGGCTCCTTCCAATACGCTGCTGGGGACATAGCAAACATCTCCCAGTACGGCGTGCATCGCTGCATCCGCCAGGTGACCGAAGCACTGTTCAGAAGGAGAAGCCAATTCATCTCCTTCCCCATGGCCCTGGAGAGCCAGCATCAGCGCGCATTGGGATTTTCCAGACTCGGGGAATTCCCCTTGGTGCAGGGCGCCATTGACTGTACGCATGTGGCTTTGCGGGCCCCTCTGGAGCATGGCGAGCAGTATCGCAACAGGAAGGGCTACCATTCTCTGAATGTGCAGCTGGTCTGTGACCACAAGCAGCGCATCATGGCAGTCAATGCCAGCTTCCCAGGCAGCAGCCACGATGCCTTTATCCTGCGGCAGAGTACTGTGCATGACATGTTCCAGGCACAGCCTCCCCCAAGAGGATGGCTACTCGGGGACAAAGGCTATCCTTTGTGCACCTGGCTCATGACCCCGCTCCGCGCGCCCAGGACCGCTGCTGAAGAGGCCTACAACGAGAGCCATCAAACCACCCGCAACATCATCGAGCTAACTATTGGGGTCCTCAAGCAGCGGTTCCGCTGCCTTGATCGCTCCGGAGGAGCTCTCCAGTATTCGCCGGACCGGGTCTCCCAATTTGTGGTGGTTTGCTGCATGCTACACAACCTGGCTATCCGCAGGACTCAGGCACTGCCACCTGACGTTGGACCAGCACCTCAGGAGGAGGAGCAGGAGGAGCATGAGGAGGAGGAGGAGGAGGAGGAGGAGGAGCAGGAGTACGTTCCCAGGAGGGAGCGACCAGGGCCAAGGGCCGCACGACGCCACCTTATTACACGGTACTTCTAAGCCCCCTGTCAGGGAATGGCCAGGGGCCATGAGGGAAGATGAATGCAGCCGCTCCGCAAGCCCTCAGCCGGCGAAGCCAACAAACACTAAGAAGAACAACCATGGAGACTGCATGAATAAAGATAATTTTTTATTAAACAAAAATGAAAAGCCCTTCCCACATCAATCCCCAAAAACAATAAACGGGCCCCACAAAAAGCCCAACAAACGACTCACTCCCACAAACTGGGGAGGAGCCACTCCACCTTTATTGAAACCGGGCCTCAACGTCGGCCTAACGCAAAAAAAAAGCCCTCCAAAAGCACAACCATGGGCAAAATAAAGATGGCCACCGCCATATTAAAGGAAAGCTGGCCACACCCTCTACTGAGTGGCCCGCGAGGGCGAGACCTTGGCCAGCATTTTGCCTCCCCTGCCCTGCCTGCTGCTCCTTCGCAAGCTCTGCCCAGTGGCTGCTGCGAGGCTGGGGGAAGGCGCCTGAGGCTCAGATGCCCTTCCGCCAGATGCCACTGGGGGGCGGCCTACACGGCGTTTGGGCCTCGAGGGGCCGTCTCCTGAGTGGCGCGCCTGAGCCTGGCCACCATCAGCTGCAGCCGCTTGCCCTTGACGCCCCAGAGGGGGAATGGCGGCGACGGATGGTGCAATGTGGGCCAGCTGGCGTCTGGGATGCGCTGGCTGGTGCTGTGGCGCGGTGGCACTCGGCCGGGCCCGCACTGCAGGATCCGCAGCAATCAGCCGACGGCCGGCTTGCTGGGATGGTCCAGCGCGGCGCCTGCCCTGGCGATGCCTGCCTGAGACAGCGCGTGTGGCAGCAGTGAGTGGCCCTCTGGTCCTGGTGTGCGCGCGCATCACATCCGCCAGGGTCTTGACGGCATCAGTTAGCATGCGGCCAGTCGCGGCAGTTGCTGCCCCGAACTCGCGCACACTGGTCGCCAGCGACTCGATGGCCTCAGGCATGCGCCCCACCACGCTCATGAGCTCCGTGTGGCGCCGGTCCGAGTCGTCGGCCATCTGATCGAGCTTCCGCACCTCCTCCGAAGTGAAGGTGTCCGGACTGGAGTCGCGACTCTCCCGCTGGGGAGGAGGGGGCCGAACTAGGGGACCCTTGCCGCGTTGGTGACGGCGAGTTTGCCGAGCAGCAGCACTCCCCTCTGATCCTTCCCCCCTTTGGGGGGAAGGCCGCGGGCCACGCGCACGGCTGCTGGGTGGCTGGACGCCACTGGTCCCAGAAGCTGCATTGCCCTGCGACAGTTCCTCCAGGCACTCGTCCAGTGAGGAGGTGTCGAGCATTTCCTCCTCTCCTGCGGGACGTGACTGTTCCCCCGAAGGTCCGGCTTGCTCCTCCTCCTCCTCCTGGTTGGAGGTGCTGTCACTGGCAGCCTCAGGGTCCTGGTCGTCACCAGCTGAAAGCAGGAATGCACAAGAGTAGCTTCAGAGTGAGGAGACGGCGTCAGCGAGGGAGTTAGGACTGGTGGGATTCAGCGCATTGGTGGGACAGTGGCAAAGGAGGTAGCTCGGATGGGCCAGTGCGACGCGAGAGGGCCAAAAGGCGAGGTCCTTACCATTGCCGGGCAGTGGAGGGTCGGATACACCGCACGCTGTGGGGACAATCACACGTGCTCCCATGAGCACACACACGCGCTCCTCCAGCCGAGTGAGCTCCTGCAGCTTGGCGCGGCCACCCCTGGCACGGGCCTGGCGATTAAACGCTACTTTAGCCTGCAAGAGAAAGGACGGGCTGTAAGGGCGCAGTGAAGCCCTGATGTAGTGTGCACTGCCTCCCATGGTGGAATAGCTTGGCCAGAGTGAAGCCCTGATGTAGTGTGCACTGCCTCCCATGGTGGAATAGCTTGGACAGAGTGAAGCCCTGATGTAGTGTGCACTGCCTCCCATGGTGGAATAGCTTGGACAGAGTGAAGCCCTGATGTAGTGTGCACTGCCTCCCATGGTGGAATAGCTTGGACAGAGTGAAGCCCTGATGTAGTGTGCACTGCCTCCCATGGTGGAATAGCTTGGCCAAAGTGTAGAGTGCCGAATGGCCATTTGATGCTCATGACTGTCCCAATGCTGCTGGCTGAAGGCTGGCCAAAAGGACTTTCAGGTCCCTTTGCCCATCATGTCAGGTGTACATGCAAGAATGAGGAGGAGACTGGAAAGGCTACTCACCCTCACAATCCTGGTCAGATCGTTGTACTTCTTACGGCATTGTGTGTGGGTCCTGGGGGCCTCGCCGGTGAATGTCACCCTCTGGGCGATCTGCTTCCAGGCTTTGGTGTAGTCGTGGTGGGTTGGATTCCTCCCACTGTCTGGAAACAAGATCTTGCGCCTCACCTCCAGAGCTGTGAGCATGATGTCCAGATCACCCTCTGAGAAGCGCAGGGCACGCTGACGGGCCTTCTCTGGCGTTGCCATGACTCCCTGGGGCTGAGCAGTAGTGTTGAGGCCTCTTTGCAAGGCTGCAGTGTGCAGGGCGTGGCAGCAGACTAATTCGTCCCTTCCCCCTTTAAGAGCTGGTCGGCACCACGGGGTCTGCTGTCAGTGCAAAAATGACCGCACCCGTGCTGCGCCCCGCCTGGGCGCTATCCCTCTGGACCGCCGGCTTAGCGCCTAAAGAGAGTAGTGGAACGCCTCTTTTAGCGCTCCACCAACCTCTTAGGGCGAAGCCACTGAATTCCCGGCAACGGGGCGCTACTTTGGGGCGGGCGCTAACTTCGGGCGGGCGCTAAAGCTAGCGCCCCAAAACTGCCTAAACTGAAAATCTAGCCCTAAATGTTTAATTGACAGCGGGAGCACAGAGAGCTTCATTCACCCTGATCTGGTACAACGACTCTCTCTAACTATAGTCCCTACTCAGGGCAGGATCTCTATGGCCGACAAAACCCAGATATCGACTATTGCGGGTTACTGCGCGGTACGATTGTCCGTTAAAGACACTGTATATAATAATTTTAAACTGTTAATTATGAAGGATTTATGTGTGAGCGTGATCTTGGGCCTGGATTTTCAGTGCCACCACCAAAGCATCACGCTCAATTTCGGTGGGACCCAGCCGCCCCTCACAGTGTGCGGTCTGGCTACCCTGAAGGTAAAGCCGCCTTCGCTATTCGCGAACCTTACCCCTAACTGCCGGCCAATAGCGACCAAAAGCAGGAGGCACAGCTGGGAGGACAGGCGGTTTATCGCGACCGAGGTAGACAGGCTCCTGAAGGAGCGCATTATTGAACGCAGCAACAGCCCGTGGCGCGCCCAAGTGGTGGTGGTGAGGGGTAGCGAGAAGAAGCGGATGGTGATTGACTATAGTCAAACAGTCAACATCTATACCCAATTAGATGCCTACCCACTACCCCGCATATCCGAGATGGTGAACCAAATCGCCCAATACCGGGTGTTCTCCACCATCGACCTCGTCAGCGTACCATCAGCTCCCTATCAGACCAGAGGACCGTTCGTACACCGCCTTCGAGGCAAACGGACGCCTCTACCAGTTCCTCAGAGTCCCCTTTGGGGTGACGAATGGGGTCTCGGTCTTTCAGAGGGAGATGGACCGCGTGGACCGACCATCACTTGCAGGCAACCTTCCCCTATCTCGACAATGTCACCATCTGCGGCCACAACCAACAGGACCACGACTCAAACCTCGCGAGGTTTCTGAAAACCGCACAAAAACTCAACCTCACCTACAACGAGGACAAGTGCGTTTTCAACACCACGCGCCTCTGCATACTAGGCAGCGTGGTGGAGAATGGGGAAATCGGACCAGGCCCCGACCGATTGCGCCCCCTACGGGAGCTGCCCCTGCCCAACACTCCCAAAGCCCTGAAAAGGTGCCTGGGGTTATTCTCGTATTATGCCCAATGGGTCCCGAACTACTCCGATAAAGCCCGCCCCCTCTTGAAAGCATCCTCTTTCCCGCTCTCTGCTGAGGCCCATGCTGCCTTCAAAAGCATTAAGCAGGATATTGAGCGGGCCACGCTACAGGCAGTGGACGAGAACACTCCCTTTCAAGTGGAAAGTGATGCGTCTGACTTTGCCTTGGCGGCCACCCTCAACCAGGCAGGGCGGCCCGTAGCTTTCTTCTCGAGGACCCTCCAGGGGCCCGAGATCAGACACTCCTCCGTGGAAAAGGAGGCCCAAGCCATCGTGGAGGCAGTGCGCCACTGGCGGCACTACCTAGCCGGCAAACGCTTCACCCTACTTACCGACTAGCGGTCGGTAGCCTTTATGTTCAATAATAAACAGAGGGGGAAGATTAAAAATGAAAAGATTCTTAGGTGGCGGATCAAGCTCTCCACCTTCGAGTACGACATCATATACCGGCCGGGGGCCCTTAACGAATCCCCCGACGCCCTCTCACGAGGGATGTGTGCCAACGCCACCAGGGATCGGCTACAGACCCTCCACAACGACCTCTGCCACCCAGGGGTCACACGGCTGTTCCACTTCATAAAGTCCCGCAACTTACCCTACTCGATTGAGGAAGTTCGGTCCCTGACCTGGAACTGCCGCACTTGCGCTGAGTGCAAGCCTCGGTTCTACCGCCCTGATAGAGCCCACCTAATCAAAGCTACACAGCCCTTTGAGCGGCTTAGCTTAGATTTCAAGGGCCCCCTCCCGTCCGTCGACCGCAATGTTTACTTCCTGAACATTGTGGACGAGTACTCCCGTTTCCCATTCGCCTTCCCCTGCCCAGACATGACCAGCGCCACGGTCATTAAATGCCTCAACAGCCTGTTCTGCCTGTTCGGTATGCCAAGCTATATCCACACGGATAGGGGGGCGGCCTTCATGAGTGAAGAGCTACGCCAGTACATGCTGTCCAAGGGGATTGCCACGAGCCATACCACCAGCTACAACCCCCGGGGTAACGGTCAGGTGGAGTGAGAGAATGGGACAGTAGGGAGGGCAGTCACCCTAACTCTAAGGACCAAGGGCCTCCCTATCTCCCGCTGGCAGGAAGTCCTCCCAGATGTGCTCCACTCAATACGGTCACTATTGTGTACCGCCACTAATGCCACGCCTCATGAGCTAATGTTTGTGTTTCCCCGGAAATCCACCTCAGGCGTATCCATACCGTCATGGCTCTCCACCCCAGGTCCGGTACTTCTGCGAAAGCATGTGAGGGGTCACAAGACGGACCCTCTCGTGGAGCCAGTGCACCTGCTCCACGCCAACCCACAATATGCGTATGTCCGGCACGCCGACGGACGGGAGGACACTGTGTCCATAAAAGACCTCACCCCAGCCGGTAACAACAGCAACAACGACAATGACTACAACAACAACAACAACCACAACAACTATTACCCACCCACTCCACCCACTATTCTTTCATCACCCCCGGAAGAACACCAGCCAACGGTACCCCCACCACCTACCCCCCACCACCTACTCCTTCAACAACCCCGGTGGTGCCCCCGGCAGAGACCCAGGAGACCACCCGGGACACCCAGCCGGCACCCGCGGCACCGCAACCGTTACGTCGGTCACAGAGGACTATCACACCCCCGGACAAACTAAATCTGTAGAAGGGGTGAATGTGATGAAATATGCCATTCATCAGACTCTGTAGTTAACTGTATATATTGTATTGCCTGCTCCGGTGTTTGTACCTTGTATTGTGTATTGGGCACCGCCCCCTTTGTGTGTCGGCTCCACCCATACCTGGCCCTACTTAAGACAAGTCCAGGCTTGTCTGGCAGTAGAACAGCAGCACGCTAGGTGAAGCTAGGTGCAGACACCGGCATCTTTTCTTTGCTAATAAAAGCCTTGTTTTATTCTGCTAACTTCGAGTCTTGAAGTTATTGAGGCGCATCAAAGCCATCATATGAATCATGTACATAAAAATTCTGATGGCTACTGCTGTAGTTGTGGCGTGTGTCATTTCGCGAATGGGACTTCCACATTGAGGGCTTGGGATTACTTGCAATTGTCAGTATGGTGGTCAAATTTCTAGGAATCAGCTGGTTCGTGGCCATTGTCGATGCTCAGGTAAGAAGATGCGAGGCAAAAGTACTTGAGTGGCTAGGCTAAGAAAATCTGGCCAAGATGAGTGCGTTCCTTGCATCCCGGGCAGCTATGTTCTCGCGTACTGCTGCCGCTGGTTAATGGGCCTCTGCAGGATGTTCGTTTTTGCTCTCCTCCTCCTCCTCATCTGAGGAGGATATGTGAGGAGCCAGTTGGTCCTCAGGAATCTGCAAGCCACGACGCTGTGCCATGTTGTGAAGTGCACAGCAAACCACGACAATTCTGGAGACCCTGACTGTTGAGTACTGCAGGGCTCCACCTGATCTATCCAGGCATCTGAAGCGCATCTTCAGCAAACCAATGATTTGCTCGATTATGGCTCTGGTGGACATGTGGCTGGAGTTGTAGCTCTCCTCAGCTTCGTTGGATGGTCTCCTCAACGGCATCATTAGTCACATCCTCAAGGGATAGCCCTTGTCTCCAAATAGCCATCCGTTAAGTTGGTCTGGCGGACTGAATAGCGGAGGCACACTAGACTGGTGCAGTATGAAGGAGTCATGGCAACTGCCAGGGTACTTGGCACAAACATGTAAAATTTCCTTTTTGTGGTCACACACCAGCTGAACGTTAAGGGAGTGGAAGCCCTTACAATTGACAAAAATACCTGGATTGCGATGGAGTGCCTTAAGGGCCACATGTGTGCAGTCAACGACGCCCTGCACCCTTGGAAAGCCTGCCAGATGAGCTAATCCAACCGCACGCGCCGTGACACTTGCTCGATCCTTGGTGAAATGGATGTGATTGTGCTCGAGGGCAAAGAGGGCATCGGTTACCTGCGTGATGCAAGTGTGTGCGGCCACTTGGGAGATGCCACTGATGTCTGCTGCTGATCCCTGGAATGAGCCCGAGGCAAAAAAGTTGAGTGCGGTGGTGACTTTGACGGCCATTGGTAAGGGTTGTCCACCTGGTCCTCTGGCCTGCAGGTCTTGTTGCAGCATTGTGCAGATGTCACCACTACCTCTCGCGAAAGTCGGAGCCGCCTTTGGCATTGCTGCTCAGACACGTTGAGATAGCTGACCCTGTGTCTGTAGACCCTGTTTGGGGGGGTAACTCCTGCGCCAACAGGCTTCCATGCGCTGGCCCCTTCTGGCCTGTGCATCTTCAGGTGGGTGAGCAACAGCTTGGCGCGCCTGTTGTTGCTGCTGCTGTTGTTGTTGCTGCTGCTGTTGGGGCTGCTGTTGTTGCTGCTGTTGTTTGGCCTCATCTAATATCCAGAAGGAAAGGAAATAAATGGCTCCCATGCTTCTGGTAGATGCCTCAGTTGAGGAAGCGCCAAGTGAAGGTGGCGAGAGGGGTTTCCCAGGAGGTCACACTTGAGATGGGTGTCAGGCTCCAAACTTCCACAGCTGTGGTTATACCTTCTAAAAGTTCCCCCAGACCTGAGACTACAAAGTCCTGCCACCTGCAAATGATGGCTGATCAAACCTCCTCTTTAATGGTTGACCTGCAGCTGATAGTCAACAATCCAATTGTGCTCCCGCCAGGTTTCACTGTCGTGTTTCCCACCAGGCGTGTTTCACATGGGAAAAGAGCTAAAATCACAATGGCCATTCAAAATGGCATTATAGAGGCAATTTAATGCTTGTTAAGGGCCTTAACGGCCTAGCCCGCCTCTTGGAGGCGGGATGGGGACGGGACCATCAGACACGAATTTTTGAAAATTGCGTGGAGGCGGGATGGAGGCGGGGTCGGGCCCACCCGCCAGTTTTTGCAATTTTAAAAAACCGCACACCTCCAAGCCCGCCTCCACGGCCCAATGAAAATCCTGCCCATGGTATTCGCTAAATTGGAGCGATATTTCAACACAGTTTTAAGTTTAACGCCGTATCCACAAGTTTCCCAAGCATCCTGAAACTCACCATTTAAAGCAAGATGACAACACAACGCCAATTGAGGGGGCTGATTAAAACTCAGGGAAATACTGCAATACTCAGCGCTCACAGCTGATTTCAGGAGACAAGGGATACCCACTTCAAACTTGGCTGATAACACCAGGTCAGAAGCCCGACCAATGAAGCCCAATAGCGCTACAATGAATGCCATATGACCACCAGATGTGTGATCAAACAAGCCACCGGCATGCTGAAGATGCACTTCAGGTGCCTAGACAGATCTGGAGGCGCCCTTCAGTACGCACCAGCCAGGATCTCCAGAGTGGTCGCGGTGTGCTGTGCTCTGCACATTGCACAGCGGCGCGGTTTGGATTTGTAGGAGGAACAAGGTGCAGAGCACACACCGTCTGCAGATGATTCCAAGAAGGAAGACGAGGAAGAGGAAAGTGATGAGGGCAATGCAGCACCAGCTGCTCATATTGCTGCCCGGGATGCCCTTATTAATGCAAGGTTCACTTGGGTTGCATTAGTGGATTCTTCCCACCGCTCCCCCACCCCATGGCCGCGAATTTAATGGAGGAGGTGGAATAGGGGCGTGAGAGCTGGTTTCCGGGTGATTCTCCCTTGATTGGCCTTGTTAAGTCCACCCTGCGAGTATCCCAGCCAATTAACAGAAAGCGGGTCTGATGACGTCATTTGATGACTCATCATCAGCCGGTTTCCTTAAAGGGACCATGTCCACATGGAGTTTGACAGTTGTTCTGTCAGTGTTTGACAGCATTGAGGTGCTGCAAACACTGACAATCACTGCACAAAGGTGAACACTTGCACCCAGGCTCTCCAATGACTACCTCCATATGCTTATGGAGGGAGTCATAGCACGCAGGGAGGTTCTCTTCCCTTCCAAGGGAGGAAGAGACCTCCCCAGGACAGCAACTTACCTTGCACTTCCACCCAACTCTCTCTACCTACTTTATCACTTCCCCAACTCACTAGCCACCCCTGACACTCACCCTCATCCTACATCAAGCATATCAACTAACAACACACAAGGGTAGGCACTTGAGAGGTTTAGCCAATGTCCATGTGAAGTTTCTGGTAATGTGTTGTCATACAGTGAAATCTTTTTCCAAAAGTGTCCCTTATTAGACAGGTCTGAGTGCACCTTGGGAAGTATCTTACTGAGTTCCAGTGATTGTTCAGACATAACTTCCGTCCCCCCACCGCTATAGTGATGTGTGTGCATGGAATGGCTTGGACATTAAAGGGATGCTTCATGGTGCTGGTGTGGGATGGTGTCAACCTGGCGCATCATGTGGCAGCCAGGGTTTACAGCATCAAGTGAAGAAAATCTGGCCATGGTGATGCCATCGCTGGCCTCCTGGGCAGTAATGTTGTTAGGGACTGATGCCCTGTGTCCAGTGCAGCTTCAGGTGATGGCTGCTGATGTTGTTGGTGATGTTGGTGTGCCTGGTGATGTTGGTGTTGGGGCTGATCGTGGAAGGATTCGGAGGACAAAGGTCTGATTGTTTCAATGGCTCCGACGTTGCTGCAATAGATGGCAGCTGCAGGTGAGATGACAGAACCGATCTGTAAATGGTGAGAGAGGTTCTCCCAATGAGGTGGCACTGGACATACAGTTCAATTTAAAAACTTGTAAGCTAAAGAAATCTCTATATGTATTAAAAATGCAGTAATCAACATTTTCTGTGCTCTGAAACTCACCATCTGCAACATGGCATCCTTTACACCATTTCTGCAGCTGTCAGCTTTTCACAAACATCAGAGCAGACTCAAAACACACCAGGTTGAGCTGGCGTGTTCCCCGAACAGCGGGTAGCTTGTGGGGGAGAACGTAAAATTAGAAGTAAGCCTCAAAATAGTCTTAAATTGGCTCTTTACAACTCTTGCGGGCTTAGCAGGCCAATTAAGGGAAAGCTGGTGACAGAGAACGTCAGCGTATGACATTTCATAGAAACATAGAAACATAGAAGATAGGAACAGGAGTAGGCCATTCGGACCCTCGAGCCTGCTTCGCCATTCAATGAGATCATGGCTGATCATCCAAATTCAGTACCCGGTCCCTGCTTTCTCCCCATACCCCTTGATCCCTTTAGCCTTAAGAAATATATCCAACTCCTTCTTGAATATATTTAATGAATTGGCCTCTACTGCCTTCTTTGGCAGAGAATTCCACAGGTTCACCACTCTCTGGGTGAAGAAATTCCTCCTCATCCCTGTCCTAAATGGCTTACCCCTTATCCTTAGACTGTGACCCCTGGTTCTGGACTCCCCGACCATCGGGAACAATTTTTGACAGATGAATTGTCATCATTAAACACTGACAATCTCTGTTGTTTGTGGAGTTCTTGTACTCAAGACTCACCAAACCTCTTTCCTGAGTAGAAATCAGATGGCTGTTGCATCAGAGAATGCAGCAGCCATTCTGTCATCTCTGCCGTGGAGATGAGGAGCCTCCGGATCCCCAAGGGTTGAAGCCTGCAGTAAGAAACAAAGGTAAGTGTTGGATCCATGGTTCAGTGGATATGCTGTTATTAAATAAGCACACGGATGCTGTACATTAACAATAAACAGGTCTTTACTGGAGGAGGGTAGTCTCAAGACTGGGGGTACAGAGGCATGCGCAAAACTTATATACAGGTGTGGTCACTGCCGGTACTACAGTATACAGGAGCTGTAAAAGTAGGTCTGACTTAAAGGCACATACACTACAATTCCTCCCCTTTTAGATTAGTAGTCCCCCTAATATTCAAATAACAATTGACATTTCAACATGTACATTAAACAACAAAAGTCCATTTATAGATTCAGTCTTTGGGGCGGCTTCCTGACCATTTCGGGATAGCGCCTTTCCAGAGGTTCTTGTTCTTGGTGCAGAGGCGATTCTGACCCCTTTTCATCGGGTAGTTCATCGGGTTCCACTGCTACTGGGTCTGAGGTAGATGCTACCTGTGGTGTATGTAACCTGTTCCACCTTAAGAGAACTACCTTAAGAGATGTACTACTTTCTCTTGGCTGCTGTATACTGTAATACTGTAATACCGGTGGTGACCACACCGGTATATAAGTGTTGTGCAAGGATTTGCTGGGCAGTTCAGCCCTGACCTTCGAATAGTAAAGACCTGTTAAAAGTTATTCTTGTTGTCTGTGTCCAGTGATTGATCCTAAACATAACTGGGACATACAGACTCAACAGTGGCGACGAGTCCGATCTTACCCTGCGGCAAATTTACATCCAAGGCAGCTTCGTCCTCAAAACGGGCGTCGAGAAGAGGCATCCGCCCTCATCATTCTGCTGAGCACCATCGCACGGGAGGCATCGAGAACCCGGGTTAAAAAGAAAAAGAATTCTGACCACGAAGCCCTCCATCAGCGACAGGCAGTGATCATCCCTTCTACCACGGTGGTGGGTAAGCCGATCAGCGACACGAGCAGAAAGTCGGCCGCATTGACTGTGGTGTAGGGGAGGGAAAACGGAGGAATAAGGGCGGAGAGCTCGACCACGGCCGGTAGAAAGGGCCGGGCTGCAATCGAGGCCGAGAGGCACAGCGACTGGGGCAGCTTAAGGCTCGAGAGCCGCGGAGAACTCAAACGCAGCCGGTGTACAGGACCGGGATGCGAGCGGGGCTGCGAGGCAAAGCAGCGTCGGGGAGTTGAGAAGCTTAAGGCACGAGAGCCGCGGAGAATTCAAACGCAGCCGGTGTAAAGGACTGGGCTGCAAGCGGGGCTGCAAGGCAAAGCAGCGTCGGGGAGTGAGAACCGCTGGGGAGGCGAGAACGGCAGCAGCAAGGCAATCGCCATTGCAGCCAGCGGGGGAAGAAGGCAAACGCGGGAATCCGCCATTGTAGTCGGCGGGGGAAGAAGACGAGCGCGGGAAAGACCGCCAAGCGCGGGAAGCCGCCATTTTAGTAGGCGGGGGAAGAAGACAAGCGCGGGAAGCCGCCATTTAAAAAAAAAAATTTAAAAACTTGCAAGGATGCCTAAACATGGGAGCATTAATACCTTTGATAGTGATGTCGAAGATTGGACCACGTATGTAGAACGCATGGAAGTTTATTGTAAAGCAAATAAGGTACCAGATGATGAGAAAGCATTAAACTTATTAAGCTCAATGGGGGCGAAGACATACGGGCTATTGAAGCACCTTCTATCACCAAATAAACCGGCGGATCAGACCTTCGCGAATATTGTTACTGTCCTGAAAAATCATTTAAACCCCACGCCGCTGATAGCGGAACGATTTAAATTTTACAGAAGAACGCAGTTGAAAGACGAAAGCAACGCTGAATTTTTAATTGAACTACATAAGCTATCGAAGTACTCTCAGTTTGGGACAGGGCTAGCAGATGCGCTGAGAGATAAATTTGTGTGTGGATTGTTAAAAGAAGGAACACAAAAGGGACTGCTTGAAGAGAATGATCTTACGCTTGATAAATCTGTCACTATTGCAGCATCACAAGAAGCCGCAGCAAGAGGCACTGTGGAAATGCAGCTACGGTCACCGGAACTCTGCACCAATCAAATGGTCTTGAGTACAGTAAAATGTTATCGTTGTGGAAAGACAACGCACGATCAGAACCAGTGCTGGTTCAAAAATCAGGAATGCAGAAAATGTGGCAGGCTTGGTCACATAGCTAAAGTATGCCGGTCAGGAAAGAAGACCAGCAACAAAAAGTCACCGCAGGAAAAGTACAAAAAGGTACACAAGGTGACAGAGAACAGTTCGAACGAACAGAAGTCAGATTCAGACGCCAGCAGTAATGAACTGGGTAGTCTAAGAGTACACAATGTTGGTAAGGAAGCAGACCTCCAAACAATTTGGGTCACACTTCAGATAGCAGGAGTCCAAGTGAAGATGGAATTGGACACTGGATCGGCATTGACGGTCATGAATAAGAAAGATTACAAAAGGTTATTCCCACATATTCCCCTACGGAATACGGAGATTGTATTGAAAACATACACGGGGCAAAGAGTATACCCCATCAGGAAGATAGAGGTAAAGGTGGTCCACAAGGGCAAAGAAAGCCGAGGAATGGACTTATATGTGCTACCTGAGGGAGGTCCACCACTACTGGGACGGGAGTGGATTAGGAAAATAAATATGGACTGGCATTCCTTAAAAGCACTAACGGTAGATTCCGGTACAAAAGATGTCAAACCTAAACGATTGTCCAGAATATTGGACGATGCTAAAGAGGTGTTCCAACAAGGACTGGGAACACTGAGAGGAATTACGGCAAACATCAGGGTTGAAGAACATGCAAACCCGAAATTTTTCAAAGTCGGTACCTTATGCAATACGACCTGCTGTGGAAGCTGAGCTGGAAGGGCTAGAACATTCAGGAGTACTGTCTAAGGTAGACTGGAGTGAGTGGGCCATGCCCATTGTCCCAGTCATGAAGCATTCATCGAGCAACAAGCCAGGGGAACCGGGGAAGGTTCGCATCTGTGGTGATTTCAAGATCACTGTTAATCCGGTGCTTCACACGGTGCAGTATCCGCTTCCACGGATTGAGGATATCTTCGCTTCGTTGTCTGGCGGGAAACACTTCACCAAGATAGACCTGGCGCAGGCGTACTTACAGATGGAAGTTGAGGAAGAGTCACGCCAGTATCTCACGATCAACACGCATAGAGGCTTGTACCGGTATAATAGACTGGTTTTTGGAGTGGCATCGGCTCCAACAATTTGGCAGAGGGCCATGGAGCAGGTATTACAGGGAATTCCAGGTACACAATGTTACCTGGACGATATTCTGATTACAGGAGATGATGACGAGGAACACCTTGCAAACTTGGAACTGGTGCTCACCAGATTGAAAGAATATGGTCTTCGAGTTAATCGCCAGAAATGTGAATTCTTTCAGAAGCGGATCTCGTACTGTGGTCATGTCATTGACCAGGAGGGGCTTCATAAGTCTCCTGACAAGATCGAAGCTGTTGTGAAGGCTCCCGCTCCGGATAATGTATCCCAATTGAGGTTGTTTCTAGGGTTGATTAACTATTACCATAAGTTTCTGCCAAATTTGTCCACGGTGCTGCACCCACTGAATGCTCTTTTGCAGAAGGGAGTACCATGGAAGTGGAGCGAGGACTGTAAGAGGGCCTTTCGCGAAAGCAAGGCATTGATCACCTCAGAGGAAGTGTTGGCTCACTTCAACCCAACGCTGCCTATTCGTTTGGCTTGTGATGCTTCTCCATATGGTATTGGGGCAGTACTCTCACACAAGTTGCCAAATGGCCTGGAGAGGCCAGTTGCGTTCGCATCCAGATCATTGACCTCCGCTGAGCGCAACTATGCTCAGATAGATAGGGAGGCTCTCAGCCTTGTGTGGGGAGTAAAGAAGTTTAATCATTACCTGCAGGGCCAAAAGTTTACGCTTCTGACAGACCACCAGCCGTTGGTATCCATTTTTAACCCTAAGAAGGGTGTTTCGGTGATGACAGCACAGAGACTCCAGAGATGGTCCCTTTTCCTAGGGGCACATCAATATCAGATAGAATTCAAAGGTACAAAGCAGCATGGTAATGCTGATGGGCTGTCGCGCCTGCCACTACCTACAGAGGAGGAGGCACCGACGGTTGACCCTGTTGAGTTATTTCACTTGACCATCATCGAATGTTTACCAGTCACCAATGCAAGTATTGAAAGAGAAACCAGGAACGACCCGACACTGTCCAGGGTCTATGAAGTGACAGTGAAGGGATGGCCAGCACATGGTGATCCACTGTTACCGGCATTCTCAGCAAGATGAGAACAGCTGTCCGTCTGTCAAGGAACATTGATGTATGGAACAAGGGTGATTATTCCTCCTAAGTTAAGAGAGAGAGTTCTAAAGGAACTGCATGAAGGTCATCTGGGGGGAGTCAAGATGAAAAGCCTTGCTAGGGCTTATGTGTGGTGGCCGGGTATCGACCAACAGATAGAGGAGCTGACGAAAAGCTGCTCAGGGTGCCAAAAAGTGCAAAATGCACCTCCGATTGCACCGCTGCATCCATGGGAATGGCCTTCAACCCCATGGCAATGTGTACATTTTGACTTTGCTGGTCCTTTCATGGACTCCATGTTTTTAATTGCGGTGGACGCACATTCTAAATGGCCGGAAGTGATTAAGATGACTACCACTACCTCGGAAAAGACGATCGCGGTGTTAAGAACGATATTTGCGAGAAATGGATTGCCAGAACAAATATGTTCAGACAACGGACCGCAGTTCGTGTCAGAAGAATTCCAGAGATTCATGAAGAAGAATGGGGTGAAACATTACACATCTGCCCCATATCATCCGGCTACAAACGGGTTGGCCGAGAGATTTGTACAAACGTTTAAAAAAGCAATAAAGGCCATGAGCGAAGATCAGATTCCACTACAACACAAGGTGGACAAATTCCTACTGGCATATCGAAACGCCACTCATGCAGTGACAAACCAAAGTCCTGCCATGATGTTCTATAACAGGAGGTTGCAGTCCAGGTTGGACTTGTTAAAACCAAATGTGCGGAGGGAAGTTGAAAACAAACAGTTCCAGCATATAAATAACAAGACCACTCGGAGTTTCGAAATAGGACAACCAGTGTTAGCCCGGGACTATAAAAATGAGAAATGGCAATCTGGAACAATTCGGGCCAGACAAGGACCCCTGATGTACACGGTAGATATTGGGGAAAATGTAATACGGCGTCATGCTGACCAACTGGTAGAATCGAGAACAAGGGTCGAACCCATGGTTACGGCAGAGACAACCGTGAAAGAAGTTAGTGAACCTGAAGCATCTACCGCAGAAGTGAATGTACCTGATGATGATGTCCAATCCATAAGAGACCAACTAGATGAGTCACCCCAGCAACGAGAATCAGAGACCCCTGAAAGGCATTATCCAACTCGAATCAGGAGGCCTCCTCAGAGACTGAATCTTTGAACTGTTTTGCATGAAGTTGTATATATATATATGTTATTATGTTATGTTAAATGGGGATATAACTGTTAAGCTAAAAAGGGAGGATTGTAGTGTATGTAACCTGTTCCACCTTAAGAGAACTACCTTAAGAGATGTACTACTTTCTCTTGGCTGCTGTATACTGTAATACTGTAATACCGGTGGTGACCACACCAGTATATAAGTGTTGTGCAAGGATTTGCTGGGCAGTTCAGCCCTGACCTTCGAATAGTAAAGACCTGTTAAAAGTTATTCTTGTTGTCTGTGTCCAGTGATTGATCCTAAACATAACTGGGACATACAGCCTCAACACTACCGGTATGTCGGGTTCATCCCCAGGTACTCGAGACATGGGGTTGACGCGTTCCTGTGACGCTAAGATCTGATCGACGTGGCGTCTCACAATGTTCTCCCCGACATCCACTGTGTACATTAATGGCCCCTACCTTGTACATAGCGTTACAGGTTGCCATTTCTCTGTTCGATAGTCACGGGCCAAGACTTGTTGCCCTACATTGAAGCTCCTTGTCGGCTTCTCATTGATGTGCTGGAATTGTTTCTCCTCAACATTTCTTCGCACATTTGGTGTGAGCAAGTCCAGACGAGATGTCAACCTTCGGTTAAAGAACATCATGGCCGGGGTCTGGTTGGTAACTGCATGTGTCGCGTTTCGGTAGGCTAATAAGAAATTGTCCATCTTATGCTGTAGTGGAATTTCATCGTCGCACATGGCCTTTATCGCCTTCTTAAAGGTTTGTACAAACCTCTCAGCCAATCCATTTGTGGCTGGATGATACGGGGCGGATGTGTAATGCCTTACCCCATTCCTTCTCATAAATTTTTGGAACTCGTCGGACACAAACTGTGGTCCATTATCAGAGCAAATCTGCTCTGGGAAACCGTTTCTGGCAAATATGGTCCGTAGGACTGCAATCGTTTTCTCTGTAGTGGTTGAAGACATTTTTATCACCTCAGGCCACTTTGAATGAGCATCCACTGCTATTAAGAACATTGAGTCCATGAATGGACCAGCGAAATCAATATGCACCCGTTGCCATGGAGAGGAGGGCCACTCCCATGGGTGTAGAGGGGCATGTGGTGGTGCATTTTGGACCTTCTGGCATCCTAAGCAGCTCTTAGTTACGTCTTCGATTTGTTGATCGATTCCCGGCCACCACACATAAGCCCTAGCAAGGCTTTTCATTTTCACTCCCCCCAGATGACCTTCATGTAGCTCATTTAGCACTCTCTCCCTTAACTTGGGTGGAATCACTACTCTGGATCCACACATCACTGTCCCCTGGCATACTGACAGCTGTTCTCTTCTGGATGAGAATGCTGGCAACAGTGAGTCGCCATGAGTTGGCCATCCCCTCACCATCAATTCATATACCGGAGACAGCGTCGGATCATTGCGGGTCTCCTTCTCTATATCCGCGTTCGTCACTGGCAATCGTTCAATTATTGACGAATAAAATATCTCGCTAGGGTCCACTGCTGGTGCTTCCTCCACAGTAGGCAGTGGCAGGGGCGATAGCCCATCAGCGTTCCCATGCTGTTTCGTGCCTTTATATTCTATTTCATATTGATTCGCCCCTAGAAACAGGGACCATCTTTGTAACCGCTGTGCAGTCATCACTGGAACGCCCTTCTTAGGATTAAAGATGGAGACAAGTGGTTGGTGGTCAGTCAGCAAGGTGAACTTCTGCCCATGCAGATAGTGGTTGAATTTTTTTACTCCCCATACTAGGCTGAGGGCCTCCCTGTCAATCTGGGCGTAGTTGCGCTCAGCTGAGGTTAGTGACCGAGACGCAAAGGCTACTGGCCTCTACAACCCGTCAGGGAATTTGTGCGACAGCACCGCTCCAATACCATAGGGTGATGCATCACATGCCAAACGAATTGGTAGTGCTGGGTTGAAATGGGCCAACACCTCTTTTGATGTGATCAATTCTTTACACTTCTGGAAAGCTCGTCTATATTCGTCATCCCACTTCCATGGTACCCCTGTTTGCAGCAGGGTGTTCAGTGGGTGTAATACCGTAGAAAAATTTGGGAAGAACTTGTGGTAGTAGTTTACCAGCCCGAGGAACGACCTCAGTTGTGACACATTTTCCGGTGCTGGAGCCTTGACTACTGCCTCAATCTTGTCAGGGGACTTATGTAACCCCTCTTCATCGATGACGTGGCCACAATACGAGATCTGTTTCTGGAAAAACTCGCACTTGTGGCGATTAGCTCGTAGCCCATACTCCTTTAATCTGGTGAGCACCTTCTCCAAGTTGGCGAGGTGATCACCGTCATTTTCGCCCGTGACCAAGATGTCGTCCAAATAACACTGGGTCCCTGGAATCCCTTGCAGGACCTGATCCATCGCCCTTTGCCAGATAGCCGGAGCCGAGGCTACTCCAAACACCAGCTGGTTGTATTGATAGAGACCTTTATGAGTGTTGATCGTAAGGTATTGTTTCGAAGCTTCTTCTACCTCCATTTGCAAGTACGCCTGGGCTAGATCAATTTTGGTGAAGCGTTTACCTCCAGATAGCGAGGCGAAAATATCCTCAATTCGTGGAAGCGGATATTGTACTGTGTGAAGGACTGGGTTCACTGTCACCTTAAAATCCCCACAGATGTGGACCTTCTTTGGTTCCCCAGGCGTATTACTCAATGACCTCTTCATTACAGGAATGATGGGTGTAGCCCACTCGCTCCAGTCCACTTTGGACAGTACTCCTGAACGTTCCAACCCTTCCTGCTCTGCTTCAACAGCTGGTCTGATCGCATAAGGCACTGGTCTGGCCTTCAGAAACTTTGGGCTTGCATTTTCCTCTATTTTAATCATTGCTGTTATTCCTTTTAGTGTTCCTAGTCCCCCCTGGAACACTTCTTTTGCGTCAGTTAGCATTTTTGACAGTCGTCCAGGTGTGACGTCGTCATCCTTTTTGGCCTCAACCTTCAGTGCCTGTATGGAATGCCAATCTAATTGTATCTTCCGGATCCATTCACGTCCTAGCAGTGGTGGTCCTCCATCTGGCAATACATATATATCCATTTTAGGTATTTCCTGGCCTTTATATGTCACTTTCACCCTTATTTTTCCTTTGGGGTAGACTTTTTGCCCCGTATACGTCTTCAAGACAATCTCTGTAGCTTTCAAGGGTATGTGTGAAAATAGCCGCTTGTAGTCTCTTTGATTTATGACTGTTAGCGCTGACCCTGTGTCCAATTCCATTTTCACTTGGACTCCGTCTATCTTGAGTGTAACCCAGATAGTCTGGTGATCCTCCATTTCGGTTACCTTATGTAGTTTCAGACAACCCAGCTCCTTGATTCCGGAGTCTGTGTCACTTTTCTGTTCGTCTGAACCACTGTCCATCACCTGGTGTACCTTTTTGTACTTCTCCTGTGGAGATTTCTTACTGTTGGTTTTCTTCCCAGACCTGCAGACTCTTGCTATGTGTCCTGCTTTCCCACACTGTCTGCACACTTGGTCCTTGAACCAACAATCTTTCTGGTCATGTGTTGTTCTGCCGCAGTGATAGCACTTCCCTGTTCCATAGGACATTTCATTGGTGCCATATTCTTGCGGTCTCCGTTGTATCTCTGCAGCGCCCCTTGCGGCTGCTTCGTGTGATACTGCCATACTGAAAGCTTTGTCCAGCGTAAGGTCCTTTTCTGATAGAAGCCGTTTCTGGGTTCCTTCACTTTGTAGCCCACACACAAACTTGTCCCTTAATGTATCTGCTAGTCGTGCTCCAAACTGGCAGTGTTTCGATAGCTTGCGCAGTTCCGTTAGGTACTCAGCATTGCTTTCGTCTTTGTGTTGGTTCCTTTTATGGAACTTAAATCGTTCTGCTATCAGCAGCGGTGTGGGGTTTAAGTGGTCCTGTAGGATTTCTACTATGCTATCAAAATTCTTGTTTACCGGCTTCTCTGGGGTTATTAGATATTGCAGTAACCCATAAGTTTTTGCACCCATGGAATTTAACAGAACCAGTGCTTTATTAGCATCTGACACTTCATTCGCCCTGCAGTACACCTCAATACGTTCCACATATGTCGCCCAATCTTCGACTTCATTGTCGAACGTAGAGATACTGCCACTCTTCGGCATCCTTGGGTGTGAGTTAACTGTCAAAAATGGCACCTCCCGCGCTTCCCCTTCTTCTCCGCTGGCACAAAATGGCATCTCCCGTGCTTTCCTTCCTTCCCGCGCTCGCCCTTCTTCTCCGCTGCGGCTTCTAACAATGGCGTCTCCCACGCTTTCTTCTTCTCCGCGGCTCAATGTCGTCTCCCGCGCTCCCCTTTCTTCGCCCCGCGGGCCCTGTTCAGCCCGTGAGCCCTGGCTGTGCTCTGCGCGTTCTTTTTATATTTTTCGACGCCGCTCAGTCTAGAACCCGGCTGTTTCTCTACCCTCTCTCTCTCCGGTTTCTTTTCTTTTTCTCGACGCCGCTCGGTGTTCAACCCCCGGCTGCGCCCTGCGCTCTTCACCCTCTGTCTTACCCCGTCGATGCTGCTCGGCTTTCTCTCCGCCGTCGGTCGGCTCCAGCCGCCGCTGCTCGGGAAGGGTCTGCACTGGACCTGTCATCGGTCTCTTGCTGCTCGTCGTGGCTGGGAACCAAGCCCGGCTTTCCACAGCCTCCCCTGCGAAGTTCAATCTCTGCCTGACTGCTGGGCGGTTGCTCGTGGTCGACGCCCGTGTTCCTGGCCTCGACTATTTTTTAATTTTTTATGTTGCAGGTAGATTCGAATCGACACTCGTCGCCACTGTTGGATCCGTGGTTCAGTGGATATGCTGTTATTAAATAAGCACACGGATGCTGTACATTAACAATAAACAGGTCTTTACTGGAGGAGGGTAGTCTCAAGACTGGGGGTACAGAGGCATGCGCAAAACTTATATACAGGTGTGGTCACTGCCGGTACTACAGTATACAGGAGCTGTAAAAGTAGTTCTGACTTAAAGGCACATACACTACAGTAAGGACATTTTTTCTAACACTTTACACTCACCTCACATACTTACCTCTCCACACTTGCACCCATCACTCACCTCCACAGCGCACTTTTCGATCCCTCTCACCCCCGCAGACCCACTGCTCACCTCGCTGACCCTGGCGGGGTTTCCCGACGTCGGGAAACCCGCACTTGTGTTGGTAAAATGGGGATAATCCTCCCAACTGCCTGTTAACTACCTGTTAACAGGCAGTTAAGTGGCTGTAATCCCCTTCCCGCCTCCAGGAGATGGGTCCCTACCCAAATCGGGGACCCGTCTCCCGGGAAGATGGCACGGAGGCGGGTTGGGAGCAGGTTCGGTACCCACTCCCAGTTTCTGCCATTTTCCCAGCAGTCCCACCTCCAAACCTGCCTCCCCAGGACTGGCAAAATCCCCCCCAACGTTTCAGGTCTGTGACCCTTTGTCAGAACTGGTAAAAGTTGGAGATGTAACAGATTTTAAGCTGGTGCAGAGGCTGGGAAGGGGATGGGGGTTGAGGGGAGGGGAGGAAGGAACTGAAGGGACAGTCTGTGCTAGAATGCAAGGTAGGAGAGATTAAATGTTGCAAATGGGGATGGCAGAATCATCAACAGCTGCCCCCTGAAAAAATGGGGGGGTTATAGTCTGAAATTTTTGAACTCAATGTTGAGTCCAAAAGGCTGTAAAGTGCCTAATCAAAAGATGAGGTGCTGTTCCTTGAGCTTCATTGGAACAGTGTAAGAGGCCAAGGACAGAGAGGTTAGAGTGGGAGTGGAGCAGAAAATTAAAGTGACGGGCAACTGGAAGCTCGGGGTCACCCTTACGGACTGAACGGAGGTGTTCTGCAAAGCGGTCACCCAATCTGCGTTTGGTCTCCCCAGTGTAGAGGAGACCGCATCGTGAGCAGCGAATACAGTATACTAAATTGCAAGAAGTACAAGTAAATCGCTGTTTCACCTGGAAGGAGTGTTTGGGGCCCTGGACAGTGGGAAGGGAGGAGGTAAAAGGACAGGTGTTGCATCTCCTGCACTTGCACGGGAAGGTACCGTGGGGAGGGGAGGGGCTGTTGGGGGTGATTGAGGAGTGAGTTGCCACCCAGCAAACAAGAATGGGCATGACGGGAAAGTGGTGCAAACTAATAAAATTTATGTGATTCTACTAAAGAACAGAAACTTCACAACATAACATTTTCTCATACACCCATGTGCATATCCTTGTGGAACTACAAAGCTTTCCTATTCCTTTTCCTACCGCTCCTACATGGTGCAACCCCCATGGCTTCAGCTGATGTAGAGGTGGGCTGCTCACATCCCTGCTCTGACTGCTGAGATGCTCTTGGCTGAAATCCTTTGGGTTTTGGGAGCCCGTGAGGGCCCTGCCAAAGACTGCTCCTCTTGCACCTCTGCAGGGGCAGATTCGGCCATCAGGACACGAGGCAGCATGTTGGTTACTGATTGAGGGGGGGTGAGAAGTAGATGTGCTTTGAGTAAAGTCCCCACTTCCATGTCCCCTTCCACCATCATCCCTCTCATGGCCCAGCCACAGTTCACTGCTACCACTCTGCTGGAGAGCACTTTGGTGCAGATCAGTGCGGCGCTGTAAGGCCAAGTCTAAGGTCATCCTATTTAAGGCGGCAGATATGTTGGCATGCAGAGTGTGCATGATTGTGGTCAAGGTGGACATGGACTCGTGATTGGAGCGTTTGATGTTCCACGGTGCTGGCCACTCTATCAATGCAAGAAGACATCATCGCAATGCCCTGTGACATCATCCCACTCATGCTTAAGAAGGACTCCTCCATTCTCTCAGCAATCGGGGGTCAGTGGGCTTGGAAGGCCTGTCAGTACATCACATACACTCTGCGGCTCCTCACTGATTCTCCTTTTCATCAAAGGCCCCCGAGTACAGCGTCTGTGTCCAGCTGAGCAGAGCTTCGAGAGGGCTGCACCCTCCAATGCGGATTCTCCACTAATGTCCACCATCTGCTCTTACTCATTTGTGAAGTGTGAGTCACCAGGTGAAAACCAACTATCTGTCTAGCTGGACCTACCGAAGTGCAAGTATCTGAGCTGGTGCATGGTAAGCATGAGTCCTGTGATGATGCACCCTCAGAAGGAATCAGCTCCTCTGAGGATTTGTTGTCTGCGAGGTCCATGGATTACTGCTGCATGTGTGAAGGCCCTGGCAGAGAGAAAAGATATGAATACTGGCAAGGTAAGTATGTTGCAACTTATCATTATGAAGATGATCATATTGCACTCGCTGTTGAAATCAAGTCAGCATGACGGAGTGTAGTATGAGATGTGGGTCACTGATATTTAATTGTGTCACCAGGTAGCTGGGTGGTCCCCAACTCCCCATCTCCGATGACCAGCGATGCCGAAAAGCCACTGATCGCCAGCGCTTCTTCCTCTGCCATTGTTAGCTCTGGTTCCCTTCCTTTCTCTAGTGTTCTGTGCTGTTTTCCTGCAACGGGGGAAAGAACAGACTTATGAGTGACTGTAATGGCATGTGTTCACCTGATGGATGCAATTTATTTGGTGAGGATGACTATCAGGGAGAAGCATGAAATTGCATAAGGATGAGGGTGAATGGCAGTGGTGGATGGATAGATGAGGATGTGAGGAAGTGCATAGAAAGAGAAGGATGCGTGCACTTACAAGGTAAGCGGGTGTGAGGAGTGATGTGATGGGGCAGGCTTGACAAGGCAGAGTGAGGGGGTGGGGTGATGTGCACAACAGGATGTATAAGAACATAAGAACTAGGAGCAGGAGTAGGCCATATGGCCCCTCGAGCCTGCTCTACCATTCAATAAGATCATGGCTGATCTTCAACATCAGGTCCACTTTCCTGCCCTATTCCTATATCCCTTAATTCTTCTGGAGACCAAAAATGTATCTATCTCAGCTTTGAATATACCCAATGACTGAGCAGCCACAGCACTTTGGGGCAATGAAGTCCAAAAATTCACAACTCTCTGAGTGAAGAAATTCCTCCTCATCTCAGTCTTAAAAGGCTGGCCCCTTATCCTGAGACGATAAAAGAAAGAAAGAAAAGAAAAGCCCCCTAGTTCTAGACTCTCCAGCCAGGGAAAGCAATCTCTCAGCATCTACCCTGTCAATCCCCCTCAGAATCTTATATGTTTCAATGAGATCACCTCTCATTCTTCTAAACTCCAGAGAGTATAGGCCCAATCTACTCAATCTCTCCTCATAGGACAACCCTCTCATCCCAGGGATCAATCTAGTGAACTTTTGCTGCACCGCCGCTAAAGCAAGTATATCATTCCTTAAATAAGGAGACCAAAACTGTGCACAGTACTCCAGGTGTGGTCTCACCAGAGCCCTGTACAATTGTAGCAAATGGCATGTTGGCCTTTGTAGCGAGAGGGTTTGAGTACAGGAACAAGGATGTCTTGCTGCAGTTGTACAGGGCCTTGGTGAGACCGCATCTTGAGTATTGTGTGCAGTTTTGGTCGCCTTATCTGAGGAAGGATGTTCTTGCCATGGAAGGAGTGCAGCGAAGATTCACCAGGCTGATACCTGGGATGGCAGGAATGACGTATGAGGAGAGATTGGGTCGATTGGGCTTGTACTCGCTGGAGTTTAGAAGAATGAGAGAGGATCACATCGAAACTTATAAAATTCTAACAGGACTAGACAAACTAGATGCTGGAAGGATGTTCCCGATGGTCGGGGAGTCCAGAACCAGGGGTCACAGTCTAAGGATAAGGGGTAAGCCATTTAGGACAGAGGTGAGGAGGAATTTCTTCACCCAGAGAGTGGTGAACCTGTGGAATTCTCTGCCAAAGAAGGCAGTAGAGGCCAATTCATTAAATATATTCAAGAAGGAGTTGGATATATTTCTTAAGGCTAAAGGGATCAAATGATGGTGGAGCAGACTCAAGGGGCCGAATGGCCTACTCCTGTTCCTATCTTCTATGTTTCTATGACTTCCTTACTCTTATACTCCAACCCTCTAGCAATAAAGGCCAACATGCCATTTGCCTTCCTAATTGCTTGCTGTACCTGCATGCTAACTCTCTGTTTCTTGTACTAAGACACCCAAATCTCTCTGAACGCCAACATTTAAGAATTTCTCACCATTTAAAAAATATTCTGTTTTTCTATTCTTCCTACCAAAGTGAATAACCTCACATTTCCTCACATTATACTCCATCTGCCACCTTATTGCCCACTCACTTAACCTGTCTATATCCCTTTGCAGGCTCTTTGCATCCTCCTCACATCTTACTTTTCCACTTAGCTTTGTATCATCAACGAACTTGGATACATTGCACTCGGTCCCTTCATCTAAGTCATTAATATAGTTTGTAAATAGCTGAGGCCCAAGCACGGATCCTTGCGGCACCCCACTAGTTACAGCCGGCCAACCGGAAAATGATCTGTTTATCCCTACTCTCTGTTTTCTGTCTGTTAACCAATCCTTTATCCATGCCTTACCCCCAACCCCATATGCCCTTATCTTGCTTAACATCCTTGTATGTGGCAACTTATATCGAATGCCTTTTGCAAATCCAAATATATTACATCCACTGGTTGCCCTTTATCTACCCTGCTAGTTAGATCCTCAAAAAACTCTAATAAATTTGTCAAACACCATTTACCTTTCATAAAACCATGTTGATTCTGCCTAATCATATTATGATTTTCTAAGTGCCCTGTTACCACTTCCTTAATAATGGATTCCAGCATTTTCCTGACGACTGATGTCAGGCTAACTGGCCTGTAGTTCCTGGTTTTCTCTCTCCCTCCTTTCTTGAACAGCAGGGGTTACATTTGTTGCCTTCCAATCCGCTGGGACCTTTCCTGAATCTCGGGAAGGTAGGTGAAAGTGGAACTGTGCTCACCTTTCCTGACCTGGATAGGTCATTAAAGCACTTCCTGCACTGAATCCAGGAGTGTGGCTCAATGCTCCTGCTGCTGACCTCCTGGGCCACCTCCAGCCCCCGCCTTCTTTGTGGCAGCAGCAGGTTTCTTCCTCCTGTTGTTGGAGAACAGTATCTCTCTCCGGCTCCTCACAGACCCCGGCAGTACATCAGCAGAGGCGTCATTGAAGCTGGGTGCAGCCTTTAAGCGTCCTGAATCCGTCGTCACACTTTGTCCTCTCTTGCTTCCAACTCCAAACTCCTCCAAATTCCATCTTTGGATTGGCTCTTTAAATACTGGAGTTGAGATTGTGCCATGTGAGTCCCATCACACCCGCTGCCGCATAATCGACCAAAATCAGGGATCGGGCATCAGGGGGTCCGTCGAGATCAGGGATCCTTTGAGATTGGGGCTCAGAAGGTCCTTTGAGTCTGGTGATTGGGGAGGGTTCTTCGAGATCGAGAATTGGGGGGGTTCCTTCATAATCAGTGAAGGTGGGGGAGGTCCTTCGAGATCATGGATGGGAGGTTTCCTTCAAGATCGGCGATAGCAAGGGGGTTCCTTTGAGATCGGGAATGGATGATCGGGGGGCGGGGCTCCTCCAAAATTGGGGATGTGGGGTTCCTTCAAGATCGGCAATGGAGAGGGGGTTCCTTTGAGATCGGTGTGGGGGGGAGACCAGGGCTGGGGAGGCCCAAGGAATCTTTGAAGAGCCTGGGGGAGCACTCCTGCTCCTGCTAACCCACAAGGAGTTCAAACAGAAGGAAATTTCTTATGCTTACCTTGGCCTCTTCTGGCCTGTCGACTCCTCCCGCTGTGGTTCTGCTTCAGTGCTGGACTCCCCCTGGCTTGACATTAATATTACATTGCGGCGCCGATTATATCATTGGGCTGTGAATTTTGCATCTTAAGTTGGCCCTGCCTGCCTTTAGTGGGAGTCTTGTCGATGGGCTGAATCGCTGCCATTAATATGGCAGTCGGGGACATGGCAGGTTGGAGACAGGATCGTGATTTTCAAGCTTTTAACCCCTCGCCCAACCCTTTCCTGTCTGTTGGGGAGGAAGGGGTTAAAATCCGGGCCGATCTGTAAAGAGAAAAGATATGTTAATGTTTTGGGTGTAAACTTTTCATCAGAACTTAAACAAGCTCTTCCTTCAAGTCATTCACCTTCTTAGTCTTCAGCATCCCTGGGGCATTTTACTGACTTTTTGGATTTATTTTGACCCAAGCATTGAGGCATCCAGAGTTTGGTGGAACTTTTGTTAGATGACTCAAGAATGTCTTCTTTCAATGTAAGGAATTAGTTGACCAGTATTTGTTAGTGGAAACATGTAAGAATGGTTCAGAGTACACTACAGGTTCATTGTATTTACTGTTGGCAAAACTGCCTTATCTAATTCTCCCATCCCTTGTCTTTCAATCTATGTATATTTTTTAACGGCACTTTCCCAGTTATACAACGTATATTTTGTATTGTAGCTCACTAGATGTGTATATCATCATTTGTTCTCTCTCTTGCTTTGAATTTCTCATGCAGGCACAATTCAAGATAACGTCACAACATTGTTTGAGTGAAAAAGTAAGGTTTGACATTGTTTACACTGAAGATCATATCAGAACTATGCCAGATATTTGGATTCATTGAATTCATTTAAGGTTTGAGATATTTGAATTTTTCAATATGATTTTCATTGGTCTTTACACCAAACAGGATAAGGTAATTTTTAAATGACTTTCAGTCATTTAAAAAATCAAACTCTGATTAGATAACATCTTTTTAAAATGATTTGATATTTTTTCTCCACCTTCTATTTCTGTCAGAACCTTGAACCTTAACTGATTCTCATGCCCAGCCATGCAGTCAGGGGAACTCATGCTATGTGACTTAAAATATGCAGTGTCATACGACTAACATTTATAAAACAGATCACATACATGTCATGGGATAAGCCTGGCTGTGAGTTCTTTCCCTTCTGTTGTATTCCAATCTTGAAAAATTACAAAATGTAAATGTATTTTTTGTAATTAACTGATATCTTGGATTGGCCACTTCAAAGCATTACTGATGTTTCCCGCCACGAGTGTGCTTAGATTGGCCAGATTAACTATATTCATCCGTGCATGCTCATGTGTATAATTGTAACCATAATTTGCCTACCCATAGTTATTGTTACACAATTTTCCCCACAATTGTGTAAATATATAGGCAGAATCTGCACCAGATATTTACCCCCACATATCCAATTATGGTAGGTTTATCATCTGAATCGAATTTCCATCAATGATTGTTAAAGTTTAACTTGAGACAGGTTGATATGCAGTGTCATTTTACAGGGAAGGGTGCATTTTACAGCCTCCACTCTCAATTTTTGTAACATTGCATTAAAACTGAAGAAATTCAAAATCTGAAGTTCAGCATTGCTAAATTTGGAAACTATACTGACATTGCCTGTGATTTCTATTGTCATATAGAATCTTCACATGCTTCCCTGCCACAAGGCTACACAGGCCTTAGCGTGATCTTTGTATTTGGCAAGGCTGGTAGCATTGCAGGACTCAGACAGGAGTTGTCAACAAAGCGGAAGGTCCAGCGTTTGCGGCTTATCACCACAGTCACACATCACTGGGTTACTGTCACTGTATCCCCATTCCCGCATCATTATTTTTCAATGACCAGTACCAATGCGTAACTGATTGAGGCATTTCCAGATTGGCCACGGTTCAGAGGCTCCAGCTGGGAGATGCTCATTGGGTTCGATAATAAGACTGTGAAGGAATGAGCCGTAGAACCTATTCAGAAAAATACACTATCTTATGAAAGAATTCTGGCCTTATTAAAACATGACAAACTTGGTTTGGAAATTTCGAAACCTAACGATGGAATAGCTGTGAAAGCATTCTGGCTATTGAGATAAGACAGTTGTTGACCCTGAATAAATAACCTTATTGAAACAGAAGGTGAAGGGCTCCGACAGGCTGAACTTTTGGGAACGAAACAATGGTTCACCCTGGATAAGGTGTTCTAATTTACACTTCGTAAAGAAGCACATAAGATAAAGAACATCTGCCCTCATAAAGATGACATAAAGTAAGGAACACCTGCTGTCACACTGTTTTTATATTGTAAACTAGAGATGAGACACGAGTCTGGCTGAGGTGCCAGTAAGAGTTGCAGAGGTCGGCAGAAAAATGACTAGAGATAATTAGCTTGCATCAGCAGAAAACCTTAAAGGAGATACCACTGGAAAAGGGTATAAATATTGAACTCTCAAATGGGATAACAGACTCGCTTTAATCGGGCAAAGCGATTCTCAGCTTCAGAGGTGACTCTGTAGTCTCCAACTCTTTGTACCTCGGGGATCAAAGGTATTTGATATTGGTGGATATCCTGCCTGTATAAGAACTTTAAGAATTGTACTCCTGTAGTGAATTTAAGATTTAAAAGTAAGATTCTCTGATAATAAGATCATACATTTTCTCTTTTTAGAACTGTTAATGTTGCGATTGACTCGCCAACTGTAAATTGCATGTCGATTCTTTAATAAATGTATATATTTTTAGAATTGTCTCACATAAGATTTCTGTATCAAAAATTCGTGAACTCAATTTCTGTATACTGTTTGGTGAAGAGTTACAGTTCTGGGGGAGTTTTCCAGACCCTCATAATATCCAGAATGTTACAGTCTAGCTAAACTTATTAAAAGTGCTATCTGGAGGACGGTAACATTCTCGGGTTGTTCCTTTCCTTTAGGGAGAGATAGTCTGGACCTTTAGACCCAATTAAGCATCTTTAGGATTCGGCTACCTTAAACTTTAGTTGAAAGTGAACGTCTGAGAAATACGCCTGATCCGGGGTAGCCCTAAAGGGGCTAGGACTAGTAAATATCCCTTCAGTTGGTGCCCAACGTGTGTGTTAACGAGTTGATACAGAACCCTATACTTATATTTATATCTATATCCATCTCGTAGATTGTTAAGTATAGAAGGAGCGTTTTACTGACAGTGGTATTAAGACCCAGATTTAAGTCTCTAGAGGCGACAAGTCCCTGATCAGGCCTTGTAGAACTTAAATCAGAACTCCCTCAATATACCATTGAGGTCTAGAAATTTCTTATAAAGTTCATATTAAATCCTAACCGAGGTTAGGTCCTGATGAAATGGCAAACCCTGTCAGAATTGGCCAAGTCTTTGTATTAGGAAATTCAAACAATTTCTTTATTAGGGGAAATAATCCTATCCCTATACCTCCACAAGACCAAGTAATAATTTTTGATGGATCGTCAATGATGATTAAAAAAGGGACATCCCAACAATCCTCAGCTGGGATGGGGATAGCAGTAGGGGCTTTTCAAGATTTCTATTCTTTTTATCCAGAAGAATTACTGTCCACACCCCTTGGTCATAAGACAGCACAATATGCTAAAGCCGCAGCACTACGGTATGCTTTAGAAAAGGCAGACCCTTTTAAACCCACATTATTCTTTACAGATAGTGACTATTGTAAAAGAGGATATAGCCAAGATCCAGTTTTCAGGGAACAAACAAACTTTACCAATCATAAGGGTAAATCCATAAAACATAAGTCATTGTGGGAAGACATTCTCCGTTCGAGGATGGAGAAACAGAATTGTCAGGTGATTCATGTAAATGGGCATACCACTGGGACAGTACACTCAAAAGGAAACAGTCTTGCAGACGAACAAGCAAAACGTTCGGTCTGCATGACACCCCCTCGAGAGGGGCCTGCCAATATTAGTGTTATCACTAGGGCAGAATGGGCAGCTAATCAGGATGAGGAACTGATTCAACTATTAGAATCAACAAAAGAGAATCCACCAGGATTTCCATCAAAGTACTTTGACTCGGAAACCCCTACTGGTATTGTGCTAGTTAAGTTACCCAAGGGAAACCGAGAGGTACCCCCGAGACACAAATGAGAACAGCTTGTAAAAGAAGCTCACGAGGGCATAGGTCAAGCACATTGTGGTGCCAGAACAACATTCTGCAAATTGACCCCCTTATATTAGTGGCCAGGCATGCTTAAGGCCTGTAAAACATACGTGGCAAATTGTGAGCCATGCAATTTAACCAATAAGTCATCACTAATTAAGCCACCACCATTGGCTCCTGTAAAAGCTAATGAACCAATGGGAAAATTCTTTATTGACTTCATTGGACCACTTCCCCCGTCTTTGGGATACAGACATGCTATCATTTGTGTAGATGGATGCACTTCCTTCTGCTGGCTGGTCCCCACAAAAACTGTTTCAGAAAACACACTCACCAATGCTATTACTGACATAATTACTGTAGCTTGTGCACCCAAAATCTTACACTCCGATCAAGGCGGAGCCTTTGTCGCCAAGGTCTTCAGAGACTACTGCGAACAAAGGGGGATTGGGTTAGAGCACAGCACGTCATGTCATCCGCAATCAGCGGGGCTGGTGGAATGTAAAAACCAGGAAGTAAAAAAGCTATTGGTCAAACTGTTGAGAATCAGGGGAAATAAGTGGACCACCGTCATTCCGGAGGTGCAGCTATCACTTAATAATGTGCTCGCATCTGCATCAGGGACCGTGTCCCCTAAAACTCCATATTATCTAATGTATGGGGTTGAGATGCATACACCACTTACCCATGGTTCTTTTATTGCCTTTACACTCTCTGATTCCTTGACCCGACAGCGACAGTTAGATTTAAAAAAAGAAGTAACAGAGGAGATTCATCAAATTGATCAGAGGATAAGGGAGACAAATAGGCAGAAAGAATTGATGAATAAAGCATGGCAACCCCTAGCAGGAGAATGGGTACAGGAAAAGAAGTTCGAGCAAAAACCTGATTTAAGACCTACGTGGAAAAAACCTGTTCAAGTATGTTCCGTTATTAACGAAAGAACTGTTAAAATACATATTAATCAGCCGAATGGCAAGCATATTCTTAAAACTGTCTCCATAGAAAATCTCAAAAGATGTCCTGTGGGATACCGAAATGGAGGAACAATACAAGGTGCCGTCTTATACTGTCTTCTAAGACCCAGCTTGGAGCACGACACAGGAAATGGATGCGATCGAACTACTGACAACGGTCAGCCAGCCAGTGTCGCCGACTCCTCCACACGATGCTTGGCAACACCTCAGGAATTGGATTCGCAAAAAGCCACAACCAAAACAAGTAAAGACCAACGAGTTACTTCCAACGAAGGAGGAAAACACTGCGGATGGAGCAGGAATCAACTGAGCTTCTGGCAAGGTCTTTACGAAAATACGAATCTGTCCTCACGCTGGATCAATGGAACAGCGTGTCAAGCTTCAGCCAGCTCCAAATGACGGGTGAGGCAGGGACGCTGGATCCAGGAGGTAAGTGCAAAGGCAGCCCTTGCCTTACTTTAGCTGGCAGATTTTTCGAGGCCTGAGAGAATCGACCAGCCACAGTTAAATTTGAAATGCTGGTTAAATCTGAGGCATGCCAACCTCATTATAATATTTAAATGGGCAACTCGCCTCCTGGGAGCAGGGTGGCTGCCCGCCCATGTCCTACCTCCGTTAAAACCAGAAGTGGGCGGGTTGGAGTCGGGATTCAGTTTTTTAACACTTTAACTTCCCACTTGACCCCAACCCACCCATTATTTGGAGTTAAAATTCCCCTAAATGATTCTCAGCAATGGCTGATATCAATGGCGAGCCATCTTGGAGTCAAAGAAAGTTAAGTTCTAATTTTACTACAGCTCCAGCTCACCATAGCAGGGTACAGGAAGGTCAGGGAGAGAGTGAGACAGGTGATTAAGAAACACAGAGGGAGATAAAAGAATGAATAAAATTGAGAAAGGTGAAGAGATAAAAGAGACAACAAGAGGAGAGAGTGTAAAATGAAGCAAGATAAGAAGTGCTCATTACAATGGAAAGAGACAACAGGATTTAGACATGAATTCAGGTAGATATCTGAGGACGGAAAGAGAGAAAAATAAATAGGGGTTAGAAACAGAGACTAACAGAGGGAGAGAATAACAGAGATAGAAACTTAAAAACAGAGGGGACAAATGAGGAAATATTAGAGACAGAGTAAAATGAAGAGACCATCAGTGAAAGCAAAATGGAAATAAAATAAAAATGGAAGTAGGCAAATTAGAGGGTAACTGCTTGGGACATCCTTCATCAACGCATAACTTATGTAATGATCACTGTTGTTACCAAACCAACCATTACAATAATTCACACATTCATCTTGTCATTTACACTGTGAGGGCCTGGTAGGTATGGAGATGAGTCATGCTTCTAGCATTCTTTCAGGATGTGCATGGATGCCTTCACATACCTTGGCCAGCCTTGTGAGGTCACTAAGGCCTAGAAATTCAGTTGTTAGCGCCAGCCGCTAGCGCCTTAGGAGGAGGAGAAGTGGGGCGCTAAGCGGCTAGTGCCCGGGCGCGGTGCAAGCTGCGCCTCTCGCGAACTTCACTCAAGATTTAGTGGCGGCGCTAAACCGCTAAACCTCAGCAGATCCTCATGGTGCAACGCCCTTGGTGCGCCCCGAACTGGAACTTCAGTGGCACTGCCCTTCTTTGCGCCTGGCGCCCCCAGCGACCGGTAGAGGGGAACAGTTCCCAGTCGCTGCGGGGCGCGGGGGGCGCTATTTAAAGGGGACTCCTCCTGCATTATAAGTGGCAGCCATTTTGTGCCAATCCTTCTGTGTGAGAGATGGATATTTGGAGAGAGACAAAGGCAGAGAGCTTTCTGCTTTGACTCAGCACTCGCACAGGTACTTCTGGCTTCAGGCCAGAGCTTTGCACTTGGATTGCACTTTCAGTGCCATAGCCTTGAGTCACCACATATAATGGGGGCTGCAATGGGTGGAAACGTTGGCTTTCTGCATTGCATTCAAAGGGATCAGAGACACCGTGAGAGAGTGCCAGTCATGGCCAGACGGAGAAGGGCCAACAGGCGTCGGCACAGGAGGCCTTACCCACCCAGGGTATACCGCCAGCAGTTCTCATATCTGAACATGTCTGAGGAGCAGTGTGTTCGGAGGCTGCGATTGAGAAGGGAGGTGGTCACTGAGATCTGCCACCTGCTTCGCAGAGATCTGCAGCCACAGCTGAGGAGCAGGATGTCTCTGTCGGTGGCAGTGAAGGTGACGGTGGCTCTCAACTTCTATGCCACCGGCTCCTTCCAATCCGCTACTGGGGACATTGCCAACATCTCCCAGTTCGCGGTACATTGCTGCATCCGCCAGGTGAACAATTCCCTTTTCAGAAGGAGACGTCAGTACATCTCCTTCCCCATGACCCTGGACAAGCAGCAAGAGCGTGCAATGGGATTTGGAAGAATAGCGGGCTTCCCCATGGTCCAGGGCGTAGAACTGATGAACCAGCAATGGTCAGGCCTTGCTTCAGGGCTGCAGTGTGCAGGGCATGGCAGCCAAACAAGTTGACCCTCCCCCTTTAAGAGCTGACCGGCGCCAGCGTGTCTGCCTTTATTCAGAAACTCGCCGCACCTGCGCTGCGCCCACCCTCGGTGTTAGCGCCTTGGCACGCCGGTTTAGCGCCTTATGATAGTCATGCATCGCCTGCTTTAGCGCAGCAGCAACCTCTTGGGGCGATGCAACTGAATATCGGCGAAGGTGGCGCTAAGTTGCGCCGGGCGCTAAATTTAGCGAACGCCCAGCTGTAGCGCCCCAAACGTGGCTATACTGAATTTCTAGGCCTAAACCTTTTCCAGCACTGTGTGGCCATGCGTGAAGTGGTGGAGGTAACAATGACTGCTTGTGCCACCTCCTTCCATAACACCTGCACTACCTTCCTGTACTCAGTCCACAGGAGACATTCCCTCCTTGCCCTTATTTGCAAGTAACATGTCCACTCAGTCATCTGAAAACCTGAGGGGCTCTTTCGACAGCTGAACCCCCATGCCCACCGGCTGCTCTTCCTTTGCGCCATTCTTCAGAAGTTCCTGCTCTTTCTGTTACACTGATTTTTTGAAGCTGCCAGCCCCTTCAAAAACCTGCAGCATTTTGTACTCTATAATCGTGTAGTATTTCCATCTCTTCCAGTGATGGTAAGCCAGTCGAGAGTGCAGAAACTGCTCCAAACTCACACTGCATAAGAAATTGGGCTGGTCCCAGAAAAATGACACAGGTTTCTAGCAGTATCCTGTGGGTGGACAGAATTTCCACCGTGTTTCCGGCAGGTGGAGAAATATCCTGCCCAGTACTGTCTGTACTGCAGGTTGCAACTACACAATAGGATTTGTGTTTTTGTGCATTTAATATCTTTAAAACAAGAACCCAGTAATGACCACAGAATTTTAAGGGCTAGATTTTCAGTTGCTTGCGCCAGCAGTTAGCGCCTTAAGAGAAGTGATTTTCGGGCGCTATGCGTGTAGCGCCCGGGCGCAGTGCAGTTTGCGCCCCGCCCCAAATTAAGTTGCCCGTTAGCGCCGGCGCAAAGTTTAGCGGCCGCCCGGATGCGCGCGCAGAAAATGACGTCACATCCTCGTGCAACGCCCTTTGGCCGCCCCGAATCCAAACTTCAGTCGGACCACCCCATTGTGCGGCTGGCGTCCAGAGCGTTTGTAAAATGGAATGCAACACACCCTGGGGAGCGCAAATTAAAGGGCACTCCTCCTGCACTATAAAAGGCAGTCTGCATGTGTTGTGTGGCAGGGTCCAGTGTGTTGTTGTGAACGGTGTATTTATGTGTCCGTCCTCCTCTTCCTCCTCCTCCTCCTCCTCCTCCTCCTCATCCTCCTCCTCCTCCTCCTCCTCCTCCTCCCTTTGAAAAAAACACATGCACCCTTCCCCTTTAAGAGCTCACTGGCACCAGAGTGTCTGCCGTGCGCTGCGCCCGAGCTCGGGTGTTGCGCTCTGCACCGCCGGCTTAGCGCCTAAAGATAGTAGTGGAACGCCTCTTTTAGCGCTCCACCAACCTCTTAGGGCGAAGCCACTGAATTTCCGGCAACGGGGCGCTACTTTGGGGCGGGCGCTAACTTCGGGCGGGCGCTAAGGTTAGCGCCCCAAAACTGTCTATACTGAAAATCTAGCCCTAAGTGTTTAGACCAATACTTTTTAATTTTTTATGGTTTTGGTATATGTTATGCTACATTAACACACAATTACACAGCATATTTGTTACTTAACATAAATAAACTTCATATGCTATTAAGTGTCTTCATAATATTTTGCTTCCTGGAACGTGGCGAAAAATTCAAGGAAAATGTTACCGCGGATAGCCAACATTTATTTTCCTACCCTATCTTAAAGGATTGCCAGTTAGCGCTTTGGAGGAATTCAGCAGGACATCAAACACGTTATTGCATGAGATGCTGAGCACGCAGTTAACCAGGAAGTTTTACACACAAGCCTCGGATTGTTCAGACTGCACTTGGCAGGGAAATAACATCTGCTGCTACCCTTCTAATAAACCTGTCCAAAGATACATTCGACCATTTACTGCAGTATATCAGTGCCTTTAACAGAATAGAATCTGAACACCAGATCAATCTGTGTACAGTGCTATACAATGACCACACCATGTGGTTACAATTGTTCTTTGTGGTGTTCTTGCCACAACCACACGAGAGTTGGGGATCTTTTTCATATAGTTTTGCAGTGCCACCTAAAGGCTGAAACAGAAAAGAGTGCAAACTTTGCTGAGTGCCGAAGGAAAGTCTGGTAATGATAACAATTCATAGGCTGAAGGATTATTAATACTGTTGGATATCGTTTATGTCCTGTGGGGTGTGGCATAAATTAAACTGTTTCACAAAAAGACTAATCTTTTAATTATGAAACTATTAATGTGTTACTAATTTCTATAAATTGATTAACTTGGTGCAATTGGATACAATTTTAGTTAAAGAAAACTGGACTTCCACAAACTATTTTTTGGCAAATATGATTCTCGTCGTGTCCATCTTTTCCACAAAACATGGGATGCGCAATTTCTGGGAGCCTGCTTCATCGCTAAAAATGCAATGGGTCATGACTACCGCCCATCAGTTTGCACCAGCTCTGACCCCATCCCAAGTCCTGGGGTCAAGTTCATTTACATAAAAGAGTGGGCACCTGTGCTACTTCTGGTGTTCCCTGGACTTCTGCCCGATGGTGTGGGGTGGGAGGAATTTCTCAGTGGCATCCTGCTGCTCCATCAGGGGAGGGGGAGTGGGAGTGGGCTGTTCTTGCTGAAGAACTGTGAAATATTGAAAGACAAAAGTGCAATTTTTCAGTTTGAGCATTCCCAACAGCAATTGGTTGCTCTGACTCTTCTGACCTCAGCACAGGGGGCAGGGGAGGGCAGGGCAGACACAACAGGCACCTGTACCCCACTCCCAGCAGAATTTCTCAACCCAAAGAAAAAGGGGCAGAGATGCACCAGAACAGAGTCCTGCCCCAAATTCTGTCCAGCACACCTGCCTGACGTATGCTGCCACATTGCCCTTCCAGGCCCAGAAATTCCAGGGCCATGAAATTCGACTGTCAGAAGGAGAGCTCGGGGAGTTAGCTCCAATCTCATGAGTTTCCACTAAACTTTGCAGCCTATCTGATGTATCACACAGTTTGAAACTAACCTCAGATTGAGGAGATGTCAGCATCTGTAAAACGGAACACAAATTGCCCATTGTGGTCTGTCTTTTTGTTCCACTCCAATGGCAATTAAAGTCAATGAATAAATGCACATAAGTTTACAATATCATAAGATTTACGACTTTTAGCAGAATCCAGATGTAATCATCATCTCCTAACCGGCCTCCATAAATTCTCATATGCAGTTACACCTGTATTTAAAACCAATTACCAATATTAATAAAATAGCAAAGTACTGCGTATGCTGGAAATCTGAAATAACAACAGAAAATGCTGGAAATGAAGTTCAACACAGATAAATGTGAGGTATTACATTTTGGTAGGAAGAATAGGGAGGTCACTTATCACTTGGAGGGTGGGAGTCGAGGTGGGGTAGAGGAACAAAGGGATCTCGGAGTACAAATACACAAATCACTAAAAGTTGCAACACAGGTTAGCAAGGCCATAAAAAAAGCAAACCAAGCACTAGGGTTTATTTCTAGAGGGATAGAACTGAAAAGTAGGGAAGTTATGCTAAACCTGTATCAAACCTTGGTTAGACTACACTTGGAGTACTGCGTACAGTTCTGGTCGCCATATTATTAAAAGGATATCGAGGCACTGGAGAGGATACAGAGAAGATTTACAAGGATGATACCAGAAATGTGAGGATATACATATCAGGAAAGAATGAACAGGCTGGGTCTCTTTTCTCTTGAAAAAGAAGGCTGAGGGGTGAGCTAATAGAGGTCTTTAAAATTGTGAAAAATTTTGATAGCGTGGATACAGAGAGAATGTTTCCACTTGTGGGGAAGAGCATAACTAGAGGCCATCAATATAAGATAGTCACCAAGAAATCCAATAGCGAATTCAGAAGAAACTTCTTTACCCAAAGAGTGGTGAGAATGTGGAACTCGCTACCACAGGGAGTGGTTGAAGTGAATAGTATAGATGTATTTAAGGGGAGGCTGGACAAGCATATGAGGGAAAAGGGAATAGAGGGTTATGCTGATAGATTTAGATGAGGAAAGATGGGAGAAGGCTCGTGTGGAGCATAAGCATGGACTGGTTGGGCCAAATGACCTGTTTCTGTGCCGTCTATCCTATGTAATCCTATGTAATAATTGACAGCAAAACTGCTGAGCAATTGTCTCTGTAAATGGAGCTGAGGAAGTCTTCTTTCAGTGCTATGACCAAAAGGTCCCTAAGCCTGTAGGCCAGAGAGTATGGCAAGAGGTGGCAAAGTGGTTAACACTAGCAGCACTGTTCTTAGGATCTGGCTACAGTGTAGGAAAAAAAATCAATGGCCTCAGCAGGAGGAGAAAGGTAGGACACCCACATTTCATTTCTGACATTTTGTGTGACATAACATGATCGGCAACCTCATAAACATGAATTTTCTCTCCTTACCCACATCTTCATCTGTATGTCCATCAGAACCCACAAAGTCTATTCACAAGTTACCCTCACTCTTTATAATTATGGGCACGAGCAACCTGCTAGCTTCATCCTTCCTTAACCCCCACCTGTGTGATCCAACCATTATCCATTGTAAACCCTAGCATGACCCCTTTCCAACATATGGTGTGTAATTTGCCATACATTCCTCAACAGTTAATTAATGCTTGCTTCATTCTCAGCAAGAGAAGGCAGCACACAAGAGAGCGATGACTGCCACCAGATTGGAAGCCAAAAACACTGCATGAACTAACAGCGTTCAAGGAGATGATGGGGCAAATTCAGGGAAGAAACTTGAAGGAGCAGAGAGGAGTTGGGGAAGCAGGAGGCTTTCCCCCAGTTCAGTGTTGGTACCATCTGCTCATTAGCTCCACCACCTTGCCCCAAAACCCCGACTTGTATGTTGACATCCTACAGCAACTTAAGCACAGCTGCCAGATGACAACTATTGTCTGACAAGGTGTTTTGAGGAAGGGACATTATGTCCCTCTTTATGCCTTTTTAGGTGCAGCAGAGGAAACTGACCCTGAACCCTCACCAGACTCTTCATCAAACAGCTCAGCTTTGTACAGTCCTCTGCTTGAATACTATCACTTTTTGCAGTTGTGTTGTCCCCTCTCCAATGGCAGTCATCTGTCTCCTGTTGTCACGCCATCACGATTTGGCAATCAGCAGCCTCCACCTCAAGGGATTCAGAGAATGAGGGTGTTGCACAGAGCACAGGAGCACAAGAGTATGGGATGGAGGGAACATAAGAACATAAAGACATAAGAATTAGGAGCAGGAGCCATTCAATAAGACCATGGCTGGTCTTCGTCCTCAACTCCACTTCCCCACCCTATCTCCATATTCCTCGATTCCCCTAGAGTACAAAAATCTATCTATCTCAGCCTTGAATATACTCAACAATTCAGAATCCACAGCCCTTTGGGGTAGAGAATTCTAAGATTCACAACCCTTTGAGTGAAGAAATACATCCTCCTCTCAGTTTTAAATGGCCGACCCCTTATCCTAAGACTATGCCCCCTAGTCCTAGCTCTCCAGCCAGAGGAAACAACCTCTCAGCATCTACCCTGCATGATCTCACCTCCATTCTTGGCAGGGGCATGGCTGAGCCCATGGCTAGCGGTGCGGCTGAAAGAATACAAGATGCCGGTATCCTCATACGTTATCCTCCTTCTCACATCTCACTTCCCCCTCATTCCACAATCTCTTCTGATTTACAGGCTGCACATGGTGTAAGCATGCGCCTCTTTCTTTCCCCTGCTCCCCTCACCACAACCCTGCCCTTGTGCCTTTCTCATTTCAGACATCCAAGAAATCCAGCCTGCCCAGCCAGTGGTTGAACAAGAGGGGGAGGAGAGTGAAGAAGAAGAAATACTGTCACTCGATTACACACTCCCAGCCACCAGCTCAGATACTGACACTCTGTGTACTATGGAGGATAGGTTAGCTGCGGGATCTGCACGTGGTGAGACACCGGGCACAAGTGGGCTGCTGCCAGGTCTCCGGAGTGCGAGGTCACACATGAGTTCTGCTGCATAGGACTCAGATGAAGGTTTCGATAGGGCGGCCAACAGACAAACGCTGATGGGTATGCACAATGAAATGCTTGGTGCATTGGCAGGCCTACCAGGAAGCCTGAATGCAATGTCAAGGAACATGGAGGAGCCCAGCTCCAGCCTTGCATAGGGCTTTTGACAGAGCTTGGAGTGCGTCCTTTCCAGCGTAGAAGGGTTGGGCAGATCCATTAATGCATTTGTGGACCCACCCATCATGCAGCGTCTGATGGTCGAAGTCTCAGCTTCCACTGCAGCACAAGCAGAAGCCACCCAACATCTGAGTGCTGCAATGGAAGCTCAGGCTGAAGTCAAGCACGCTCAGCTTGCTGCCACGCAAGCACAGACTGCTGCCATCATGGCTGGGTTTACCAGTGTTGAAAGGGGCTTGCAGGGTTTCACAGCAGTCCAGCAGTTTGTACTCCAGCACATTACTAGGACTGCTGAGGCGCTACCCCAGGAGAAGTGGCAATTGATCTGTGGAGGACGACCCTGCTGTCCTCTCTCAGGGTGACAGCATTCGTCTCCCACCACTGCCACTCCGCCAGTGCCCTTGCTATTGCCTGTCAGCCAGCCAGCCCAGACTGCTGTCGCTATGCCAAGGTGGCGCAGTCCAAAGCCGGGCCTACTAGGCCCAGAGCTCATCAAGGTCATCCTGGAAGGCCATCTGCAGTCTCCCCTACTGAAAGTCAGCAGCCTTCCACCAGTCATGCTGCAGCCACTGGGGTAGCACTGAATAGGAGCACTAGGATAGTCAAAGGCACCTGGAAAACAGGCACTAAGGGAATGCACAAGAGTTATTAGTTGATTTTTTGATGTAATATTGGATGGATAGATGTATAAAGTTGGATTGGAAAGTTTGCTTTGTGGTGGCTTTTATTTCATAATTGTGGCCAAGAGGACACTGTGATGGTCAGTAACAGAGGGAAGGTAAGGTGTTAGACTAATGTTGAATGGGGAATTGGGGTTGCGTTCACTGGTACTGCAGGTAGATGATTTGATCATGGATATCCTGGCCAGAATGGGGCTGTCTGGGATGCCTCCTTCCTTCTGCTTCCTCCTCCTCCTCTTCCTCTTGTTCTGCTTCCCCCTCCTCTGCTTCTTCCTCTTCCTCCTCCTCCTCCACTTCTTCTTCTTCTGCTTTTTCCTCTTCCCCCCTCTGCAAGCAGCTTATCCCCTTTGTTGCCTCTGCTCCATCTCCATATCATGCTGCAGCCCAAGGGGGACTGCAACTAGAGCCCCCAGGACTGGGAGCAAGTGGTGTTCTCAGAGGCCTTCTCTTAAGAGCCAAAGCCTTGCAAGTGTCCAGCAGCACTCCTTGTACACTTTAACAACTTTTTAAATGCCTTACACCAAGCCACTACTCAAATAAACTGTACAGGAACCACTCCAAAAGCAAAAAGCAACTTACCTCAAAGTGTGTCCCTTTAAGTAGCACTGGCGGCGGGGCGGGTGTAAGGGGTCGTTTTAACGAGCTTGTGGTGTGCGAGATCGGTTTTTGATTTCACACTGCTCGTGAGCGGTTCCGAAGCGCTCCCCCCTCACCGGTTCTAGACACTGGGCTTATTGCCAGACTACCTTGATGTGTTGGCCCAACTTGTGACTCGGAAGACAAATGGATCAGGTGAGACAAGGTAAGTTTTAAATCAAAGGTATCTTTATTTTTAAGGAGAATAAAACAGAGAATGAAGAAACAATGCAGACAAAAATCATGAACACGCCTCTCAATGGGAACTAAACTTTAACACACAAGAGTTACTTTGACTATCATAATACATCAATTCTAGATCAGCGATATAATAAAACGGGGGTGGAGAAAGCGCACGGCACAACGAAGGATGAATAACACTCCCGAATTACAAAGCCCTTAATATTAAAAACCCTCCCGTCTCTAAAATATACCTCAACTAGATCAGCTAGGTGGAGTTGGGCCTTTATGCTCACCAGGGTTTTAAAAAAACTGTCCTTGACCTTGGTGCTCCTGTATCGTCCGGGATCTCCAATCTTCCTTATGGGACCGGATCCTGAACCTGCTCTCCTGCTCGAACTTGTAGGCTCTCCGTGCTCCTCGAACCGTAATCGAACCTCTCCACTCGCTCTGCCTTTTTCCTCGTGTCTGTGTGTAACTGTGTTTTTGTCTCTTTTCCCCCAACAGTTATACTGTTTTCTTGCTCTTATCTTGGCGCCAAATCTGGGGTTTTCTTTTGTTAAAGTAATGGGCAGGCTGCTTTGACAAAAGCGGGTACTTTAATTTAATGTCTTGTAAATGAAACTAATGGGATCTGTCCTGTGTCCCTCTGAGTTTGGTACAGATAATAGGTTTTGTCTGTGCTCTGCGATTTCAGAGATGGGTTTGCGTTTTGCTAGCAATTAACACACCTTGAGGTGTAAATACTTTTGTTTTGACTTCGTTACTACTGTAACCATTTTACCATATCAATTGCAGTCAGTTCTGGAATCTTCTAATCGGTGGTGACTCAGGTTTCTGTAAGATACTGCAGTGGTATGTCCTTCTGAAATGAGTCATGTGATCTGCCAACTCCATCTTGTGTTCATAAAATGTGGCCATTTCAGGGGTTTTACCATGTAGACTGTATTTTCCTGGATTTTTGCGAATCCTACGGGGGGGGGGTGGTCCGTCATGCAGCTGAATGCACATTCAGCTCTGCGTGCTTTGAAGAGGGCGTACAGATGAATGGTGACATCCAAAATAGCAGGTCGTGGGTCAAATCAGCATTACACGCTGATTGATGTCACAATCTGCCTTATTTGCATTCTTCTGCTGAACGCAGGCAGCAGCCACGCTACCGAACTGCCCAAAATGGTGACTGCCGAAAGTGAGGCGGTCGCCATTTTGCTGCCGAAACCGTTCTTAAATGTCAATGCTAAGAGAGGGAATTTCAGGGCCTGAAAATTTGGTTTGTAACAAACTCTGCCAGGTCATTTTCATAGTTGCATTTTTGAACATATTTAAAGCCACAATTATTACTAAATCTGTAACAGGCTCTTAGATTGTGACCACATTGGGTACTCCAGAACTGGCGCTATGTATTGTTTCTTCTTGTGCGAGGTATTACATAGTATTTACAGCACAGAAACAGGCCATTTGGTCCAACAGATCCATGCCGGTGTTTATACTCCACATGAGACTACTCCCACCCTTCTTCATCTAACATTGAAGCATCGAAGATAGAAGCAGGAGTAGGCCATTCGGCCCCTCCAGCCTGCTCCGCCATTCAATGCGATCATGGCTGATCACCCAAACTCAGTACCCTGTCCCTGCTTTCTCCCCATATCCCTTGATCCCTTTAGCCTTAAGAAATATATCTAACTCCTTCTTGAATATATTTAATGAATTGGCCTCAACTGCCTTCTGTGGTAGAGAATTCCACAGGTTCACCACTCTCTGGATGAAGAAATTCCTCCTCATCTCTGTCCTAAATAGCTTACCCCTTATCCTTAGACTGTGACCCCTGGTTCTGGACTCCCCCGCCATCGGGAACATCCTTCCTGCATCTAGTCTGCCTAGTCCTGTTAGAGTTTTATAAGTTTCAATGAGATCCCCTCTCATTCTTCTAAACTCCAGCGAGTATAAGCCCAATCGACCCAATTGTCGTGTATTGATTGTGAGTTTAACACCAGTTAATACGGTAATGTAATGTGCATTGCATTATGGGAATTACCCGGGAAAGCAGCAGTCAGCCATTTTACCAATAAAGTAAAGATCACAGTTAGAAGCCTGTCTGCCTGATTCTGATTTAATTTGACGTATCTACATGCTTGATTGAACGCATTAAAGCATAGATACAACATTGGCAACGAGGATAACGGACAGAATCTTTTAAAAAAGGTAGTTGCCCAAGTTTTAGTTAGCTAGGATGGAGAAGACCGGCATTCAAAATTTTGCATGTTTCGCTGAGCCAGCCACGTTGGGTCCAAGATGGAAGAGGTGGTTAACGTCTTTTGAGCTTTATGCCGATGGCAAAGGACTCATTATCGACGGTACTTCTACAGCTGCCATGAAGCAGAGGAGCTCTACTTCTACACCTAGCAGGACCAGATGTCCAGGATATCTTTTCGACTCTACCGGACACAGGAGAGCCAGCAGACTACACGGCGGCGGTTAGTGCTTTGAATCACTACTTCGTGCCCCAGGTCAATGCAGCATTTGCTAGACAGACTTTTCATAAGTTGTCCCAGAAGACAGGTGAGACTGTGCAACAATTTGCTACTCGCTTGCGGCAGGCTGCTAAAGACTGTGCTTTTGGGGGGGTTGCGGATAATCAAATAAGAGACGCTATCCTGAGTAGGTGCACGTCAGCCTATGTGCGGAGGAAATTGCTAGAGGAAGGGTATGGTCTAACGCTCGCCCGCACGTTATAATTGGCCTCACAATGTGAAAACGTCGAGGAGCAGATGTCAGCCATGTCATGTGCAGAGAAGGCGGAGACAGATACTGTTCTTTGTGTTATGCAGAAAAGAGGGTATTATGTGAAAAGCTCGACAGAGAAACCAAAGGGAAATGGTGATAGGAACGAAAGGAAATGTTACAGATGTGGACACACAGACCACATGGGCAGAGATCCGAAATGCCCAGCATGCAGACAAACGTGTCATAAGTGCAAAGGAAAGGATCATTTCTCCAAAGTATGCTGCACAAAGGGTAGAAAGAAACACAGTGTGAACAATGTAGAGAAACAAAATAACTTTGCATTTGCTGTTACTGGAAATAACGGGACAGAGAGACTTACCTTTTGTGTGGGGGGAGTAAACCTGAGAATGTTAATTGATTCGGGTGCAACTAATAATGTGATAGATGAGAATACATGGGAAGGATTAAAATCAGAACACATTAAGTGTCAGTCACATGTCCCTAAGACAGAGAGAAAGTTATTCTCTTATGCTTCTAGCCGACCACTGTCAGTTAAAGGTGTATTCACATGTGGGATTACAATAGGTAGGAGAACTGAGCAGGCGGAGTTCATTGTGGTTAAAGGCCATGGAGAGCCGTTGCTAGGAAGGGAGACAGCCATGAAACTGGGAGTTTTAAAAATAGGCGCAGATGTCTCAGCTGTGGTAGATGTAAGACAGCTACTAGAACAGCGGTATCCAAAGGTGTTCCAGGGAGTAGGAAGGCTGAACACAAAACAGGTCAGTTTGTATATCGACCCACAAGTGAAGCCTGTGGCCCAGCCACTCAGGCGTATACCATTCAACTTAAGGGGGGCAGTAGAGGCCAAAATAAAACAATTGAGGGACATGGACATTATCGAACCTGTAACTGGTCCCACCCCATGGGTAAATCCTGTGGTTATTGTACCAAAAGCGGATAAGGATATAAGGTTATGCCTAGACATGAGACGAGCAATCCAGGCAATAGTGAGGGAACGATATCCAATCCCCACCGTTGATGAGATACTCCAAGGTATGAACGGCTCGACGGTGTTTAGTAAGCTAGACCTGAAATGGGGTTATCACCAGCTAGAACTGACCCCTGAGTCATGAGAAATCACAACGTTTGCAGTACATAACGGAATATACAGGTACAAGAGGCTGATATTCGATGTATCTTCAGCTAGTGAGCAATATCAGCATGAGATAGCTAATGCCTTAGCTGGAATAGAGGGTGTTGAAAACATCTCAGAAGACATTATCGTGCATGCACACGACCAGGAAACGCATGACAGACGCCTGCACACTGTCATGACCAGACTAATGGAAAGTGGACTTGTTATGTCTGACATTGGTGATAGGTACTCGATTGCCTTGGCCTGAGCACATGGAGTTTGATAATGCTATTATCGTTGTATTGTGTCTGACATTGGATATAGGTATTTGATTGCTTTTGCCTGTAGAGTGTGTTTGGATCAGCCATTAAAAGCAACATGAACTGAGCTCTGCTTACGGCCTCTGGATTATCTCTGCAAACGCAACATTTGGCGACGAGGATGGCTGAAATCTCTCTTCCACCACCTCCTCCCTTCCTTGCACTACCCGGTGAGCTGCTGATCCCATGGGTTCGCTGGTTACAGTCCTTTGAAACCTACCTCATTGCTCTTGGACTAGAAAATGTGAGTACATCACGGAAAAAGGCACTGTTATCCCATTGCTTGGGAGCGGAGGGCCAGCGTGTTCTTGGGACATTATGCACAGCAGACTCAATTCAAACATATGATGAGGCTGTGGCTCTGTTAAGCACACACTTCTCTGCCCCACAAAGTGCCCTCCTGCGGCGATTCATTTTTAGACAGCGTCACCAACTCCCCGGCGAGTCGGTGCATCAATACGTGGCTAATTTGAGGGGGTTAGCTAGCTCGTGCAAGTTCGGTGCACTACAAGACGAGATGGTGCGTGATCAACTAATAGAGCACACCAACAACGTGAGAGTGCGTGAAAGACTGTTACTCGAGTCCGACAATCTGTCGTTGTCACAGGCGGTCAACATTGCCTTTCAAGTGGAGTCTGCAGCCGAATGTGCAGCGAAACTAGCACACACACCCAGTGACAGCGCCCTCGGCCCCGACAGCTCTGACACGGTAATGCTCGTGCGACGGCAGCAACGCGTGCTACCGCGGCAACAGTGTGAAAACTGCGGATCTCGTTCACATGCTACCAGAGCGCAGAATTGCCCCTCACGCGGCCAAGCCTGTCGCAATTGTGGAAAACAAAATCACTTTGCCAATGTCTGCCACTCTGCCCTGGTTGCTACAAATGAACACTCTCAGTCCTCAAGCACTATAATTCACAACGTGAGCTCTGGGCCAGTAGTGGCTTTCAAGTCATGCACAATTAACCTGAATGATGTGTGCATCCCTCTGTTGTTGGATACCGGTGCCAGCGTCTCACTGCTGAATGTGGACACATTCAAACGCTTTTTCAACTCCCTGCCACTCTCTGCACCCTCCACTGCCCTTTGCGGGTATGGTAATTCGAAAATTGGACTAGTGGGCTCAGTCAACCTCACTGTACGCTATGGAACAAAAGTTTTGCCAGATTTTTGTTTTCATGTGGCACGCCAAGGGGCTAACCTGATGGGACTGGATCTTGTCACTGACCTGGGTTTTTCTCTCTTGGACACCGGCGGGTCTGCGATTCTGCACGTCGCCTCACCGTGGCGCCAAACATGGCCAGCATTCTTCGGGGGTCTGGGCTGCCTGACTGCCTTCACCCACCAGCCCATGGTTGACTCCACCATTACCCCTGTCATTCAGCCACTGCGCCACATCCCGCTTGCTCTCCGTGACGGGGTCACAGCTGAACTAAAGCAGCTACTGGAAGCTGGAATCATCGAACCAGTTGATGCCTCCCCATGGGTCTCCAACCTGGTGGTCGCAACGAAAAAGTCAGGTGGTCTACGCGTCTGTGTTGATCTTCGAGCAGTGAATAAGGCCATAATCCCTGACAAATATCCACTGCCCACGTCAGAGGAACTCACAGCGCAGTTCTATGGTTCCATCCTGTTCTCGAAACTGGATCTTCGACAGGGCTATCTACAGGTTCCCCTCCACCCCAGCAGCAGGGACCTCACTGCTTTTGTGACACATGCTGGTGTCTTTCGGTACACCAGGATGCCATTTGGACTTAGCTCTGCACCCAGCTGCTTCCAAAAGGTGATGTCCTCTGTGCTCGCGGGCATTCCTGGGGTGGCCATCTACATGGATGACATCGTCGTGCATGGGCCCTCGACCTCCACACACGACGAACGCTTTCACAGAGTTTTCACGGTTCTAGCAAAACACAAGCTCACACCGAATGGCAAAAAGTGTGTCTTTGCTGTTTCAGAGATCGAATTTGTGGGGTTTCGGTTGTCGGCTGACGGTATATCCCCACTCCAGTCAAATGTGGATGCCATTCACAGCATCCGAGAACCCAGCTCTGCAGCATAGGTTGCCTCCTTCCTTGGCATAACTGGGTACTACCTGAAGTTTTTGCCCCAGTTTTCAGCCACCACAGCCCCACTGCGCCAGCTCCTGCGAAAGGATGAGCCCTGGGTGCGGTCACAAGCCTGTACGGAAGCTGTTCACCTCCTCAAATCGCAGCTCACGTCGCCTCCAGTGTTGGCTCACTTTGACATTGCCAGCCCACCCTCATCACCTGTGACGCGTCCGCTGCAGCTGTGGGGGGCGGTGTTATCGCAGATACAGAATGGAGTGGAGAAACCAATCGCCTTTGCCTCCCGAGCCCTTAGCCCCACTGAACAGAAGTACTCAGTAGGCAAGCGTGAGGCGCTGGCGTGCATCTGGGCATGTGAGCGGTGGCACCTGTACACGTATGGCCGTGCCTTCACCCTGCGAACCGATCACCATGCTCTCACTGCCCTGCTGTCGACATCCGGCACAGGCCACAGACCACTGCGTCTACACCACTGGTCTGACCGCCTCCGCCAATACAATTTCAGTCTCCAGTTCACACCAGGACGTGACAATGTTGTTGCAGATCTGCTCTCCCGCACTGTCTCTGCCCCAGCCCCACTCGTCGGGTCTGTACATGTGGAACAGGATACCGTCCAGATGCCTCTCCAAACCACAGTCTCTCTCCAGGAGCTCAAAGAGGCCTCTGAACAGGATCCGGCCCTCTCCCAGCTGTGCACCTTCATCAGAGATGGCTGGCCTCGCAAGGTGCCTGAGGAACTGTCTGCCTACTCCAGAGTTAAAGAGGAGCTCTCCTGCTGGAATGACTCCTGTGTTGCACGTGGGCTCTGCACTGTGGTCCCAAGTGCCCTTCGTGCACGTGTTTTATCCATGGCACATGAGGGCCACTTGGGCATAGTGAAGCTCAAACAACGATGCCGAGACCTAGTGTGGTGGCCGGGTATTGACAGGGAAATCGAGGCCCTGGTCACGGACTGTGCAGCCTGCCTTGTAAGTGGCAAGACTGGCCACCAAGCTCCTCCACCCCTGCAACCCCTTGCCTGGCCCTCTCAGCCCTGGGAGCACCTGCAGCTGGACGTCTGCAGGGAGATCCATGGTGTCCCCCACCATCAACGGTTCCTAGTGGTGACCTATGACCTGCACTCAAAATGGCCAGAGGTCACTGCCGCGGGCTCCGTCACCTCTCGGGTCATCATCGATATCCTTGAGTCCCTCTTCTCCCGCTGGGGGCATCCAAAGGCCATCACCACAGACAATGGCCCCCAAATGGTCTCTTCGGAACTCTCCTCAGAAATCACAGAAGTCACAGAAACCCCACAGTGCAGATAGAGGCCATTTCGGCCCATCGAGCCTGCACCGACACATATCCCACCCGATCCCCGTAACCCCTACACCAACACATATCCCACCCTATCCCCGTAACCCCACGTATTTAATCCCCCTAACACTAAGGGTCAATTTATCATAGCCAATCATCCTAACCCGCACATCTTTGGACTGTGGGAGGAAACCGGAGCACCCGGAGGAAACCCACGCAAACACGGGGAGAATGTGCAAACTCCACACAGACAGTCACCCGAGGCCGGATTCGAACCCGGGTCCCTGGCGCTGTGAGGCAACAGTGCTAACCACTATGCCACCGTGCTGCCACCGTCCTCTTACCTTGAGAGCAAGGGCATCCATCACATACCACGTACTACCACCCCGACTCAAATGGGGGGGTGGAGCGTTTTAACCAGACACTGAAAAATGGCCTCAGAGCACACCTATCCCAGGGGTGTGCGTTTGACAAGGCCCTCCTCCACACACTGCTGCACTACAGAGCCTCCCAGCATTCCACTACAGGGCTCTCACCTGCATCCCTCATGCTAGGCCGTGAGCTCATGCTGCCCCTTGGCAGGCTCCGCCCCTCGCTAGCTCAGAGCCCTGCTCCACCGGCTCAAGCCACAGTCGCTAGACAGCAGGAGAAGATGAAACTCCGCTTCGACCAGTCGAAGAGGGCCAAGGCACCCAACATCTCAGTCTCCGATTGGGTCAGAGTCCGCAGGCCTCACCGCAACAATAAGATGGCCTCATTCTGGTCCTCCCCTCTCCAAATCAGCCACCAACTTGGGCCAGCCACTTTCTGCCTCACTGACGGCTCTCGGTGGCATGCCAGCTGCCTTCGGAAGGTGCCAGCACCCCCTGATGCGGGATTATATGGACATAATCCCCAAGCCTTACCCCCAGAGTGGCGGGATGCACATGTGGCTCAGCCAGCCAACCCTCAAGCAGATATTGTGCCTCAGCCTGCTCCTCACCAGTCCCCACTTCGGCCTGCTCTTCACCAGTCCGCACCTCGGCCTGTTCATGCACGTTCTCACCCTGGCCACCTACAGGACTTTGTCACTACATTTCATGTTTGAAATTCTGTGAGGGGGGAGGAAATGTTATGTCTGACTTTGGTGATAGGTACTCGATTGCCTTGGCCTGAGCACATGGAGTTTGATAGTGCTGTTATCGTTGTATTGTGTCTGACATTGGATATAGGTATTCGATTGCTTTTGCCTGTAGAGTGTGTTTGGATCAGCCATTAAAAGCAACATGAACTGAACTCTGCTTACGGCCTCTGGATTATCTTTGCAAACGCAACAGGACTGACACTAAACTCAGAGAAGTGCCAATTCAACATGGACCGATTGATTTTCATGGGAATCCTGTTGTCTGAACAGGGCATTGGACCAACAGCAGAGAGAGTGCGAGCGGTGGCAGAAGCTCGGGAACCAGAGAATGCTACAGAGGTGAGGAGTTTCTTGGGACTCGTTGGGTACAGTAGCAGATTCATCCCGCAGTTTGCAATGCTATCAGAGCCACTGCGACGCCTGACGAGAAAGGACACACCATTACACCATTTAAATTTGGATCACAACAGAGACAGTCATTCAGTGCACTCAAGGAAGAGTTGTCCAGAGCCGGCACTTTCGCATATTTTGATAAGGACGCACTGTTGCGTTTGCAAAGATAATCCAGAGGCCGTATGCAGAGCTCAGTTCATGTTGCTTTTAATGCTGATCCAAAAACCCTCTCACAGGCAAAAGCAATCGAATACCTATATCCAATGTCAGACACAATACAACGATAACAGCACTATCAAACTCCATGTGCTCAGGCCAAGGCAATCGAGTACCTATCACCAATGTCAGACATAACATTTCCTCCCCTCTCACAGAATTTCAAAATGAAATGTAGTGACAAAGTCCTGTAGGTGGCCAGGGCGAGAACGTGTACGAACAGGCCGAGGTGCGGACTGGTGAAGAGCAGGCCGAAGTGGGGACTGGTGAGGAGCAGGCTGAGGAACAATATCTGCTTGAGGGTTGGTTGGCTGAGCCACATGTGCATCCCGCCACTCTGGGGGTAAGGCTTGGGGATTAGGTCCGTATAATCCCGCATCAGGGGGTGCTGGCACTTTCCGAAGGCAGCTGGCATGCCACTGAGAGCCGTCAGTGAGGCAGAAAGTGGCTGGTCCAAGTTGGCGGCTGATTTGGAGAGGGGAGGACCAGAATGAGGCCATCTTATTGTTGTGGTGAGGCCTGCGGACTCTGACCCAATCGGAGACTGAGATGTTGGGCGCCTTGGCCCTCTTCGACTGGTCGAAGCGAAATTTCATCTTCTCCTGCTGTCTAACGACTGTGGCTTGAGCCGGTGGAGCAGGGCTCTGAGCTAGCGAGGGGCGGAGCCTACCAAGGGGCAGCATGAGCTCACGGCCTAGCATGAGGGATGCGGGTGAGACTGTAGTGTATGTGCCTTTAAGAGCCCCATGTGTGCTGTAATGCCGGTAATGGCCACTCGGGCTATATAAGCCTGTATATTGTGTTATATCCGTTAGTTCCCCTCCAGACTTTGCTTAGTAAACACCTATGAACCAACTCCTGTCTTCAGTGTCTCTATCAACACACAGACACAACAGTGGCGACAAAGTGGAAACGGACTTACCTGCAATTCGGCAGCACCTCAAGGACATCGATTCCTCTGGCGTCCAGAAGAATCAAGAAAGTGAAGAAAGCTGTGGTTTCACCAGCTGGCCAAGCTGGTGGCAGGTACTGCGCTAATCCTTCCTGGGCACCAGGCTGGGGCTCCAGCGGCTGGTTTTACAGCTGGGCCAAGCAGCGAAAGTGGAGGCAAGCAGTAACAGACGGGGAGGGAGCACTCGGGAGACAGCCGGCGCTGCAAAAAGGTCGGCGTTCAGACCTAGAGAGAAATTCCGGCGGGAACGAGTCTCCAACTGTAAATAAATAAATTAAAAAAGAACGGAAACCATGGGAAACAGCGTTGTCATCGGCAGCAGCGGCGGAAAAGCGCGGGAAGCGCCATATCTTTTCTGCAGAAAAGAAAGAAAAGCGCGGGAAGCGCCATATCTTTTCTAAGATGCCTAAGTCTGGCAATATTGATGCTTTTGATAGCGAGATAGAGGATTGGACCACATATGTGGAAAGAGTGGAGGTATATTGCACTGCAAATGGAATAGAAGATGAAAAAAAAGCTTCAGTACTGCTGAATCTAATGGGCGCAAAGACATACGGGCTGTTACGAAATTTAATCACTCCAGCCAAACCAAAGGACAAGGATTTTAAAGAAACTGTTGATACCCTACAGGAGCACTTAAACCCAACACCGCTGCTGATAGCGGAACGATTCAAATTCTTCAAGAGAAATCAACACAAGAATGAAAGTAACGCTGATTACCTCACCGAATTAAGAAAGCTATCAAAACACTGCCAATTCGGGGCAGGAATAGCAGATTATCTTCGAGACAAATTCGTCTGCGGTCTCTTAAGTGAAGGAACACAGTAAAGGCTGCTTTCTGAAAAAGATTTAACACTGGACAAGGCTTTCAGTATGGCTGTATCATATGAAGCAGCCGCAAGAGGAGCTGCAGAAATAGAACAAAAGACACAGGACTTCGGCACCCATGAAATGACACAGGGTTTCGAGAGATGTTATCGCTGCGGCAGATCCACCCATGACCAGAGGGACTGCTGGTTCAAGGACAAAGCATGCAGGCAATGCGGAAAGATTGGACACATTGCACGGGTATGCCGATCTGGACAAAATAAATCCACAGACAGGAAAAAAAAAATCAATAAAGAAAAGTACAGAAAGGTACAAATGATGACGGACAGTAGCTCCGAAGACCAGAAGAGCGATAGCGACTCCGAAAACAAGAGACTAAGCTGTCTCAAATTACATAATGTACTTGCCAAAGATGATTACCAGACCATTTGGGTTACCCTCACGATAGCAGGGTCCCCAGTTAAAATGGAGCTAGATACAGGATCAGCTCTGACCGTAATAAATCGACGGGATTACGAGAGACTATTTCCGCATATACCTTTAAAAGACACATCCATTATCTTAAAAACATATACGGGGCAGAAAGTATACCCCAAAGGAAAAATAAGGGTGCCTGTTGTATACAACGGCAAGGAAATACAAAAGTTGTATTTATACATTCTACAAGATGGTGGCCCACCGCTGTTAGGATGTGAATGGATCAGGAAAATACGTTTAGACTGGCACTCCATTCAGGCACTGACGGTGACCAGTAAGAAAAAAAATGATGATGACGTCATACCTGAACGATTAAAAGACATCTTGGCCAACGCCAAAGAAGTGTTTCAAGAGAAACTAGGAACCTTGAAAGGCATCACCGCCTCAATGAAAGTGGAAGATGTAGCAATTCCCAAGTTTTTTAAAGCAAGACCAGTGCCATACGCAATTCGTCCAGCAGTCGAGGCAGAGCTGGAGAATTTGGAAAATGCAGGCGTATTATCCAAAATAGATTGGAGCGAGTGGGCAACACCCATCGTTCCAGTCATGAAGAAAGCATTGAATAATGATAAATCTGAAGAACAGAGAAAAATTCGCATCTGTGGAGACTTCAAGGTGACGGTAAACCCGGTCCTTCACATGGTACAGTATCCTCTTCCGAGGATACAAAATATTTTCGCCTCACTATCCGGAGGGAAACGTTTCACCAAAATTGACTTGGCACAGGCATATCTACAGATGGAGGTTGAAGAGGCCTCTAAAAAATATCTCACGATAAATACACACAAAGGTCTGTACCAGTACAATCGACTGGTTTTCGGAGCAGCATCCGCTCCAGCTATCTGGCAAAGAGCTATGGAGCAAGTCCTCCAAGCGATTCTGGGTACTCAATGCTACCTAGACGACATCCTTGTAACAGGAGAAAACGACAACGAGCACCTTGCCAATTTGGAGCAGGTGCTCACTAGGCTGAGAGAACGGGGCCTACGAGCAAATCGCCCCAAGTGCGAATTTTTCCAAAATCAAATATCATATTGTGGCCACATAATTAATAAGGAAGGGTTGCATAAGTCACCTGAAAAAATTGAAGCGGTCATAAAAGCCCCAGCACCTGAAAATGTTTCACAATTAAGGTCGTTCCTGGGATTAATAAATTACTGTCATAAATTTTTACCGAACTTATCAACTCTTCTACACCCTCTTAATGAACTGCTACAAACAGGAGTAATTTGGAAATGGAGCGAAGACTGTAAACGTGCCTTCCATAAATGCAAAGACTTAATCACATCCAAAGAAGTTTTGGCTCATTACAACCCATCACTGCCAATCAGACTGGCGTGCGATGCATCCCCTTACGGCATAGGAGCAGTATTATCGCATAAATTCCCTGATGGCTCGGAACGGCCAATAGCTTTTGCGTCACGCTCATTGAACTCAGCTGAGCGTAACTATGCCCAAATCGACAGGGAAGCACTCAGCCTGGTATGGGGAGTGAAGAAATTCAACCATTACCTACACGGACAAAAATTTACCTTGTTGACTGACCATCAACCCCTCATCTCCATATTCAACCCTAAAAAGGGTGTTCCCATTATGACAGCGCAAAGGCTACAGAGGTGGTCCCTTTTTCTAGGGGCACACCAATACAACATAGAATACAAAGGATCCATACAGCATGGGAATGCTGACGGTTTATCGCGCCTACTGTTGCCAACGGTAGAAGAGGCACCTACAGTAGACTCAGTGGAGATGTTCCACTCAACCATAGTGGAATGTCTACCAGTAACAAATTCTGCCATTGAAAAGGAAACGAGAAATGGCCCGACTCTCTCACGAGTCTACGACTTAACGGTGAAGGGATGGCCAGCACATGGCGAACCACTGTTGCCAGCATTCTCGCAAAGAAGAGAACAGCTGTCAGTATGCCGAGGAACCTTGATGTGTGGATCCAGAGTGGTGATTCCACCCAAACTCCAGGATAAAGTGCTAAAGGAACTTCACGAGGGGCATCTGGGTGGAGTGAAAATGAAGAACCTAGCCAGAGCGTTTGTATGGTGGCCAGGTATCGATGGAGACATAGAAGAAATGACCAAGAGCTGCCTAGGATGCCAGAAGGTCCAAAACGCTCCACCCCAAGCCCCTCTACATCCATGGGAGTGGCCCTCATCTCCCTGGCAAAGGGTACACATCGACTTTGCTGGTCCATTTATGGACTCAATGGCCTAGAAATTCAGTATAGCCACTTTTGGGGCGGTAAAGTCGCGCGGGCGCTAAAGTTAGCGCCCGCCGGAAAGTGGAGGCCACTTCGCCGAAATTCAGTAGCTTTGGCCAAGGAGTTTGGGCGAGCGCTGAAAGTGGCGTTGCACTCCTATCTTTAGGCGCTAAGCCGGCGGTGCGGACTGATAACGCCGAAGCCGGGCGCAGCGCAGGTGCGGTCATGTTTTGATTGACAGCAGACACCCTGACGCCGGCCAGCTCTTAAAGGGGGAAGGGTCGACTTTGTCTGCAGCCACGCCCTGGATAGTGGAGCCCTGCAGCTAGGCCTGAACACTGCTGGTGGACCCAAATAGCGCCTGAAGCCATGCAGAAGGCCCGTGAACGAGCGCAGCGTTTCTCAGAGCATGCTTTGAGGGTGCTGCTTAGGGGGTTGGAAAAGAACAGAGAGATCTTGTGCCCGGACAGTGGCAAGAAGGCTCCCAGGAGGCAGTACAGGAGAGCCTGGAGGGAAATCGCCCAGAGGGTGTCAGCCAACAGCGATGTCCCCAGGACTGGTGACCAATGCCGCAAGAAGTACAACGACCTCAGTCGGTTGGTCAGGGTGAGTACCCTTTCCAGTGTCCTCCTCATCCTTGCATGTGCACCTCACATTATGGGCAAAGGGACCGCAAAGGCCTAATGGCCAGCCCTCCTCCCGCAGCTATAGCACTGGCATGATCATCAATAGCACTCTCTGCACTTAACACACTGGCCAAGCTATTCGACCATGGGAGGCAGTGCACACAACAACAGGGCACCACACTGGCCAAGCTATTCGACCATGGGAGGCAGTGCATACAACAACAGGGCACCACACTGGCCAAGCTTTTCGACCATGGGAGGCAGTGCACACAACAACAGGGCACCACACTGGCCAAGCTATTCCACCATGGGAGGCAGTGCACACAACAACAGGGCACCACACTGTACTTAGAGGCCGTCCTTTCTCTTGCAGGCCAAGCTGGCGCGGAATTTGAAGAGCCAGACTGTCACCGGGGGAGGCCGTGCCCAGTTCCAGGAGCTCAGTCAGCTGGAGGAGAGCGTGGCTCGACTCATGCGTGGCCGGGTGACTGGCCCCGTTGCTATTGGAGATGCCGACCCTGTGCTGGGACCCAATGGTAAGGACATGACCGTTTGGACCTCTCTGGTTCCCCTTGCGCTTCAGATCTACATCCTTTGCCACTGTCCCACCAATGCGCATAATGGCACCACTCATGCCTCCCTCGCTGACGCCCTGTCCTCACTCTAAAGCTACTCTTGTGTCTTCCTGCTTTCAGCTGGTGAGGAGGAGGTCCCTGAAGCTGAGAGTGCCAGTCCCTCGGAAGAGGAGGACGACAAGGACCAAGAGGAAGGCGGCACATCGGGGGAACCCTCATCCGCGCCAGGGGATGGCAATGGAGGGGACACGTCTTGCCTGGAGGAGAGCCAGGGGGAAGTGTTGCAGGGGGGTGTAGCTCCTGGGCCCAGTGGCGTCCAGGCACGCGGGAAGGGTCGGGCAGCGCGGCTGCCTTCTCCCCAGAGGGGGGAAGTGTTGCAGGGGAGGGCAGTTCCTGGGCCCAGTGGCATCCAGGCACGCGGGAAGGGTCAGGCAGCACGGCTGCCTTCTCCCCAGAGGGGGGAAGTGTTGCAGGGGAGGGCAGTTGCTGGGCCCAGTGGCGTCCAGGCACGCGGGAAGGGTCGGGCAGCTCGGCGGCCTTCTCCCCAGAGGGAGAGTCCGCCCTCCAGTCCGGAGACGGTCCTCGCCCAGGAGGTGCGCCTCCTTGATGAAATGTCCGCGGCCTCGGAGCAGTGCCACAACGAGTTCATGGGGGTTGTGGGACAGTTGCCTCAGGCCATTGAGTCCCTGGCTCATAGTGTGGCCAATTTCGGGGACTCACAGGCCAGGGGTGTCGAGCAACTCGCGGCAGCACAGGCCAGGGGTGTCGACCAACTCGCGGCAGCACAGGACGCAAGTCGCGAGTTCATGAGTGGTGCCGTCCAGACACTGGCTGATCTGATGCGGGCACAGGCCAGGGCAGTTCGCGCACTCACTTCTGCCACACTCGCTGTGTCACGGAAGCATCGCCAGGGCACCCGCCGCCCTGCTGCAGCACAGCGGTCTGGCCTTCACCAGATTGCTGCGCTTGCTGCAGTGCCAGGCCGGCCGAGTGCCAGTGTCTCTGGCGACCAGCGAGCGCCTGGCAGCAGCCAGCTTGCCCCCATTGCTGCAGCCGCCACTGCCACTCCCCCAGCCAAGGTGCGACGAGCTGCTGGAGAGACTGATGCTGGCCAGCCACAGCTGCAGCAGTCAGCAGCCGGCCCCTCCAGGGCCGGACCTCGTCTAGGCCGACCCCCAAGGGCATCTGCCGTCACGCATTGTGCCCCTCAGGAGCCTTCCCCCAGCCTTGCAACACCCACAGGGCCCAGGTTGAGGCGGAGCAACAGGTCGGGCAGGGGCCGGAGAAGCCTGCACAAGGACTCGCCCTCTCGGCACACCAAGTAGAGTGTGTTGCCAACTGTTTTTTTTATATGGGGGTGTTTGTGTTCTGGAGGGGGGGGGCTTATTTTGGTAAGGCCGAAGATGAAGGCAAATGTTTTTTTATATGGGGGTGTTTGTGTTCTGGAGGGGGGGGACTTATTTTGGTAAGGCCGAGGATGAAGGCCAATTGGAAGGACAATTTTTGTTATTCCTCCCCAGGTTGTGGGAGTGAGATATGTTTTTGACTGTTTTTTGGGGGTCTTGTCTGTTTTTCTGTTTCATGTGGGAAGGGCCCTGAGTTTGTTAAATAAAGCTTTTTATTTATTCAGCTTGTCCAGGTGTCATGTTTCAAGTGGTTGTTGCGTTAACCGGCTGAGGGCTTGCGGAGCGGCTGCATTCAGGTGCGTTCATTGCCACAAGCCATTCCCTGACAGGGGGCCTAGAAGTGTCGTTCAATAAGCCGCCGGCGGACGGCCCTTGGACCTTGTGGCTCCCTCCTGGGCTGGTACTCCTCCTCCTCCTCCTCATGGTCCTCCTGCTCGTCCTCCTGAGGTGGTGGTCCAACGCGAGGTGGCAGTGCCTGAGTCCTGCGGATAGCCAGGTTGTGCAGCATGCAGCAAACGACGACGAACTGGGAGACTCTATCTGGCGAATACTGTAGAGATCCGCCGGAACGATCCAGGCAGCGGAACCGTTGCTTGAGGACGCCAATCGTTTGCTCTATGATGTTCCTTGTGGCTTGATGGCTTTCGTTGTATGCCTTCTCCGCAGGGGTCCTGGGCGCGCGGAGCGGGGTCATGAGCCATGTACACAAAGGGTAGCCCTTGTCCCCAATAAGCCATCCCCTTGGTGGAGGCTGTGCCTCGAACATGTCAGCCACAGTAGTCTGGCGCAGGATAAATGCATCGTGGCTGCCTCCTGGAAAGCGGGCATTGACAGCTAGGATGCGCTGCCTGTGGTCACACACCAGCTGTACATTGAGGGAATGGTAGCTCTTCCGGTTGCGGTAATCCTCGGCATTGTCGATAGGTGCCCGCATAGCCACATGCGTGCAGTCAATGGCGCCCTGCACCATGGGGAAGTCGGCGATCCTGGCAAATCCGACTGCATGCTGCTCCTGCCTCTCTAGGGTCATGGGGAAGGAGATGAATTGGTGTCTCCTTGCGAAAAGGGCATCGGTGACCTGCCGGATGCAGCGATGCACGGCGAACTGGGAGATGTTCGCTATGTCCCCAGCAGCGGCTTGGAAGGAGCCGCTTGCATAAAAGTTCAGAGCCACCGTGACCTTCACTTCCACCGACAGAGACGTCCTGCACATCAGCTGTGGACGCAGATCTCTGTGAAGCAGCTGGCAGATCTCTGCAACCACCTCCCTTCTGAAGCGCAGCCTCTTAACACAATGCGCGGCAGTCATGGTGAGATAGGACACCTGCTGCCGGTATTCCCTGAGTGGGTAAGGCCTACGTTGCTGACGCCTGATGGCCCCTCTGCGTCTAGGCATGGCTGGCCCTCTCACACAGCGTCTGCGAGCCCTTCGCACATAATGCTGGAACTGAGGGTTGGAACCCCATGCAGCCCCCATAATAAACTTGCAAACAGTGAAATCACAATGAGTCTAATTTCAAAGCTCTGGCCAGAAGCCAAAAATACCTCTCCTATGTTGTCCCAAATCAGTAAGGTCTGTTCCTTGGTCTCTGTCCAGAAATCCAAAGCACTAAAGTCATTGCAGCAAAATGGCTGGCCTTTATAGTTCAGTCTAAGTGCCCTTTAATTAGCGCTCCCCGAGGCCCGCAGGGCCTCTGCTGCGTTCCAGTTCACAGTTCTTAACAGCGCCACGCCCACATTGGGCGGGCACCACTGAATTTCCGGTTTGGGGCGCACAAACAGCGTTGCACGACGAAATGACGTCATAAGCTGCGCGCGCAGCTGAGCGGGCGCAAACACTTTGCGCCGGCGCTAAATGTCAACTGAAGTTGGGCGTAGGCGCAGATCGGCCTGCGCCCGGGCGCTAAGTGCCTAGCGCTGGAAATCTACCCCTCTTATGGCGTTAACGGCTGGCGAACGCAACTGAATTTCTAGGCCAATGTTCTTAATCGCGGTTGATGCACACTCCAAGTGGCCGGAGGTAATAAAGATGTCCTCCTCCACCACCACGGAAAAAACTATCACAGTATCAAGGACCATATTTGCCAGGAATGGGCTGCCGGAACAGATCTGTTCTGATAATGGACCGCAATTTGAGTCCGAAGAATTCAGGAAGTTCTTAAAAAACAATGGGGTTAAGCACTACACGTCCGCCCCATACCATCCCGCCACCAATGGATTGGCTGAAAGGTTTGTCCAGACCTTCAAGAAGGCCATAAAGGCCATGGGTAATGAAGACATAAAACTTCAGCACAAGGTGGATAACTTCTTATTCGCATACAGGAATGCAACACATATGGTTACCAACCAAACTCCCGCCATGATGTTCTTCAATAGAAGCCTAAGATGCCGGCTGGATTTGATCAAGCCCAACATCAGAAGGGACGTGGAGAACCGGCAATTTCAAGGCATGAATGAAAGGCCAACTGGAACCTTCCAGATAGGTCAACAAGTTTTGGCCCGGGACTACCGTACCAAGAAATGGCAGCCTGGAACTATCTGCACACGACTAGGACCACTGATGTATACCGTGGACATCGGAGAAAGCATAATAAGGCGCCATGCTGACCAAATCATAGAGTCATCCGAAAAGGGACAACCTACACCAGAACTCTATGGGCTAGATTTTCAGTTGCTTGCGCCAGCAGTTAGCGCCTTAAGAGAAGTGATTTTCGGGCGCTATTCGTGTAGCGCCCGGGCGCAGCGCAGTTTGCGCCCCGCCCCAAATTAAGTTGCCCGTTAGCGCCGGCGCAAAGTTTAGCGGCCGCCCGGATGCGCGCGCAGAAAATGATGTCACATCCTCGTGCAACGCCCTTTGGCCGCCCCGAATCCAACTTCAGTCGGACCGCCCCATTGTGCGGCTGGCGTCCAGAGCGTTTGTAAAATGGAACGCAACACACCCTGGGGAGCGCAAATTAAAGGGCACTCCTCCTGCACTATAAACGGCAATCTGCATGTGTTGTGTGGAAGGATCCAGTGTGTTGTTGTGAACGGTGTATTTATGTTGTCCTGCTCCTCCTCCTCCTCCTAAAAAAACACATGCACCCTTCCCCTTTAAGAGCTCACTGGCACCAGAGTGTCTGCCGTGCGCTGCGCCCGAGCTCAGGCGCTGCGCTCTGCACCGCCGGCTTAGCGCCTAAAGATAGTAGTGGAACGCCTCTTTTAGCGCTCCACCAACCTCTTAGGGCGAAGCCACTGAATTTCCGGCAACGGGGCGCTACTTTGGGGCGGGCGCTAACTTCGGGCGGGCGCTAAGGTTAGCGCCCCAAAACTGTCTATACTGAAAATCTAGCCCTATATGCCTAACGATGAAGTAGAGATACCCATATCTACCTCCAATCCGGTGATACTGGAACCCGATGAACCCGACAGTGGCATTCAAGCCGAATCAGCCGTGCCAAAAGAACCTACTACACCACCAGAAACTACTACACCACCGAGGCGTTATCCGGACCGAGTCAGGAAGCCTCCAGGGAGACTGACTTATAATTAATTAACTGCAGCAATGTGTATATTATTTTTCATATAACATGTAATTAATAATTACTTAAAATATTATGTACTGGTTAGCTAAAAGGGGAGGAATTGTAGTGCATGTGCCTTTAAGAGCCCCATGTCTGCTGTAAAGCCGGTAATGGCCACTCGGGCTATATAAGCCTGTATATTGTGTTATATCCGTTAGTTCCCCTCCAGACTTTGCTTAGTAAACACCTATGAACCAACTCCTGTCTTCAGTGTCTCTATCAACACACAGACACAACAGAGACCCCTGTAGTGGAATGCTGGGAGGCTCTGTAGTGCAGCAGTGTGTGGAGGAGGGCCTTGTCAAACGCACACCCCTGGGATAGGTGTGCTCTGAGGCCATTTTTCAGTGTCTGGTTAAAACACTCCACCCCACCATTTGACTCGGGGTGGTAGTACGCTTGCGTACGTGACGGATGCCCTTGCTCTCAAGGTAAGAGGAGAGTTCCGAAGAGACCATTTGGGGGCCATTGTCTGTGGTGATGGCCTTTGGACGCCCCCAGCGGGAGAAGAGGGACTCAAGGATAGCGATGATGACCCGAGAGGTGACGGAGCCCACGGCAGTGACCTCTGGCCATTTTGAGTGCAGGTCATAGGTCACCACTAGGAACCGTTGATGGTGGGGGACACCATGGATCTCCCCGCAGACGTCCAGCTGCAGGTGCTCCCAGGGCTGAGAGGGCCAGGCCAGCTTGGTGGCCAGTCTTGCCACTTACAAGGCAGGCTGCACAGTCCGTGACCAGAGCCTCGATTTCCCTGTCGATACCCGGCCACCACACTAGGTCTTGGCATCATTGTTTGAGCTTCACTATGCCCAAGTGGCCCTCGTGCGCCATGGATAAAACACGCGCACGAAGGGCACTTGTGACCACAGTGCAGAGCCCACGTGCAACACAGGAGTCATTCCAGCAGGAGAGCTCCTCTTTAACTCTGGAGTAGGCAGACAGTTCCTCAGGCACCTTGCGAGGCCAGCCATCTCTGATGAAGGTGCACAGCTGGGAGAGGGCCAGATCCTGTTCAGAGGCCTCTTTGAGCTCCTGGAGAGAGACTGTGGTTTGGAGAGGCGTGTGCAGCATCTGGACGATATCCTGTTCCACATGTTCAAACCCGACGAGTGGGGCTGGGGCAGAGACAGTGCGGGAGAGCAGATCTGCAACAACATTGTCACGTCCTGGTGTGAACTGGAGACTGAAATTGTATTGGCGGAGGCGGTCAGACCAGCAGTGTAGACGCAGTGGTCTGTGGCCCGTGCCGGATGTCGACAGCAGGGCAGTGAGGGAGCCTGGTGATCGGTTCGCAGGGTGAAGGCACGGCCATACGTGTACAGGTGCCACCGCTCACATGCCCAGATGCACGCCAGCGCCTCACACACGCCTACTGAGTACTTCTGTTCAGTGGGGCTAAGGGCTCGGGAGGCAAAGGCTATTGGTTTCTCCACTCCATTCTGTATCTGCGATAACACTGCCCCCACAGCTGCAGCGGACGCGTCGCAGGTGACGAGGGTGGGGCTGGCTACGTCAAAGTGAGCCAACACTGGAGGTGACGTGAGCTGCGATTTGAGGAGGCGAACAGCTTCCGTACAGGTTTGTGACCACACCCAGGGCTCATCCTTTCGCAGGAGCTGGCGCAGTGGGGCTGTGGTGGCTGAGTACTGGGGCAAAAACTTCAGGTGGTACCCAGTCATGCCAAGGAAGGAGGCAACCTGTGCTGCAGGGCTGGGTTCTGGGATGCTGTGAATGGCATCCACGTTTGACTGGAGTGGGGATATACCATCAGCCAACAACCGAAACCCCACAAATTCGATCTCTGAAACAGCAATGACACACTTTTCGCCATTCAGTGTGAGCTTGTGTTTTGCTAGAGCCGTGAAAACTCTGTGAAGGCGTTCGTCGTGAGTGGAGATCGAGGGCCCATGCATGACGATGTCATCCAGGTAGATGGCCACCCCAGGAATGCCCGCGAGCACAGAGGACATCACCTTTTGGAAGCAGCTGGGTGCAGAGCTAAGTCCAAATGGCATCCTGGTGTACCGAAAGACGCCAGCATGTGTCACAAAAGCAGTGAGGTCCCTGCTGCTGGGGTGGAGGGGAACCTGTAGATAGCCCTGTCGAAGGTCCAGTTTCGAGAACAGGATGGAACCATAGAACTGCGCTGTGAGTTCCTCTGACGTGGGCAGTGGATATTTGTCAGGGATTACGGCCTTATTCACTGCTCGAAGATCGACACAGACGCGTAGACCACCTGACTTTTTCGTTGCGACCACCAGGTTGGAGACCCATGGGGAGGCATCAACTGGTTCAATGATGCCAGCTTCCAGTAGCTGCTTCAGTTCAGCTGTGACCCCGTCACGGAGAGCAAGCGGGATGTGGCGCAGTGGCTGAATGACAGGGGTAACGGTGGAGTCAACCACGGGCTGGTGGGTGAAGGCAGTCAGGCAGCCCAGACCCTCGAAGAGTGCTGGCCATGTTTGGTGCCAAGGTGAGGCGACGTGGAGAATCGCAGACCCGCCGGTGTCCAAGAGAGAAAAACCCAGGTCAGTGAAAAGATCCAGTCCCATCAGGTTAGCTCCTTGGCGTGCCACATGAAAACAAAAATCTGGCAAAACTTTTGTTCCATAGCGTACAGTGAGGTTGACTGAGCCCACTAGTCCAATTTTCGAATTACCATACACGCAAAGGGCAGTGGAGGGCGCAGAGAGTGGCAGGGAGCTAAAAAAATGTTTGAATGTGTCCACATTCAGCAGTGAGACGCTGGCACCGGTATCCAACAACAGAGGGATGCACACATCATTCAGGTTAATTGTGCGTGACTTGAAAGCCACTACTGGCCCAGAGCTCACGTTGTGAATTATAGGCCAACTACTTGAGGACTGAGAGTGTTCATTTGTAGCAACAGGGGCAGAGCGGCAGACATTGGCAAAGTGATTTTATTTTCCACAATTGTGACAGGCTTGGCCGCGCGCGGGGCAATTCTGCGCTCTGGTAGCATGTGAACGAGATCCACAGTTTCCACACTGTTGCCGCGGTAGTGCGCGTTGCTGCCGTCGCGCGAGCATTACAGTGTCAGAGCTGTCGAGGCTGAGGGCGCTGTCACTGGGTGTGTGTGCTAGTTTCACTGCACATTCGGCTGCAGACTCCACTTGAAAGGCAATGTTGACTGCCTGTGACAACGACAGATCGTCGGACTTGAGTAACAGTCTTTCACGCACTCTCATGTTGTTGGTGTGCTCTATTAGTTGATCACGCAGCCTCATGTCTTGTAGTGCACCGAACTTGTACGAGCTAGCTAACCCCCTCAAATTAGCCACGTATTGATGCACCAACTCGCCGGGGAGTTGGTGACGCTGTCTAAAAATGAATCGCCGCAGGAGGGCACTTTGTGGGGCAGAGAAGTGTGTGCTTAACAGAGCCACAGCCTCATCATACGTTTGAATTGAGTCTGCTGCGCATAATGTCCCAAGAACACGCTGGCCCTCCACTCCCAAGCAATGGGATAACAGTGCCTTTTTCCGTGCTGTACTCACATTTTCTAGTCCAAGAGCAATGAGGTAGGTTTCAAAGGACTGTAACCAGCGAACCCATGGGATTGGGGGCTCACCGGGTAGTGCAAGGAAGGGAGGAGGTGGTGGAAGAGATATTTCAGCCATCCTCGTCGCCAAATGTTGTGTTTGCAAAGATAATCCAGAGGCCATATGCAGAGCTCAGTTCATGTTGCTTTTAATGCTGATCCAAAAACCCTCTCACAGGCAAAAGCAATCGAATACCTATATCCAATGTCAGATACAATACAACGATAACAGCACTATCAAACTCCATGTGCTCAGGCCAAGGCAACCGAGTACCTATCACCAATGTTAGACACAACATGCACCAACCAAGGTGATAGCAGATGCCAGTCCTGTAGGTTTAGGCACAGTACTAGTTCAGAACCAACAGGGACAAGAGGTACCAATATGCTATGTAAGTTGTAGTTTAACAGACTGTGAGAGGAAATACTCTCAAACAGAGAGAGAGGCCTTAGCTCTTGTATGGGCTTGTGAGAGGCTGCATCCATATGTGTATGGCCGAAAATTTAACTTGGTAACTGACCATAAGCCATTACAAGTGATATACGGCCCACACTCTAAACCCTGTGCCCGTATAGAGAGATGGGTACTTAGATTACAGCCGTACGATTTTAAGGTGATACACATTCCAGGCAAGCAAAACATTGCAGACCCACTGTCACGATTGCTGGGGGAGACAGCAAAACAGGAGAGACATTCTCACGGCTCAGATGAATATGTGAGATTTGTAGCTGTGAGTGCGACACCAAAAGCACTCACTACTAAAGAGGTGGAGGAAGCCTCTGCTACCGACCCAGAGCTGATTGAGGTACAGAAGGCAATCACAAACGGACATTTTGAGAACTGTAAAGCTTATGCAGCAATTGCAAATGAGCTGTGCGTAGTGGGGTACCTAGTTCTTCAGGGAACACGCATCGTGCTACCCACAGTGTTACACGCACGAGCCCTGGTGTTAGCACATGAAGGACACTTGGGAATAGTTGGAACAAAGCAACATCTCAGGACCAAGGTTTGGTGGCCTGGCATGGACAAGGCAGCTGAAAAACACTGTAAAGCGTGCCACGGCTGTCAGATAGTAGCCAGACCCGACCCAGCTGAACCGTTGAGACCAACACCATTACCGGAGGGCCCCTGGCAGGATGTAGCTATAGATTTACTGGGACCCTTGCCATCCAACCACTCCATTCTTGTGGTAGTTGATTATGATAGTCGCTACTATGAATACGACATTATGACCTCCACAACAACAGAGAAGGTTATTGATAGTTTAGAGTCAATCTTCAGCCGTCATGGTTTGCCAATCACCTGCAAATCTGATAATGGTCCACAATTCAGACCTGAATTATTCAAAGAATACTGTGAAAACAACAGGATCAAACACCTGAAAACGACAGCGAAATGGGCTCAGGCTAACGGAGAAGTCGAGCGCCAGAATGCATCGCTGATGAAGAGAATCAGAATTGCTCAGTCAGAAGGACTGGATTGGAAACGTGAACTTAGAAAATATGTGACTGTGTACAGGAGCATTGAACATGCCACGACCGGAAAGAGCCCGGCAGAGCTGCTCTTTAAACGGAAAATGAGAGGAAAGCTGCCAGACATCACAGGGTCGCGCGCAGACATGGAAGTACATGACCGGGACGCAGAACAAAAAGGCAAGTCCAAACTGTACGCAGATGAACGGCGGAGAACACAATACTCAGAGGTGGAAGTTGGTGACACGGTGCTGGTATGGCAGAACAAAGTGGACAAGTTCACCACTCCTTTTAATGCCACACCACACAAAGTTTTGAGTAAAACAGGGAGTCAAGTAGTAGTGGAATCTCCAGAAGGAGCACGCTACTCGAGAAACACTACGTTTGTGAAGAAATACAGAACCAATGGAGACACTCCATGAGCAGGAGGAAACACAAGGGACTGAGGACAGTATAGTAGACCCTGACACACATACCACTGTGACACAGGCAATACCCACTGACACCAACATGTCAGACATACCCAATACAGCCAGACCTCAAAGGGTTAAAAGAAAACCCCAAAGACTGTCTGATTATGTCACAACATAAACTGTGCGAGAACTGCATGGGTGATGTTAAATGTTTAAACCTGGGAATTATTTAGTTGTGTGGTAAGACACAAGTTTGTAAAAAGTTTATAAACCAAATAAGTTATGTAGTGTTATTGTAAGCACCTGTTTGTAAACTGCAAGTTTGTTTCCAAGGAAAAGGGGATGTCGTGTATTGATTGCGAGTTTGACAGCAGTCAATACGGTAATGTAATGTGTGAGTTTAACACCAGTTAATACGGTAATGTAATGTGCATTGCATTATGGGAATTACCCGGGAACGCAGCAGTCAGCCATTTTACCAATAAAGTAAAGATCACAGTTAGAAGCCTGTCTGCCTGATTCTGATTTAATTCGACGTATCTACATGCTTGATTGAACGCATTAAAGCATAGATACAACACCAATCTCTCCTTATACGTCATTCCTGCTATCCCAGGTATCAGTCTGGTGAATCTTCGCTGCACTCCCTCCATGGAAAGAACATCCTTCCTCAGATAAGGCGACCACAACTGCACACAATATTCAAGGCATGGTCTCACCAAGGCCCTGTACAACTGCAGCAAGACATCCTTGTTCCTGTACTTGAATCCTCTCGCTATGAAGGCCAGCATACCATTTGTTTTCTTAACTGCCTGCTGCACCTGCATGCTTACCTTCAGCGACTGGTACACAAGGACACCCAGGTCTCGTTGCACTTCCCCTTCTCCCAATCTATTGCCGTTCAGATAATAATCTGCCTTCCTGTTTTTGCCACCAACGTGGATAACCTCGCATTTATCCACATTAAACTGCATCTGCCATGCATCTGCCCAATCACCCAACCTGTCCAAATCACACTGAAGTTTCTCGGCATCCTCCTCACAGCACACACGCCCACCCAGCTTTGTGTCATCTGCAAACTTGGAGATATTACATCTAGTTCCCTCATCTAGATTATTAATATATATTGCGAATAGCTCGCGTCCTAGCACCGATCCCTGCGGTACCCCACTAGTCACTGCCTGCCACTCGGAAAAAGACCTGTTTATTCCAACTCTTTGCTTCCTGTCTGCCAACCAGTTCTCTATCCAAGTCAGTACCTTGCCCCCAAACCCTTGTGCTTTAATTTTACACGCTAATCTCTTATGCGGGACCTTATCGAAAGCCTTCTGAAAGTCCAAATACACCACATCCACTGGTTCTCCCTTATCTATTCTACCAGTTACATCCTCAAAAAATTCCAGTAGATTAGTCAAGATTAGTCCTTTCTCCCTCATGTACATATCTAGCTTCCTCTTAAAAGCATCTATGCTAGTCGCCTCAACTACTCCTTGTGGAAGCCAGTTCCACATTCTAACCACTCTCTGGGTAAAGAAGTTTCTCCTGAATTCTCTATTGGATTTATTAGTGACTATCATATATTTATGGCCCCTAGTTCTGCGCTGCCCCGCAAGTGGAAACATCTCTACATCTACCCTATCAAACCCTTTCATAATCTTGAAGACCTCTATCAGGTTACCCATCAGTCTTCTCGTTTCTAAAGAAAAAAGCCCCAGCCTGTTCAATCTTTCCTGATAGGTATAACCTGGTATCATCCTAGTAAATCTTTTTTGCACTTTCTCCAGTGCCTCTATATCCATTTTTAAAATATGGAGATCACAACTGTGCACAGTACTCCAAGTGTGGTCTAACCAAGGTTCTAAACAAGTTTAACATAACTCCTCTGCTTTTCAATTCTATCCCTCTAGAAATGAACCCCAGTGCTTTGTTTATGGCCTTATTAACCTGCATTACTACTTTTAGTGATAGGTGATAGACCAGCAGCACATGACAAAAAAAGTTGAGCATTTGGAATGTAGCATGGTGTGAACGTACATCCTATTTGGCTCAAACAGCAGTGCAGGTATGGAATGGATATACAGACAGGAATTTTTTGATTTACTGACCCAGACTAGTCTAACAACTCAAACATGCAGCTGTGAGTTTTGTGAAGGTTTAATTGCAGGTTGGAATTGTAAAGAAAGTCCAAAAGTTTCTTCTACTGTCATTTATTTTTCCAGCAGATCCTTTCATCTTCACAGAACTAAAGCTCCACATGTGACCCCTTCTGAGTCAAGGTTGTCAAAAACAAGGCCATGGATCACTAACTGTTACAAGCTCTGTATCTCCAAATGCATATTTGTTACCATTGTTAGGCATGGTGGAAGAGGTTGGAACTGGAACTCAGGCTGATTTTCTTTTCAGCTCTACTATAGTAATGTTAAGTAAGGGAACTTCTTTAAGAAGGGCTGGGTTTAACGTAAAAGGATATATATGGTGTCAAGTGTAGTAGGGCAGAGAGTCATATAAAAACAGCTGTGGCTTCTTTTGTTATAAGTTGGTGGCAGAGGATGGTTTGAAAGAAAAGCCATGGGTAGGAGATTTACAATGCCTGAGTAAGAGAAAGTGATGTGGATTTGTGCAACATCACACTAACTTTTTATAAAGGAAGTGAAGTCTAGAGGGGATTATCACATTTTTGGGTTTTTACACTGAATATATGTTAGAATATGGGCCATGTTAAAAAATGTGGTAAAGAAGGGGCAGAGAAGTTGATAGGAAACTAAAAATTAGCTTAGCATACAAAATAGAACACATACTATAAGGTTGTGTGTGATCTTGGTGGCACCAGTTTGTGAATAAAGGCTTTGGGCTGGATTTTATCAATGGAGGCATGTAGGAGACAGGACTACAACTTTTGGGATTGTAGTCCCGCCTCCATCGAGTTGTGGCCAACCCACTCGATTTTCACTTGATTAACCTTGTTGAGCCCGCCCAGCGGGCTCAGCAGACCAATTAAGGGCCACCCGGCAACAGGTGACGTCACAGATTGCCATTTCATCTGTCAAGAGCTTTTGACAGATGAAATATCAGCTCTTTGAAGCTGTCAAACACTGACAATCTGTACTCTAAGTTAATTCCTTCCTCTCAGGCTGATTTAGAGATCTCTCCAGAACAGAAAGCAGAATGCTGCAGATTTTGACAGCTCGCAGCCATTCTGCTTTCTGTGCCGGTGAGATGAGGGGCTCCCGAGACCTGAAGGAAGGAAGGCTGTAAAGGTAAGTAAAACTTATTTAAACACTTTACACACACCAAACACACTTACCTCTGCACTCATGCACCCATCACTCACCTGAACACCGGACATCTCAAACCCTCCAAGTCCGTCAGCCCGACGGTCCACCTCGCTAACTTGGCGTGGTTTGGAGCTGTCGGGAAGCCCACACTTCAGGGATAAAAATAGGGATTAGGCTAAAAACTGCCTGTTAACTACCTGTTAACAGGCAGTTAATTGGCACTCATCCCCTTCCCGCCTCAGGGAGGCGGCTCCCAGCACAGGTCGGGTACCCGCCTCCTGTGAAACGGGCATGGAGGCGGGATGGGTTCGTGCCCCCCGCTTTTGCGATGTTAACCCCCCACACGCCTCCAATCCCGCCTCAACAGCCCGATGAAATTCGAGCCCATTTTGTCTGGAACTTGAAAGTATGCTAGAAGAAGGCCTTTGGCTGTAAAAGTTTGAAAGAGTTATTAAAAATCTAGCTACTTCTTTGCAATTTTCACAGAGAAAAACCAGACAGATAAGAAAGAAGAACCAGACAGATAAGAACAGTGTATGTGCAGGGTAATATGCTGGGCTTGATGGAAAACTACTGAAAGGGAAGAGCATTGTCAGGTGACAGAAGGATGCCAATCAAGGGAAAGGAGGTGGATTCAAATCTGCTAAAGGGAAAAAGAAACATATAAAAGGAAACAAGATGAGGAGGGGTAAAGAAGAGGAGGCAGGATAGGAAGGAAGGTGATACGAGGTGAGGGGATGGAGACGAGGGAATAGGGAGGTAGAAGACAGTGGGACAGGAGAGAGAAGACTTTTGGAGAGAAGGGAAGTGGGAAGGAGATGGGGAGTAGAAGAGAATAGAGGGGGAGTGGGACGGAGTGCTGTGGAAGGGGATTCAGATCAGCAGAGGTAGGGAACAGGGGGAGGGATGCTTTGCATGGGAACTGGAATGAGGGGTTACAATAAAAGGGGAAGTGAAGTGGGGTGAGAGTAGCCTGTGAGGGGCAACTGTAGCCAGTGGGGGAAGAGTTCTGCCCAGGATTTGGGACAGGATCAACACTGAATGAGGCTGGCAGTCACAAGTTCTGCTCCACTGCACTTCCAGCAGCAGAGTGGGGCTCAAGAAAGTCCTGCAACAGATTGCTAGGAATGCTGAGGCGCCGCCCCAGGGGAGTGGCAGTGGATCTGTGCAGCAAGAACCTGCTGTCCTCTCCCAGGATGACAGCAGTCTTCCTCCCACTACTGCCACTCCGCCATTGCCCTTGCCGTTGCCTGTCAGCCAGCCAGCCCAGACTGCTGCCGCCCATGCCAAGGTGGTGCGCTCTACAGCCAGGCTTTCTAGATTCACAGCTGGTCAAAGTCGTCGTGCAAGGCCATCTGTACTCTCCCCCGCTGAAATTCAGCAGCCTTCCAGCAGCCACTGGGGGAGCACTGCGTAGGAGCACTAGAGTAGGTAAAAGCACACAAACAACAGGCACTAAGAGAATGCACAAGGGTGATTAGTTGATATTATAATGTTGATTGGATTCAGATAAATTTATGTTTTTTGTTTGGAATGTGTGTTTTGTTTGCTCTCAATTCAGCTTTGTGCCCAGGAGGATGCTGTGATGTTCTTTGACAGAGGGATGGTATGATGGGGAAGTGGTGAGCGACGGGGATCTAGGGTTTCATTCACTGGAATCGGAGTCTGATGACAGCCCGGCTGGAATGGAGATTTGCTGCCTGCCTGCTCCCTCTCTCCTCTTCCTTGTCCTATTCCTCCTCCTCCTCCTGAGGTGGACCCACAATCCCTGGTGGCAAGGGATGCGCCCTCATGATGGTCAAGTTCTGAAGCATGCAGCAGACAACTACGAAATGGGACACGCACTCCAGCAAGTATTGGAGGGCTCCTCCTGAGCGGTCAAGACAGTGGAACCATTGCTTGAGCACCCCGATGGTCTGCTTGATGATGTTCCTCATGGCAACATGGCTGTCATTATATGAGTGCTGGGCACGAGTGGTGGGGTTGCGAAGGGGAGTCACAAGCCAGGTGCAGAGTGGAGCCCTTGCCTCCGAGCAGCCACCCTTGGGTTTGACATGGTGCCTGGAAGATTGCTAGCACACCGGACAGGCACAGGATGAAGGCATGACGACTGCTGCCAGGATAGCGGGCATTCACCATTGTGATTCCCTGGGCATGGTCGCTGTTCTGGACTTGTTAGATGTAGGTAGCGCCCCTAGTGGTAGTTATTGTATAGCAGTGTGTTATTTGACCTACTTTCTGACTGCACCGGAAGTAGTATTCAAGGAAGTGTTTTCTCAGTTGTGAATAAGGTCCACGTGTGGCAGCTTGTTTTCTATCCTCCTCCATCCTTCCTTATACGCTAGGTAAGACGCAATGTCTGTGAGTATCCTTGTTTGGTAACATAATAACAACCTTGTTGGTATAGTATTTTGACAATACTTTGTCAATAAGAAGTTTATTAGCTGCTAGCTACTAAGGGTTAGCTTCAGTGCTATTTACTTATACAGTTACCTACTTATTTGTGTTAAGCAGTCTATTCTGTTTTCATAAACATGTTATTGCATCTTATGTAATATCTAATGTATAGTACTTACTTCTGTGTACAAAACATACTTTGTCTTTGTTTACAGTTTCACACTTTTATTCAAGTAAAGCTTCAAAACAGTACCCTGCTTCTTGAGGAGTTATTTGAATGAGTGTTTAGCTGACTGGATAGCTAGATAGGAGTTACATCTAGTGAGACCAGTACAGTGAAAAGACAGCAATACGGCTAGCTGTGAAGAGAGGGGACCCTCCACGTGGAGCAGCAAGGACTCAAGAGTTAAGTGGCTGTCATCTAGGCACAGAGTAAGCCATCACGACACAGCCAGCTTAAGTCTTCACCTTGTACACCACACTTACCTCACATCATCATGGCAGAAGGTAATACCGAAAACGCTACTCAGCAAGTAGAAGACTTTAAACAGTTAGATGAAACTGGAGAATGGGACAATCTGTCTATAAGCTCTCGTTACTACAAATCATCAGCCGGTTCACGGTCATCAGCTGGTTCTAGGGCTAGTATGGCCATCGCCAGAGCATGGGCCAAGGCAGAAGCAACCCAAGCCAGAGCAGCTTATGCCAAGAAAGAAATGGAAATAAAAGTTGAACGGGCCCGTCTCCAAACCACATTAAACGCCCTGCAGGAAGAAAAAGAGAAAGATGCTGCATTAGCTGAGGCACAAATATTGGAGGCAGTTTTAATGGAAGCTGATCCTGAGTCAGCTAACAAAGTTCCAATTCCCGTTCCGCGTCAGAGTCGACTACAGCGCACCACAGACTATGTGAGCAACCAAGCTGACACACAGTTTACGAGAGAGATGAAGACCCACACATCTCTACAGACTCAAGCACATCATATAACATGCCCCATGTCACCAACCAAGTTCAAAATGGACTGCGTGCCCCAAGTCACAGGATCCTCCCCCATGAAACAGAGGACACCGAGCAGAGGAATGGAGCGCTGAAGAGAGAAAGTCAGCAGCAAACCCCCTCTCATTTCCTCGAGACCCTCAGCAGAGCCCCTACTCAAGGCGATCATGGCATAGGCCCCACCACCTATGACCTTGTCAAATACCTTACACGCAGCCAGCTGGTGACTACAGGGTTAATCACGTTTGATGATAAACCAGAGAATTATTGGGCCTGGAAGTCCTCCTTCCACGGTGCCATATCGGGCCTAGAACTGTCGGCAGGAGAAGAGCTCGACCTCCTTACCAAATGGCTCGGCCTGGAGTCCGCCGAACAGGCGCGCAGGATAAAAGCAGTCAATGTGAGGCATCCGCCAGCTGGGTTGATGATGGCTTGGGCGAGGCTGGAAGAAAGCTACGGCTCGCCTGAAGCCATTGAAAGGGCTCTCTTTGCCAGGTTGGAGAACTTTCCGAAGTTGACAAATAAGGAACCCCAGAAGCTCCGCGACCTTGGAGATCTGCTGTTGGAACTCGAAGCTGCAAAGCAGGACGGCTACCTACCTGGCCTATCGTACTTAGACACTTCCAAAGGGGTAAGTCCCATCATTGAGAAGCTTCCAATCAATCTGCAGGAGAAGTGGACATCATTCAGGTCAAGGTTCAAGCTAAAGCACAACGTTACCTTCCCTCCATTCTCTGTGTTTGCCAACTTCATCCGTAGAGAAGCCAAAGCCAGGACAGACCGCAGCTTCAACTTCTTCTCCTCCCACACAGCACGTGCCAGAAGAGATAAGTTTGACAGACATGGAAAGACACCAATATCTGTCCACAAAATGCAAGTGTCTTCAACCGAGAACACAAGGGATCAGAAGAAATCCGAGGATATGAGCAAACAATCCCCATCTACAACAAGCCCCATCCATTAAAGAAGTGCAGAGGCTTCAGAGAGAAGTCCCTGGAAGAATGCAAACAGTACCTCAAAGAGAACTCCATGGGGGAGAAATTGGGTATGTAGCGCCACCTATTAGCACCTAAAGAGGGCAGTCAGTGGCTGTAGCGCCACTGGCCACGTCATCGGTGTGCGCAGCGCCCCATTAGCACCCCGATTGCGATATTTGGTAGCGAACGCCGCTGGAGCGCCGTTCGCTACCCGCGCCCGGTTCACGGGGCCTTGCTGTGCCGGCAGTGGCGCAAGTTAAGGTGGAGGTGCGGGGCGGCCGCCTTTTTTGGTGGCCGCCTGCCAGCACCTCCATCCCCGGCCTCCTGACCACCCCCCCCCCGCGGCATTGCCGGCTGTTTCCCGAGAGCCCGGCACTTCTCCTCGGTGCCGGGCTCTTTTGCTGGCACTCGCGATCGGGGATCGCGCTGTTGCAGGCTCCTCCCCCTTAACAATGGGAGGAAGGCCTGCAGTTCCGCAGCATGCCATGTCGCAGCGTGTGGCGCTGCGGCACGTTGCGCTGCGATATTCAGTTTCAGCGCCCTAAGTGGGACGCGGAGCACCTCGAGCCTCGCCCCGTCTCCCTCTAGGGGTGCTGAAACTGAATTTCTGACGTTCGATAATGCTCCGAACGCTGCGCAAAAATCAGCGCCCAGGCGAACTTGGCGCCACTTTGGCGCCTCAACCCAATTTCTAGGCCCATATGTTTTAAGTGCTGCTCCTCCACGAACCATCTCGCTAAGAACTGCAAGGTAGATGCAAAATGCATAGAATGTGAAAGTGATCGGCACATTTCAGCACTCCACCCAGGCCCAGCTCCTTGGAAGTCAGAGTTGTCTCCTCCCGTCTCAGAGCACGGCTGGGAGGGAGAGGGAGCCGCCTATCCGGAGATTACACCCAAGTGCGCCGAGGTGTGTGGAGAAGGAGTGAGTGCAAGAGCATGCTCCAAGATATGCCTCGTTAATGTGTACCCTGTAGGACGTCGCCAGGAATCTGAAAAGATGTATGCCATACTAGACGAACAAAATAACCGTTCTCTAGCAAGATCAGAGTTCTTCGACATCTTCAAGGTCAAAGGAAGTCCATCGCCTTACACGCAGAAGACGTGTGCTGGACTTTCAGAGACAGCCGGCAGGAGGGCCTGTGGTTAGTCTCCCCCTTCCTACACTCATCGAATGTAATCAAGTCCCCGACAACCGTTCTGAGATTCCCACTCCGAATGCAGCTCATCACCACAGTCATCTGAGACGCTTTGCAGACGAGATCCCACCTCTTGATCCAGACGCAGACATACTCCTGTTGTTGGGCAGGGACATCCTGAGGGTACATAAGGTAAGGAAACAGATCAACGGTCCACATGACGCCCCTTTCGCCTAAAGGCTAGACCTCGGCTGGGTCGTTGTTGGAGACGTGTGCCTCAGGGGTGCTCACAAGCCATCTCAGGTGAACACACTCAAGACTTCCATCTTGGAGAATGGTCGTCCAAGCTACCTTACCCCATGCAGTAGCCAAATCCGAGTGACAGGGAAGTTCAGTCATACGGCCCAGCCTCAGAACCCCCCAGCGCTGATCTCCACAGACAGCACACAGATGATGCTCACTGGAGAGAACCCGGGTCAGTCAATCTTCTGTCGCACTGTCAGTGACCACAAACTTGCTCCATCAATCGACGACATGAGATTCCTCCAGATTATGGACAATGAGGTCTCTCGTGACAGCTCTAACAGCTGGGTTGCACCCTTAGCCTTCCAGAACCCCAGACGACGGCTGCCGAACAACACGGAGTATGCCTATAATCGACTTAACTCACTCCGTCGCACACTGGAGAAGAAGCATCCAACACGAGTGTTACTCAGAAGAGTTGAAGTGCATAGCAGCAGAACACAACCTACCCCATCACAGCAGTCTACGAAAGCTGCATCCTATCGTCGACACCGACGGGCTTCTCAGAGTTGGGGGACGCATATCGCAGTCTCAACTAGGAACAAATGAAACCAACCCCATCCTCGTTCCAGGTCATCATCACCTGGCCACTCTGCTTGTGCGTCATCATCATGAGGCTGTGAAGCACCAGGGCAGACATTTCACTGAAGGTGCCATCAGAGCAGATGGACTCTGGTTGGTTGGAGCTAAGAGATGTATCAGCGGCACGCTTTTCAAATGTGTCACCTGCAAGAAACTCCGTGGGAAGACAGAGCACCAACAGATGGCAGATCTGCCAATCGAGCGGCTACAAGTAGCACCACCTTTCACCTACGTAAGTGTAGACGTCTTTGGGCCATGGGACGTGGTCTCACGCTGCACCAGAGGAGGACACACCAATAGCAAAAGGTGGGCGGTGATGTTCTCATGTATGTCCACAAGAGCTGTACACATCGAAGTTATTGAAACAATGAGCGCCTCCAGCTTCATAAACGCTCTGAGAAGGTTTTTCTCAATCAGAGGCCCGGCAAAGCAAATACGCTCAGATTGTGGCACAAACTTTGTTGGCGCTTGCAGAGAGCTGAAGATGGATGGATCCAGTTCCAGCTCAGAGAGTGTGGAGAAGTATCTCCAAGAGCAGAAATGTACCTGGGTATTCAACCCACCTCACTCATCCCACATGGGTGGTGCATGGGAGCGCATGATCGGCATTGCCCGCCGCATCCTCGACTGCATGCTTCTCCAAGGTAGATTGTCGTGCCTCACACATGAAGTCTTGACCACACTGATGGCTGAGGTCACCGCCGTGATGAATGCAAGGCCCCTCATCCCAGTATCTGCAGACCCGGAATCGCCCCTCATCCTCACTCCGGCTATGCTTTTGACCCAGAAGACAGGTGTTTCCCCTTGTCCTCCAGGGGAGTTTGGGAAAAGAGAACTCTTCAAGCAAGAATGGAAACGGGTTCAGAGTCTAACAGACACATTTTGGGGCAGGTGGCGGTGGGAGTACCTCAACACACTGCAGAACTGATGCAAGTGGCAGGACAACAGGCCAGATCTCAAAGGAGATGTTGTCTTGATGAAGGACAGTCAGGCAAAAGGAATGAGTGGCCTATGGCTATCATCGTGAAGTCCCTTCCCAGCCAGGACGGGAGAGTGAGAAAGGTGGACTTGAGAGTCGTCAAAGAAGGAACAGCAAAGGTCTTCTCTCAGCCTGTCTCTGAGGTGGTCCATCTTTTGTCGCCAGAGGACTCCAGTGACAAGTAGAGTTAGGCTTATGTGGGGTCGTTAACGACCCCAGACGAGGAGTGTTTTGGACTTGTTAGATGTAGGTAGCGCCCCTAGTGGTAGTTATTGTATAGCAGTGTGTTATTTGACCTTCTTCCTGACTGCACCGGAAGTAGTATTCGAGGAAGTGTTTTCTCAGTTGTGAACAAGGTCCACGTGTAGCAGCTTGTTTTCTATCCTCCTCCATCCTTCCTTATACGCTAGGCAAGACGCAATGTCTGTGAGTATCCTTGTTTGGTAACATATTAACAAACTTGTCGGTATAGTATTTTGACAATACTTTGTCAATAAGAAGTTTATTAGCTGCTAGCTACCAAGGGTTAGCTTCAGTGCTATTTACTTATACAGTTACCTACTTATCTGTGTTAAGCAGTCTATTCTGTTTTCATAAACATGTTTTTGCATCTTATGTAACATCTAATGTATAGTACTTACTTCTGTGTACAAAACATACTTTGTCTTTGTTTACAGTTTCACACTTTTAGTCAAGTAAAGCTTCAAAACAGCACCCTGCTTCTCGAGGAGTTATTTGAATGAGTGTTTAGCTGACTGGATAGCTGGATAGGAGTTACATCTAGTGAGACCAGTACAGTCGCACAACTGCAAATTAAGTGAGTGGTAGCAATTGCGGTTACAGAACATCTCGGGTTTGGTATACAATGCCCACAAAGCCACGTGTATGCTGTCAATGGCGCAATTCACCATGGGGAAGTCCACTATCCTGCCAAAGCCATATGTGCACTCGTCCTGCTTCTCTCTGTTCAGACAGAAGGCAATATAGTCCCTTCTCCTGGAGTAGAGAGCCTCTGTGACCTCCTGAATGCAGCAATGGATGGCAATGAAGACCCAGCGATGAAGAAATAGCAATATATTTCCAAGTCAAGATGGTGTGTGACTTGGAGGGGAATTTAGAGATGATGGTGTTCCCATGCACCTGCAGCCCTTGTCCTTCTAGGTGGTAGAGGTCATGGGTTTGGGAGGTGCTGACAAAGAAGCCTTGGTGAGTTGCTGCACTGCATCTTGCAGATGGTAGACACTGCTGACACAGTGGGCCGGTAGTGGAGGGAGTGAACATTTAAGGTGGTGGATGCAGTGCAAATCAAGTGTCGAGCTTCTTGAATGTTGTTGGAGCTGCACTCATCCAGGCAAGTGGAGAGTATTCCTTCACACTCCTGACTTGTGCCTTGTAGATGGTGGACCTTGGTGAGTCCGGAGGTGAGACACTCGCCGCAGAATACCCAGCCTCCGACCCGCTCTTGTTGCTACATTATTTGTGGCTGGTCCAGTTAAATTTCTGATCAATGGTGACCCCTAGGATGTTGATGGGAGATTTGCCGATGGCAATCCCGTTGAATTTCAAGGGGAGACTCTCTCTTGTTTGAGATGGTCATTGCCTGGCACTTGTGTGGCACAAATGTTGCTTACTTATCGGCCCAAGCCTGAATGTTGTCTAAGTCTTGCTGCATGCGGGCACGGACCATTTCATTATCTGAGGAGATGCGAATGGAACTGAACACTGTGCAATCATCAGCGGACATCCCCACTTCTGACCTTATGATGGAGGGAAGGTCATTGATGAAGCAGCTGAAGATGGCTGGGCCTAGGACACTGCCCTGAGCAACTCCTGCAGCGATGTCCTGAGGCTGAAATGACTGGCCTCCAACAACGACAACCATCTTCCTTTGTGCTAGATATGGCTCCAGCCAGTGGAGAGTTTTCCCCCTGATTCCCATCGACCTCACTTTTGCTGGGGCTCCTTGATGCCACACTTAGTCAAATGTTGCCTCAAATGAGGGCAGTCACTCTCACCTCACCTCTGGAATTCAGCTTTTGTCCATGTTTGGACCAAGGCTATAATGAGGTCTGGAGCCAAGTGGTCCTGGCAGAACTCAAACAGAGCATTGGTGAGCAGGTTATTGGTAAGTGCTTGATAGCACTGTCGACAACATCTTCCATCACTTTGCTGATGATTGAGAGTAGACTGATGGGGTGGTAATTGGCCGGATTGGATTTGTCCTGCTTTTTGTAATGGGGAATAAGGAAATGGCAGAGAAATTAAACAAATACTTTGGGCTGGATTTTCCAAGCCCCGTGGAGGTGGGTTTGGAGGCGGGAGTGGTGGGAAAATTGCAGAATCGGGGGGCACGAACCCATCCCGCCCCCAACCCGCCTCCATGCCAATGTCCCAGGAGGCGGGTATCCAACCTGTGCTGGGAGCCGCCACCCCGAGGCGGGAAGGGGATGAGTGCCAATTAACTGCCTGTTAACAGGTAGTTAACAGGCAGTTATTTGCCTAATCCCTATTTTTAGCCCTGAAGTGTGGGCTTCCCAACGGCTCCGAACCACACCAAGTTAGCGAGACGGAGCGTCGGTCTGAAGGGGTCGAAATGTCCGTTGTGCAGGTGAGTGATGGGTGCATGTGTGCAGAGGTAAGTGTGTGAGGTAAGTGTAAAGTGTTTTAATAAGTTTTACTTACCTTTACTTTCTCCTGCAGGCTTCCTCCCTTCAGTTCTCGGGAGTCCCTCAGTTCACCGGCACAGAAAGCAGAATGGCCGCTGAAATGTCAAAATCTGCAGCATTCTGCTTTCTGGTCTGGAGAGATCTCTAACTGAGTCTGTGTAGAAGGACTCAAGTTAGAAGACAGATTGTCAGTGTTTGACAGCTTCACAGAGCTGTCAAACACTGATTTTTCATTTGTCAAAAGCTCTTGACAGATGAAATGTCAATCACTGACGTCACCAGTAACCAGGTGTCCCTTAATTGGCCTGCTGAGCCCGCTGGGCGGGCTTAACAAGGTCAATCAAGGGAAAATAGCGTGGGTTGGCCACAAATCGATGGAGGCGGGACTACAACCCAAAATGTGGGAGTCTCGCCTCCATCACGTCCCCATTGACAAAATCCAGCTCTTTGTGTCTGTCTTCACGGAAGATGCAAAAAACCTCCTGGAAATAGTGGACAACCAAGGGTCTAGCGAGTATGAGGAACTGAAAGAAATTAGTATTAGTAAAAAAAATAGTACTGGAGAAATTAATGGGACTGAAAACCAATAAATCCCCTGGACCTGATGGCCTACATCCTAGAGTTTTAAAAGAGGTGGCTATAGAGACAGTGGATGCATTGGTTGTCCTCTTCCAAAATTCCATACATTCTAGAACGGTTCCCGTGGATTGGAAGATAGCAAATGTAACCCCACTATTTCAGAAAGGAGGGAGAGAGAAAACGGGGATCTACAGACCAGTTAGACATCAGTAGTAGGGAAATGCTAGAATCTATTTTTACAGACGTGGTAACAGGGCACTTAGAATATAATAATAGGCTTAGGCAGAGTCAACATGGATTTATGAAAGGGAAATCATGTTTGACAGATGTTAGAGGTTTTTGAGGTTGTAACTAGCAGAATAGAGAAGGGGGAACCAATGGATGTGGTGTATCTGGAGTTTTTTTGAAGGCATTCAATAAGGTGCTACACAAGAGGTTAGTAAACAAAATTAGGGCTCATGGGATTGGGGGTAATACACTAGCATGGATTGAGGATTGGTTAATGGACAGAAAACAGAGAATAGAGAGTAGAAATAAACAGGTCATTTTCGAGTTGCCAGGCTGTAACTAGTGGGGTACCACAAGGATCAATGCTTGGGCCTCAGCTATTCACAATCTATATCAATGATTTGGATGAGGGGACCAAATGTAATATATCCAAATTTGCTGATGATACAAAGCTCGGTGGAAATGTAAGTTATGAGGAGGATGCAGAGGCTTTAAGGGGCTATAGACAGGCTAAGTGAATGGGCAAGAACATGGCAAATGGAATATAATGTGGAGCAATGTGAAGTTATCCACTTTGGTCAGAAAAATAGAAAAACAGAGTATTTTTTAAATGGTGAGAGATTGGGAAATGTTGGTGTTCAGAGGGACCTGGGTGTCCTTGTACACGAATCACTGAAAGTTAACATGCAGGTACAGCAAGCAATTAGGAAAGCAAATGGTATGTTGGCCTTTATTACAAGAGGATTTGAGTATAAGAGTAAAGACGTCTTATGCAATTATACAGGGCCCTGGTGAGACCACACCTGGAGTACTGTGTACAGGTTTGGTCTCCTTACCTAAGAAAGGATATATAAAGGGAGTGCAACAAAGGTTCACCAGACTTATTCCTGGGATGGGGGGACTGTCCTATGAGGAGAGATTGAGTAGACTAGACCTATATTCTCTAGAGTTTAGAGGAATGAAAGGTGAACTTATTGAAATATACAAAATTCTTGCAGGGCTTGACTGGGTAGATGCAGGGAAGATATTTCCCCTGGCTGGGGAGTCTAGAACCAGGGGTCACAGTCTCAGAATAAAGGGTCGGCCATTTAAAACTGAGATGAGGAGGAATTTCTTCACTCAGAGGGTGGTGAATCTTTGGAATTCTCTACCCAGGGGTTGTCGAGACACAGTCATTGAGTATATTTAAGACAGAGATCGATAGATTTTTGGATGTTAAGGAAATCAAGAGATATGGGGATAGTGCTGGAAAGTGGAGATGAAGTAGAAGATCAGCCATGGGTCTTATTGAATGGCCAAGCAGACTCGAGGGGCCAAATGGCCTACTCCTGTTCCTATTTCTTATGTTCTGAATGTATCCCATTTAGCATGGTGGTAGTGCTACACAACACGATGGAGGGTGTCCTCAGTGTGAAAGACTTGCATTTATATAGCACCTTTCACAACCTCAGGACCTCCAAAAGCACTTTACAGCCAATGAAGTAATTTTGAAGTGTAGTCACTGTTGTAATGTAGGAAACGCGGCTGAATTTGCACACAGCAAGCTCCCACAAACGACAATGTGATAATGGCCAAATAATCTGCTTTCAGTGATGTTGATTGAGGGATGAGTATTGGCCAGGACACTCGAAATAGTGTCCTGGAATTTTTTACGTCCACACGAGAGAGCAGACGGGGCCTCAGTTGAACACCTCATCCAAACAACGGGATTTCATCTCCACAAGGACTGTGTTGTGGTCACTCCTACCAATACTAATACAAAAGCAAAATACTGCAGATGCTGGAAATCTGAAATAAAAACAAAAAGTGCTGGAAATACTCAGCAGGTCAGGTAGCAGCTGTGGAGAGAGAAACAGAGTTAACATTTCAGGTCGATGATCGATCTGAAGCGTTAACTCTGTTTCCCTCTACACAGGCAAGCGGCCTGCAAGGGAGCTCCAGATCGCTGCACAGCCGTCCAGCTTGAAGGGAACTGTCTGTGAGGCAGCTATTGAAATTTTGGCACAAGTCCCCAGATGTTAGTGAGGAGGACATTGCAGGGTCGACTGGGCTGGGTGTGCTTTTGTCGTGTCCAGTGCCTAGGTTAATGCCGGGTGGTCCGTCTGTTTTTTTTTATTCGTTCATGGGATGTGGACGTCGCTGGCAAGGCCAGCATTTATTGCCCATCCCTAGTTGTCCTCGAGAAGGTGGCGGTGAGCCGCCTTCTTGAACCGCTGCAGTCTGTGTGATGAAGGTACACCCACAGTGCCGATAGGTAGGGAATTCCAGGATTTTTGACCCAGCGACGATGAAGGTTCGGCAATATACTTCTAAGTCAGGATGGTGTGTGACTTGGAGGGGAACTTGCAGGTGGTGGTGTTCCCATGCGCCTGCTGCCCTTGTCCTTCTAGGTGGAAGAGGTCACGGGTTTGGGAGGTGCAGCCGAAGAAGCCTTGGCGAGTTGCTACAGTACATCTTGTAGATGGTACACTGCAGCCACGGTACGCCAGTGGTGGAGAGAGTGAATGTTTAAGGTGGTGGATGGGGTGCCAATCAAGCAGGCTGCTTTGTCCTGGATGGTGTCAAGCTTCTTGAGTGTTATTGGAGCTGCACTCATCCAGGCAAGTGGAGAGTATTCCATCACACTCCTTACTTATGCCTTGTAGATGGTGGAAAGGCTTTGGGGAGTCAGGAGGTGAGACACTCACCGCAGAATACCCAGCCTCTGACCTGCTCTTGTTGCCGCAGTATTTATGTGGCTGGTCCAGTTAAGTTTCTGGTCAATGGTAACCCCCAGGATGTGGATGGTGGGGGATTCGACGATGGTAATGCTGTTGAATGTCAAGGGAAGGTGGTTAGTCTCTCGCTTGTTGGAGATAGTCATTGCCTAGCACTTCTGTGGCGCGAATGTTACCTGCCACTTATCAGCCCAAGCCTGAACATCATCCAGGTCTTGTTGCATGTGAGCATGGACTGCTTCATTATCTGAGGAGTTGTGAATGGCGCTGAACACTGCAATCATCAGCGAACATCCCCATTTCTGACCTTATGTTGGAGGGAAGGCCATTGATGAAGCAGCTGAAGATGGTTGGGCCTAGGACATTGCCCTGAGGAACTCCTGCAGTGATGTCCTGGGGCTGTGATGATTGACCTTCAACCACCACCAACATCTTCCTTTGAGTGACTGCAGCCAGTGGAGCGTTTTCCCCGATTCCCATTGATTTCAGTTTTACTAGGGCTCCTTGATGCCACACTCGGTCAAATGCTGCCTTGATGTCAAGGGCAGTCACTCACACCTTGGATTGCGAAGGGGTGGAAAATTTCTGGTAATTTTCTGGAAATTTTCCAGGGGAAGTTTAGCTTGGGAATTTTGCCCAAAAAAGCACATGCTAGCATAATATTGTTTTTTTTGTATTTCTTCCATTTTTTTTTCACAGATCCTCTCTTAAAATTACTAACAGAGATGGAATCTTAATTATTAAGGAATTTCTTAATCAATATATGTTTATCTTCTTACTTGGCTTGTTTTAATAATTACAAGTTTTGTGTGTGACTGTGAACAAATGTGTCCTGATTGGTTGGATGAGTGGATGAGCGATTAGCTCCCTCTATTGCTGATGTAGCGTCGTGCGTGCACAGGTCATGCTTCCATCACATGGAGCATCAGGAAAAATTTACTCACCCTGTTGCAATCGTGCTGATTGACCGCCGTTCGACACAGAGACGAATGCCCTTTATTTCTCTGCATAGAACAATGCCACGTTTACCGTCGGATGTGTGGAAGCATTTTACCCCAGGCATTAAAGATGGAAAGACTGTGTACATGTGCAAACACTGTACAAAGCCATATGTAAAGAATGCCACAAAAATGCAGCAGCATTTATCCAAATGCAACAACTTCAGTCAAAGCTCACAGCAGTCAGCCCAGAGTTCCTCTGCTTCCATTCAAGAAGATGATGGTTCACATCCAGCATCAGGCTCCTTATCATCAGCAACTCCTGGCCCACTTGGAAGGTTCGTTGATACAATGGATAAACATAGCCAGAAGAATGCAGATGAGTGCCTTGCTCAAGCTGTATATGCAATAGGCTCACCCCTCATGCTCACAACCAATGTGTACTGGAAGAGATTTTTCAATGTTATTCGCCCTGCATACTGTCCTCCCACCAGACATGCTTTGTCTACTTATTTGCTGGAGGCTGAGTATAACAGAGTTCAAGGAAACCTCAAAGAAACGATAGAGATGGCAAACTGTGTTGACTTATCTCAGATGGGTGGTCAAATGTACGAGGGGAGGGCATCATAAACTACATCATCTCCACTCCTCTCCCAGTGTTCTTCAAGAGCACAGACACGAAAGACAACAGACACACAGGCACATACATTGCTGATGAGCTGAAAGCGGTCATCAACGATCTTGGATCACAAAAGGTCTTTGCAGTAGTTACTGACAATGCTGCAAATATGAAAGCTGCATGGGCTCAAGTGGAGGAGGCCTACCCTCATATTATGTCTATTGGGTGCGCAGCTCATGGGCTCAACCTTCTCCTCAAGGACATCATGGGTTTGAGAACCATGGAAACACTGTACAAGAGAGCCAAGCAAGTTGTTAAGTGTGTCAGGGGAAAACAGGTAGTTGCAGCAACCTACAACTCCAAGCAAACGACAAAGAACAAGAACACCACACTGAAGCTACCCAGCAACACTAGATGGGGTGGCCTTGTCATAATGTACAGCAGCCTTCTGGAGGGTAAGGTGTAAAGTCTGTGGGTTGTGCAGTTAATAAATACACAGACTTCAGAAGTAACAAACAAACAAACAGGTCTTTACTATTCGAAGGTCCGGGCGAATCTGCCCCAGCAATCATGCCACAACACTTATATACTGGTGTGGTCACTATCGGTATTACAGTATACAGAAGCCAAACAAATAGTGCCACCCGAAAGTAGTCCTCTTAAAGGTGAACGGTTACATTCAATAGTTCCCTTAAAGGTAGACGGGTACATACACTACAATCCTCCCTTTTTAGCTTATTACTTACTAAGTCCATAGTGAACATACATTCTAACATATATACAGGTTTATGTAAGACAGTTCATAGATTCAGTCTTTCCGGGGGTTTCCGGATTCTGTCAGGATAACGCCGCAGTGGTGTCGTCATTTCAGGCGGGCTAGGAGGTGCTTCTGGCAAGGTCGATTCGGCTTGAAAAGCCGTGTCAGGTTCACCTGACTCCAGTATCACTAGATCGGAAGTAGGTGTTCTGGGTATCTCAGTTTCAACATTACCCGGGTAAGGTGGTGAAGTCGGTTGCCCATTTGTGGCGGACCCTATGATTTGGTCAACATAGCGCCTTATTATATTGTCTCCAATGTCCACGGTGTACATCAATGGCCCCAGCCTTTTCCCAATAGTTCCAGGCTGCCATTTCTCAGTACGGTAGTCCCGGGCCAAAACTCGTTGACCGATCTGGAAAGATCTAGTGACCCTGTCGTTCATGCCCTGGAATTGCCGGTTCTCTACGTCTCTTCTGACGTTTGGTTTTAGTAAATCCAGCCGACATCTTAGGCGTCTATTACAGAACATCATTGCGGGAGTTTCATTTGTGACCGCATGTGTCGCATTTCGGTATGCCAACAAAAAGCTATCCACCTTATGTTGCAGACTTATATTTTCATTACTCATGGCCTTTACGGCCTTCTTGAAGGTCTGGACAAACCTTTCAGCCAATCCATTGGAGGCGGGATGGTATGGGGCTGACGTGTAATGTTTAACCCCATTGCTCTTTAAGAATTTCTTGAATTCTTCGGACACAAATTGTGGTCCATTATCAGAACAGATCTGTTCCAGCAGGCCATTCCGAGCAAACATAGTCCTTAACACTGCGATGGTTTTTTCCGTCGTGGTGGTGGTCATCTTAATTACTTCCGGCCACTTGGAGTGGGCATCCACCGCTATTAGAAACATCGAGTCCATAAATGGACCAGCAAAGTCGATGTGTACTCTTTGCCAAGGCGATGAGGGCCACTCCCATGGATGCAGAGGAGCCTGGGGTGGCGCGTTCTGAACCCTCTGACATCCTAGGCAGTTCTTCGTGATCTCCTCTATGTCTCCATCAATGCCTGGCCACCACACAAACGCTCTTGCTAGATTCTTCATCTTTACTCCCCCCAGATGTCCTTCGTGCAGCTCCTTTAGCACCTTCTTTTGGAGTTTGGGTGGAATCACCACTCTAGATCCACACATCAGGGTTCCTCGACACACTGACAGTTGTTCTTTCCTCTGTGCAAATGCTTGCAGTGTTGGTTCGCTCTGTGCTGGCCATCCCTCCACCGTTACATCATAGACTCGTGAAAGAGTCGGGTCATTCCTTGTCTCATTCTCAATCATTGAGTTTGTTATCGGTAGACACTCCACTATGGATGAGTGGAACAACTCTACTGGGTCCACTATACTCGCTTCTTCTACCATCGGCAATGGCAAGCGTGACAACCCATCAGCATTTCCATGCTGTTTAGACCTTTTGTACTCAATTTCGTATTGGTGTGCCCCAAGTAACACGGACCACCTTTGTAACCTTTGTGCTGTCATGGTGGAAACGGCCTTATTTGGGTTGAATATGGACACCAACGGCAGGTGGTCTGTCAGCAATGTGAACTTTTTACATTGTAGGTAATGGTAGAATTTCTTCACGCCCCACACAAGACTGAGGGCCTCCCTATCTATTTGGGCATAATTTCGCTCCGCAGGTGTCAATGATCGGGACGCGAAAGCCACTGGCCTTTCCGAGCCATTTGGTAGCCTGTGCGAGAGTACTGCCCCAATTCCGTACGGGGAAGCATCGCAAGCTAGATGAAGGGGTAATGCTGGGTTGAAATGAGCCAACACTTCTTCAGAGGTAATCAACTCCTTGCTTCTGCGAAAAGCCTTTTTGCATTCTTCACTCCACTTCCATGGTGTTTCTTTCCGCAACAGGTCATTCAGCGGATGCAGTACCGTGGATAAATTTGGCAGAAACTTGTGATAGTAATTAATCAACCCCAAGAATGATCTTAACTGTGATACGTTTCCTGGAGCGGGGGCCTTCACGACCGCTTCTATCTTTTCGGGTGACTTATGCAGTCCCTCTCGGTCAATGACATGACCGCAGTATGAGATCCGTTTTTGGAAGAACTCACACTTCTTGCGATTAACCCGAAGGCCATACTCCTTCAACCTGGTGAGTACCAGTTTCAAATTCGTGAGGTGTTCTTCCTCATCTTTTCCCGTGATTAAAATGTCATCTAAGTAGCACTGTGTGCTTGGAATTCCTTGTAACACCTGTTCCATGGCCCTCTGCCAAATTGCTGGCACCGAAGCTACCCCAAAGACCAGTCTATTGTAGCGATACAAGCCTCTGTGAGTGTTGATGGTGAGGTACTGGCGTGACTCTTCCTCGACCTCCATCTGTAGATATGCTTGAGCCAGATCTATTTTCGTGAAATGTTTCCCTCCAGCCAACGAAGCAAAGATATCTTCAATCCGCGGAAGCGGGTATTGTACCGTGTGAAGCACCGGATTCACAGTAATCTTGAAATCTCCGCAGATACGGACCTTCCCCGGTCCCCCTGGCTTATTACTCGGTGAGGACTTCATGACGGGAACAATGGGCGTGGCCCACTCACTCCAGTCCACTTTTGACAGAACCCCTGATCGTTCAAGTTCTTCCAGTTCTGCCTCCACAGCTGGTCGTATTGCGTAAGGTACCGATCTGGCCTTAAAAAACTTTGGGCTTGCATTTTCTGCAATCTTAACCTTTGCTTTAATACCTCGCAGTGTTCCCAGTCCTTGCTGGAATACCTCCTTAGCTTCGTCCAATATTCTGGACAACCGTTCAGGTTTGACATCCTCTTTTTCGGAATCCACCGTCATGGTGTTTAGTGACTGCCAGTCCAATTTTATTTTTCGGATCCACTCCCGTCCCAGAAGTGGTGGTCCTCCCTCAGGCAATACATACAGGTCCAACCGGTGATGATCTTTATCCTTGTATCTCACCTTGACTTCTATCATTCCGATGGGGAATACTTTGTGCCCCGTGTATGTCTGTAGTACTAGTTCCGTATCCCGTAGTGGAATATGCTTGAAAAATTTCTTATAGTCATGCTTATTCATGACCGTCAACGCCGATCCAGTGTCCACTTCCATTTTTACTTGGACCTTTGCAATCTGTAGCATTATCCAGATAGTTTGTCGGTCAGCTTCATTGCCCACGTTGTGAATTCTCAGACTGTCCAGTCCTTTGCATTTGGAGTGTGAGACCGACTTCTGTTCCCTCAGACTCTTCTTAGTCACCTCTTGTACCTTTCCGTACCATTTTTGTGGTGACTTCTTATTGTTGTACGTTGCTCCTGACCGGCATACCTTAGCTATGTGCCCGATCTTGCCACATTTCCTGCATTCTTGGTTTTTAACCCAGCATTGATTCTGGTCGTGTGTTGTCTTCCCACAACGGTAGCATTTTGTTGTGCTCGAAGTAATTTGGTCCACCCCTAGTGCCGCCGCCTTTAGCTGCATTTCCGCCGTTCCTTTCGCTGCGGCTTCGTGCGATGCAGCTATGAGGACAGCCCTGTCCAGTGTGAGGTCATTTTCTTCCAGTAGTCGCTTCTGCGTTCCTTCTTTGGACAATCCGCATACGAACTTGTCCCGCAGTGCCTCTGTCAGATTCCCTCCAAACTGGCAGTATTTCGCTATCCTACGCAGTTCGATCAAGTATTCCGCATTGCTTTCGTCTTTCCTCTGCGTTCTTGCGTAGAATTTGAATCGTTCAGCCAGCATCAACGGTGTGGGGTTCAAGTGATCCTTCAGCACTGCTACAATATCATCGAAAGTCTGATCTGCCGGTTTAGCTGGTGAGAGAAGATTCTTCAACACCCCGAATGTTTTCGCACCCATCATGTTAAGTAAGGTTAAAGCTTTTTCCTCCTTAGCTATTTTGTTAGCCTTACAATGTATCTCAATACGTTCTACGTACGTGGCCCAGTCTTCTATCTCCGAATTGAACTCGTTGATGTCCGCCCGCTTAGGCATCTTTCTTTCCTTGGGTACAACACAAGTATTTCTTCAAGTATTCTTATTTATTTGTTTATTTCTAAGATGGCGGTTTTCCCGCGAAAATGGCGGTTTCCCGCTCTTTCCTTCTCGCCCCGCCCACTTCAATCGTCTTCTCCGCCTAATGGCGGCTTCCCGCGTTTCTTCCCTGGTGGAAGGGGTACGCTTTCCCCACAGCGGACAGGTTCAGCCACTGGGCTGGCTTCCGCACAGCTCCCCTTACTCGGCTCTGTCTTTTCCTCCCGCCCGCACGGTTCTACCGGCGCTGGGTACACCCCGTTAACGGAGGACAGTTCAGCCGCTGGATTGGCTCTCGCGCAGTCTCTCTCCCCTTGCTCGGCTCTGTCTCTCTCTCCCACCCGCACGGTTCCTGTTCGCCTCCCAGCCCTCTCGCAGACCGGTGTTTCCCTCCCCGGCTGCGGCTGGGTTTCTCTTCCCGCGCCTACTCCCAGTCTCAGCGCTTCATGGCTGCGGCGCTGCCCGGCTTTTCCCGCCGATCGCGGTCCGGCTGTCACCCGACGCCGTTGGACCCGACTTCTGACCGGCTCAGCTCCCCCTCGACTGAGGTCGAGTGCTCTGCCCTTATCCTCCAGATATTCTCTACACCTTCCTCTACTCACAGTCTCCGCGGCCGCCTTGTTTCCTGCTGATCGGCTCACTCCGCACCGTGGTAGAAGGGTAGTCAGTGCCTGTTGTAGATGGAAGCTTTTGTTGCTAAAGTCTTCCACCTTTCTCCTGCTGCAGCCTCGTGTTTTCTTCCAGCAGCACGACGAGGGCGGTTGCCTCTCTTCGACGCTCTTCTTGCTTTGGTAGTCTTGCCGCAGGGCACGATCGGACTCGTCGCCACTGTAAAGTCTGTGGGTTGTGCAGTTAATAAATACACAGACTTCAGAAGTAACAAACAAACAAACAGGTCTTTACTATTCGAAAGTCCGGGCGAATCTGCCCCAGCAATCATGCCACAACACTTATATACTGGTGTGGTCACTGTCGGTATTACAGTATACAGAAGCCAAACAAATAGTGCCACCCGAAAGTAGTCCTCTTAAAGGTGAACGGTTACATATACTACATAAGGAGTCACTGCAAGAAATGGCAATATCCCAGTCTGGGGATATGGAAACCACCATCAAGAAAATACTGCTAGATGTGTTTTGGAGCGTGGTTAGCAGCCTTAAACTACTCTCACCAGTAGCATCTGCAATTGCTCAGATTGAAGGAGATGACGCTGTCTTGTCAGATGTTCGCAGGCTTTTTGCTGATTTAAAAGAACAAATCAGCATTGCCCTACCCACATCCCTGCTGCTTAAAGCAGAGAAGGCAATTGTTCAATTCATACAGACGCATCAAGAATTTTGTGTCAAGCCGATTCATGCTGCAGCATACATGCTGGACCCAAAGCATGTTGGGAGACCAATACTTTCTGGAGAACAGATCAACAGCGCTTACAGTGTGATTTCTACCCTCTCACACCACCTCAATTTGGACGTGGGCAAAGTTCTGGTAAGTCTGGCAAAGTTCTCTACCAAGCAAGGTCTTTGGAATGGGGACGGGATATGGGAATCATGCAAGCATATCAGTACACATACCTGGTGGAAGGGACTTTGTGTATCGGAGGCCCTGTCACCCATTGCATCAGTGATTTTCCAAATCCCACCTTCATCAGCGGCCTCTGAACGAAACTGGTCACTTTTTGGGAATACGCATACAAAGGTGCGCAACAGGCTGACTAACAAGAGTGGAGAAACTGGTGGCTATCCGGGTGAACCTACAATTTATTGAGCCAGATACAGAAGTGTCCACCACACAGCTAGACAGTGACACAGAGGAGGAAATGGACACGTCAGAGCCAGAGTCAGAGAATCAGGAGGAGCAATGATGAGTAGAAGACACAGAAGACTCATGAGTAGAAGACTCAAAGGGACAAAATAAGGATAAAATTACAGGCTAAATAAGCTGACGCTTTTTATTTTATTTTAGATGGGTCTTTTTTGTGGGGGTTCAATAAAGTTCAAAATTATAACCTAAATAAAGTTTTGAAAGCCTGTTTTTATTTGTATGGAACAGTATGTCTATTTTGATGACAAATATAAGGGTCAGAGACAAAAACCATCAGTGTGCAAAAAAACTCAAAATTCCCATAAATTCCCAAGGAAAATTTCCTCTTTTAAAAATTCCTGGAATTTTGCAACCCTACTCTCACCTCACCTCTGGAATTCAGCTCCTTTGTCCATGTTTGGACAAAGGCTGTAATGAGATCGGGAGCCGAGTGGTCTTGGCGGAACCCAAACTGGGCATCAGTGAGCAGGTTATAGATGAGTAAGTGCCGCTTGATAGCACTGTCAATTACACCTTCCATCACTTTACTGATGATTGAGAGTAGACTGATGGGGTGGTAATTGGCCTGATTGGATTTGTCCTGCTTTTTGTGGACAGGACATACCTGGGCAGTTTTTCACATTGTCGGATAGATGCCAGTGTTGTAGCTGTACTGGAACAGCTTGGCTAGAGGCACGGATAGTTCTAGAGCACAAGTCTTCAGCACGATAGCCAGGATGTTGTCGGGGCCCATAGCCTTTGCTGCATTCAGTGCGCTCAGCCGTTTCTTGATATCACGTGGAGTGAATCGAATTGGCTGAAGACTGGCTTCTGTGATGGTGGGGACCTTGGGAGTAGGCCGATATGGATCATCGACTAGGCACTTCTGGCTGAAGATGGTTGCAAACGCTTCTGCTTTGGCTTTTGCACTCACGTATTGGGCTCCATCATCATTTGTTTTTAGTATACTTCTTTGTAGCGGTTTGGTACAACTGAGTGGCTTGCTAGGCCTTTTCAGAGGGTAGTTAAGAGTCAACCACATTGCTGTGGGTTTGGAGTCACGTAAAGGCCAGACTGGGTAAGGACAGCAGATTTCCTTCCCTAAATGATATTAGTGAACCAGATGGGTTTTTACAACAAAACGGTAGTTTCATGGTCACCATTACTGACACTAGCTTTTCTTTCCAGATTTATTTAATTAACTGAATTTAAATTCCGGATATTAGTCCAGGCCTCTGGATTACGAGTCCAGTAACATAACCACTATGCTACTGTATACAAGATAGTAAATGGTATGGAAAAGATAAAATATTACTTTATATTAAATTGTTGGAGTAGGACAAGGAGACCAGTAAAACCTAACTTTAGGACTGATATTTGGAAGTTATTCTTCATGCAGAGAGTAATCAACACTTAGGATGGAATTATCAGGAGAATGATTATGGCAAAAGTCCTAGTTAAAAAACATAGGAACAACAGTAGGCCATTCAGCCTCTTGAGCCTGTTCTGCCATTCAATTAGATCATGGCTGATCTCTATCTTAACTCCATTTACCTGTCTTGGTTTCACATCCCTTAATATCCTTGCCTAACAGAAACCTATCAATCTCAATTTTGATAAGATATAATAAACAACTAGATACAATAATGGGAGACTGTAGGGTGTTTCTAGATAGATTAACTAACATGGGCCAAATCGTCTTCCTCATCAATAATTATCTTGTGAACACTGAGCCGCACGGCAGCTCACCAAATGCTCCCCACTCACCCTGACACTACCTCTTGTTTTCTACCCTTCAGCCAGTTTCTTATCCACCCATGTTTCGCCCTGAATTCACAGAGCTCCGAGCTTAACTAATAATCTTTTGTGTGGAACTTTATTTAATGCCTTTTATAAGTCATAAGTACACAGGTTTACCAGTCAACTTGGATTGTCACTTCCTCAAAGAAATCAAATAGGTTGGTCAGGCAGGATACTCCCCGTTTAAAGCAGCGGTGACTACTGTTTACTACGCTGTTATTACTGTACAGATAATCCTTAAATTTACTCCCAATAATCAATTTCATTATTTTAATACTAATGGCTCTGTAGTTGTTTGTGTCTGTTTTCTCACCCTTTTTGAATATGTGCACCACGTTAGCATGTTGCCAATCTACTGCTACCTCACAAGTATCCATTGATTCCCTCACAATGATTGTCACTGCTTCACAGAGCCCCTCACTACTCTCTCTCAACACGCTAGGATAAATAGCATGTAACCTTACTATTGTCCTCTTCACAACTTCCTCAGTGGTCACTCAAAATTAATTGCTGTAATCTAGTGTCTGGAGTCATACGTAGCACAAAGGAAGAAGGTTGTGGTTGTTGGAGACCAATCGTCTCAGTCCCAGGCAATATTGCCTCTAATTTTTTTTGTATGCAGTCCCTTTAAATTTGCTGGTATCTTCCAGTGGAGCAGCTTGTTAGCAGCCTGCACGGAACCTCCCGATTAGTGTGCAGCCGTGCACATTGGCCCCAGGACACAGGTGCAGGAGTCACCAAGGCTTCTTCAACAGCACCTCCCAATCCTGCAACCTCTACCACCTAGAAGGACAAGGGCAGCAGGCGCATGGGAACACCACCGCCTCTCAAGTTTCCCTCCAAGTCACACACTATACTGACATGGAAATATATCGCTGGGTCAAAATCCTGGAACTCCCTGCCTAACACCTTCACCACTCGGACTGCAGCAGTTCGAGAAGGCAGCTCACCACCACCTTCTCAAGGGCAATTAGGGATGGGCAATAAATGCTGGTCTTGCCAGTGGCACCCAAATCCCGTGAATAAACTTTTAAAAAATCCTCAGGGCAGCGTCCTTGGCCCAATTATCTTCAGCTGCTTCAACAATGACCTGTCCTCCATCACAAGGTCAGAAGTGGGGATGTTCGCTGATGACTTGCACGGTGTTCAGTGCCATTCACAACTCCTCAGATAATGAAGCAGTCCATGCCCGCATGCAGCAAGGCCTGGATGATATTCAGGCTTGGGCTGATAAGTGGCAGGTAACATTCACGCCACACGAGTGCCAGGCAATGATTATCTCCAACAAGCGAGCGTCTAACCACTGCCCCATGACATTCAACGGCTATAGACAGGGCTAAGCGATCCCATAATCAATGGATCAGATCAAACTTCTGCAGTCCTGCCACATCCAGTCGTGAATGGTGGTGGACCATTAAACAACTAATGAAGGAGGAGGCTCCAGGAATATCCCCATCCTCAATGATGGTGGAGCCCAGCACGTGAGTGCAAAAGACAAGGCTGAAGCGTTTGCAGTATCTTCCTTTTTCCTCAACCAAGGAGTCCCCTCCACCGTAGTTGAGAGGGCTTTCGAGCGTGTTTGTTCCATTTCCCACACCTCTGTTCTCACCTCTTCCCCCTCCCTCCCTGAATCACGATAGGTCCTCACCTTCCACCCCACCAGCCTACACATTCAACACATCATCCTCCGCCATTTCCACCACCTCCAATGTGATCCCACCACCAAACACATCGTCTCGTCCCCTCCTCTTTCAGCATTCTGAAGGGAGCGTCCCTCCATGACACCCTGGTCCACTCCTCCATCACCCCCAACACCCACTCTCCTTCCCACGGCACCTTCCCGTGCAAGCGCAGGAGATGCAACACCTGCCCTTTTACCTCCTCCCTTCCCACCGTCCAAGGCCCCATACACTACTTCTAGGTGAAACAGCGATTTACTTTACTTCTTTCAATTTAGTTATACTGTATTCGCTGCTCACAATGCAGTCTCCTCTACATTGGGGAGACCAAATGCAGATTGGGTGACCGCTTTGCGGATCACCTCAGTCTGCAAGCGTGACCCTGAGCTTCCAGTCACCTGTCATTTAAATTCTCCGCTCCACTCCGACCTAGTCCTCTTGCACTGCTCCAATGAAGCTCAACATAAGCTCGAGGAACAGCACCTCATCTTTCTATTAGGCATTTTACAGCCTCCAGACTCAAAACTGAGTTCAATAATTTCAGATCATAACCTCTGGCCCCATTTTTTCAGGGTGGTGCTTATTTCCAACACCAGGTTTTTGATTGATCACAAGGCCTGATTTCTTATTGGTCCCCTTGGAAGACAAGACACACCCAGCAGTTTCTCAAGAATGTGTAATTAGATCCTGCCTGCCTAAGTAATCAATTACTTTGCAAAGTGTAATTCGAGCCATTCTGACTGCCAGGTTCCAGACAGAACAGAGCTCACAGAGAACAAGGCTCACCTTTGCCCAGCCCCCAAACAAGTTCCTGCCCCCGCCCCCCCCCCAACAAGTTCTTAATCATGCTCCCACCCCCGGGTTTCTGACCTTTTCCCTCTCCAAGAAGTTCCTGACCCGGAACTTCCTACACCCACCACCCCAAAGTTTCTGACCTTCTCCCCCTGCCCAAGCTCCTGACCTTTTGCCCCTCCCAGGTTTCTGACCTCCTCCCCCCCACCCAAGTTCCTGACCTTGCTCCCTGCCATGTTCCTGAGCTTCTCACCCTGCCCAAGTTCCTGACCTGCCCTGCCAGCTCCAACTCCCCGAGTTCCTGCTCTTCACCCCTGCCCAAGTTCCTGACCGCACCCCCCCCCCCACCCCAAGTTCCTGACCTTCTTCCCCACGCTCCCGGGTTCCAGAACTTCTCCCCTGCCCAAGGATCCCCCCTACCCCACCGGATTCCTGACCAGCTCCCCCTGCTCAGGTTCCTGAACTCCCCTGCCCTGACCTCCCCCGCCGAAGTTACTGACCTTCTTCATCAACTGGATCATGTTCTCGCACTCATTCCCGCCCCTTTAGACCTGGATTACGTTCTTCCCCCATCCCCACTGTGCTGTCCATGATCCTTATCCCACCACCCCCCAGTCCCCGAGTTCCTGACCTCCTCTCCCCTCCCATCCGATCCCTTCTCTCCCCTCCTCCAATCCCCTCTCTGCCCCTCCGATCCCCTCTAGCCACCCTGATTCCCTCTCCCCCTCCAATCCCCTCTTCCCCATCTCCGATCCCCTCTGTCTCCCTCGAACCTACCTCTCTCCCCTTCGATCCCCTCTCCCCCTCCAATCCCCTATCGCTCTCCCCCTCCGATCCTCTCTCGCTTCTCCTCCGATCCCCATCCTCTCTACCCCCTCTGAACCTCTCTCCCCCTCCGATCTTCTCTCTCTCCCCCTCCGATCCCCATCCACTCTCTGCCCCTTCGAACCTTTCTCTACCCCTCCGATCCTCTCCCCCTCCGATCCCCTCTCTCCACCCCCCCGATGCACCCTCTCTACCCTTCCGATCCCTTCTCTCTCCCCGCTCCGATCCTGACACCCCGCCCTGAACCCCTCTCCCCCCCGCCGATCCCCTCTCTCTGCCCCTCCGATTCCCCTCTTGTCCCCTCCGATTCCCCTCTTGTCCTCTCCGATTCCCCTCTTGTCCTCTCCGATCCCCTCTTGTCCTCTCCGATCCCTTCTCTCCCCCTCCGATCCCCTCTCTCCCCCTCCGATCCCCTCTCTCTCCCCCTCCGATCCCCTCTCTCCCCCTCCGATCCTCTCTCCCGCCCTCCGATTCCCTCTCCCATCCAATCCCCTCTCACCCCCCTCCGATCCCCACTCTCCCCCTCCAATCCGCTCTCTCCCCCCCTCTCTCCTCCAATCTACTCTCTCCCTCCGATCTTCTCTATTCCCCTCCGAACCTCTCTCTCTCCCCCTCCGACCCTCTCTCGCTCTCTCCCTCCGATCCCCTCTCTCTCCCCCTCCAATGCGCTCTCTCTCCCACTCTGATCCCTTCTCTCTCCCCCGATCCTCTCTTTCTCTCCACCTCCAATTCCCCCTTTCCCCCTCCGATCCTCTCTCTCCTCCTCCAATCGCTTCTCTCTCTCCCCCATATCCCCTCCGATCCTCTCTCTCTCTCCCCATCCAAACCCTATCTCTCCCTCTCCGATCCCCTCTGTCTCCCCCCTCCGATCCTCTCACCCCTTCGATCTCCTCTCCCCCCTCCAAACCTCTCTATCTCCCTCCTCCGACCCCCTATCTCTCCCCCTCCGACCCCCACTCTCTCCTCCTCCCATCCCCACTCTCTCCCCCTCCCATCCCCTCTCTCCCCCTCCCATCCCCACTCTCTCCCCCTCCCATCCCCACTCTCTCCCCCTCCCATCCCCACTCTCTCCCCCTCCCATCCCCACTCTCTCCCCCTCCCATCCCCACTCTCTCCCCCTCCCATCCCCACTCTCTCCCCCTCCCATCCCCACTCTCTCCCCCTCCCATCCCCCTCTCCCCCTCCCATCCCCTCTCCCCTCCCATCCCCACTCCCCCTCCGATCCCCTCTCCCCCTCCGATCCCCTCTCCCCCCTCCGATCCCCTCTCTCTCCCCTCCGATCCCCTCTCCAATCCCCTCTCTCCCCCCCTCCAATCCCCTCTCTCTCTCCCCCCTCCAATCCCCTCTCTCTCTCCCCCCCTCCAATCCCCTCTCCCCCTCCAATCCCTCTCTCTCTCCCCCCCCTCCAATCCCCTCTCTCCCCCTCCAATCCCCTCTCTCCCCCTCCAATCCCTCACTCCCCCTCCAATCCCCCTCTCTCCCCCTCCAATCCCCTCTCTCCAATCCCCTCTCTCCCCCCCTCCAATCCCCTCTCATCTCTCTCCCACCCTCCAATCCCCTCTCTCTCTCCCCCCCTCCAATCCCCTCTCTCTCTCCCACTCCAATCCCTCTCTCCCCCTCCAATCCCCTCTCTCTCCCCCTCCAATCCCCTCTCTCTCCCCCCCTCCGATCCCCTCTCTCTCCCCCCCTCCAATCCTCTCTCTCTCCCCCTCCAATCCCCTCTCTCCCCCCTCCAATCCCCTCTCTCTCCCCCCCTCCAATCCCCTCTCTCTCCCCCCCTCCAATCCCCTCTCTCTCCCCCCTCCAATCCCCTCTCTCTCCCCCCTCCAATCCCCTCTCTCCCCCCTCCAATCCCTCCAATCCCCTCTCTCTCTCCCCCCCTCCAATCCCCTCTCTCTCTCCCCCCCTCCAATCCCCTCTCTCTCCCCCCTCCAATCCCCTCTCTCTCTCCCCCCCTCCAATCCCCTCTCTCTCTCCCCCCTCCAATCCCCTCTCTCTCCCCCCCTCCAATCCCCTCTCTCTCCCCCCCTCCAAACCCCTCTCTCTCCCCCTCCAATCCCCTCTCTCTCCCCCCTCCAATCCCCTCTCTCTCTCCCCCCTCCAATCCCCTCTCTCTCTCCCCCCTCCAATCCCCTCTCTCTCCCCCCCTCCAATCCCCTCTCTCTCCCCCCGTCCAATCCCCTCTCTCTCCCTCCCTCCAATCCCCTCTCTCTCCCCCCCTCCAATCCCCTCTCTCTCTCCCCGCTCCAATCCCCTCTCTCTCTCCCCCCTCCAATCCCCTCTCTCTCTCCCCCCTCCAATCCCCTCTCTCTCTCCCCCCTCCAATCCCCTCTCTCCCCCCTCCAATCCCCTCTCTCTCTCCCCCCTCCAGTCCCCCCTCTCTCCCCCCTCCAATCCCCTCTCTCTCCCCCCTCCAATCCCGTCTCTCTCTCCCCCTCCAATCCCGTCTCTCTCTCCCCCTCCAATCCCCTCTCTCTCCCCCTCCAATCCCTCTCTCCCCCTCCAATCCCTCTCTCCCCCTCCAATCCCTCTCTCCCCCTCCAATCCCCTCTCTCTCCCCCTCCGATGCCCTCTCTCTCCCCCTCCGATCCCCTCTCTCTCTCCCCCTCCGATCCCCTCTCTCTCCCCCTCCGATCCCCTCTCTCTCTCCCCCCTCCGATCCCCTCTCTCTCTCCCCCCCCTCCCTCTCCCCCTCCAATCCCTCTCTCCCCCTCCAATCCCGTCTCTCTCTCCCCCTCCAATCCCCTCTCTCTCACCCTCCAATCCCTCTCTCCCTCTCCAATCCCTCTCTCCCCCTCCAATCCCCTCTCTCTCCCCCTCCGATCCCCTCTCTCTCTCCCCCTCCGATCCCCTCTCTCTCCCCCTCCGATCCCCTCTCTCTCTCCCCCCCTCTGATCCCCTCTCTCTCTCCCCCCCTCCGATCCCCTCTCTCTCTCCCCCTCCAATCCCTCTCTCCCCCTCCAATCCCTCTCTCCCCCTCCAATCCCTCTCTCTCCCCCTCCAATCTCTCTCCCCCTCCAATCCCTCTCTCCCCCCCTCCAATCCCTCTCCCCCCTCCAATCCCTCTCTCCCCCCCTCCAATCCCCCTCTCTCTCCCCCTCCAATCCCCCTCTCTCTCCCCCTCCAATCCCTCTCTCTCTCCCCCTCCAATCCCCTCTCCCCCTCCAATCTCCCTCTCTCTCCCCCTCCAATCCCCCTCTCTCTCTCCCCCCTCCAATCCCCCTCTCTCCCCCTCTCCAATCCCCCTCTCTCCCCCTCCAATCCCCCTCTCTCTCCCCCTCCAATCCCCCTCTCTCTCCCCCTCTCTCTCCCCCTCCAATCCCTCTCTCTCCCCCTCCAATCCCTCTCTCCCCCTCCAATCCCCACTCCCCCTCCAATCCCCTCACTCCCCCTCACTCCCCTCACCCCCCCTCCAATCCCCTCACATCCCCTCTCCCTCCAATCCCCTCTCTTCCCTCCAATCCCCTCTCTCCCTCCAATCCCCTCTCTCCAATCCCCTCTCCCCCTCCAATCCCCTCACTCCCCCACCAATCCCCTCACTCCCCCTCCAATCCCCTCACTCCCCCTCCAATCCCCTCTCCCCCTCCCCCTCCAATCCCCTCTCCCCCTTCCAATCCCCTCTCCCCCTTCCAATCCCCTCTCCCCCTTCCAATCCCCTCTCCCCCTTCCAATCCCCTCTCCCCCTCCAATCCCCTCACCCCCTTCCAATCCCCTCTCCCCCTCCAATCCCCTCACTCCCCCTCCAATCCCCTCACTCCCCCTCCAATCCCCTCACTCCCCCTCCAATCCCCTCTCCCCCTCCCCCTCCAATCCCCTCTCCCCCTCCAATCCCCTCTCCCCCCTCCAATCCCCTCTCCCCCTCCAATCCCCTCTCCCCCTCCAATCCTCTCTCCCCCCTCCAATCCCCTCTCCCCCCTCCAATCCCCTCTCCCCCCTCCAATCCCCTCTCCCCTCCAATCCCCTCTCCCCCCCTCCAATGCCCTCTCCCCCCTCCAATCCCCTCTCCCCGTCCAATCCCCTCTCCCCCCTCCAATCCCCTCTCCCCCCCTCCAATCCTCTCTCCCCCCCTCCAATCCTCTCTCCCCCCTCCAATCCTCTCTCCCCCCCTCCAATCCTCTCTCCCCCCCCTCCAATCCTCTCACCCCCCCTCCAATCCTCTCTCCCCCTCCAATCCTCTCCCCCCCTCCAACCTCTCCCCCCCTCAATCCTCTCTCCCCCTTCCAATCCTCTCTCCCCCCCTCCAATCCTCTCTCCCCCCCTCCAATCCTCTCTCCCCCTCCAATCCTCTCACCCCCTCCAATCCTCTCTCCCCCCTCCAATCCTCTCTCCCCCCTCCAATCCTCTCACCCCCCTCCAATCCTCTCACCCCCTCCAATCCTCTCCCCCTCCAATCCTCTCTCCCCCCCTCCAATCCTCTCTCCCCCTCCAATCCCTCTCCCCCACTCCAAACCTCTCTCCCCCCCTCCAATCCTCTCTCCCCCCCTCCAATCCTCTCTCCCCCCCTCCAATCCTCTCTCCCACCCCTCCAATCCTCTCTCCCCCCCTCCAATCCTCTCTCCCCCCCTCCAATCCTCTCTCCCCCTTCCAATCCTCTCTCCCCCTTCCAATCCTCTCTCCCCCTTCCAATCCTCTCTCCCCCTTCCAATCCTCTCTCCCCCTCCAATCCCCTCGCCCCCTCTCCAATCCCCTCTCCCTCCCCAATCCCCTCTCCCTCCCCTCCAATCCCCTCTCCCTCCCCTCTCCCTCCAATCCCCTCTCCCCCTCCAATCCCCTCTCCCTCCAATCCCCTCTCCCCCCAATCCCCTCTCCCCCCAATCCCCTCTCCCCCTCCAATCCCCTCTCCCTCCCCTCCAATCCCCTCTCCCTCCCCAATCCCCTCTCCCTCCCCTCTCCCTCCAATCCCCTCTCTCCCTCCAATCCCTCTCCCTCCAATCCCCTCTCCCCCCAATCCCTCTCCCCCCAATCCCCTCTCCCCCTCCAATCCCCTCTCCCCCCAATCCCCTCTCCCCATCCAATCCTCTCTCCCTCCCCAATCCCCTCTCCCTCCAATCCCCTCTCCCCTCCAATCCCCTCTCCCCCTCCAATCCCCTCTCCCCCCAATCCCCTCTCCCCCTCCAATCCCCTCTCCCCCCAATCCCCTCTCCCCCTCCAATCCCCTCTCCCCCTCCAATCCCCTCTCCCCCCAATCCCCTCTCCCCCTCCAATCCCCTCTCCCTCCAATCCCCTCTCCCTCCAATCCCCTCTCCCCCTCCAATCCCCTCTCCCCCCAATCCCCTCTCCCCCTCCAATCCCCTCTCCCCCTCCAATCCCCTCTCCCCCTCCAATCCCCTCTCCCCCCAATCCCCTCTCCCCCTCCAATCCCCTCTCCCTCCAATCCCCTCTCCCCCTCCAATCCCCTCTCCCCCAATCCCCTCTCCCCCTCCAATCCCCTCTCCCTCCAATCCCCTCTCCCCCTCCAATCCCCTCTCCCCCCAATCCCCTCTCCCCCTCCAATCCCCTCTCCCCCTCCAATCCCCTCTCCCCCCCCAATCCCCTCTCCCCCCAATCCCCTCTCCCCCTCCAATCCCCTCTCCCCCAATCCCCTCCCCCTCCAATCCCCTCTCCCCCCAATCCCCTCTCCCCCCAATCCCCTCTCCCCCCAATCCCCTCTCCCCCTCCAATCCCCTCTCCCCCTCCAATCCCCTCTCCCCCTCCAATCCCCTCTCCCTCCAATCCCCTCTCCCCCTCCAATCCCCTCTCCCCCTCCAATCCCCTCTCCCCCTCCAATCCCCTCTCCCCCCAATCCCCTCTCCCCCTCCAATCCCCTCTCCCTCCAATCCCCTCTCCCCCTCCAATCCCCTCTCCCCCTCCAATCCCCTCTCCCCCCAATCCCCTCTCCCCCCAATCCCCTCTCCCCCTCCAATCCCCTCTCCCTCCAATCCCCTCTCCCCCTCCAATCCCCTCTCCCTCCAATCCCCTCTCCCCCTCCAATCCCCTCTCCCCCTCCAATCCCCTCTCCCTCCAATCCCCTCTCCCCCTCCAATCCCCTCTCCCCCTCCCCCTCCAATCCCCTCCCCCTCCAATCCCCTCTCCCCCTCCAATCCCCTCTCCCCCCAATCCCCTCTCCCCCTCTCCCCCCAATCCCCTCTCCCCTCTCCCTCCAATCCCCTCTCCCCCTCCAATCCCCTCCCCCTCCAATCCCCTCTCCCCCTCCAATCCCCTCTCCCCCTCCAATCCCCTCTCCCCCTCCAATCCCCTCTCCCCCTCCAATCCCCTCTCCCCCCAATCCCCTCTCCCCCTCTCCCCCCAATCCCCTCTCTCCCTCCAATCCCCTCTCCCCCTCCAATCCCCTCTCCCCCTCCAATCCCCTCTCCCCCTCCAATCCCCTCTCCCTCCAATCCCCTCCCCCTCCAATCCCCTCCCCCTCCAATCCCCTCTCCCCTTCCAATCCCCTCTCTCCCCTTCCAATCCCCTCTCTCCCCTTCCAATCCCCTCTCCCACCAATCCTCTCTCCCTCCAATCCCCTCTCCCTCCAATCCCCTCTCCCTCCAATCCCCTCTCTCCCTCCAATCCCCTCTCCCTCCAATCCCCTCTCCCTCCAATCCCCTCTCTCCCTCCAATCCCCTCTCCCTCCAATCCCCTCTCTCCCTCCCTCCAATCCCCTCTCCCTCCAATCCCCTCTCCCTCCAATCCCCGCTCCCTCCAATCCCCTCTTGCTCCCTCCAATCCCCTCGCGCTCCCTCCAATCCCCGCTCCCTCCAATCCCCGCTCCCTCCAATCCCCTCTCTCCCTCCAATCCCCTCTCCCTCCAATCCCCTCTCGCTCCCTCCAATCCCCTCTCGCTCCCTCCAATCCCCTCTCGCTCCCTCCAATCCCCTCTCGCTCCCTCCAATCCCCTCTCTCGCTCCCTCCAATCCCCTCTCTCGCTCCCTCCAATCCCCTCTCTCTCCCTCCAATCCCCTCTCTCTCCCTCCAATCCCCTCTCTCTCCCTCCAATCCCCTCTCTCCCTCCAATCCCCTCTCTCTCCCTCCAATCCCCTCTCCCTCCCTCCAATCCCCTCTCCCTCCAATCCTCTCGCTCCCTCCAATCCTCTCGCTCCCTCCAATCCTCTCTCTCTCCCTCCAATCCTCTCTCTCTCTCCCTCCAATCCCCTCTCTCTCCCTCCAATCCCCTCTCGCTCCCTCCAATCCCCTCTCTCGCTCCTTCCAATCCCCTCTCGCTCCCTCCAATCCCCTCTCTCGCTCCCTCCAATCCCCTCTCTCGCTCCCTCCAATCCCCTCTCTCGCTCCCTCCAATCCCCTCTCGCTCCCTCCAATCCCCTCTCTCCCCTTCCAATCCCCTCTCCCACCAATCCTCTCTCCCTCCAATCCTCTCTCTCTCCAATCCCCTCTCTCTCCCCTTCCAATCCCCTCTCCCACCAATCCTCTCTCCCTCCAATCCCCTCTCCCTCCAATCCCCTCTCTCCCCTTCCAATCCCCTCTCCCTCCAATCCTCTCTCCCCTTCCAATCCCCTCTCCCACCAATCCTCTCTCCCTCCAATCCCCTCTCCCTCCCATCCCCTCTCTCCCTCCCATCCCCTCTCCCTCCAATCCTCTCTCCCCTTCCAATCCCCTCTCCCTCCAATCCCCTCTGCTCCCTCCAATCCCCCCTGCTCCCTCCAATCCCCCCGCTCCCTCCAATCCCTGCTCCCTCCAATCCCCTCTCCCTCCAATCCCCTCTCTCCCTCCAATCCCCTCTCTCTCTCCAATCCCCTCTCCCTCCCTCCAATCCCCTCTCCCTCCCTCCAATCCCCTCTCCCTCCAATCCCCTCTCCCTCCCTCCAATCCCCTCTCCCTCCAATCCTCTCGCTCCCTCCAATCCTCTCTCTCTCTCCCTCCAATCCTCTCTCTCTCTCCCTCCAATCCCCTCGCTCCCTCCAATCCTCTCTCTCTCCCTCCAATCCCCTCGCTCCCTCCAATCCTCTCGCTCCCTCCAATCCTCTCTCGCTCCCTCCAATCCTCTCTCTCTCCCTCCAATCCCCTCGCTCCCTCCAATCCCCTCTCCCTCCAATCCCCTCTCCCTCCAATCCCCTCTCGCTCCCTCCAATCCCCTCTCGCTCCAATCCACTCTCCCTCCAATCCTCTCTCTCCCTCCAATCCTCTCTCTCCCTCCAATCCCCTCCCTCCAATCCACTCTCCCTCCAATCCTCTCTCTCCCTCCCATATCCTCTCCCTCTCCCTCCCATCCCCCCATCCCCTCTCTCTCCAATCCTCTCTCTCCCTCCAATCCTCCCTCTCTCCAATCCTCTCTCTCCCCCCCAATCCTCCCTCTCCCCCCCCAATCCTCCCTCTCTCCAATCCTCTCTCTCCCCCCCTCCAATGCTCCCTCTCTCCCCTCCAATCCCCCTCCCACTCCAATCCTCTCTCTCTCTCTCTCCCCCCCCTCCAATCCCCACTCTTTCTCTCCCCCTCCGACTTCCCCGCCAAGCCTCCTTTCCCCTCTCTGCGGCCTAATGCCAGCCTCTCCATCAGTCTGTGTGCGGGCCGGGAATCAGTGCTTTGAAAGTGTAAAGTCTGTGGGTATATGGTGAATTAATACACAGACTACAAGAGTAACTTTAACAGGACTTTACTATTCGAAGGTCAGGGCGAATCTGCCCAATAAATCCTTACACAGCACCGGTCATCACCGGTATTACAGTATACAGTAGCCAAGATAAAGTAGTGCAACCCTTAAAATAGTTATCTTAAAGGTGGAACGTTACATACACTACAGAAAGGCTAATCAGGCCCTACGGGAAACCCGTTATCCTGGGCTGCTCTACACCTAGTTCTCCAGCCACCTGCACTCTCCGGCCACAGTTGCTGCTCCTCTCTCCACCGACGCTCTGTGAGCCGCCGCCTCCTCCTTCAGGCACTTTCTCTGGCGGTTAGGGTCGAGCGGAGGTCTCCGCGCCTGCGCACAATGCGCTGCGGGCTCTGGCCGGGTGTTGGCGATTCCTCCATGTTGGTGTCCAGCCTCCGCCAGCCGAGTGTGGCCGGGAACCTCCTGAGACGGTGTTGGAGCGGCCGTGTCCCCCTGTCTCACCGAGCCGGGATGGCCGTGAGTGTCCGGGTTCACCCCGGCCCCGACTGCCTCTTCGATGAGCCGGTCCAGGTGCGGGTGGGCGGCCTCTCCCCGCTCCAACAGGTCACCATGAAGGCTTCGCTCACCGACGAGAAGGGGGAGGCTTTTCACTCCTTGGCTTTCTACAGGGCGGACGAGCAGGGGGAGCTGGACCTGAGTCAGTGCCCGTCCCTGGGTGGCCACTACACCGGCACCAAGCCCATGGGGCTGTTCTGGTCGCTCACCCCCGGCACTCCTTTCACTCGGCTGGTGAAGAGGGACGTGGCCACTTCTCCCCTCTGTGTCCACATTGAGGTGTTTGATGGACACGGGACCTTGGAGCGGCTCCCAGAGCAGCCTTTGGCCGCCTGTATCAATCAACGGTGGTTTATGAAAAAAGGGGTGAGGAGGATCCCAGTGAGAGAGGGCAGGGTCCGCGGGGTCCTCTTCGTCCCACCTGGTAAGAGAGCAGTCCTGTGTACACTCGAGGATGAGTCCAGATCTGTCGGTGGTTATTTGCTTGCATTGATTTTTGTTTTGTTTTTGCTTTTACCTAAAACTAACTAACTTGAAGTTCTTGCTTAACGCAGAACAATATTGACATTCACTTTGGTATTGATTGTTCTGTTTGCTACACTGTAGATGGAAGAATTTTCTGAGTGGGACTTCAAATTTAGGGAGAATGATTCAGAGAAACTTACAGCATGGCACAGAAGGTGGCCATTTGGCCGGTCGAGCCTATGCTGGCTCCTTGAACGAATAGTTGTGCTTAGCCCCACATCCCTGCTTTTTGTCTGTAAACCTGTAAATTCCTCATCTTCAAGTATCGGTCCAACTCCCCTTTAAAACTATCTATGCAATCAACTTCCACCATCTTTTCAGGTAGAGCGTTTCAGATCCGAACAGCTCAGTGAAATTATAGCCGGGTCTCCCGCTTTTATCTGTTGTCCTCGCACACTGTTTCTCCTTAGGCTCGCTCTCTCTGCTCTCATGAATGAATGGCAACTAAGGCAGTTTTGTGTTGTGAACCTGTGCTCAAGAGAAACTGGACTGAGATTGCTGGATCTCGGAACAATTGCAGCTGCACGATAGGTAGAAACAGTTAACTCAACTCACTCCATCTTGCCCTTGCTTCTCTGAGCTTACATGTAACTTCTCCCTCCATATAAACTCTCCTACCCATATTCACGGCAATCTCCACTCTGAGCTAATCTTATTCATGAGATGGACATACTGCTCTTTCGACCCTATTTTTTTCTTTTGTTTCTTTCACTTCTTTTGTCCGATCGCAGCCCTGCCTTCGATCTATTTTCTTTTCTTTCCAGTTTTGAAGAAGGGTTCCACCCAAAACGTCAACTCAAATTTCTCTCCACCGATGTTGCCTGACCTGCTGAGTTTTTCCAGCATTTTCTGTTGTTATACCCAATTTTTTTGCCCGGCTCCCATGTTAACTGATATTGTAAACAGTTCCTTTTCCAAGGACATGATATCAGTTTCCACACATATGTTGACAACATCCAGCTCTACGTCACCACCACCTCTCTTGACCCATCCACTGCCTCTGTGACAGACTGCTTATCTGGCATCCAGTGCTGGATGAGCAGAAATTTCCTCCAATTAAACATTGGTCACAAACTCCTTTCAGTCCCCACCAATTCTATCCTTCTCCCTAGCCACCGTCTCAGGCTGAACCAGACTGTAACCTCGCCATCTAATTTGGCCCTAAGTTGAGCTTCCGATCACATATCTTCGCCATCAAGAAAAACGACTACGTAACATTGCCATTCTCCGCTCCTGCCTCAGCTTATCTACTGCTAATCAGCTTATCATCCAGGCTTTAGATGCCGCAAGATTCGACTATTCAGTGCTCTCCTGGCCGGCCACCTGTCTTGCACCCGACATAACTTGAGTTCATCCAGAAATCTGCTGCCCATATTCTAACCCGCACCATGTCCCGTTCACCCATCGCCCCTGTGCTCACGAACTTATTTGGCTCCTGGGCGCTGAGTGCCTCAATTTGAAAATTCTCATCCTCGTGTTCAAATCCCTCCATGGCCTTGCCCATCTCTGTGACTTCCTCCAGCCCTACAACCCTTGAGAACTCTGCCTTCCTCCAACTCTGGCCTCTTGTCCAACCCCCACTTACTTCACCCACCATTGATGGCTGTGTCTTCAACTGTCTGGGCCCTAAGCGCTGGAATTCCCTCCCAAAACCTCGCCACCCTCTCGCTCTCCTTTTTAAGACGCTCCTTAAAACCTGCCTCTTTGACCAAGCTTTTAGTTACATATCCTAATATCTCTCCTCCTTTGGTTCGGTCAAATTTTTTGTCTTGTAACACTCCTGTGAAGCAGCTTGGATCGTTATCTTGCGTTAAAGATGCTATATAAATGTAAGTTATTATTTTATTTTCCCTCGGCTTTGAATAATGTGATTTTTATAGGAATATCCAATTGCTTTACAAATAGTCTTAACTATGTGGCACATTTCGGTAAATAATCATTTGTAATGTTTGAATTTGACAGGTGATGGTCCATTTCCAGGGATTATTGACCTGTATGGGTCAGTCGGTGGAGTGGTTGAGCATCGAGCAAGTCTCTTGGCAAATCGTGGATTTCTGACGCTGGCTTTAGGATATTTTGGGTATGATGACCTTCCAAAAGATTTTACTAACCTTTATCTGGAATACTTTGAAGAAGCTGTGAACTTCTTGAGACAGCATCCAAAGGTAAGATGCTTTGCATTCCATTTAGAAAATAGTTTTACACATGGACGCATGAAAAAGTAAAGCAAAGACCACGTGGTCCATCAAGGCTGTCCCATCCAGACACGGTGGAACCTATACGCACCACTTCTTTCTTTCCTACTCCCGCCCCCCTGCACAGTCAAGCAGTCTCCTGGGAGAGGCAAAAAAAGAAAAACACCTTAGGACAATTCCCAGAACTTCCTCTCAAATCCCTGAAAGCAATCAAGCAAACTCTGGGAGACTGCAGTGATTGCTATCACTAAGCCACAGTGAACCCAGCTGGCTTCTATAACTTGCAGAAACTCCTCCCCCCTCCCTTTTGAAGGCATGTTCACCACACATGCTGGCAACCTATTGCAGAGGTTGTGGACGCTCTGTAAAAAAGAGGCACTGGAGAAGGTGCAACAAAGATTTGCTCAGATGATACCAGAACAGAAAGGTTATACCTATCAGGAAAGATTGACAAGCTGGGGCTCTTTTCTCTAGAAAAGAGAAGATTGAGCGGTGACCTGGGAGAGGTTTTCAAGATTATGAAAAGACTTGATAGGGTAGGCGTAGAGAAGATGTTTCCATTTTCAGGGGAGACCAGAACTAGGGGCAATAAATTAAGATGGTCACTAATAAATCCAATAGGGAATTCAGGAGAAACTTCTTTACTCAGAGCGTGGTTAGAATGTGGAACTCGCTACCGCAAGGAGTAGTTGAGACGACTAGCAGAGATGCATTTAAGGGGAAGCTTGATATGTACATAAGGGAGAAAGGAATAGAAGGATATGTTGATGGGGTTAGAGGAAGAGTGGTGGGAGGAGCCTCATGAGCATAAACCTGTTGGGCTGAATAACCTGTTTCTGTGCTGTAAATGTTATGTAATACTATGTAACCTAACTTGCTGCTTTGTCATTATTGTATATTTTTACCTCTTTATAAGCAGTAGGTCGTGACTTTTCAATCTACAGGTATTCTTTCCTTAATGGACAAGAGTTAGCCAGTTAATATGGTTTACTGTATATGGTAAAACTCCAAATCTGAGGCTTTTTCAAAATGATATTGAAGCACTGGAAGAGAGTTAAAGGAGGAGAGAATGAATTTAAAACTACACTGAGAGGCTTACAGAATTGAGTTTATTTTCATTGGAGAAAAGGTGATTGAGAGAGATTGAAAATGATTAATATAGATTTAAGCAGATTAAGTAACTTGCATTATGGTTGCAGATCTAGATACAGGAAACTCTTTTTTATCCGGCACCGACGGGACCGGCGTGGTGCCGGTTTATCAAAAAGTCCAGATTACAGAGAGGTATAGTAAAAGGTACGAGAGCTCCGTACACAGCAACAAATCCAGGCTTCCCTGTTGCTTAGCAACATGTGCAGGAACCCCGGCCACAGACCAAGCATCCCTGTTGCTTAGCAACATGTGCAGGAACCCCGATTGCACAGCCACAGATCGAGGAACGACCACTAATATGAAGTAAAACTTACCTGAACCTACTCCTGAATTTTGCCGGTTAACCGAGATTTCCGGTTATTTAGGTGCCGGTAAATCGAGAGTTTCCTGTAGCATGAGAATGAAATAGCAACAGATCAAGCAAGACTAAAAGAATCGAGGAGGAGGCATATTTAGCAGTCTTCTATTATTTTGGAAATTATACATTTATTTTGCTTCTCAAGAGATTACGGGTGTGTTTGCACTACAGTTGTAATGTCAGTGTGAAGCATTTTTATTTCACACCAGCGCTGCACTTATTGGGCTGGATATTCTGATCCTTGCGGGTGGGTACACACTGTGTACCCACCCGTAGGGACATTGGAAATGACATCCTCCGGCTGCCCTGGAGAAGGGCCTCTGCGGGCGGATAGTTCCACTTTTTGGAGACCCTCCGCCCGCAGAAAACCCTTACAATTCTTGTGCCTGGTAAAAGCAGGCGTAAGGCCTGCTTTTACCAGAAGAGTTGAAAAAAAAAATTTCCACTGATATATCATTTAAAAATACTTTTTAAAAAAAGGTAAGTTTATTTTTAGCCCCGTTAAAAACTTTAATTATTTTTTTCAAAAATTAAAATTTTTGTTTAAAATAGTTAATTTATGTAATTTCAAGTCACTTTAAAAATGTGATTTTTTAAAAATTTATTTGAATTTTACTATGTTTTGGGGGTGATCTCCATTCATATATTTGACAGGTCTTCCTGTCAAATGTATGAAGGGCGATTCCCTTGTGATTGGCTCCCCATGGCCCATGTGATCCCAGGGACGCAGCGAACTACCTGCGCTTCTGGGATACGTGGGCCCTGCACACCGGCAGTTTGGAGAGGCCCAGCAGTGGAACTGTGCGCCTCCCGGGAGCCCTCGGGTAAGGGCGCTGATTTTTCCAGATCGCAGCCCTCCGACCGCGGGAGGCCTGCAATTGGAATATCTGGGCCATTATGTAAATACAGCCTGAATCTGATGTCCAGATCCAACGTGACAATGGAGTAAAGCAGAGTGCAGGGAGACTCGCACTTCGTTTTGGGGTTAGTTACAGAGGAACAGGAGCAGGCTATTCAGCTCCTCAAGCCTGTTACACCATTCTTGCCCAAGGAAAGAAAATATTAAATTCAAACCAAACATTTACTCTTGCTTAATTTAGTAGAAGCATATACAGTACAGTTGATGAGTTTTTACATGTGTCTACATTAATTTTTTCTTAAGGTTAAAGGTCCTGGAGTTAGAGCAATAGGAATATCAAAGGGAGCAGATCTAGTTCCATCGATGATCACATTTTTATCACACGTGGTAGCAGCCGTTAGCAATGCAAACATTGTAGGTAATTTGCATTACAAAAACATCACTCTTCCTGGCCTGGATTTTACGGTAGTCCAAATTCTAGAATCAAAGCTGATTGATATCTCTGAGCTGTTCAATAACCCAATGGATGAAGCTAACAAAGATTGCATCATCCCAATAGAAAAGGCTGAAGGGCATTTTTTGTTTGTGGTTAGAGAAGATGACAAGTGTTGGGAAACTCCACTCTATGCTCAGCAAGCTGTTCAACTGAAAGAAAATGGCAGAGATAACTATGAAGTTATCATTTATCCTGAGGCTGGACATCTGCTGGAACCCTCATATTTTGCATTCTGCTATGCCTCTTGTCATCGGTTGGTGGGACATCCTGTGGTATGGGGAGGGCAAATGAAGCCACATTCATTAGCCCAGGTAGACCTGTGGCCAAAGATCCAGACATTTCTACAAAAACATCTCGAAAAACAGAGCAAGTTGTGAAACTGCCAAAATTAGGGGATAAATTGCATTATCTCAGATGTGCCTTAAACTAAGTTAATTTGTTATATTTATTTTTAAGGTTAAAGGTCCTGGAGTTGGAGCAATCGGAATATCAAAGGGAGCAGATCTAGTTCTATCGATGATCACATTTTTACCACACGTGGTAGCAGCCGTTAGTATTGGTGGGTGCAATGCAAACACTTTAGGTAATTTGCATTACAAAAACATCACTCTTCCTGGCCTGGGTATTTCTGTAGACCGAGTCAAAATTCTAGAATCAAACCTGATTGATATCTTTGAGGGGACAGATAACCCAATGGATGAAGCTAACAAAGATTGCATCATCCCAATAGAAAAGGCTGAGGGGCATTTTTTGTTTGTGGTTGGAGAAGATGACAAGAATTGGAAAACTCCACTCTATGCTCAGCAAGCTGTTCAACAACTGAAAGAAAATGGCAGAGAGAACTATGAACTTATCATTTACCCTGAGGCTGGACATCTGCTGGAGCCCTCATATTTTCCATTCTGCTATGCCTCTTTTCATCGGTTGGTGGGACATCCTGTGGTATGGGGAGGGCAAATGAAGCCACATTCATTAGCCCAGATAGATCTGTGGCCAAAGATCCAAACATTTCTACGAAAACACCTCGAAAAACAGAGCAAGTTGTGAAACTGCCAAAATTAGGGGCTAAATTGCATTATCTCAGATGTGCCTTAATCTAAGCTAATTTGTTATAAACTATCATGTAACAGTTTCCCCCCCCCCCCCCCCCCCATTTGTATATAATTATATTTTATTCAGAATATGATTGTGCAAAACCTCATTTTACTTTATAAATCTTGTAATTTGTTGCTTATTCTCTTCCATATCCATGTAATTTTTACCTGGCAATTACATTTTAGCATTAATGATTTGCTGTACAATATTTTAATTGGGGGGGGAAACATTTTCTTTTAAATATAATTTTTTCTACCTGAATATCTTCATTTTTGGATTGCTTCAGGATCAGTTGAAGTTCATTGTTGGTACTTGAGAATACAGGAGCTAAAGGATATGGCTTTTAGTCTATTATTAAAATGAAGGAATGGAAAATCACAAGCTAGGGAATACAGAAGCAGAAAATCTCTGCCCATGGACCTGGAAAATCCCAAATAAAAACCATTCACTGTAAACAGTTCACAATTCCAGTATACAGTCTATATTGGTTGAAGGGTATCCAATGAATCTTCCCTACCCCATCCTCCTTTCACCAATATCCATCACAATTTAAAAGTCTTATGTCTACATGTGCTTCCTGTACACTGCCTTACTTCCTGTTATGTTTTTGTCATTTTTGTGAATTTTTCCCTATTAAAACCTATAATACAAAAACTGCCTTTGTAAATATCAGTGTGTACACCCTCCCACCAGTGGTGGTGCTGTAGCATCTCAGTTTAACATTTCTGTTCCTCAACTTGTACTGCAGAGAAGCTCTGCTTCCTGAATTGCCATAAGTTTTACTACTATCCACGTTGTATTTAAACAAACAAAAACAATGATGGATCACAGTGTTCATTGTCAAAATGCATTGAATATTCCTATATCAGACTATTGTCTATGGGGAAAATCAATTTTAAATGTCAGTATTTGGATGCAGCACTAATTGCACATGTGGGATGGAGCTGTGCCGTGTTAAATGCTCACATAACATTCAGTCACAAAAGAAATGTTTCTGATTGATTAAGACAGCTTACAGTGCTATACCCAACATTTTTTTCATTTTGGCCTGAGTGTAATGTTTGAGAGTTACGAAGGAATCAGCTCAGTGTTTTAAAACCCAGCATCACTTAGGCTCCAACAGTCCCCTGTGGACTTTGGTATGTTTTCATTTTCTGGCTGATTGAGATTAAATTCTTCAATTCTTATGGAGCATCCCACAGCCCTAAAACAATTTGATATGCCTATTATCCCGTTACAACAAAGCTGACAGACTTGGATGTCTGTGTTCAGACCCTGCTAACTGTAATGTCAGTAGTCAAATGTCTGTGCTGAATGGCGTATCGCTTAAGGGAGTCTGGAAAGTATTCGTTCAATACCCCGCCAGCAAAGAAAAATGTGCTGACTATAGAATGCTGCATTCCTACCTCCCAGTGGGGCTAAAATCTGTTTGCAGGTAAGTTGATTTGTGGGGACGGCTGGAAAGAAAATGAAGTTTGATTTACCCCCAATTGGATGCTTTTTGTTAGATTTTTCAGAGCAGGTGGGTGGTGAAAACCTAAGCTTGCAGAACAAAAACGGGGTGGGCCTCCCATCCCCTTTCCTTATCCTTTCCCCCTCCTCACCACCCCTTCCCTCTTCTCTCATCCTCCTGACAAAGCCCCTCTCCTGCACCCCAATCTAAGTGCAAGCCCAACAGGGGGGGGGCAGTTCTGAATTTAGTTCCAGGGAATGAAGCTGAGCAGGTGGAAAGAGTATCAGTGGGAGAGCAATTTTGTGGTAGTGATCATAATTCAATTAGTTTTAGCATAATTATGGATAAGGACAAAGAAAAAACAAGAGTAAGGGTTCTAAATTGGGGGAAGGCCAATTTTACTAGATTGAGAAGTGATTTAGCAAAAGTGGACTGGAAACAGTTACTTGAAGGTAAATCCGTGTCAGCAGTGGGAGGCATTCAAGAGGGAGATACATGGAGTTCAGGGTGAACATGTTCCCACAAATAAAATTTAGAGCCCCCGGATGACAAGCTGCATACAGGGTAAGATAAGGCAAAAAATGGAAGCCTATATCTGATATCGTGAGCTCAATACTGCAGAAAGCCTAGAAGAGTATAGAAAGTGTAGGGGTGAAATTAAGAAAATTAGGAAAGCAAAAAGAGGGCATGAAAAAAGTACTGGCAAGTAGAATCAAAGATTTCCAAAGATCTTTTATAATTACAATAAAGAGCAAGAGGATAACTATGAAAAGAGTAGGGCCTATCGGGGACCAAAATGGTGATCTATGTGTGGAGGATGTGGGTAAGGTACTTAATGAATACTTTGCAGCTGTCTTCACAAAAGAAGGGGATGATGCCGACAATGAAGTTAAGGAGGAAGATAGTGAAATATTGTACGGGATAAACATAGTAAGAGAAGAAGTATTAAGGGGTTTAGCATCCTTGAAAGTAGATAAATCGCCAGGGCTGAATGAAATATATCCGAGGCTATTAAAAGAAGCAAGGGAGGAAATTGCGGAGGCTCTGACCATCATTTTCCATTCTTCCCTGGCTACAGAGTGGTGCCAGAGGATTGGAGAACTGCTAACGTACCATTGTTTAAAAAGGAAGGGATAAACCGAGCAATTACAGGCCAGTTAGTTTGACCTCGGTGGTGGGCAAATTACTGAAATCAATTCTGAGGGACAGTATAAACCTTCATTTAGAAGGACAGTCAGCATAGTTTTGTTAAGGGAAAGTTGTGTCTGACTAACTTGATTGAATTCTTTGAGGCGGTAACAAGGAGGGTCGATGAGGGCAGTACGTTTGATGTAGTCTACGTAGATTTTAGCAAGGCTTTTGACAAGATCCCACATGACTGGCTGATCAAAAAAGTAAAAGCCCATGGGATCCAAAGGAGAGTGGCAAATTGGATCCAAAATTGGCTCAGTGAAAGGAAGCAAAGGGTAATAGTTATGGGGAGTTTTTATGACTGGAAGGCTGTTTCCAGTGGGTTTCCACAGGGCTCAGTCCCTTACTTTTTTAATAGTATATATTAATGATTTTGACTTAAATATAGGGGGCATGATAAAGAAATTTGCAGATGATACAAAAATTGGCCGTGTGGTTGACAGGAGGAAAGCTTTAGACTGCAGGAAGATATTGATGAACTGGTCGGTTGGGCAGAATAGTGGCAAATGGAATTCAATCCAGAAGTGTCAAGTAATGCATTTGGGGAGGGGCAACAAGGCAAGGGAATACACAATTAATGGGAGGATACTGAGAGGTGTGGAGGAACAGAGGGACCTTGGAGTCTATGTCCACAGATCCTTAAAGGTAGCAGGACAGGTCGATAAAGTAGTTAAAAAGGCATACGGAATGCTTTCCTTTATTAGCCGAGGCATGGAATATAAGGGCAGGGAAGTTCCTCTTTTAATGGACCAAATAAATTAAACAAATAAACTGTAAATAAACCTCTAAAACTTTAAATAAACCTTAGCAAATCAAATTAAAATTTGGTTGTCCAGGGCAGGGAAGTTATGCTAGAACTGTATACAACACTGGTTAGGCCACAGCTTGAGTACTGCGTGCAGTTCTGGTCACATTACAGGAAGGATGTGATTGCACTGGAGAGGGTGCAAAGGAGATTTATGAGGATATTGCCAGGACTGGAAAACTTTAACAATGAGGAAAGATTGGATAGGCTGGGGTTGTTTTCCTTGGAACAATTGTAAGAAGTCACACACCAGGTTATAGTCCAACAGCTTTATTTGAAATCACAAGCTTTTGGAGCGCTGCAAGCTTGTGATTTCAAATAAAGCTGTTGGACTATAACCTGGTGTTGTGTGACTTCTTACATTTGTCCACCCCAGTCCAACTCCGGCATCTCCACACCATTCCTTGGAACAGAGGAGGCTGAGGGGAGATTTAATTGAGATGTATAAAATTATGAGGGGCCTAGATAGAGTGGATAGAAAGGACCCATTCCCCTTAGCAGAGGGGTCAAGAACCAGGGGCATAGATTTAAAATAGTTGGTAGGATTAATGGGGAGATGAGGGAAAAAAAATTCACCCAGAGGGTGGGGGTCTGAACCTTACTGCCTGAAAGGGTGCTAGAGACAGAAAACCTCATCATTTAAAAAGTACTTCGATGTGCACTTGAAGAGCCCTAACCTACAGGGCTACGGCCCTACTGCTGGAAGGTAGGATTAGGCTGGGTAGCTCTTTTCTGACCGACACGGACATGATGGGCTGAATGACCTCCTTCTGTGTTGTAATTTTTCCTGATTCTATGCAAGGTTAGAGTAGAACCATAGTAACATAAAGTAGCACTGCTATCCTTCCAGTGAGTCTGTTCTATTGATATCAACTAAGGCATATGACCTCTCCTCAAGCAGTATGGTATCAAATATCGTCCCTGAATCCCATACACCCTCTTGCACCAACCTCCATCTCTCCCTCCCCTCCCCTCATTAAAAAAAAATGCAAGTTTATTTTACTTTTTCTATTACCTTGGGTGGGAGTTGAAGTTCTGAGAAATATTTTCCTGGTGTAATCAAACCAAAAAGGATCAGTACAACAAACACAAAAAGAAATCGAACTGAAACCCTCCCCGTCACCACTTGTAGGCCTCGCCCTGGCCCAGCGATGGAGTCTGGGTTTGATTGCTCTTTGCAACTGCAGCCACATGTTTAGCAAACGTGCGGAGCAAAGGTCAGCGTGTGTGGGCTGTGCTTCAGAGCGTCTAGTTGTTGCAATGATGTTGGGGTGGGCGCCGCTCTGGCTGCCGAGGGTTCGCTACTGGCCTTTACTGGGTAAGGCCTTTTCGGTGCGCGCGGCTGGAAGCAGCAGCGGAGAGTCCCGGGTCCGGCTCTCGGTCAGCCCGTGCAAGAGCCTGGCGGACGAGAGCGTGTGCATCCGCGCGGCGGGCTTGTCCCCGCACCAGGACATCACGCTGCGAGCCCAGGTGCTGAGCGAGCACGGCCACCTCTTCCACTCGTGCGCCCAGTACCGGGCTGACGGTCAAGGGCTGCTGGACGTCAGCCGCTCGCCCTCCCTGGGCGGAGACTACCTGGGCGTGGTGCCCATGGGGCTGCTCTGGACCCTCTCGCCCGCCTGCATGGAGCCGCCCTACCAGAAGCTGACCAAGACCGACCTGACCGGCAGCCCCATGCACGTCGACTTGTGCGTCCACTCGGGGCACACGGGTTCCGGGGTTATTCTCGGCCGGCTCCTGGCCAAGCAGAGAATCGAGAGGTGGTATAGCAAGCCCGGAGTCCGCTGGATCAGGCTGAAGCAAGGCAACATTAGGGGCAGCTTGTTTCTACCTCCAGGTAAGCAGAGATCTCAGGTGTTGCAGCATTTTTAAGGGGAGATTCTATGTAAGTAAACGATCAGAGGTGGGGAAGTGTTAAAGTGATACCATTTTTATGTTAAAAAAAAGTTTGAAAAACTTATTTTTAAAAATCTTGTTGGCATAACAAAAGTGACATTTCCTCTTGCTCTTCTCTCACCTAACGAAATAGTAGTCAAGTACATTTTAAAGTTACCATAAATGTATAAATAGGAACCTGATTCCACAAAAGTGGACTGGAAACAGCTACTAGAAGGTAAATCAGTGTCAGAGCATTCAAGGAGGAGATGGTGAGGGTTCAGAGCAAATATGTTCCCACAAAGAAAAAGGGCGAGTTCCCAAATCTAGAGCCCCCTGGATGGATATGACATACAGGGTTGGATATGACAAAAAAAGGAAGCTTGTCAGATACCGAGAGCTAAATACCGCAGAAAGCCTAGAGGAGTATAGAAAGTGCAGGGGTGAAATTAAAAAGGAAATTAGGAAAGCAAAACGAGGGCATCAAAAAATATTGGCAAGTAAAATCAAGGAAAACCCAAAGATGTTTTATAATTACATAAAGAGCAAGAGGATAACTAAAGAAAGAGTAGGGCCCATTTGAAACCAAAAAGGTAACCTATGTGTGGAGGTGGAAGACGTGGGTATGGTTCTTAATAAATACTTTGCATTAATTTCAGGTAGTTCTTGGACTCATGAGTTCACTGTTGTTGGGTCTCATGTATACTTGTGTGTTAACAACAATTTACATTCATAAAGCACTCCTCATATAAAAGATTGTCTCAGAGCAGTTCATAAAGAGGAGAGAAGGAGGGCGAGGCTAATCCCATGATCAAAGAGGTAGATTTTAGGAGATATTTGAAAGCTACCAGGGGCCAAGTGGTTTAGGAAGCAAATTCCATTAGTCAGTGATATAATGGTGGAAAGACTGCTCTCTGACAGTGGAACTGTTTTTATGATTCAAAAGTACCTACAAAGTTCCTTAAAATTTTTACATGCACTATAGAAGGAATCAAGAACTACACAATACAATACAAGAAAAAGAGAATTGACTACAGAATTCTGCACGGTTAAATTGAAAAGTTACTATAAATGGAGGCAAGAGTAAGAATAGAAAGTTGGAAGAATTACTCAGTAGAAAACAGAAAATTATGTACGGGTGTTTTTTAATGTAGAATGTGGAACTCACTACCACGTTGAATAGTTGAGGCGAATAGCATAGTTGCATTTAAGGGGAAGCTAGATAGGCACATGAGAGAGAAAGGAATAGAATGATATGCTGATGGGGTTAACCATCAGATGAAGTAGGGTGGGAGGACACACATGTAGGGCATAAACACTGACATAGGACAGTTGGGCCGAATGGTCTGTTTCTGTACTGTAAATTCTATGTAAATTCACAATATTTGGAGCAGTCGCTAGAACCAAGTTTTAATTGGAGCTTAGTTGTCTGTACTGTTCTCCCAAGGAAGTGTTGTCATTTTATTCCAATACAGAACATTCCAATTAATATTACAGCATGGGGCAAATATATTACTGTCCATGTTTAAAATCACAGAAAAGCTGGACAGCTCAGGAAAAAAAATCACCAACAAAGAGTTGAACTTTATTGTGTACTGCACTTGTTAAAGTTAATTTTCAGTGCCAGAGAGGTTGTTTGGCAGTAATACTTACCAGTCCATTGAAAAGGTACTTCCACTGGAATGACTTGACTTAACTTTTTGTGGCGAGTTTAGTCTGTGTCTATGATGTCAGTACAGGGACTTCACGCCATGCCATGCCATTCAATAGATTTGAATGAGGAGGCAGACAGTGAAATGCCGTTTTCACGCAACTTACGGCGGAGCAGAGCATCTCGGACAGCAACTTCGAGATTTTCGTGTTTAACTGCGCATGTGCGGTCGCTGGAGTTTGCTGTCCGATTTGTGCATAAATAACGGTGAGCATTGTTAGCCTCGCTCATTATTTTCACATCAAAATCTGGCCCATAGAGGCACTGGAGAAGGTGCATAAAAGATTTATAAGGATGATACCAGAATTGAGGTTATACCTATCAAGAAAGCCTAAAGAGGCTGGGTCTCTTTTCTCTAGAAAAGAGAAAGCTGAGGGGTGACCTGATAGATATCTTTAAAATTGCAAAGAAGTTTGATAGGGTAGATGTAGAAAAAATAATTCCACTTGTGGGGAGTTCAAAACTAGGGGCCATAAATATAAGATAGTCACCAATAAATCCAAAAGGAATTCAGGAGAAACTGCTTTACCCACAAAGTGATTAGAAAGTAGAACTTGCTACCACAAGGAGCAGTTGAGGTGAATAGCATTGACACATTTAAGGAGAAGCTAGATCGTGAAATTATCAAAATTCTGGCTACATATATATCTGAGATCTGATCACAGTAACGATCACTGCAGGTGGCACTGTAGTGATATTTTCAGACCCATTTTTAAAACCTTTTCCTATATTTGTAAACGGCAGTTTGTTACGAATCTCTCTTGTTCTTGTTTGTTGTTTCCTAAGGGGATGGTCCCTTTCCTGGAGTGATCGACCTTTTTGGAGATGAAGGTGGTTTGACTGAGTTCCGAGCCAGTCTCCTCGCAAGCCGAGGCTTTGCTGCTCTTGCTCTCCCCTACTTTGATTTTGAGGATCTACCGATGACAATGACAGATCTTCATTTAGAATACTTTGAAGAGGCTGTAAATTATCTACAGAAATATCCAAAGGTGAGTTCCACCCACAATTGAAGCCTACAGAATTAACCACTTGCAGAAAAATTTATTTGCATAATTGACATGTTTGTAATATTTCTCCATGGAATTAATGATAAACATTTGTTCTGTTCTTGGGATTCTTTTACTGCAGCTATTTTGGCTCAGTAGTATATGTACCTTTAAGAGCCCCTGTGTACTGTAATACCGGTAGTGACCACTCGGGTATATAAGCCTGTATAGTGTCTTGTATCTTTTAGTTCACCTCCAGACTTTGTTCAGTAAACACCTGTTAAACCAACTCCTGCATTCCATGTCTCCACTAACACACTGATACAACAGTGGCGACGAATTGGAAATGGACTTACCTGCAATTCGGCAGCACCTCAAGGAGATCGATTCCTCAGACGAAGGTCGAAGAAAAAAAACGAAAAAAAACTGTGGTTTCACCAGCTAGCCGGGCTGGTGGCAGGTACTGCACTAATCCTTCCTGGGCGGCGGGCTGGGGCTCGATCGGGTGGCTCTGCAGCGGGGCCGAGCAGCGAGTCGGAAGGCGGAGGCAAACAGAGACGGAGGGTGGAGCACCCGGGAGACGGCCGGCGCTGCAAAGCAGGTCGGCGTTCGGACCAAGCAGAGGGAGGGAAAAATCCCAGAGAGTCCGGCGGGAACGAGTTTCCAACTATTAAAAATGTCTGTGTAAATAAAAACCGCGGAGAACAGCGTTGTCAGCGGCGGGAAAGCGCGGGAGGCGCCATTTTTTCTCGGCAGGGAAGAAAGGAAAGCGCGGGAGGCGCCATTTTTGATTTTCAGGATGCCTAAGACTGGCAATATTACTGCTTTCGATAGTAATATAGAGGATTGGACCACATATGTGGAAAGAGTGGAGGTATATTGCACAGCGAATGAAGTAGAGGATGATAAAAAGGCATCGATATTTCTAAATCTGATGGGCGCAAGGACATACGGGCTGTTACGAAACTTAATCACTACAGCCAAACCAATGGACAAGAATTTTAAGGAGATTGTTGATACCCTACAGGAGCACTTAAACCCAACACCGCTGCTGATAGCGGAACGATTCAAATTCTTCAGGAGGAATCAGCACAAGAATGAAAGTAACGCTGATTACCTCACCGAATTAAGAAAGCTGTCAAAGCACTGCCAATTCGGGGCAGGACTGGCAGATTCTCTACGAGACAAATTCGTCTGCGGTCTCCTAAGTGAAGGAACACAGAAAAGGCTACTTTCTGAGAAAGATTTGACACTGGACAAGGCTTTCAGTGTGGCTGTATCATACGAAGCAGCAGCAAGAGGAGCTGCAGAGATACAGCAAAAGCCACAGGACTTCGGCACCCATGAAATGACACGGGGTTTCGAGAGATGTTATCGCTGCGGCAGATCCACCCATGACCAGAGGGACTGCTGGTTCAAGGACAAAGCATGCAGGCAATGCGGAAAGATGGGACACATTGCACGTGTATGCCGATCTGGAAACAAAAAATCCACTGACAGAAAAAAAATCAATAAGGAAAAGTACAGAAAGGTACAAATGATGACGGACAGTAGCTCCAAAGACCAGAAGAGCGATAGCGACTCCGGAAACAAGAGACTAAGCTGTCTCAAATTACATAATGTAATTGCCAAAGAAGATTACCAGACCATTTGGGTTACCCTCACGATAGCGGGGTCACCAGTTAAAATGGAGCTAGATACAGGATCAGCTCTGACCATCATAAGTCGACGGGATTACGAGCGGCTATTTCCGCATATACCTTTGAAAGACACATCCATTATCTTGAAGACCTATACGGGGCAGAAAGTATACCCCAGAGGGATAATAAGGGTGCCTGTTGTATACAACGGCAAGGAAATACAGAACTTGTATTTATACGTTCTGCAAGATGGTGGTCCACCGCTGTTGGGACGTGAATGGATCAGGAAGATACGTTTAGACTGGCACTCCTTTCAGGCACTGACGGTGACCAGTAAGAAAAAAAATGATGATGACGTCCTACCTGAACGATTAAAAGACATCTTGGCCAACGCCAAAGAAGTGTTTCAACAGGAACTAGGAACCTTGAAAGGCGTCACCGCCTCAATAAAAGTGGAAGATGCGGCAATTCCCAAGTTTTTTAAGGCAAGGCCGGTGTCATACGCAATTCGTCCAGCAGTCGAGGCAGAGCTGGAGAATTTGGAAAAGGCAGGCGTGTTATCCAAGGTAGATTGGAGCGAGTGGGCAACACCCATCGTCCCGGTCATGAAGAAAACGTTGAATAATGATAAATCTGAAGAACAGAGAAAAATTTGCATCTGTGGGGACTTCAAGGTGACTGTAAACCCGGTCCTTCACACGGTACAGTATCCTCTTCCGAGGATAGAAGATATTTTCGCCTCACTATCCGGAGGGAAACGTTTCACCAAAATTGACCTGGCACAGGCATATCTACAGATGGAGGTTGAAGAGGCCTCTAAAAAGTATCTCACGATAAACACACACAAAGGCCTGTACTAGTACAATCGACTGGTTTTCGGAGTAGCGTCAGCTCCAGCTATCTGGCAAAGAGCTATGGAACAAGTCCTCCAAGGGATTCCGGGGACTCAGTGCTACCTAGACGACATCCTTGTAACAGGAGAAAACGACAACGAGCACCTTGCCAATTTGGAGCAGGTGCTCACTAGACTGAGAGAACGGGGCCTACGAGCAAATCGCCCCAGTGCGAATTTTTCCAGAAACAAATATCATATTGTGGCCATATAATTAACGAAGAAGGGTTGCATAAGTCACCTGAAAAAATTGAAGTGGTCATAAAAGCCCCAGCACCTGAAAATGTCTCCCAATTAAGGTCGTTCCTGGGATTGATAAATTACTATAATAAATTTTTACCGAACTTCTCAACTGTTCTGCACCCACTTAACGCACTGCTACAAACGGGAGTAATTTGGAAATGGAGCGAAGACTGTAAACGTGCCTTCCATAAATGCAAAGGCTTGATCATGTCCAAGGAAGTGTTGGCTCATTACAACCCATCACTGCCAATCAGACTGGCGTGCGATGCATCCCCTTACGGCGTAGGAGCGGTATTATCGCATAGATTCCCTGATGGCATGGAGCGGCCGATAGCTTTTGCGTCACGCTCATTGAACTCAGCTGAGCGTAACTACGCCCAGATCGACAGGGAAGCACTCGGCCTGGTGTGGGGAGTGAAGAAATTCAACCAATACCTACACGGACAAAAATTTACCTTGTTGACTGACCATCAACCCCTCGTCACCATATTCAACCCTAAAAAGGGCGTTCCCATTATGACAGCGCAAAGGCTACAGAGGTGGTCCCTTTTCCTAGGGGCACACCAATATGACATAGAATACAAAGGATCAAAACAGCATGGGAATGCTGACGGTTTATCGCGCCTACCGTTGCCAACGGTAGAAGAGGCACCTACAGTGGACGCAGTGAAGATGTTCCACTCAACCATAGTGGAATGTCTACCAGTAACAAATTCTACCATTGAAAAGGAAACGAGAAATGACCCGACTCTCTCACGAGTCTACGATTTAACGGTGAAGGGATGGCCAGCACATGGTGAACCACTGTTGCCAGCATTCTCGCAAAGAAGAGAACAGCTGTCAGTGTGCCGAGGAACCTTGATGTGTGGATCCAGAGTGGTGATTCCATCCAAACTCCAGGATAAAGTGCTAAAGGAGCTTCACGAGGGGCATCTGGGTGGAGTGAAAATGAAGAACCTTGCCAGAGCGTTTGTGTGGTGGCCAGGTATCGATGGAGACATCGAAGAAATGACCAAGAGCTGTCTAGGATGCCAGAAGGTCCAAAACGCCCCGCCACAAGCCCCTCTACATCCATGGGAGTGGCCCTCATCTCCATGGCAAAGGTACATATCGACTTTGCTGGTCCATTTATGGACTCAATGTTCTTAATCGCAGTTGATGCACACTCCAAGTGGCCGGAGGTAATAAAGATGTCCTTCACCACCATGGAAAAAACCATCACAGTATTAAGGACCATATTTGCCAGGAATGGGCTGCCTGAACAGATCTGTTCTGATAATGGACCGCAATTTTTGTCTGAAGAATTCAGGAAGTTCTTAAAAAACAATGGGGTTAAGCACTACACGTCCGCCCCATACCATCCCGCCACCAATGGATTAGCTGAAAGGTTTGTCCAGACCTTCAAGAAGGCCATAAAGACCATGGGTAATGAAGACATAAATCTACAACATAAGGTAGATAACTTCTTGTTTGCGTACAGGAATGCAACACGTGGTTACAAACCAAACTCCCGCCATGATGTTTTTCAATAGAAGACTAAGATGCTGGCTGGAAAGCCAAACATCAGAAGGGACGTAGAGAACCGGCAATTTCAAGGCATGAATGAAAGGCCAACTAGAACCTGCCAGATAGGTCAACAAGTTTTGGCCCGGGACTACCGTACCGAGAAATGGCAGCCTGGAACTATTTGCACACGACTAGGACCTCTGATGTATACCGTGGACATTGGAGAAAGCATAATAAGGCGCCATGCTGACCAGATCATAGTCATCCGAAAAGGGACAACCTACACCACAACTCTATACGCCTAATGATGAAGCAGAGATACCCATAGTATCTACCTCCGATCCGGTGATACTGGAACCAGATGAACCCGACACTGGCATTCAAGCCGAATCGACCTTGCCAAAAGAACCTACTACACCACCGAAAACTACTACACCACCGAGGCGTTATCCGGACCGAGTCAGGAAGCCTCCAGAGAGACTGACTTATAATTGATTAACTTCAGCAAATGTGTAGATTATTGTTCTTGTAAACATGTTAATTAATGATTACTTAAAATGTTACGTACTAATTATCTAAAAGGGGAGGAATTGTAGTGTATGTACCTTTTTAAGAGCCCCTGTGTACTGTAATACCAGTAGTGACCACTCGGGTATATAAGCCTGTATAGTGTCTTGTATCTTTTAGTTCACCTCCAGACTTTGTTCAGTAAACACCTGTTAAACCAACTCCTGCATTCCGTGTCTCCATTAATACACGGATACAACAGGCTCCTCTTGTAGGTGAGCCCAATTTCCTATGTTCTCGAGTGTTTACAGTTGTTCTGAGAGCTAGTTTAAATATTGTAACACACCTGGAATAATGGAGAGAATCCATTTTTACATAACTTCAGTAACTAGTTCAATTTCATACCTCCACAGGATCCTCTTTGTCTTCAAAAGGCACCAAAATAACACGACACTCAATCTTATTTTAGGCTTTAACTGTTAAACAAGTTGAATAAGTAGCAATAGAACAAACCAATAATAAAGCAATAACATAACATCTAAAATAGTTGTTACACTTTACTAGCTCCTCATATGTGGAAAAAATAATTTGCAAAACAATGGGGCAGTAATTCCTCCCCAAACGCGTGAGTACGGAAGGGGTACTCACGCGTCTGGCCGGAGGAAATGCCGGTTTTCAGCATGCACAGCGCATGCGCTGAAAACCAGCATTTCCTCTCCTCTCACCCAAGAGTTGAAGAGGCTAGCGCCTGCGCTGTAGGGGGCAGCGCGTGCGTCTTGGATTTCCTCTGTTTTGGGGGATTTGCGCATGTGTCTTTACGCTTGTAAAAAAAGCACACGTAAGTATTTATTTTTACAGGTAAGTGGTGTTTTAGTGCAATTTAGAATTTTTTTTCCCACAGGTTTATTATTTTAAAGAATCTACAATAAGGTAAGTTTAGTTTTAGACCATTTTTATTAAAAATTTATTTTTTTCAAAAAAAAAATTATTGTTTAAATTATTTTTTTAAACTTATTTATACTTAATTTAATGATTGGGATGTTTTTTTAAATTTTATTTAAAGTTTAAGTAGTGTTTTGGGGTGCAGTACTTCTCATGAGTTTGACAGTTCTTACTCTCAAACTTATGAATGAAGTTTCCCCTCCCCTGATTGGCTGAACAGTGCTCACCTGATCCCAGCCGGCACATCGCACTAACTACGCCGCTGGGTCAGGTTAGCACAGCGCGCCGACATCAGAACCGGGCCACTGACAGGAAATCCACTGCGGGCCAGGTTTCAGATGTCGGCGCGCAGGGTGAGTGCACATTGGGGGCTTGCACGCGCGGCAAGCCCCTGACACCAAGTTCTGGGCCAATGACTATAATTATTTTTTTATCTAGTTGTTCATTTTAATATTCTCACCAACTACAGAAGTTGCCTGCCTAATTTAATGCTCTTTAGATATTCCAATTAGACAATCAGGTTCAAAGATTTGGAAAGGAATAGGCTGATAAAACAAAAAAACAGAGCCAGACACAACTTAAATAATTGCGTGTTCACTTCAGAAAGCTGCTATTTAAACATGTCTGAACAAATCACACCGCATGTTTTTATTTGAATTGAGTGACTAGGCACTTCCTTCAAGAAAATGCCAAGAGACCAACCGACATTGTATGGAGTTAAGTTGGGATACGGTCTCTGTAATAAAAACAGAAAATGCTGGAACTACTCAGCCGGTCAGGCACCATCTGTGGAGAGAGAAACAAAGTTAACGTTTTAGGTCGATGACCTTTCATCAGAACTGGAAAAAGTTAGAGATGTAACAGGTTTTAAGCAAGTACAGAGGCGGGGAGGAAAGAACAAAAGGGAAGGTCTGTGATAGGGTGGAAGGCAGGAGGGATTAAATGACAAAAGGGATGATGGTGCAAGGCAAAAGGGGCCAGTAATGGGACAGGTAAAGAAACAAAAGATAGGTCTAGAGGAGGTGTAAATGGGAAAACAGAATCATTACCAACAGCTGCTGTCCGAAAAAATGGCAGTGGCTATGATCTGAAATAGTTGAACTCAATGTTGAGTTGCGAAGGCTGTAAAGTGCCTAATCGAAAGATGAGGTGCTGTTCCTTGAGCTTCATTGGAACAGTGTAGGAGGCCGAGGACAGTGATTTGCGTAACTGAAGCTCCCGTTTAACACTTTAATTACTGTGACAGACACCTCACATTTAAAAATCTCATCCTTGTGTTTAAACCCCCTCATCACCTCACCCCCTCACTATCTGTGTAACCTCCTCCAGCCCTATAACTGTCCGAGAACTCTGCATTCCTCCGACTCTGGCCTTTTGTGCATCTCCCACTCCATCTCACCATGGGCGTCTATGCATTCAGCCATCTTCCTTCCCTAAACTTCTTTCTCCTGCTTTAAGATCCTCCTTAAAACGCACCTCTTTAAGCAAGCTTTCAGTCACCCCTCCTAAGATCTCGTTCTATGGCTCAGTGTCAAATTTTGTCCGATTGTGCCTCTGAAGCGTCTTGGGCCACGTCATTATGGTTTGCTACCTGCTGACAGCGCTTCAATCCCCAAAGTATTTAACACAGGGAAAAATTTGATCAGCAGGTCAGGCCATCAGGTCTCGTTCTCCTCAACCAAAACTGCTCATTACTCCAGGATCATTCGGGAGAACAAAAATCACCACGCACCCCACCCTTACCCCGGCTTTTTTTCTGCATTATCAACCGGCTCTTTAAATCTCACTCCCTTCCCCTCCAACAACTGTGAGGAACTCGTGGATTAAGACAGACCATCCATCAGCTGCCTATACTGCTTCCCCACCTTTCCCACCAAGCCAAACTTCCACCAGAGTCCCCCTTATCCTAGTCCTGATCCTGCACTTGTCTCTACTTTCTTTCCTATCTCATTCAATACCCTCTCAGAGCTCATCTTATCCATCAGACCCACCTCCTGCTATCTTGAGCTAATTCCCTCTAAACTGCTACCCATCCAACTTCCCTTCCTGGCCCCCATGCTAGCTCACATTGGAAATGGTTCCCTCTCCTTAATTACTGTCTCCCTCCCTTTCAAAACTGTCATCATCGTCCACAACTAAAAAAAATACACCCTCTGTCCTTGCAAACTACTGCCCCATTTCTAACCTCCTTTTCCTTTCCGTAGTCTTTGATCATATTGTCACCTCCCAAATCTATGCCCAACTTCTGTAACTTCATGTTTGAACCTCTGGAATTAGGATTCACCCCCTAATGCAGCACTGAAATGGCCTTATCAGTCATAAATAGCATCTTCTGTGACTGTGGTGTACTATCCCTCCATATCCTTCTCAACCTCTCTAGTCTTTGGCATGGTTGACTGCACCATCCTTATGCAATGCCTCTCCTGGCTCTTGAGCTGAGTGGGACTGCCCTTGGTTGGTTCCAACCTTACCTATCCAATCAGAGACTTATCTTCCCACTCCTACACTGTTACCTCACACACCCAGTTGTCAACTTTTTCTGTGGGAATGTCACTTGCCTCCCTGTGTTTGGACCTGGATTTTATTTTGTGGCAACTTTTGAAGCTGATAAAAAAAGAAAGAACTTGCATTTGTATAGCGCCTTTCACAATGCCAAGACGTCCCAAAGCCTTTCAGTTGATGAATTATTTTGGAAGAGTAGTCAGTGTTCTAATGTAGGAATCCACAACGTTGAAACAGAATCGGTACCAAATTCTTTAGCGAATTAATTTGCCTTTACCAGCAAGGTGAGATTGGTCATCACAGGAAGTTTAACTTTTCTGACCTGCTTGTATTTGAATTAAGCAGAAGATTTCATTGGACAAAACCCATTTGGGCTGGGAATTCAAATCACGGTGATCAAATTAAGCAACAAATTTTCAATGGGAAACATTTTGCACAATTTAAATTTGAATTAACATATAATTGCACTAAGCAACTTTGAATTAAGTGTAGAGTAGAAAAAAGGCATTACAGTTATCCAAGCACACAAGGGTAAAAATTGTATGGCTGGTGTGGTGTGGCATGACTCTTCCATCAATCAACATGTCACAATTTCTTGATTATGTTATTATTTTGGGTTATTCCACCTTAAATGTGCATTGTGAAGACAATGCCGGCCTTGGTTTATCCACCAGCAAACACTTTGTTATCATGGGTAGGTTTGATGTTTTGATTTTCTTTTCCTCTGGCCTGGCATCTCACTTCCACTCGATGCTGCTTCTTAGCACTTGCTCTCTTGCAATGCCTAATTGTTAATATTGTTTGATGTTGGTATTCAAATCAGGACTTCCCCAGTCTGTGGCAGTGCACAAACATACTTCAACGCTATGTCACCACAGTATTATATATCAAAGTGTACAGTCATAGGTACATGATAACCCAAATAAACAGCAAAATTGTGTCACATTGCTAATGGTAACACAAGGAAGGACAGTTGATTCTGAGAATGAATGTTGCGTTTCATGATGCTTCTCTTAGATTCGGGAAAAATGGGGCATCTTTGAAGGTTGCTTTTGATCCTTTCTAATGTAAGGAGATGAGTGATATGGAACTAAAATTTACCATGTCACTTATTGACCAATACAGATTCCATTGTAATGAATAGATGGGAATGTTAGCTGTTTAATATAGTGATGCATACATACTGAAGGAGACTGTACAAGATTTATGTTGACTTAATGCATGTTGCTATAATAGATTTTGAATTTTTGTAGGTGAAGGGGCCTGGTATTGGAGTAGTCGGGTCTTCAAAAGGTGCGGATTTGGCTTTATCAATGGTCACATTTATACCACAAGTGATGGCATCCGTTTGTATCTCTGGCTGTAATGCAAACACCATATCTGATTTGCATTATAAAGGTATGCATCTCTCCAGCCTGTGTTATGATATAGATCGAATCATTGTTTTGGAGTCAGGAATTCTAGATGTGTCTGAAACACTTAAAAACCCCAACACAAACCAAGGCAGCATCATCCCATTAGAAAAAGCTGAGGGACACATCTTGTTTGTGGTAGGAGAGGATGACAAGATCTGGAACAGCAAGCTCTTTGCTGAAGAAGCGATAAAAAGACTGAAAGAACATGGCAAAGACAACTATGAACTCCTCAGTTACCCAGGAACTGGGCATCGTATTGAACCTCCATGTTCTCCATTTTGTTTTGCCATGATTGATCGGTTGTTTGGAATTCCAGTGCTGTTGGGAGGAGAAGCAATGAAACACTGCGCTGCTCAACAGGATTCTTGGCAAAAGATTCAAGACTTCTTACGTTTATATCTATGTTGAAATGAATTACAGATTTTAACAAGATTCCTCTTTACCTGATGTTATTTGGTGTAATAAGTTCTTCTGTAATAAATTGCACACTAATTACTGTGTATAAGGAGGACAATCCAAGATCTTCTGAAACTTGCTGTCTTGATCACCAATAACATTACTGTTGGGGGGTGCGGAGGGGATATTTTTCCAAAAAATATTTTATTAAACAGCTTCCTTAAATGAGGCAGTGGTGTCATAAAATATTTCCTCAGTAATACCCAGCACTGTAGTAGTATAGTTCACATTGCACTAAAGCTTGAAAACTATTGATTGAAATTCTAAGCCACATGGTTTGTCTTCATGATGGCACATTTATTTTTCTTTTACCAGAATTATTTTAGTCTTCCTCTTTTCTCCCCTCTGCACCTAAAGATGGTAATGTATGTTATGATTTGGTGTCATGGCTTACAAATGAACATTATTTATATGTGACCCTAGACTGTGAATGTTTGCTGCCGCCTTGATCATGGGTGGGGGTGGTGTGTAGGAAGTTCACAACTGAGCCTGTTCTTGTTATACACAGTGCATTTTCCAGCAGAGGTACTTGTTTTGTGTTTATTCTGCTCTCCCTTCCATAACCCATGGATGGTGGTGCCCCCCCCCCCCCCACCACACACACACATTTAACCCCTTTCCTTGTTGAGCTTAAGTAGAAACATAGAACAATAGGAGCAGGAGTAGGCCCTTCGAGTCTGCTCCGCCATTCAATATCATCATGGCTGATCCTCTATCTCAATACCATATTCCCGCTCTCTCCCCATATGCCTTGATGCCTTTTGTGTCTAGAAATCTATCTATCTCCTTCTTAAATATATTCAGTGACTTGGCCTCCACAGCCTTCTGTGGTAGAGAATTCCACCGGTTCACCATTCTGAGTGAAGAAATTTCTCCTCATCTCAGTCCTAAATGCCCTACCCTGTATCCTGAGATTGTGACTCCTCGTTCTAGACCCCACAGCCAGAGGAAACATCCTCCCTGCATCCAGTCTGTCTAGCCCTGTCAGAATTTTATACGTTTCAATGAGATCCCTTCTCATTCTTCTAAACTCTAGTGAATACAGGCCTAGTCGACCCAATCTCTCCTCATACGACAGTCCTGCCATCCCAGGAATCAGTCTGGTGAACTTTCGCTGCACTCCCTCCATGGCAAGTATATCCTTTCTTGGGTAAGGAGACCAAAACTGCACACAGTACTCCAGGTGTGGTCTCACCAAGGCCCTGTATAACTGCAGTAAGACATCCTTGCTCCTGTAGCTTTGTACAAACCAGGAATTGAACGTGAACTTTGCAGAACTCTACAACTCAGTACTGCACCAAGTGATGCATTGACCTACTAAGCCAGCGAGCCTCTCTGTCAAGCTGAAAAGTAATTTTAGAATATAAATACAACAGTGACTCGAAAAACATTTGTTCATCTAGACTGCAGTTCCCAGTCATAGTTATTGTAGCCTTTGAACATACACTCCCTCGAGTGGAATGAAATGGTCAATGGGCAGTGTTAGTCGGTTGGCTGATTTTCAGTATCAAGAGTACTTCACATCACTCTGATTGTTGAGTGGAAAAAAAGTGATAATTCAACTTTATCACTGTCTTTTTATTCACTAATAAATTCAAATATGCATGAGATAATGACCAGTATTGTGTCAAGGATTACTTGCTTACACTAATGTTGCCAGCATTATTCTGGCATAAAAATGGCATTTGATTGTAATAGAACAAGTTGTTTTTATATGGAATATGTATAATTAAAACCTGAATATGTTTAAATTGGATGATGGAGTTACTAATGGAAACTTTCTGTTGGAGCTCTTCCTCAGAAAAAAGATGTGTTTTTCTGTGTTGGTAGACAAAATAGGCAATTAAGGAAAACGAAATGAGTATCCCCACTTTTTCAAGCAATTAGCAAGAGTCCTTTGTTGAGTGAGAAGACATGATCAAATTAATTGTAGGTACTTAACAAACTCCTTCAGGTACTTATCCAATTCCCTTTTGAACGCCACGATTGAGTCTGCCTCCACCACCTTTTTAGGCAGTGCATTCCAGATTCTAACCACTCGCTGCATAAAAAGGTTTTTCCTCATGTCGCCTTTGGTTCTTTTGCCAATCACCTTAAATCTGTGTCCTCTGGTTCTTGACCCGTCTGCCAATGGGAACGGTTTCTCTATATCTACTCTGTCTAGACCCCTCATAATTTGAATACCTCCATCAAATCTCTCAACCTTCTCTGCTCTAAGGAGTCATGGGTAGATTTGGCGCTATGAAAATGTCTAACCAGTGCAGAGCAGCAATTAATAAAGCCAATAGAATGATGAACTATTTAGTCAAAACGCTAGCAGATTATCTCTACAGTAATAACTTAGTTAACAGGCGTTAGCATGGATTCAGAAAATTGGACCTCTCTCCCCCAAATGGTGGTTGTTGCTGGGTCAATGAAATTTCCAAGACTGAGATTGATACATTTTTGTTAGTTAAGAGTATCCAAGGGAGTAAATGGAGTTGATGTGCAGATCGGCCATGGTCAAATTGGATGGTGGAACGGACTTGAGGGCTGGGTGGCCTACTCCTGTTCCTTTAAGATCCTGCTTGACCAACCTCTGGTTTTTCTCAGGAAGTAATGTCCCAAGTCTCAGTCTTGAAAATTTCAATTGACCCAGCATCTACAACCATGTGGGGGAAGAGAGGTCCAATCTTCTGTATCCATGCTAACGCCTGTTAACTAAGTTACTACTGTATCGATAATCTGTTTACACCTGATATCGATTTCATTATGTTACATGGGATTAAAGTAAGGCTAATGGGTCTGTAGTTGCCCAAGTCTGATTTGTCACCCTTTTTGAATGTGACTACCATGTTGGCCTGTTTCCAGTCTAGTGGTGGTACTTCATTGTCCAAATTGGAGCTAGACCGTTCAAGGGTGATGTCCAGAAGTTCTTCCACACAGGGTAATGGAAATCTGGAATTCTCTTCCCTCAATCAGATGTTGAGGCTAGGTCAGTTGAAAATTTCAAAACTGAGATTGCTGGATTTTTGTTAGGCAAGGATATTAATATGGATATTAAACCAAGACCGGTAAATGGAGCTGAGTTACAGATCAGCCATGATCTAATTCAGTGGAGGAACCGGCTCGAGGGGCTAAATGGCCGATTAATGTTCCTCTGTACCAGTGATTCTCATAATGAGTGTCAGCGCTCCACAAAACTCCTCCCTAGTCTCTCAACACTAGGATAAATACCATCTATCTCTGAAGATTTATTGTTTTTAAGCCCAAGTCTTCCATCACAGTTATATCAGAATCATTAATTCTGCCTGGAACTACTCTGTTTGGGAGGGCATATTGCTCAGGTCTTCCTTTGTGAATACTTGGAGGACATAATCATTCAGAATCTTTACTATCCTGTACTCGTCCCCCATTTGCTTTTTTTTATTTGTTCATGGGATGTGGGCGTTGCTGGCAAGGCCAGCATTTCTTGCCCATCCCTAGTTGCCTTTGAGAAGGTGGTGGTGAGCCGCCATCTTGAAGCGCTGCAGTCCGTGTGGTGAAGGTACTCCCACAGTGCTGTTTGGGAGGGAGTTCCAGGATTTTGACCCAGCAACGATGAAGGAACGGCGATATACTCCCAAGTCAGGATGGTGTGTGACTTGGAGGGGAACTTGCAGGTGATGGTGTTCCCATGCGTCTGCTGCCCTTGTCCTTCAAGGTGGTAGAGGCCGCGGGTTTGGGAGGTGCTGCTGAAGAAGCCTTGGTGAGTTGCTGTAGTGCATCTTGTAGATGGTACACACTGCAGCCACGGTACACCGGTGGTGGAGGGAGTAAATGTTTAAGGTTGTGGATGGGTGCCAATCAAGCAGGCTGCTTTGTCTTGGATGGTGTTGAGCTTCTTGAGTGTTGTTGGAGCTGCATTCATCCAGGCAAGTGGAGAGTATTCCATCACACTCCTGACTTGCGCCTTGTAGGTGGTGGAAAGGCTCTGGGGAGTCAGGAGGTGAGACACTCGTTGCAGAATACCCAGCCTCTGACCTGCTCTTGTTACCACTATTTATGTGGCTGGTTCAGTTAAGTTTCTGGTCAATGGTGACCTCCTCCCCCCCCCCCCCCCCCCCCCGCAGGATATTGATGGTGGGGGATTCAGCGATGGTAATGTCATTGAATGTCATGGGGCAGGGGTGAGATGCTGACTTGGAGATAATCATTGCCTGGCACTCGTGTGGCACGAATGTTACCTGCTACTTATCAGCTCAAGCTTGAATGTCATCCAGACCTTGCTGCATGCGGGCCTGAACTGCTTCATTATCTGAGGAGTTAGAATGGCACTCAGCACTGTGCACCCATCAGCGAACATCCCCACTTCTGACCTTATGATGGAGGGAAGGTCATTGATAATGCAGCTGAAGATGGTTGGGCCTGGGACACTGCCCTGTAGAGCTCCTGCAGCGATATCCTCGGGCTGAGATGATTGACTTCCAACCACCACAACCATCTTCCTTTGTGCTAGGTATGACTTTTTCTATGGCCCTCGCTGCTTCTCTGACTGCCTTCTGCTATTGAAACAATTTCTTGCTGTGATATTTGCACCTACCCCTATGTTTCTGTAATTTCCAAATGAGAGTTTATTTTTCCATTTTGTGTAATGTTTACCTCCATGACTTTCTCTTCCTCACCACTGCTCCCTCATCTCGTTCACTCGCATGTTTACAGGCTCTCCCGATGGAGTTCAAACCCTCCTGCCCTAAATCAGTCGCGTTCACAGGTCTGCTGGCCTGAACATCCCACTCCTGTCTCTGCCTCTGCTTTTTCGGCCCACTGACATGGTCTCAGCCGCCTGTGGCTCCATTCCATGCCAGAGGCCTCTCTACCGCATTTTACAGACCATCTATTCCTGATCCTGATCCTGCCCTGCCAGTTATGTTCTGCCCCATGAGCAATTACTTACCCGGTATGGAATATATTTGAATCCACATCAACTTGATTGACTCTTAACTGCCCTCTGAAGTGACCTAGCAAGTCACTCAGTTGTATCAAATATTTCCAGGGAACTAGGAATGAGCAATATAGACTAGCCTTGCCACATTGCAAGAACGAATAAAAGAAAAACTGTGCTCTGTTTTACAGAAGCTACAAAGAATACCCCACAGAATCTGGGCAATAAATGCCAGCCTCGCTAGCTTTAAAATAAACTGTGGAAAAGCAGCTTTCATGACAGGCTGCTGGGGAATAGAGGGATCAAAGAGCCGGACAAACATAGAAACATAGAAGATAGGAGCAGGAATAGGCCACTCGGCCCCTCAAGCCTGATCCGCCATTCAATGAGATGATGGCTGATCACCCAAACTCAGTACCCTGTCCCTGCCTTCTCCCTATATCCCTTGATCCCTTTAGCCTTAAGAAATATATCTAACTCTTTCTTGAATATATTTAATGACTTGGCCTCAACTGCCTTCTGTGGTAGAGAATTCCACAGGTTCACCACTCTCTGGGTGAAGAAATTCCTCCTCATCTCTGTCCTAAATGGGTTACCCCTTATCTTTAGACTGTGACCCCTGGTTTTGGACTCCCCCGCATCGGGAACATCCTTCCTGCATCTAGTCTGTCTAGTCCTGTTACAATTTTATAAGTTTCAATGAGATCCCCTCTCATTCTTCTAAACTCCAGCGAGTATAAGCCCAATCGATCCAACCTCTCCTCATACATCATTCCTGCCATCCCAGGTATCAGTCTGATGAATCTTCGCTGCACTCCCTCCACGGCAAGAATATCCTTTCTCAGATAAGGCGACCAAAACTGCACACAATACTCAAGGTGTGGTCTCACCAAGGCCCTGTACAACTGCAGCAATCCTTGTTCCTGTACTCAAATCCTCTCGCTACGAAGGCCAACATACCATTTGCCTTCTTAACTGCCTGCTGCACCTGCATGCTTACCTTCAACGACTGGTGCACAAGGACACCCAGGTCTCATTGCACTTCCCCTTCTCCCAATCTATTGCCATTCAGATAATAATCTGCCTTCCTGTTTTTGCCACCAAAGTGGATAACCTCGCATTTATCCACATTATACTGCATCTGCCATGCATCAGCCCAATCACCCAACCTGCCAAAATCATACTGCAGTTTCTCGGCATCCTCCTCACAGCACACATGCCCACCCAGCTTTGTGTTGTCTGCAAACTTGGAGATATTACATCCAGTTCCCTCGTCTAGATCATTAATATATATTGTGAATAGCTGGGGTCCTAGGACCGATCCCTGCGGTACCCCACTAGTCACTGCCTGCCACTCGGAAAAAGACCCATTTATTCCAACTCTTTGCTTCCAGTCTGCCAACCAGTTCGCTATCCAAGTCAGTACCTTGCCCCCAATCCCATGTGCCTTAACTTTACACACTAATCTCTTCTGAAAGTCCAAATACACCACATCCACTGGTTCTCCCTTATCTATTCTACCAGTTACATCCTCAAAAAATTCCAGCAGATTAGTCAAGCACGATTTACCTTTTGTAAATCCATGTTGACTTTGTCCGATCCGGTCACTGTTTTCCAAGTGCTCTGCTATTACATCTTTTATAATGGACTCAAGCATTTTCCCCACTACCGATGTCAGGCTTACCGGTCTATAATTCTCTGTTTTCTCTCTACCACCTTTTTTGAATAGTGGGGTAACATTAGCTACCCTCCAATCCATGGGAACTGTTCCAGAGTCTATAGAATTTTGGAAGATGACCAGCAATGCATCTACTATTTCTAGGGCCACTTCCTTAAGTACCTTAGGATGTAGATTATCAGGCCCTGGGGATTTATCGGCCTTCAATCCCGTCAATTTCCCTAACACCATTTCCCTACAAATACTGATTTAATTCAGATCCTCCCTCTCATTAGATTCTATGTTCCCCGACATCTCTGGGAGGTTATTTGTGTCCTCCTTTGTGAAGACAGAACCAAAGTATGCATTTAATTGGTCTACCATTTCTTTGTTCCCCATTATAAATTCCCCTGATTCTGACTGCAAAGCACCTATGCTTGACTTCACCAATCTTTTCCTCTTCACATATCTATAAAAGCTTTTACAGTCAGTTTTTATGTTCCCTGAAAGCTTACTCTCATACTCTATTTTCCCCCTCTTAATTAATGCCTTAGTCCTCCTTTGTTGAATCCTAAACTGCTCCCAATCCTCAGGTTTGCTGCATTTTCTGGCCAATTTATATGTCCTCTCCTTGGATCTTATGCTGTCCCTAATTTCCCTTGTTAGCCATGGTTGAGTCACCGTTTTTGTTTTATTTTTATGCCAAACAGGGATGAATAAGTTCTGTAGTTCATCCATGCGATCTTTAAATGTTTGCCATTGCCTATCCACTGTCAACCCTTTGAGTAACATTCCCCAATCAATCCTACCCAACTCGTGCCTCATACCATCGTAGTTTCCTTTATTTAAATTCAGGACCCTAGTCTTCACTCTCCATCTTAATGAAGAATTCTATCATATTATGATCGCTCCGCCCCAAGGGGCCTCGCACACAAGATTGCTAATTATTCCTTTCTCATTGCATAATACCCAGTCTAAGATGGCCTGATCTCTAGTTGGTTCCTCAACATATTGGTCCAGGAAACCATCCCGTATACACTCCAGGAATTCCTCCTTCACAGTATTGTTACTAATTTGGTTAGCCCAATCTATATGTAGATTAAAGTCACCCATGATAACTGCTGCGCCCTTATTGCACGCGTCTCTACTTTCTCGGCTAATGCCATCCCCAACCTCCACATTACTGTCTGGGAGTCTGTATACAACTGCCACTAACGTTTTCTGCCCCTTGGTATTTCTCAGCTCTACCCATACAGATTCCACATCATCAGAGCTAATATCCTTCCTTACTAGGGTTGCAAAGGGGTGGAAAGTTTCCGGTAAATTCCACGGGAAGTTTAGCTTGGGAATTTTGCCCAAAAAAGCACATGCTAGCATAATATTGTTTTTTTTGTATTTCTTTTTTTTCCACAGGTCCTCTCTTAAAATTACTAACAGAGATGGAATCTTAATTATTAAGGAATTTCTTAATCAATATATGTTTATCTTCTTACTTGGCTTGTTTTAATAATTACAAGTTTTGTGTGTGACTGTGAACAAATGTGTCCTGATTGGTTGGATGAGTGGATGAGCGATTAGCTCCCTCTATTTGTAATATTTGCATATCGAATTGTGATTGGCCTGCAGGCATCTGTAAGACTGCTATAGTTTTTTTAAGATCCAGGTTAGGGGTCCTGAGGGAAGTCATTTTGTTTTCTGCTGATGTTGTGATGATGCAGTAAGTAAATCAGACTTTATACCAAATAAACCAGTTACTTGTTGAACTCTTGTCCTTCAATTTAAAATATACAAAATAATACACTATTGGTGATGTAGCGTCGTGTGTGTACAGGTCATGCTTCCATCACATGGAGCATCAGCAAAAATGTACTCACCCTGTTGTAATCGTGCTGATCGACCGCAGTTCGACACAGAGATGAATGCCCTTTATTTCTCTGCATAGAACAATGCCATGTTTACCGTCGGATGTGTGGAAGCATTTTACCCCAGGCATTAAAGATGGAAAGACTGTGTACATGTGCAAACACTGTAGAAAGCCATATGTAAAGAATGCCACAAAGATGCAGCAGCATTTATCCAAATGCAACAACTTCACTCAAAGCTCACAGCAGTCAGCCCAGAGTTCCTCTGCTTCCATTCAAGAAGATGATGGTTCTCATTCAGCATCAGGCTCCTTATCATCAGCAACTCCTGGCCCACTTGGAAGGTTCTTTGATACCAATGGATAACCATAGCCAGAAGAATGCAGATGAGTGCCTTGCTCGAGCTGTATATGCAACAGGCTCACCCCTCATGCTCACAGCCAATGTGTACTGGAAGAGATTTTTCAATGTTATTCGCCCTGCATACTGTCCTCCCACCAGACATGCTTTGTCTACTTATTTGCTGGAGGCTGAGTATAACAGAGTCCAAGGAAAGCTCAAAGAAACGATAGCAATGGCAGACTGTGTTGCAGCGGTCATCAACGATCTTGGATCACAAAAGGTCTTTGCAGTAGTTACTGACAATGCTGCGAATATGAAGGCTGCTTGGGCTCAAGTGGAGGAGGCCTACCCTCATATTACGTCTATTGGGTGCGCAGCTCATGGGCTTAACCTGCTCCTCAAGGACATCATGGGTTTGAGAACCATGGAAGCACTGTACAAGAGAGCCAAGCAAGTTGTTAAGTATGTCAGGGGAAAACAGGTAGTTGCAGCAACCTACAACTCCAAGCAAATGACAAAGAACAAGAACACCACACTGAAGCTGCCCAACAACACTAGATGTGGTGGTGTTGTCATAATGTACAACAGCCTTCTGGAGGGTAAGGAGTCGCTGCAAGAAATGGCAATATCCCAGTCTGGGGATATGGAAACCACCATCAAGAAAATACTGCTGGATGATGTGTTTTGGGAGAGAGTGGTTAGCAGCCTTAAACTACTCTCAGATTGAAGGAGATGACGCTGTCTTGTCAGATGTTCGCAAGCTTTTTACTGATTTACTGATTTAAAAGAACAAATCAGCATTGCCCTACCCACATCCCTGCTGCTCAAAGCAGAGGAGAAGGCAATTGTTCAATTCATACAGACGCGTCAAGAACTTTGTGTCAAGCCGATTCATGCTGCAGCATACATGCTGGACCCAAAGCATGTTGGGAGACCAATACTTTCTGGAGAACAGATCAACAGCGCTTACAGTGTGATTTCTACCCTCTCACACCATCTCAATCTGGATGTGGGCAAAGTTCTGGGAAGTCTGGCAAAGTTCTCTACCAAGCAAGGTCTTTGGAATGGGGATGGGATATGGGAATCATGCAAGCATATCAGTGCACATACCTGGTGGAAGGGACTTTGTGCATCTGAGGCCCTGTCACCTATTGCATCGGTGATACTCCAAATCCCACCTTCATCAGTGGCCTCTGAACGAAACTGGTCACTTTTTGGGAATACGCATACAAAGGTGCGCAACAGGCTGACTAACAAGAGAGTGGAGAAACTGGTGTCTATCCGGGCGAACCTACAACTTATTGAGCCAGATACAGAAGTGTCCACCACACAGCTAGACACTGACACAGAGGAGGAAATGGACACGTCAGAGCCAGAGTCAGAGAATCAGGAGGAGCAATGAGGAGTAGAAGACTCAGAAGACTCATGAGTAGAAGACTCAAAGGGACAAAATAAGGACAAATTACAGGCTAAATAAGCTGACGCTCTTTTTATTTTATTTTAGATGGGTCTTTTTTGTGGGGGTTCAATAAAGTTCAAAATTATAACCTAAATAAAGTTTTGAAAGCCTGTTTTTATTTGTATGGAACAGTATGTCTATTTTGACGACAAAGATAATATAAGGGTCAGAGACAAAAACCATCAGTGTGCAAAAAAACTCAAAATTCCCATAAATTCCCAAAATTCCCATAAATTCCCAAAAATTCCCATGGAAAGTTTCCTCTTTTAAAAATTCCCAGAATTTTGCAACCCTATTCCTTACAGTTGTGTTAATCTCCTCTTTAACCAGCATTGCTACCCCACCTCCTTTTCCTTTTTGCCTGTCTTTCCTGAATATTGAATACCCCTGGATGTTGAGTTCCCAGCCTTGGTCACCCTGGAGCCATGTTTCCGTAATCCCAATCATATCATATCCGTTTACATCTATTTGCGCAGCAAATTCATCCACCTCATTACGAATGCTCCTCGCATTAAGACACAAAGCCTTCAGGCTTGTTTTTTTAACACTCTTAGACCTTTTAGAATTATTATTTACTGTGGCCATGTTTCATTTAAACCCTTGATTTCTCTGACTGCCACTTTTGCTTTTCTACTTCCTGTCTTTTGCTTCTATCCTTGTTTCCCTTTCCTCTGTCTCCTTGCAAAGGTTCCCAACCCCCTGCCATTTTAGTTTAAACCCTCCCCCACAGCACTAGCAAACACTCCCCCTAGGACATCGGTCCCAGTCCTGCCCAGGTGCAAACCGTCCATTTTGTACTGGCCCCACCTCCCCCAGAACCGGTTCCAATGTCCCAGGAATTTGAATCCCTCCCCCTTGCACCATTCCTCTAGCCACGTATTCAGCTGAAATATCCTTCTATTTCTACTCTGACTAGCACGTGGCACTGGTAGCAATCCTGAGATTACTACCTTTGAGGTCCTATTTTTTTAATTTACCTCCTAACTCCCTATATTCAGCTTTTAGGACCTCACCCCAGTTTTTACCTATATCGTTGGTACATATATGCACCACGACAACTGGCTTTTCACCCACCCCTTCCAAAATGCTCTGTAGCCGCTCCGAGACATCCTTGACCCTTGCACCAGGGAGGCAACATACCATCCTGGAGTCTCATTTGCGGCCGCAGAAACACCTATCTATTCCCCTTACAATAGAATCTCCTATCACTATAGCTCTCCCACTCTTTTTCCTCCCGTCCTGTGCAGCAGAACCATCCACGGTGCCAGGGAGTTGGCTGCTGCTGCCTTCCCCTGATACGCCATGTCCCTCAACAATATGCAAAGTGGTATATCTGTTTGAGAGGGGGATTGTAACAGGGGACCCCTGCACTACCTGCCTGCACCTACTACTCTGTCTGGCGGTCACCCATTCCCTTCCTGCCTGTGCAGCCTTTACCTGCGGTGTGACCAACTGATTAAACGTGACATCCATGACGTCTTCAGCATTGCGAATGCTCCAGTATGTATCCATTCGCAGCTCCAGCGCCGCAATGCGGTCTGCCAGTAGCTGCAGCTGGATACACTTCCCGCACACATGGTCGTCAGGGACACAGGAAGTGTCCCTGATCTCCCACATAGCGCAGGAGGAGCATACCACGGCTGCGAGCTGTGCTGCCATGACTTACCCTTTAATTAATTCAAATTAAATTAAATCAAATGAATCCCAGCAATTACACTACAGTTAAATGATATACTCAAGGGCCCTTGTTTACCAGCAGTCCCCGCTACACAACAGAGACCCTAGAAACTATAAACTACAAAATTTAAGTTTGGAAAAAACAAGTAAGAGAGAAATACTCACCAACCAATCACTTAGCTGCTTTCTGGTGATGTCACACTTCGATTACTTTTTACTTCTCTCTCCCGCTCTCGGAGCTCTCAGATTGGTAAGAAAGTCCGCGAAAGTGAGTTCAAATACTCACCGGGTCTCCGCTCTCAGTGTTCCCGACACCAGCCTCGGGTCTCCGCTCTCACTGTTCCCGACACCAGCCTCGGGTCTCCGCTCTCACCGTTCCCGACACCAGCCTCGGGTCTCCGCTCTCACCGTTCCCGACACCAGCCTCGGGTCTCCGCTCTCACCATTCCCGATACCAGCCTCGGGTCTCTGCTCTCACTGTTCCCGACACCAGCCTCGGGTCTCCGCTCTCACTGTTCCCGACACCAGCCTCGGGTCTCCGCTCTCACTGTTCCCGACACCAGTCTCGGGTCTCCGCTCTCACTGTTCCTGACACCAGCCTCGGGTCTCCGCTCTCACTGTTCCCGACACCAGCCTCGGGTGTCCGCTCTCACTGTTCCCGACACCAGCCTCGGGTCTCCGCTCTCACTGTTCCCGACACCAGCCTCGGGTCTCCGCTCTCACTGTTCCCGACACCAGCCTCGGGTCTCCGCTCTCACCGTTCCCGATACCAGCCTCGGGTCTCTGCTCTCACTGTTCCCGACACCAGCCTCAGGTCTCCGCTCTCACTGTTCCCGACACCAGTCTCGGGTCTCCGCTCTCACTGTTCCTGACACCAGCCTCGGGTCTCCGCTCTCACTGTTCCCGACACCAGCCTCGGGTGTCCGCTCTCACTGTTCCTGACACCAGCCTCGGGTCTCCGCTCTCACTGTTCCCGACACCAGCCTCGGGTCTCCGCTCTCACTGTTCCCGACACCAGCCTCGGGTCTCCGCTCTCACTGTTCCTGACACCAGCCTCGGGTCTCCGCTCTCACTGTTCCCGACACCAGCCTCTGCAAGGAAAGTCCACGAAAGTGAATTCAAATATTCACCGGGTCTCCGCTCTCACTGTTCCCGACATCAGCCTCGGGTCTCCGCTCTCACTGTTCCCGACACCAGCCTCAGGTCTCCGCTCTCACTGTTCCCGACACCAGCCTCGGGTCTCCGCTCTCACTGTTCCCGACACCAGCCTCGGGTCCCCGCTCTCACTGTTCCCGAGATCAGCCTCGGGTCTCCGCTCTCACTGTTCCCGACACCGGCTTCTGCAAGGAAAGCCCGCGAAAGTGAGTTCCAATACTCACCGGGTCTCCACTCTCACTGTTCCCGACACCAGCCTAACAGTAAAGTAACCAAAGTAACAGAGCAGATAGGACCTGAGTGATCAGAGGCGGTGGGATCGGGCCATGTACAGGAACTGTAAGCGTTGGAGCAGGCCCCAAGGATTTGTATGATGGTTACTGCTGTTTGACCAGCAGCCTGTTTGGCCCAGTGGTAGGGGCGTGGTGCAGTTGGACCTAGAAGCACAGACACACCTGTGAGTTTCAATTTAACTATGGAAAAGACATTTGCTTTTGACGATGAGCGTCTCGATAGGTGATTTAACTGTGAATAGGTGATTTAACGTTGGACAATGAGACTTCGTGTTTTAATGGGTTTCGATTGATCTTCAATTGGATAAGACCATGATGCCAGTTTCGCTGGAACAATAGACTTCCTGGCCTCAAAGAAAAACACTTTCAAAAGACATCAGCAGTAAGACTAATTCACATCAAATATGTACCACAGGGAGGGGGAGACAAGAGTTTTGAAGAAGGGTCCAACCCGAAACATCAACTCAAATTTCTCTCCACGGACGTTGCCTGACCTGCTGAGTTTTTCCAGCATTTTCTGTTGTTATTTCGGATTTCCAACATCTGCAGTATTTTGCTATCGTACAAGATAAGGAATTGTCTTCCATCCCCCAGCCCTGTACATGTCCTGTGGTTTGGATTACTGGGTGTGTATTGGAATACAAGAGTTGGGGGAATGCCCAGACTCGAAAAGGCAGGAACCAGACAAAGAAGGGTGATTTAAAAGACATCACTGCAATACACAGACCTGGAAGGAACTTTTAGGGTATACAGAGAAGGCAGCTTTGGCTTTTCTCTCTCTTTCTCGCTTGCTCTAAACCACCATGGGTGACAAGAGCCTTGCCTTGCTCTTCGACTGTAGGAACGAACCTCGAAACAAATAGAAAGCAAAGAGTTGGATTAAACGGGTCTTTTTCCGAGTGGCAGGCAGTGACTAGTGGGGTACCGCAGGGATCGGTCCTTGGACCCCAGCTATTCACAATATATATTAATGATCTAGAAAAGGGAACTAGATGTACTATCTCCAAATTTGCAGATGACACAAAGCTGGGTGGGCATGTGTGCTGTGAGGAGGATGCCGAGAAACTACAGGATGATTTGGACAGGTTGGGTGATTGGGCAGAAGCATGGCAGATGCAACATAACGTGGATAAATGTGAGGTTACCCACTTTGGTGTCAAAAACAGGAAGGCAGATTATTATCTGAATGGCAATAGATTGGGAGAAGGGGAAGTGCAACGAGACCTGGGTGTCCTTGTGCACCAGTCGCTAAAGGTAAGCATGCAGGTGCAGCAGGCGGTTAAGAAGGCAAATGGTATGTTGGCCTTCCTAGCGAGAGGGTTTGAGTACAGGAACAAGGATGTCTTGCTGCAGTTGTACAGGGCCTTGGTGAGACCACATCTTGAGTATTGTGTGCAGTTTTGGTCGCCTTATCTGAGGAAGGATGTTCTTGCCATGGAAGGAGTTCAGCGAAGATTTACCAGGTTGATACCTGGGATGGCAGGAATGACATATGAGGAGAGATTGGGTCGATTGGGCTTGTACTCGCTGGAGTTTAGAAGAATGAGAGGGAATCTCATTGAAACATATAAAATTCTGGCAGGACTGGACAGACTAGATGCAGGGAGGATGTTCCTGATGGTCGGGGAATCCAGAACCAGGGGTCACAGTCTAAAGATAAGGGGTAGGCCTTTTAGGACAGAAATGAGGAGGAATTTCTTCACCCAGAGAGTGGTGAACCTGTGGAATTCTCTAACACAGAAGGCAGTAGAGGCCAATTCATTAAATATATTCAAGAAGGAGTTGGATATATTTCTTAAGGCTAAAGGGATCAAGGGATATGGGGAGAAAGCAGGGACCGGGTACTGAACTTGGATGATCAGCCATGATCACATTGAATGGCGGAGCAGGCTCAAGGGGCCGAATGGCCTACTCCTGCTTCTATCTTCTATGCTTCTATGTTAACTGGGACTTGGATACTGCATCGACGATACGGAACCAGGAGACACGCACTACACAGGGAAGCAGCGAGCAAGAAAACGGACAATCGGGGTGAGCATTGTCCAAGCCCACGCATCCTTAAGACCACCGGTACTGTGTCTTCTTCTTCTTCTTCTTCTTCTTAGGCAGTCCCTCGGAACCGAGGATGACTTGCTTCCACATTAAAAATGAGTTCGCAGGTGACTGATGAGTCCAATGCGGGACCTACAGTCTCTGTCACAGGTGGGGCAGACGGTGGTTGAAGGGGTGGGTGGGTGGGGTGCTTGGGTTGACGTGCGCTCCTTGCGCTGCCTGCACTTGGCTTCCGCTTGCTCCCAGCGAAGAGACTCGAGGTGTTCGGCGCCTTCCCGGATGCTTCTCCTCCACTTTGTGCGGTCTTGGGCCGGGGATTCCCAGGTGTCGGTGGGGATGTTACACTTTTTCAAGGAGGCTTTGAGGGTGTCCTTGAAGCGTTTCCTCTGCCCACCTGGGGCTCTATTGCTGTGCCGGAGCTCTGAGGGTGTGTTGTGTGTCCCAACCAAGCCAGAGGGGTTTAGTGGGGAGGTTCTGTGTGTATTATATAGTGTATGTTCCGGGGTTTGTGGGACAAGTCCATGTTATACTCTGCATTGCAACACAGTGTGATTTTAGGCATCTTAATACGAGACAGGGGCCTGTTCGATGGGCCAAGTTGTATTGTACTGTTTGTTTTACGCCACCAGGCATTTTACATACTGGAGGCAGGTGTGTGTGTTAACCTTATTAAACACTGTATGGTTGAGTCCAAAAAGCTTGTCTGTGTTCCAATCCTGTTCACTGTAATTCCTGGCATATAGAACTAAGTAGGAGGGGTGATTCGAACCAACAAAGCAAACCACCTACAGAACTGAGGAAGGAAATGTAACATAAGGCTGAATTAGAACTGAGGTAGAAGTCAACCTGTTGGGGGTAGTTGCAAGTGGAACAGAAAAATGTGGCAGTGAGGAAGTGGTGGAATTCATGTGAATAGAACAACTAAGAGAGGTAGGGAATGAATGGAATTGGGGAGTGTCAATGCAACATCAAGGGGATAATACAGCGGTTCAAAAAGTGACCAAAAAGCAGATCACTGGCAAAGGCAATGGCACTGAGTGAGCACTTGGAAACAGAAAAAGTAGAGGATGAGAGATTCATTCACTTTGCCTCCAATTTCCAAACTTCCCTCACCTTCACATGGTCCATCTCCGACTCTTCCCTTCGCTTCCTAGACTTCTCCATCTCCATCTCTGGGGATATGTTATTGATCAACATTCACTACAAGCCCACTGACTCCCACAGCTACCTGGACTACACTTCCTCCCACCCCGCCTCCTGTAAGGGCTCTATTCCATTCTCCCAGTTTCTCCGTCTCCACCGCATCTGCTCTGACGATGCCACCTTCCACACCAGTGCTTCCGACATGTCTTCCTTTTTCCTCAACCGAGGATTCCCCTCTACCGTGGTTGACACGGCCCTCGACCGGGTCCGTTCTATCTCCCGCACTTTAGCCCTCACCCCTGCCCCTCCCTCCCAGAACCACGATAGGGTTCCCCTTGTCCTCACCTTTCACCGCACCAGCCTTCACATTCAATGGATCATCCTCCGCCATTTCTGCCACCTCCAACGTGATCCCACCACCAAAGGCATTTTCCACTCCCCTTTCAGCATTCCGTAGGGACCGCTCCCTCCAAGACATCCTAGTCCACTCCTCGATCACCCCCAGCACCCCTTCCCCTTTGCCCGGCACCTTCCGGGATCAGTGTGTGAACTCACACTCGGGCCGGTCACAGGGATCAGTGTGTAAGCTCACACTTGGGCCAGTCACAGTGCTCAGTGTGTGAGCTCACACTCGGGCCGGTCATAGGGATCAGAGTGTGAACTCACACTCGGGCCGGTCACAGGGATCAGTGTGTGAGCTCACACTCGGGCCGTTCACAGGGATCAGAGTGTGAACTCACACTCGGGCCGGTCACAGGGATCAGTGTGTGAACTCACACTCGGGCTGGTCACAGTGATCAGTGTATGAGCTCACACTCGGGCCAGTCACAGTGATCAGTGTGTGAGCTCACACTCGGGCCGGTGACAGTGATCAGTGTGTGAGCTCAAACTCGGGCCGGTCACAGTGATCAGTGTGTGAGCTCACACTCGGGCCGGTCACAGGGATCAGTGTGTGACTCACACTCGTGCCCTTCACAGTGATCAGCGTGTGAACTCACACTCGGGCGGTCACAGGGATCAGTGTGTGAATTCACACTCGGGCTGGTCACAGGGATCAGTGTGTGAGCTCACACTCAGGCAGGTCACAGGGAACAGATTGTGAACTCACACTCGGGCTGGTCACATGGATCAGTGCGTGAACTCAAACTCAGGCTGGTCACAGGTATCAGTGTGTGAACTCACACTCGGGCAGGTCATTGGGGATCAGTGTGTGAACTCACACTTGGGCCAATGACAGGGATCAGAATGTGAACTCACACTCGGGCTGGTCTCAGGGATCAGTTTGTGAGAAACATAGAAGATAGGAGCAGGAGTAGGCCATTCGGCCCTTCGAGCCTGCTCCGCCATTCAATGAGATCATGGCTGATCATCCAAATTCAGTACCCTGTCCCTGCCTTCTCCCCATATCCCTTGATCCCTTTAGCCTCAAGAAATATATCCAACTCTTTCTTGAATATATTTAATGAATTGGCCTCCACCGCCCTCTGTGGCAGAGAATTCCACAGGTTCACCACTCTCTGGGTGAAGAAATTCCTCCTCATTTCAGTCCTAAATGGCTTACCCCTTATCCTTAGACTATGACCCCTGGTTCTGGATCCCCGGCCATCAGAAACATCCTTCCTGCATCTAGTCTGTCCAGACCTGACAGAATTTTATAGGTTTCGATGAGATCCCCTCTCAATCTACTAAACTCCAGTGAGTATAAGCCCAATCGACACAATCTCTCCTCATACGTCATGCCTGCCATCCCAGGTATCAGCCTGGTGAATCTTCGCTGCACTCCCTCCATGGCAAGAACATCCTTCCTCAGGTAAGGTGACCAAAACTGCACACAATACTCAAGGTGTGGTCTCACCAAGGCCCTGTACAACTAGCAAGACATCCTTGTTCCTGTATTCGAACCCTCTTGTTACGAAGGCCAACATACCATTTGCCTTCTTAACCGCCTGCTGCACCTGCATGCTTACCTTTAGCGACTGATGCACAAGGACACCCAGGTCTCTTTGCACTTCCCATTCTCCCAATCTATTGCCATTCAAATAATAATCTGCCTTCCTGTTTTTGCCACCAAAGTGGATAACCTCACATTTATCCACATTATAGTGCATTTGCCATGTTTCTGCCCAATCACCCAACCTGTCCAAATCGTACTGGAGTTTCACGACATCCTCCTCACAGCTTACCCTCCCACCCATCTTTGTGTCGTCTGCAAATTTGGAGATATTACATCCAATTCCCTCGTCCAGATCATTGATATATATTGGGCCAGAAATTGGTGAACGGGGCTTGCAGCCCCATTTCTGCACTTACCCCGCGCTACTGCCGATCAGCTCCAGGGACGCCTGGAATTGGTGTTTCCAGAAGAAGAATCCCGGGCAGCGTATGACGTCACGCCGCCCAGGAGTGCAGCCAGCGCGAAGCCAGGAGCGTGCAGTGCAAGTGAGACACGCCCCTTGAGGTCTCAGTTTCACTGGACACGCCCCCAATGTTTCTGTCAAGCTGCTAAGCATTTTTACATGCAAAGCAGCAGTTTAAATAGGTTTTTGGAAGTTTTTGGAAGATTTTGGTAACTTTTATAAACTTTTTAAAATGTTTACATTATTTTGAGTAATCTGAAGTAGTTTTAAACAGAATTAAAGCAATTTAAAGACTTTTAAAAGCCCTAAAAGAATTTTTTTAATTCCATTTATTTATTTAGCAATGTCGTCGTCATACGTGTCTTCACACTGTTCCCTTTGGGGAACTGTATGAAGTGGTGGAAGGATTTATGGCCATGGTTAACGCTCATTCCGTGACCGTAACCATCTTTGAACCAGGCATTAGGGCGGTTAGTCCTATGGCGGGAGGGTTTTACGAGCTCCCACAAGCTATACAAGGAGGGAAGGGGCCACCCACACCCACGGACGCAAATATCCCACTGGATGTCAACCCAGAATTTAGAGCCGGAGCTCCGACTCCACTTGCCGGGACTGTCTGGAGCGGGGTTCGAAACCCTACCCTGATCTGGCCCAGCGGCGGGGATCCTACCGCTATGACAAAGGCCCAATCCGATTAGCAACGTGAAATGGCAGCATAGGGCTCCAGTCACGGGGAGGGAAAAGGCACAGGAAACATATGGGTGTCACCTTTTGTGCGGAGTGGGCCTTTTGCGTAGCAGTAAGCATCCCCGCCGCTGGGCCAGAAGGAGTAGGGTTTTGAACCCCACTCCAGACAGTCCCGGCAAGTGGAGTCGGAGTTCCAACTTTAAATTCTGGGTGGACATCCAGCGGGATACTTGCGTCCGTGGGTGTTGGTGGCCCCCCCCCCTCAGATGGGTTGTGGGAGCCCGTAAAACCCTCCCGCCATAGGACTAACCACCCTAATGGCTGGTTCAAAGATGGTTACGGTCACGGAATGAGCGTTAATCACGGCCATAAATCCTTCCACCACTTCATACAGTTCCCCAAAGGGAACAGTGTGAGGATACGTATGATGATGACCTCTTGCGCAATGCACCTCCTTGGACCCTCAGTCGCAGATGCGAGGGGGCAAGTCGTGCAATTGTTAAATTTTTCATTTTATTGACATGTAAAATGTTGGCCCAGTAATTCCCTTCCAACTGCGCGAGTACGGTCGGGGTACTTACGCATCTGGCCGGATGAAATGCCGGTTTTCAGCATGCACAGTGCTTTTGGGGAAAACCGGCATTTCCTGTCCTCTGAACGAAGGGGTTCAGAGGCAGAACGCGTGCGACTGCACAGGCAGCGCGTGCGCAGTATAATTCGCCGCTTTCATTACTGCTTTCAGTGAGGTCAAGTCCTTACAACTTACACATGAAAAAAGCATGGGTACAGTTGCTCCAGAGGCTGCGGAGGAAGATATTTCTTATCGTGGAGATTCTGAAAGTATGTATGTCTGTATATATTCCTTTGCGTGTTATGTATATATTCCTTTACTTATGTGTATGAATGTATTATTTAATTATGACTTTCAGAGAAAGTAACTTATTGGAAAATCATAATTAAAAACATACATTCATACACATTAGTAAAGGAATATAAAACATACATACATATACGTAAAGGAATATATGTGGACATACATACATAACTCATTCTCACATTCCATTCACACAGCCACAATTGCTCCTTCTACCTACCGTTCTGAAAACCCTTTTAAAAAAAAAAAATTTTAACTTTAAAACTTACTTAAAATTTCTTAAAATAACTTCCCTCCCTTTCCCAAACAAAAATATTGCATTTCAGAAGCTCCACGATAAAATGTTTCTTCCTCCGCAGCCAATGAACCACTTTACACTTGCTTTTTTCAAGTGTAACTTCTGAGGACTTACCCTCACGGATTTCATGAATGAAATCTACGAAGTTCACTGCGCAAGCGCTACCTGTGCAGTCGCACGCGCTCGAGGTCTGGAAATGCCGGCGTTCCCCGCATGCGCTGTTCATGCTGAACGCCGGCATTTCCAACGGCCAGATGCGTGAGTACCCCGAGCGCACTCACGCCTTTGGCCGCGAATTTCTGGCCCATTGTGAACAGCTGGGGTCCTAGGACCGATCCTTGCGGTACCCCACTAGTCACTGCCTGCCACTCGGAAAATGACCTGTTTATTCCAACTCTTTGCTTTCTGTCCGCCAACCAGTTCTCTATCCAAGTCAATACCTTGCCCCCAATCCCATGTGCCTTAATTTTGCACGCTAATCTCTTATGTGGGACCTTGTTGAAAGCCTTCTGAAAGTCCAAATACACCACATCCACTGGTTCTCCCTTATCTATTTTACCAGTTACATCCTCAAAAAATCCCAGTAGGTTAGTCAAGCATGATTTACCTTTTCTAAATCCATGTTGACTTTGTCCGATCCTGTCACTGCTTTCCAAGTGCTCTGCTATTACATCTTTTATAATAGGCTCTAGCATTTTCCCCACTACCGATGTCAGGCTTGCCGGTCTATAATTCCCCGCTTTTTCTCTACCTCCTTTTTTGAATAGTGGGGTAACATTAGCTACCCTCCAATCCATGGGTACTGTTCCAGAGTCTATCGAGTTCTGGAAGATGACCAGCAATGCATCTACTATCTCTAGGGCCACTTCCTTAAGTACCCTGGGATGTAGACCATCAGGCCCTGGGGATTTATCGACCTTCAGCCCCATCAATTTTCCTAACACCATTTCCCTACAAATACTGATTTCTTTCAGTTCCTCCCTTTCATCAGACCCTATGTTCCCCGGCATCTCTGGGAGGTTATTTGTGTCCTCCTTTGTGAAGACAGAACCAAAGTATGTATTTAGTTGGTCTGCCATTTCTTTGTTTCCCATTATAAATTCCCCTGATTCTGACTGTAAGGGACCTATGCTTGACTTCACCAATCTTTTTCTCTTCACATATCTATAAAAGCTTTTACAGTCAGTTTTTATGTTCCCTGCAAGCTTACTCTCATATTCTATTTTCCCTTTCTTAATTTATCCCTTTGTCCTCCTTTGTTGACTCCTAAACTGCTCCCAATCCTCAGGATTATTGCTTTTTCTAGCCAATTTATATGTCCTCGCCTTGGATCTTATGCTATCCCTAATTTCCCTTGTTAGCCATGGTTGAGTCACCCTTTTTGTTTTATTTGTATGCCAAACTGGGATGAACAAATTCTGTAGCTCATCCATTCGGTCTTTGAATGTTTGCCATTGCCTATCCACCGTCAACCCTTTGAGTGCCTTTCCCCAATCAATCCTACCCAACTCGCTCCTCAGACAATCGTAGTTTCTTTTATTTAAATTCAGGACCCTTGTCTCTGAGTCAACTGCTTCATTCTCCATCTTAATGAAGAATTCGATCATATTATGATTGCTCCGACCCAAGGGGCCTCGTACAACAAGCTCACACTCGGGCCGGTCACAGGGATCAGTGTGTGAGCTCACACTCGGGCCGGTCACACTGATCAGTATGTGAGCTCACACTTGGGCTGGTCACAGGGATGAGTTTGTGATCTCACACTTGGGCCGGTCACAGGGATCAGTGTGTGAGCTCACACTAGGGCCTGCTCCAGTGATCAGTGTGTGAACTCACACTCAGGCCGGTAACAATGATGAGTGTGTGATCTCACACTCGGGCCGTTCACAGGGATCAGTGTGTGAACTCACACTCGAGCTGGTCACAGCGATCAGTGTGTGAACTCACACTCGGGCCAGTCATGGTGATGAGTGTGTGAACTCAAACTCGGGCCGGTCAAAGTGATCAGAGTGTGAGCTCACACTCGGTCCGGTCACAGGGATCAGTGTGTGAACTCACACTCGATCCGGCCACAGGGATCAGTGTGTGAGATCACACTCGGGCGGTCACAGGGATCAGAGTGTGAACTCACACTCGATCTGGTCACAGGGATCAGTGTGTGAGCTCACACTTGGGCCGTTCACAGTGATCAGTGTGTGATCTCACACTCGGGCGGTCAAAGGCATCAGTGTGTGAACTCACACTTGGGTGGTCAAATGGATCAGTGTGTGAACTCACACTCGGGCTGGTCACAGTGATCAGATTGTGAGCTCACACTCGGGCCGGTCACAGTGATCAGTGTGTGATCTCACACTCGGGCTGGTCACAGTGATCAGAGTGTGAGCTCACACTCGGGCCGGTCACAGTGATCAGTGTGTGAACTCACACTCGGGCCGGTCACAGGGATCAGTATTTTAGCTCACACTCGGGCCGATCACAGTGGTCAGAATGTGAGATCACACTCGGTCCGGTCACAGGGATCAGTGTGTGAACTCACACTCGGGCCGGTCACAGGGATCAGAGTGTGAACTCACACTCGGGCCGGTCACAGGGATCATAGTGTGAACTCACACTCGGGCCGGTCACAGGGATCAGAGTGTGAACTCACACTTGGGCTGTCACAGTGATCAGAGTGTGAGCTCACGCTTGGGCTGATCACATTGATCAGTGTGTGAACTCACACACGGCCGGTCACAGTGATCAGTGTGTGATCTCACACTCGGGCCGGTCACAGGGATCAGTGTGTGAACTCACACTCACGCCGGTCACAGTGATTATTGTGTGAACTCACACTCGGGCCGGTCATATGGATCAGAGTGTGAACTCACACTTGGGCTGGTCACAGTGATCAGTGTGTGAACTCACACTCGGCCCGGTCACACTGATCCGTGTGTGAGCTCACACTAGGGCCTGTCACCGTGATCAGTGTGTGTACTCACACTCGGGCCGGTAACAGTGATCAGTGTGTGATCTCACACTCGGGCCGGTCACAGTGATCAGTATGTGAACTCACACTCAGGCCGGTCACAGGGATCAGTGTGTGAACTCACACTCGGGCCAGTCACAGGGATGAGTTTGTGAATTCACACTTGAGCCAGTCACGGGGATCAGAGTGTGAGCTCACACTCGGGCTGGTCACAGGGATCATAGTGTGAAATCACACTCGGGCCGATCACAGTGATCAGTTTGTGAGCTCACACTCGGTCTGGTCTCAGGGATCAGAGTCTGAACTCACACTTGGGCCGATCACAGTGATCAGTTTGTGAACTCACACTCGGGCCGGTCACAGGGATCAGTGTGTGAATTCACACTTGGGCCAGTCACGGGGATCCGTGTGTGAACTCACACTCGGGCTGGTTGACGTAATAAAACTCACTACGCACTTGGTTTGAGTATAAAGCAAGGCTTTAATCAAGTTGTTTCAGAACATGGAGGACTAGTTGTACTTCACTAGTTCCTGTCTTACAAAATGTCCCTGGACAAGCTGGGCCCACGCCTGAGTATTTATACTCCTTGGACAGCGCCACCAGCTGGCCGTCCAGTGTTATTGCATGAGTAGTTTCTTTATGATGAGATTTATAACATTCTTCCTGCCTAAAAGATTTGGAAGTCCGATGACTTCCTGTTAACGGATTAGGCGGACCACGAATAGCCACAGTCTTTTAGATCTTTGTTTATGGCTAGAAGGCACGTCTCCCCGGACCGTGTCTTGGTGATTGGGCCGATTGATTCGTACCGGTGGATCGACAGGGCCCGTGTTGCCCTGATCAACCCGAGGGAGGCTGGGGAGATCATGACTCCGGGTGCGGGTCCCCACAGGCGCAGAGCTGGCTTCATCCTGTTTGCTAGCCGGGGATTGACCGGCGTCCTGGCCTCGGGTGGCCATCCCACAGGGAGCGCTCGGCTCCCCAAGTGGATCTGGTGGGGCAGCCGGCAGATCTCTCGATGTCCCAGGTAGGGCATGATCTTCGAGGGAGCGCAGAGTGTCGGCATCATCACCGTGGCTCCCTCTATCAGTTGGGTCCGTGGAACTGGCTGGACAGGGAGCCAGTTCCCGGAGCGAAACGGTGGACTCCCGGCCATCAGGGTACTGCACGTGCGCGTACATGGGATTGACATCCATGAGTTCTACCTCGTCGACAAGGGGATCGTTTTTAGAAGATCGGACGAATCTTCGGAGCAGCACGGGGCCGGGAGCTGCCAACTATGACGGTAGGGACGTCCCATGAGTGGAGCGACGCTGGAACCTGAAGAATCGCTCATGAGGCGTGACATTGGTGGACATAGAAAGAAGAGACCTGATGGAATGCAACACATCAGGGAGCATAGTTTCCCACTGCTGGTCTGGTAGGTTGCGTGACCTTAGTGCAAGACGAACAGCATTCCAAATGATAGCGTTGTATCTCTCAACCTGTCTGTTACTGATGTGATGGTACGGTGTCGTTTTACTTGTGGCGATTCCCCGTTGGGAAAGATAACTTTTGAGTTTGCTTGACATGAAGGAGGGACCCCGATCAGAGTGGATGAAATTGGCCATACCGCAAAGGGAAAAGACTTGATCAAGGCATTTGATCACTGTGGAAGTAAACATATTGGGACAGGGGAAAGCAAAGGGATAGCGTGAATATTCGTCCACCATAGTAAGTAAGTAGGTGTTTCGCGTTGAGGAAGGCAATGGCCCTTTAAAGTCAATGCTGAGTCACTGCATAGGCTGCATAGCGTGTATGAGCGAGCCATTCGATGGATGGAAGAATTGCGGTTTTGATTCCGCACAAATTCTACAGGAGGAGCATGTTCATTTCACATCTTTCGTAGAAAATGGGAGATTTTTAGATCGCACAAAGTGCAACATACGGGTAACGCCAGGATGGCATAAGTCAGTATGAAGATCCGCAAGAGTCGAAGTTGACATAGAAGAGCAGAATGCCCACGTGAGGGTATCCGGGGCCACATTCTCTTTGTCGGGTCGATAATGTATGGTGTATCCAAAGGCGGCCAATTCCATCCTCCAGAGTTGTATTTTGTTATTCTTGATCTTAGTGCATTTCCGGTTATCCAGCATAAAGGCCACGGAGCGCTGATCGGTTATAAGTGTGAAATGGCGACGAGCGAGAAAATGACTCCATTTACGTACAGCTTCGATGATGGCCGTAGCCTCCTTCTCGACAGGAGGATAATGGAGCTCGCTACCCTGCAAAGTTCTGGACAGAAATGCAATGGGTCGACCACCTTGATTCAAGGTAGCAGAGATCGCCACATCCAATGCATCGCACTCGACCACGAAAGGAAGATTTTCATCAATGGAACGAAGCGTGGCTTTTTCCAGTTGTCACTTGAGGAGGTTGAAAGCTGAAATAGCCGTTGCCTCTAATGGAAATGACTTTGCGTGAAGCAGGGGCTGGATCTTGTTGGAGAAGTGGGGTATCCATTTTGCATAATAGGCGAACATGCCGAGTGCCCGACGAAGAGAGCTGAGATTCATAGGGGGGAGGGAGCTCCTGAAGTGGACGAAGTCGCTCCGGATCCGGTTTGATGACACTGTTGCCCACCCAGTAGCCAAGGATGTTGACTGATGGTACTGATTTCACAGATTTGGACTCATTTAAGGTTAAGTTGCAATGACGGAGAACGTCAAAAAATTTCTGGAGATTGGCATCATGCTTCTTCTGGTCATGACCAGCAATAGTGATATTATCCAGATATGGAAAAGTGTCCATTAAGTTCTCCTGTTTGACTAGGCTATCCATTGCCCGTTGAAAGACGGCCACCCCATTGGTGACCCCAAATGGAAGGCGACAAAACTGGTAAAGCCGACCATTGGCCTCAAAGGCCAAATACTTTTTGTCAGAGTCCTTTAACGGTACTTGATGATATGCGCTCTTTAAATCAAAAGTTGAAAATACCTTGTAGTTGGCAAGGTTATTGACCATGTCATCGATGAGTGGTAGTGGGTAGGCATCCAGGTCGGTATACTGGTTAATAGTTTGCGAGTAATCGATGCAAAGACGTTTCTTGTGTTGCTTCAGAGGATTTTTAACAATGACGACTTAAGCCCGCCAGGAAGATGAACATGGCTCAATGATACCGTCAGCTAGAAGGTGAGAGATTTCTGCCTCGATAAAGGATCGATCATCTTGGCTGAAACGTCATGATTTAGTGACTATGGGCTTACATCGGGGGGGGGAAAGATTGGTAAACAAGGAGGGCTCGTCGAGCGAAGCCGCCGAAAGCGCACGAAACGGTACTTTGGAAATAGTAAGCTCCAGCTTTGACCCTCCAAACTCGAAAGTGAGTCTTTTGTGTTGTTTCTGGAAATCCTGTCCCAGGAGCACATCACTGCATAGGTTTTTGAGCACCCCGAGCCGGGTGGAGAAATAAGTGCGGCCATTGAGAATAAGGTCGACAAGACAAAAGCCAGAAGAAATGGTGGCCAGTGTCGTCAGAGCCATTGCAATTTCCCTGTCTGAGGGGTAAATACGCAGTTTTAACTTACTGACAGCCCGCTCACTAATGAAGCTGTCAGAGCTGCATGAGTCGATTAGTGCGCTCAAAATGTGTCCATTTACCGAAACCTTCATGGCTGCATGGGACAGACTTTGGGGAAAAACAGCTGTGATGGGAGGAGGGGCAGTTTTACCTTTGACAGCTGTAAACTTAGTAATGGTTCTTGGGGGAGGAGCAGTTTCATTGATAGCAGCTGTAACCTTAGTAGTGGCTCTTGGGGGAGGAGCAGTTTTATAGATAGTAGCTGCAAAACTAACAGGAGCTCTCGACCAGTATACCTTAGAAAAGTGGCCTTTCTTACTAACAGAGGCTCTTGACTGGCATACCTTAGAAAAGTGACCTTTCTTGCTGCAATGATTGCAGGTTGTGTTACGAGCAGGACAAAATTTCTTATAATGGAACGCACCTCCACAGAAGAAATACTTCCTTCCAGATTGCCAAGATGCCGCTAGGGCGGGGTCGTCATCAGCGAAGGCTTCTAGGGTAGGGTTGTCATCCGCTAGGTTAGATTCATCATCAGTGAGGGTTTCGCCCGAGATCTATCGAAGGAGTCATTAAAAGTGATAGCAACAGCCCGTGCATGAGGTAAAAGTTAAGTATCTGCATTCCTCTTTGCTAAGTCCCGGGAACATGCCTGATCATAGGCAGCCTGTAACTCGAGGGTTTTACTCTCCAACAGATGCTGGCATATGAAGGGAGACGCAATCCCATTAATAAAGGAATCATGCATTAACTCCTCCTGGTACTGCTCAGCTGTGACAGCTTTAAGATTACAATCCTTGCTGAGCCTGCGAAGTTTCTGAAGGAATTCGTCAAGTGATTCCCCAGGTTGTTGTCGAGTTGTGGCCAGTAGATGCCGAGCAAAAATTTCATTTGGGGCCTTAACATATAGTCGCTGTAATATTAGGATAGCGGAGTCATAGTCTACACAGTCTTCGATATAGTCAAACACATGAGGAGATACATAATTGGCAAGTAGCTCCAAGTTATCAGGAACATTCTCACCACATACCCTGAGGAAGTTACTGAAGGTACGATACCAGTGTTTCCATACCTTAGCAGTTGTAGGTGAATTTGGGTCCAGGTCAAGACAGGCAGGTCTGAGTAGTTTGTCCATGAGGGATTGATTATTACTACGCCGGAGTTCCCTTCTGCAGTTGAAGTCATAGCTGGCTATTCCCAAATCACTCAGAGCATGGAGTCGATATCAAGTTGATTAAACTGATGTAATAAAACTCAGTACGCACTTGGTTTGAGTATAAAGCAAGGCTTTAATCAACTTGTTTCAGAACATGGATGTCTAGTTGTACTTCACTAGTTCCTGTCTTACAAAATGTCCCTGGGCAAGCTGGGCCCATGCCCGAGTATTTATACTCCTTGGACGGCGCCACCAGCTGGCCATCCAGTGTTATTTCATGAGTCGTTTCTTCATGATGATGAGATTTATAACACTGGTCACAGGGATCAGTGTGTGACCTCACACTCGGGCCGGTCACAGGGATCAGTGTGTGAGCTCACACTCGGGCCGGTCACAGGGATCAGTGTGTGAACTCACACTCGGGCCGGTCACAGTGATCAGTGCTTGAGCTCACACTCAGGCCGGTCACAGGGATCAGTTCGTGAGCTCACACTCGGGCCGGTCACAGGGATCAGTTCGTGAGCTCACACTTGGGCTGGTCACAGGGATCAGTGTGTGAGCTCACACTTGGGCCGGTCACAGTGATCAGTGTGTGAGCTCACACTTGGGCCGGTCACAGGGATCAGTGTGTGAGCTCACCCGCGGGCCGGTCACAGTGATCAGTGTGTGTGCTCACACTCGGGCCTGTCACAGGGATCAGTGTATGAGCTCATACTCACACCGGTCACAGGGATCAGTTCGTGAGCTCACACTCGGGCTGGTCACAGTGATCAGTGTGTGAGCTCACACTTGGGCCGGTCACAGGGATCAGTGTGTGAGCTCACACTCGGGCCGGTCACAGGGATCAGTTCATGAGCTCACACTTGGGCCGATCACAGGGATCAGTGTGTGAGCTCACACTCGGGCCGGTCACAGGGATCAGTTCGTGAGCTCACACTTGGGCCGATCACAGGGATCAGTTCCTGAGATCACACTTGGGCCGGTCACAGGGATCAGTGTGTGAGCTCACACTCAGGCCGGTCACAACTAAAACAACAATTTGCATTTATACAGCACCTTTAACGTAGTAATGCGTCCCAAGATGCCTCACAAGAGCGTTATCTGACAAAATTTGACACCGAGCCACATAAGGGGATATTAGGGCAGATGAGCAAAAGCTTGGTCAAAGAGGTAGGTGGTTTGGGTGAAATTGCAGCAGACCCAGTATTGTGTCGATGCAGATGGGGAGTAATAGCAAGGAGCTCCAGGCTTCGCTGAAGAAAAGGAGCGAGGCCTATTCTTAGAAGCGGAGAGGTTTAGGGAGGGATTGCCAGAGCTTAGCGCCTCGGCCGCTGAAGGCACGGCCGCCAATTGTGGAGCGATTAAAACCTGGGATGCGCAAGAGGCCAGTGTTGGGGGCAGTATTCCCTCTAAGCTGCATGGCCATGCAGCTTTCTGATGGTCCCGTGCAGCCTCTTAACGGGGACCCGCACCCAAAAAAAATGAGAGGGAATGTTGATTGGAGGAGCACAGATATCGCGGAGGACTGTAGGGCTGGGGGAGGTTACAGAGATAGGGAGTAGGGAGTGGTGAGGCCATCGAGGGATTTGAACACAACAATGAGAACTTTAAAGTCGAGGAGCAGTGTGTGAGCTCACACTCAAAGCTGGTCACAGTGAGTAGTATGTGAGCTCACAATTAGGCTCGAAGAGGGAACCGTGTGTGAGCTCACACTCGGGCTAATCACAAGGAGTTTCTTGTACACTTAACATCCAGCTCGATCACACGGAGAGAAGTTTAGTTGAGCGTCAAAGCTGACGTATCGATGCAGAGGGGGAGTAATCGTGAGGAGCTCCAGGCCTCATAGGAAATAAGGAGCGAGGCCTATTCGTAGAGAGCAAATGGAACTGTGAATCAACACCCACTGTGTGTTGTAGTAAATCTCGCTGGCCATCGCCGGGCCTGAACGTATAAAGACATCACGTGAGGCTATTTGAACCCAGGTGAGATGACTCCTAATGACAAGTAAGCCGCTGATATTGATGTCACTGAGAGCCTGTTTAGACCTGATCCAAATTCCAAGATATAGAAGTGACTCATTCTTCAATAAGAGAGTCTTGTGCAATACTTGTAGCTTTGCCAATTGGCACATATACAGGAAAGTGGGGGATATTATAGGCTCGATATTGCCAGGCCCGAGGAGGCGAGATTGGAGGCGTGTGAGGTGGTAAAATCGCAAAAGATGGTGGGCGGGCCCGATCCTGCCTCTGTCCCACCTCCGAGCAATTTTCCCAAATGCGTGTTTTCTGACCCTGTTTCCATCCCGCCTCCAAGAAGCGGGATAGACCCTTAAGGTCCTTAACAACCACTTAATTGCCTCTATAATCCCATTTTGAGAGGTCTTTCTGATTTTACCACTTTTCCCACGTCCTGCACATCTCCTCAGGAACACGCCAGTGAATCCTGGCGGCCTCACAAGTGGACTGCTTACTAACAGCTGCAGCTCCACCATGAAAAAGGAGTTTTCAGCAATCATTTACAGGTGGCAGAACTTTGTTGTCTCAGGTCTGGGGGATCTTTTAACAGGCATAGCCATTGCTGTTGAAGTTTGGAGCCTGACACCTGTTACGTCCGTGTATAATCAGACACAGACTGCGGAGAATGGTACAAACGGTGTTTACTCAACGTGGCTCAGACTGCAACTGATCTGTACAGATTACTACTCAATGTTATATACAGGTGTGGTCACTGCCGGTACTACAGTATACATGAGCTGTAAAAAGTACTTCCCCCCCTTAAAGGTACATACATTACAATTCCTCCCCTTTTAGATTAACAGTACCATAACACTCATTTAACAATTAAATATCAAACTAATTACAATTAACACTTTTAACATGCAACATTAGCTGAAAATAGTCTATTTATAAATTCAGTCTTTGGGGAGGCTTCCTGATCCTTTCTGGATAGTGCCTTTCCCGAGTGTCTTGCTCTTGGTGCGGAGGCGATTCTGGCCCCCTGTCGTCGGTTGGTTCATCAGCTTCCGATGCTACTGTTTCTGGGGTAGATGCTACCTGTACGTCGGGTTCATCACCAGGTACGTATGGGCGAGGCATGGGGTTGACTCGTTCCTGTGACTCTAGGATCTGGTCAGCATGGCGTCTCACGATGCTCTCCCCAACGTCCACTGTGTACATTAGTGGGCCCTGCTGTGTGCATATCCTTCCTGGCTGCCATTTTTCTGTTCGGTAGTCGTGGGCCAAGACTGGTTGCCCTACATTGAAGCTCCTTGTTGCCTTCTCATGGATGGGCTGGAATTGCTTACTCTGAACATCTCTTCGTACGTTTGGCCTGAGCAAATCCAGGCGAGATCTTAACCTTCGGTTAAAGAACATCATGGCTGGGGCCTGGCTGGTGACTGCATGTGTCACATTCCGGTAGGCGAACAGGAAATTGTCCACCTTGTGCTGCAGCGGAATGTTGTCATTGTACATAGCCTTTATTGCCTTCTTAAAGGTTTGTATGAACCTCTCAGCAAATCCATTTGTGGCTGGATGATACGGGGCGGATGTGTAATGCCTTACCCCATTCTTTTTCAAGAACCTCCGGAACTCTTCGGACACAAACTGTGGTCCATTGTCGGAGCAAATCTGTTCTGTCAAGCCATTCCTGGCAAAAATGGTCCGTAGGACTGCAGTAGTTTTCTCCGTGGTGGTGGAGGACATTTTGATGACCTCAGGCCATTTCGAGTGCGCATCCATGGCTATTAAAAACATTGAGTCCATGAATGGACCAGCAAAGTCAATATGCACCCGTTGCCATGGAGATGAGGGCCACTCCCATGGGTGTAGAAGGGCCTGTGGTGGTGCATTTTGGACTTTCTGGCATCCTGAGCAGCTCTTGGTCAGGTCCTCAATTTGTTTATCGATTCCCGGCCACCACACATAAGCCCTGGCTAGGCTTTTCATTTTTACCCCTCCCAGATGACCCTCATGAAGCTCATTGAGCACTCTATCCCTTAACTTGGGTGGAATTACCACTCGGGATCCATACATCAAGGTCCCCTGGCACACTGACAGCTGTTCTCTCCTTGTCGAGAATGCTGGCAACAGTGAGTCGCCATGTGCCGAGACAGTGTCAGGTCATTTCGGGTTTCCTTTTCAATACAAGCGTTAGTTACCGGTAGGTATTCAACTATAGTCGAATGGAATATTTCGACAGGATCCACTGCTGGTGCTTCCTCCGCAGTAGGCAGTGGCAGGCGTGATAGCCCATCAGCATTTCCATGCTGTTTCGTGCCCTTATATTCAATCTCATAGTGGTGCGCCCCTAGAAAAAGTGACCATCTTTGTAGTCGTTGCGCAGTCATCACCGGAACGCCCTTCTTTGGATTAAAAATGGAGACAAGAGGCTGGTGATCAGTCAGCAAGGTGAATTTCTGCCCGTGCAGATAGTGATTGAACTTTTTCACTCCCCACACTAGGCTGAGGGCCTCCCTGTCAATCTGGGCATAGTTACGCTGGGCTGAGGTTAGTGATCGTGACGCAAAGGCTATTGGCCTCTCTGAGCCGTCCGAGAATTCGTGCGACAGCACCGCTCCAATGCCGTAGGGTGACGTATCACATGCCAACCGAATTGGTAATGCTGGGTTGTAATGGGCCAATACCTCTTTCGATGTGATTAGTGTTTTGCTCTTCTGGAAAGCTCGTCTACATTCGTCACTCCACTTCCATGGCACCCCAGTTTGCAGTAGGGTGTTCAGTGGGTGTAGTATTGTAGACAAATTTGGCAAGAACTTATGGTAGTAGTTTACCAGCCCGAGGAACGACCTCAATTGTGACACATTTTCCGGTGCTGGAGCCTTGACTACTGCCTCAATCTTCTCTGGGGACTTATGTAACCTCTCTTTATCGATAACGTGGCCACAATACGAGATCTGTTTTCTAAAAAACTCGCATTTGGGGCGGTTAGCTCGGAGCCCATATTCCTGCAATCTAGTGAGCACCTGCTCCAGGTTGGCAAGGTGGTCACTGTCATTTTCGCCCGTGACCAGGATGTCGTCCAAATAACACTGGGTCCCTGGGATCCCTTGCAGGACTTGTTCCATTGCCCTCTGCCAAATAGCCGGAGCTGATGCTACCCCGAATACCAGCCAGTTGTATTGGTAGAGACCTTTATGGGTGTTGATTGTGAAGTATTTTTTTGATGCTTCTTCTACCTCCATTTGCAGATACCCCTGGGCCAGAGCAATCTTAGTGAAGCGTTTCCCTCCAGATAGCGAGGCGAAAATATCTTCAATCCGCGGAAGTGGATATTGTACGGTGTGAAGGACCGGGTTCACTGTTACCTTAAAGTCCCCACAGATGCGAACCTTCCTTGGTTTCCCAGGCGTGCTGCTCAACGATTTTTTCATCACAGGGACGACGGGTGTAGCCCACTCGCTCCAGTCTACCTTGGACAGTACACCTGAACATTCCAGACTCTCCAGCTCTGCTTTGATGGCTGGGCGGATCGCATAAGGTACCGGTCTGGCCTTAAAACATTTTGGACTTGCGTTTTCTTCAATTTTAATCGTCGCTGTCATGCCTTTTAGTGTTCCGAGTCCTTGCTGGAACACTTCTTTCGTGTCAGTTAGGATCTTTGACAGTCGCCCAGGTGTGACGTCGTCATCCTTTTTGTCAGCCACAGTCAGTGCCTGTATGGAATGCCAATCCAGTTGTATTTTCCGGATCTATTCACGTCCCAGTAATGGTGGTCCTCCATCTTGCAATACATACAGGTCTAGTTTTGGTGTTTCCTTACCGTTATATATAACATTCACCCTTATTTTTCCTTTGGGGTAGACTTTTTGCCCGTGTACGTCTTCAAAATAATTTTTGTGTCTCTCAAGGATATGTGTGAGAATAGCCGCTCGTAGTCCCGTCGGTTTATGACTGTTAGGGCTGATCCTGTGTCCAATTCCATCTTTACCTGGACTCCTGCTATCTTGAGAGTGACCCAAATGGTTCGGTGATCCTCTGTTGTGATCACATTATGTAGTTTCAGACAACTCAGTTCCTTGCTTTCGGAGTTGTTATCACTCTTTTGTTCATCTGAACTATTTTCCGTTATCTTATGTACCTTCTTGTACTTTCCTTTGGTCGGTTTCTTATTGCTGGTTTTCTTTCCCGACCTGCAGACTCGTGCTATGTGTCCTACTTTTCCACACTGTCTGCACACTTTGTCTTTGAACCAGCAATCATTCTGGTCGTGTGTTGTTCTGCCGCAGCGATAGCACTTCTCTGTTCCATATGACATTTTGTTTGTGCCATATTCTTGCGGTCTCTGTTGTATCTCTGCAGCGCCCCGTGCTGCTGCTTCATATGATACCGCAATGCTGAAAGCCTTTTCCAGCGTAAGGTCCTTTTCAGATAAAAGCCGTTTCTGGGTTCCTTCACTTTGAAGCCCACACACAAACTTGTCCCTTAAGGTATCTGCCAGTCCCACTCCAAACTGGCAGTGTTTCGATAGTTTGCGCAGTTCTGTTAAATAATCAGCATTGCTTTCATCCTTATGCTGGTTCTGTTTGTGAAACTTGAGTCTTTCTGCTATCAACAGCGGTGTGGGGTTTAAATGTTCCTTTAGTATCATTACTATGTCTTCAAAACTCTTTTCCATTGGCTTCGTTGGGGTTACTAGATTTCGCAATAACCCATACGTCTTTGCACCCATTAAATTCAACAATCCCAACGCTTTCTTGTCATCTGACACCTCATTTGCCTTGCAGTACACCTCTATTCGTTCGACATACTTAGTCCAATCTTCGACTTCATTGTCAAATGTGGTGATACTGCCACTCTTTGGCATTTTGGGTGTGGTTTAAAATGGCGTCTCCCAATGGCTTAAAATGGCGTCTCCCGCGCTTTCCTTCCTCCCCCGCTGCTGCCGATGCCGCTCCCGGCGGTCCTCGTGGCAATGGCGGCGCCTCGTGGGTTTCTGTGCATCTCTCTCTCCCTCTCTCCGACGCTGCTCGGCCCCTGAACACTGGCTGCACCCTGTGCGCTCTGCCCTCTCTCTCTCTCCCCCGTCGACGCTGCTCGGCCCTTTGCTGTGCCGCTCGGTCGGGCTCTAGCCCGCCGCTGTCCGGGAACGGTCTGCGCACTACCTGTTGCCAGCCCGTTTCGCTGGACCACCTCGACTGGAAAGCCAAGCCTGGCTCTCGACAGCCTCCCCCGCAATTCTCGAGTCTCTGCTGGATGACTGGGCGATTGCCCATGGTCGACACCTGAGTCTCTGGCCTTGACCTCCAATCCACTGATCTCCAGGAATGAATCCCCAGGAGGTGATGCAGAGTTGCAGGTAGGTTCAAACCTGCCTCGTCGCCAATGTTACGTCCGTGTATAATCAGACACAGACTGCGGAGAACGGTACAAACGGTGTTTACTCAACGTGGCTCAGACTGCAACTGATCTGTACAGATTACTACTCAACGTTATATACAGGTGAGGTCACTGCCGGTACTACAGTATACATGAGCTGTAAAAAGTAGTTCCCCCCCTTAAAGGTACATACATTACAACACCCATCTCCAGTGTGACCTCCTGGGAAACCCCTCTCACCACCTTAACTGAGCGCTTCCTCAACTGAGGCATATACCAGAAGCATGGGAATGATATATTTCTTTTCCTCCTGGACATCAGATTCGGACAAAGACCAGCTGTGGCAGCAGCAGAGCTATGCAGAACAGCAGCACCAACAGCAGCAGCAACAACAGGAGCGCCAAGCTGCTGCTCACCCATCTGGAGCTGCACAGGCCAGAAGGCACCAGTGCGCGACCACATTGCTGCCCGGGATGCAAGGGACGCACTCACCTTGGCCAGATTTGCTTAGCCTGCTCAATCAAACACTTTTTCCATGTACCTTCTTATCAGATGATCGACAATGGCCAAGAACCTGCAGATTCCTATCACTCTGACCACCGTACTGACAATTGCAAGTCGCCCTAAGCCCTCAATGTGGAAGTCCCATTAGCAAAATGACACAGGCCACAACTGCAACAGTTTGCCATCAGAATTTTTTATGACAATAAGCAACTGATGGCTTTTCAAAATTAAACACATTACACCCAAGTGACTACCCTTGTGACTACTTGTGCATTATCTTCCTCTCACTCTTGGGTGAGTCAGGGAGTCTGGTGAGGAGTGGAAGGAGGGGCTCCCTTGCTTCGCCTTTGTTTTTCCTAACTTTTCACCCTGTAGGAATTGGTTCTTACTTTATACCAAGGAAAGAGTCCGAGAACGGGAGCAGTCATACAACAACAACTGCAAAACCGCTAAAGTGACGTCACAACCAGGGAAGGAGCTGATTGGTAAGTAGGACCTGGTATTTTTACAGTCCAGTCGTTAAAGTGAAAGTAAGGTCTCTAGTTTAGAGTAAGTAGTGTTTAAAAAGGAAGTAAGGTCCTTAGTGTATTTAATATTCTTTAATTTAAAGGAAGTAAAGGGAGTAAATTAAGGGTAGGATATGGCAGGGCAGCTCGGCACCGTGGAGTGCTCCTCCTGTGCTATGTGGGAAGTCAGGGACACTTTCGGTGTCCAGGGTGAACACATGTGCAGGAAGTGTCTCCAGCTGCAGCTAATCGAAATCCGCGTTTCGGAGCTGGAGTTGCGGCTGGAGTCACTGTGGAGCATCCGCGAAGCTGAGATCTTCGTGGATAGCACATTTAACGAGGTGGTCACACCGCAGCTAAAGAGTGCACAGGCAGACAGGAAATGGGTGACCGTCAGACAGAGTAAAAGAACTAGGAAGGTAGTGCAGGAGCCCCCTGGGTCCATCTCCTTCTCTGACAGATTTTCCATTTTGGATACTGCTGGGGGAGATGGTTTCTCAGGGGAATGCAGCAAGAGCCAAGTCCGTAGCACTACGAGTGGCTCAGCTACACAGGAAGGGAGGAAAAAGAGTGGGAGAGCAATAGTGATAGGGGATTCTATCGTAAGGGGAACAGATAGAAGTTTCTGTGGCCGCAGACGTGACTCCAGGATGGCATGTTGCCTCTCTGGTGCCAGGGTCAAGGATGTCACTGAACGGCTGCAGGGCATTCTGAAGGGGGAGGGCAAACAGTCAGAGGTCATGGTTCACATTGGTACCAACGACATGAGTAGAAAGAGGGATGAGGTCCTGCAACAAGAATTTAGGGAGCTAGGTAGCAGATTAAAAAGCAGGACCTCAAAGGTTGTAATCTCTGGATTACTCCCAGTGCCATGTGCTAGTGAGTATAGGAATAGGAGGATAGAGCAGATGAATGCGTGGCTAAAGAGTTGGTGCAGGAGAGAGGGCTTTAGTTTCCTGGATCACTGGGTCTGCTTCTGGGGAAGGTGGGACCTGTACAAGTCAGGCGGGTTGCACCTGAACCGGAACAGAACCAACATCCTTGTGGGGAGGTTTGCTAGTACTGTTGGTGGAGGGGGGGGTTTAAACTAACTTGGCAGGGGGATGGGATACAGAGTGGAGCTATAGTAGGGGGTGATGCACAGCCAAATATAGAGGAAAAAACAAGTCAGCCTGGAAGGCAGAACAAAAATGTAATGGCACAAGGGAGTATGGCAAGGCTGGATGGCATTTATTTTAATGCAAGGAGTCTTGCGAGTAAGGCAGATGAATTGAAGGTGTTACTATCACAAAGACATGGTTGAGGGAGGGGCAGGACTGGCAGCTCAATATTCTGGGGTATAGAATCTTCAGGTGAGACAGAGGGGGGTGTAAAAGAGGACGGGGTGTCGCAATATTAATCAAGGAGTCAATTACTGCTGTAAGGAGGGATGATATCTTAGCAGGTTCCTCTAATGAGGCCATATGGGTAGAACTTATAAACAAAAAGGGGGCAAGCACTTTGCTGGGAGTGTACTATAGACCCCCAAACAGTCAGGGGGAGATGGAAGAACAGATCGGCAAATCTCAGAGAAGTGTAGAAATAATAGGGTAATAATAGTAGAGGATTTCAACTTCCCCAATATTTACTGGGATAGAGTGTGAAAGGCTTAGAGGGTGCGGAATTCTTAAAGTGCATCCAGGAGAGCTTTTTGAGACAGCATGTAGAAAGTCCTACAAGAGAGGGGGCGGTACTGGACCTAATTCTGGGGAATGTAGCCGGGCAAGTGGTAGAAGTAGGAGAGCATTTTGGTGACAGTGACCATAATTTGGTGAGATTTAAGGTAGTCATGGAAAAGGACAAAGATGGACCGGAAATAAAGGTTCTAAATTGGGGCAAGGCCGATTTTAATATAATAAGGCAGGATCTGGCCAAAGTGGACTGGGATCAGCAACTTGTAGGAAAATCCACATCAGAGCAGTGGGAGTCTTTCAGAAAGGAAATAGAGAGAGTACAATGCCAACATATTCCCGTAAAGGTCAAGGGTGGGACCAACAAGCCCAGGGAACCCTGGATGTCAAGGGATATACAAGAATGGATTAGGAAAAAAAGGGAGGCTTTTGGCAGATACAAAGGACTAAAAACAGTGGAAGCCCTGGAGGAGTATAGAAAGTGCAGGGGGTACTTAAAAAAGAAATTAGGAGAGTGAAGAGGGGGCATGAAAAAACACTGGCAGGCAAAATAAAGGAAAATCCCAAGGTGTTTTATAAGTATATTAAGGGCAAGAGGATAACCAGGGAAAGAGTAGGGCCCATTAGGGACCAAAGTGGCAATCTGTGTGTAGAGCCGGAAGATGTGGGTGAGGTTTTAAATTAATATTTTGCATCTGTGTTCACTATGGAGAAGGACGATGTAGGCATAGAAATCAGGCAGGGGGATTGTGATATACTTGAACAAATTAGTATTGAGAGGGAGGAGGTACTAGCAGTTTTAGCGGGCTTAAAAGTGGATAAACCCCAGGCCCAGACGAGATGTATCCCAGGCTGCTGCGTTTGGCAAGGGAGGAGATTGGAAAACATTCTGAGGGACAGAATTAGTCTCCACTTGGAGATCAAGGATTAATCAAGGATAGTCAGCATGGCTTTGTCAGGGGGAGATCATGTCTAACCAACTTGATTGAATTTTTCGAGGGGGTGACTAGGTGTGTGGATGAGGTAGTGCAGTTGATGTAGTCTACATGGACTTCAGTAAGGCTTTTGACAAAGTCCCACATGGGAGACTGGTCAAGAAGGTAAGAGCCCATGGGATCCAGGGCAATTTGGCACATTGGATCCAAAATTGGCTTAGTGGCAGGAGGCAGAGGGTGATGGTCGAAGGTTGTTTTTGTGACTGGAAGCCTGTGTCCAGTGGTGTACCACAGGGATCGGTGCTGGGTCCTTTGCTGTTTGTAGTGTACATTAATGATTTAGATATGAATGTAGGAGGTATGATCAGTAAGTTCGCAGATGACACGATAATTTGTGGAGTGGTAAATACTGAGGAAGGACGCCTCAGGCTACAGGACGATATAGATGGGTTGGTTAGATGGGCAGAACAGTGGCAAATGGAATTTAACCCTGAAAAGTGTGAGGTGATGCATTTTGGGAGGATTAACAAGGCAAGGGAATACACAATGAATGGTAGGACCCTAGGAAGGACAGAGGATCAGAGGGACCTTGGTGTGCATGTACATAGATCCCTGAAGGCAGCAGGACAGGTAGATAAGGTGGTTAAAAAGGCATATGGGATACTTGCCTTTATTAGCCGAGGCATAGAATATAAAAGCAGGGAGGTTATGATGGAGCTGTACAAAACGTTAGTTAGGCCACAGTTAGAATACTGTGTGCAGTTCTGGTCGCCCCACTATAGGAGGGATGTGATTGCATTGGAGAGGGTGCAGAGGAGATTTATCAGGATGTTACCTGGGCTGGAGTGCTTCAGCTATGAAGAGAGACTGGACAGGCTGGGGTTGTTTTCCTTAGAGCAGAGAAGGCTGAGGGGGGACCTGATTGAGGTGTACAAAATTATGAGGGGCATAGATAGGGTAGATAGAAAGGAACTTTTCCCCTTAGTAGAGGGGTCAATAACCAGGGGGCATAGTTTGAAGGTAAGGGGCAGGATGTTTAGAGGGGATTTGAGGAAAAACTTTTTCACCCAGAGGGTGGTTGGAATCTGGAACTCACTGCCTGAAAGGGTGGTAGAGGACAGGTACCCTCACAACATTCAAGAAGCATTTAGATGAGCACGTGAAACGCCATAGCATACAAGGCTACGGACCTAAGGGGGTGGTGAGCGGGGTGGGTGAGGGGGGTTGAGCAGGGGCAGTGAGGGGGTGGTGAGGAGGGCGGTGAGGGGGGGCAGTGAGGGGCAGTGAGGGGGGGCGGTGAGCGGGTGTGTGGGGGGGTTGAGCGGGGGCGGTGAGTGGGGGGGTGAGGGGGGCAGTGAGGGGGCGGTGAGCGGGGGGGGATGAGGGGGGGTTGAGTGGGGGCAGTGAACGGGGGCAGTGAGGGGGCGGTGAGCGGGGGTTGGTGAGGGGGGTCCGTCCTGACAAAGGGTCACAGGCCTGAAACGTTAACTCTGTTTCTCTCTCCACGGATTCTGCCTGACCTGCTGAGTGTTTCCAGCATTTTCTGAGGCTATTTTAGAGCTAGTATTGTGCAATGAGAAAGAGTTAATTAATAATCTTTTAGTAAAGAGGCCTTTAGGGAAGAGTGACCATAATATGACAGAATTTTACATTGAGTTTAAAAATGATTTGGTTAAATCCGAATCTAGGGTCTTAAATCTAAACAAAGCAAACTACGTAGGCGAGTTGGCTAAGATAGATTGGGAAACTACATTAAAAGGAATGACGATTGACAAGCGACGGCTAGTATTTAAAGAATCAGAGGGGGGGGGAAAGAGAGGGAATCGGAGGGGGTATGAGAGAGAGAGGGATTCAGAGGGGGAGAGAGGGGGGATGGCGGGAGAGAGAGAGAGGGAATCAGGGGAGAGAGAGAGGGAATCAGAGGGGGAGAGAAGTAATCGGAGAATGGAGAGAGAGAGAGGCGATCAGAGGATGGCGAGAGAGGGAATCAGAGGGGAGAGAAAGACCCTAGTAAATCTCCTCTGCAACTTGGCAATACCACCTCAAGAAGACTATGGACACATACCTATCTACCTCTTTGACCAAGCTTTCAATCACTCCTCATAATATCGCCTCCTTTTTCTGATTACACTTCTGTGAAGTGCTTTGGGACATTTTCCTGCATTAAAGGCGCTATATAAATGCAAGTTGTTGTAAATGCAAGATTCAGTTGTTATCAGACATGCTGTTGAGTGGAGAGGTGCACCGGTCATAGCTCGTTCAGTCAGTATTTGCTGTGATCATCTACCTGTTCCCCTGTTAATCTTGCTGTGCAATCTTGGTGCGAGAGCGAAACATTAGGCGGTTTGGGATGTTTTGCCATGTTAAAGGCGTTACGTAAATGCAAGTTGTTGTTGTTAGCATTCCAGTGGTGTGATGCCGGTCTGGTGACCCTGAGTTTGTCTGGCTTGACTCCAGCAGATGGTGCTATAGCATCAGTTGTGCACAATCTCAAATTTCCTCAGGCTTTCAGATACAGGGGTACAGGCTTCTGGAATTTTTGCAGGGGTTCATGTATTCCAGTCTGACACTCCCAGTGCCAGTACTGAGCGAGTGCTGCACTGGCGGAGGTGCCGTCATTCGGATGAGACGTTAAACCGAGGCCCCGTCTGCCCTCGAAGTTGGACATATATGATCCCGCAGCACTATTTTGAAGAAGAGCAGGGGCGTTCTCCTGGGTCCTGGCCGATTCTTATCCACCAACATCGTTAAAACAGATGATCTTGTCATAAGTTGAGTTTGCTGTGCCCATTCACTTTATTTGTATGATTTTTAACTCGGTTTAAAATATGGCAATGTGGCAGCAATGGATGTATTGTTTTCTTCTTTGCATGTGTATCATGCTAATGTTTAACACATGAGGTAGAAGTTATGTTACTTAACGAGATAGGCATTAAAGGGGAAGCTAGATAAGTACATGAGGGAGAAAGGAATAGAAGGATATGTCGATAGGGTGAGATCAAGTAAGGTGGGAGGAGGCTCATGTGGAACATAAACACCGGCATAGACATGTTGGACCGAATGGCCTAGTTCTGTGCTAAATAATTCTATGTGAATATCTCATTGCTGTTTCTGGGAGCTTGCTGTACACAATTGGCTGCCATGTTTCTCTACATTGCAACAGTGACTACACTTCAAAAGTACTTCATTGCCTGTAAAGTGCTTTGGGACCTCCTGAGATCATGAAAGGCGCTATATAAATGTAATTATTTCTTTCTTCCTTTTCTATTGATCATGGTTTCCCCACTGGAAATGTGGAATTGTGGTATTATATCCTCTTATTCCTTAATCCCTGCTCTCTCCAGATACATATCCAATCACCTTTCGAACACATCCGTTTATACTGTACCCATCATGGTGTTCCTTGGTAACTTACTTCACAACTCTACTACACTCCGTCTGACTTGGACTATTTTCCTTGGTTCCCTACATAATCCAGAAACTCCACTTAAATCATCTTAAACTTTCCTTAACCTGTCCTCGTAACTTTCATTTGGTTGGTTGACTCCTCACTCACTGGGCAGGATTTTCATTGGGCCGTGGAGGCGGGATTGGAGGCGTGTGGGGGGGTTAAAATTGCAAAAACTGGCGTGCGGGCCCAACCCTGCCTCCATCCCGCCTCCAAGCAATTTTCATTAATTCGGGTCTAATGGTCCCGTTGTAGGAACGCGGGTTCCTAACTAAAAGACTGAGTTCGACTCAGGCAATCAAACAAAACGAACTTTAATGAAACAAACAGGTTTTAACAAGAAACTGCAGGATGACATCGAATGTAGGTCTGCTCTCTTCAGAGGCTCCATGAGGACTGCCTAGGGCGGTCCCGGGCTGACATCATGATGTCATCACGTTCTTCCCGCCAGTGGGGGATCACGTGATGAACGGCGTGACGTCATCACGTTGTAACCGCGCTGTTAAAGTAACCACGTTCTGTAAAGTTAAACAGCATAAATACAGATACAGACTCAGGCTGTAGCTAACATGTTGTTAAAGGAATTATATACAAACGATCTGAGTCCTTTGGTGGCTCCGCCACATGCGCCCCCCCAGAATTGTCTTTAACAACAAAAGTGAGGCGTCGAGGAGGCCTGACAAGTCTGTCCGAGCAACTTTGGTAACCCTGCAGAGGAAGCTGATGGACGGTGGTCGAGCTGGCGGGCGGCTGTGGTTGAGCTGGAGCGGCGGGTGTGGTTGAGCTGGCAGGTGGCTGTGGTTGAGCTGGCACGGTGGCTGCGGGCGGTCATCCACGTTTTGGCGGTTGAGCGATGACGACTGGGCGGTCCAGGTCCAAGTGAGCCGGCTTCAACCAGTCTACCGAAATGTGATCCGGCTTCCCTCCGATGTCGACTGAAAAAGATTTGTCTCCCGATTCGATGACACGGAAAGGACCAGTGTAAGGGGGCTTGAGCGGATCCCGGTGAGCGTCGTGGCGGATAAATACGTACTCGGCGCTCTTCAGCTCAGCCGGCACGTGGGAGTTCTGTAGGCCGTGATTTGATGTAGGCACCGGAGCGAAGCATCTGGCCGCTTCCTGGTGGCTGACGAGTTGCTGGGAGGCAGACCATGGCTCTGTGGGAGAAGGGAGGAAATCCCCAGGTACTCGGAGCGGCTGGCCATAAACGAGTTCCGCCGAGGACTATTGCAGGTCTTCCTTGGGTGCCGTACGAAGACCCAAAAGGACCCATGGGAGTCTGTCCACCCATCCTGCACCTTGAAGACTGGCCCGTAGTGCGGCTTTAAGCGACCTGTGGAATCGCTCGCACAGGCCGTTCGCCTGTGGATGATAGGCGGTGGTGCGATGAAGTTTGGTGCCGAGCCCCTGAGCTACAGCGTTCCAGAGCTCCGAGGAAAATTGTGGCCCACGATCGGAAGAGATGTCGGCCGGTACCCCGAAACGAGCAACCCAACAGGAGATGAAAGCTCTAGCGACATCTGCCGAAGTGGTGGACACCAAAGGAATTGCCTCTGGCCACCTAGTGGTGCGGTCCAACATGGTGAGGAGATGCGTATAACCATGGGAAGGTGGAAGTGGCCCCACAAGGTCCACATGCACGTGGTCGAAACGGCGCTCTGGAACAGCGAACGTAGCCACTGGAGCTTTTACATGACGCTGGACCTTGGCCTTCTGGCAGACCACGCAGGTGTTGGCCCAGTCACGGACATCCAGGTGCATACCCTTCCAGACGAATTTCGCCGACATTAGCCGTTGTGAAGCCTTCATACCAGGGTGTGACAACCCGTGTATGGCGTCGAACACTTTCCGGCACCATGCGACTGGCACGATAGGTCGGGGAACTCCCATGGAGACGTCGCAAAAGAGCGTGGTGCCTGCGGCCTTTGGGAAATCTTGCGGGTGCACGGGAACCTGGTGGTACCCATGGACGAGGTCGACTTTAGAAAAGATGGAATTCCCGCCAAGTGAGCCGAGAAATCCTGAATATGCGGGATCGGGTACCGGTCAGGAGTAGTGGCGTCGTTCAGGCGTCGGTAGTCGCCACAGGGCCACCAGCCACCGCCCAGTTTTGGAACAATGTGGAGAGGCGAAGACCAGGGACTATTCGACCGGCGAATAATCCCCAGCCGCTCCATCGTGTCGAACTCTGCTTTCGCAGCTGCGAGCTTGCCGGGTTCAAGCCTTCGAGCCCGTGCATAAACCGGGGAGCCAGTGGTGGTGATATGATGTTCCACACCATGCTTCATGGCCGAGGAGGAGAAAATGGGCCTGGTCAGCTCCGGGAACTCTCCGAGGAGCCGAGTGACGTCGTCCGGAGATGGGAACGCACAGGAGACAGTGCGCGTGGCACGGCGTTACCGTGGTGGCATGGGATGGAGTGGAAGGTGGCCGTGTTGATCAACCGGCGGTACCGGACATCGACAAGGAGGCCGTTGGCACACAGAAAATCCGCCCCTAGGATGGCCTGCGAGACTTTGGCCGTGACGAATTCCCAATGGAAACGCTGACCGCCGAAACACACTTGGACCCGCCGCTTTCCGAAAGTTCGAATGGCTGCGCCATTAGCCGCCTCGAGGGAAAGGCCGTGTCCCCCAGCTTGAATGTCGAGATTCGATGCAGGTAGGATGCTACACTGTGCCCCAGTGTCGCAAAGGAAATGTCGACCCAATAGGGAGTCGGTGATGAAAAGAAGTTTCCCTGAAGACCTGATGGCCATCGCAGCTGCGGAGCGCCCTAGACCCGATCCTCCTTTGCCAGGAACGCTGCAGGAGCTTTGTTTTTTTGGGGGCGAAAAACTGCAGGGAGAGCGGCAGCGTCGTGCTTTCACGCCAAAACGGGCGTGGTAGGAGCACCAGCCCACTGCAAAAGGAGCTGGAGCCGCGTCTGTGGGGGATGGGCGTCTCGTGGTGGCGCAGCACTGCTGGGTTACAGTGAAAATCTTATCTGCTTCGGCAGCGAGCTCTGCGCAGTCTGTAACCTCGGACATGGCTAGGGCAGCCTACACCTGCTCCGGCAGTTGGCAGAGGAATAGCTCTCGGAAGAGGAAGCATTCCGGTTCGGCACCCAAGAGCGTGAGCATTTGGCTCATGAGCTCGGACGGTTTGGAGTCCCCGAGGCCGGGCATAGCGAGGAGCCGGCGAGCGCATTCTGACTTTGAGAGGCCAAAGGCTTGTAGCAACCGCGCCTTTAACGTATCATACTTGCAGTCAGTAGGTGGACTACCGAGAAGGCTGATGATCCGCGAGGCAGTGGCGCTATCGAGGGCAGAGACCACGTAGTAATAACGGGTCTGATCCGTGACGATGTTCCGGATGGCGAACTGGGCTTCAGCCTGGATGAACCACGCGGCTGGTTGTTGCTCCCAGAACTGTGGCAGTTTCAGAGTCACGGCGTTCGTTTCCATGCTGAAGATCTTCCACGAAAACCGTTCACGAAAGTTGGGGTCACCAATGTAGGAACGCAGGTTCCTAACTAAAAGACTGAGTTCGACTCAGGCAATCAAACAAAACGAACTTTAATGAAACAAACAGGTTTTAACAAGAAACTGCAGGATAACATCGAATGTAGGTCTGCTCTCTTCAGAGGCTCCACGAGGACTGCCTAGGGCGGTCCCGGGCGGACGTCATGACGTCATCACGTTCTTCCCGCCAGTGGGGGATCACGTGATGAACGGCATGATGTCATCACGTTTTAACCGTGCTGTTAAAGTAACCACGCTCTGTATGGTTAAACAGCATAAATACAGATACAGACTCAGGCTGTAGCTAACATGTTGTTAAAGGAATTATATACAAACGATCTGAGTCCTTTGGTGGCTCCGCCACACCGTCTCCGTACCGCCTCCAAGAGGCGGGATAGGCCGTTAAGGCCCTTAACAAGCACTAAATTGCCTCTATAATGCCATTTTGAAAGGCCTTTGCGATTTTAACCCTTTTCCCACGTGAAATACGCCTGTTCTGAAACACGACGGTGAAACCTGGCAGGAGCACAATTGGATTGCTGACTATCAGCTGCAGGTCAACCATTAAAGAGGAGATTTGATCAGCCATCATTTGCAGGTGGCAGGACTTTGTAGTCTAAGTTCTGGGGGAACTTTCAGAAGGCATAACCACAGCTGTGGAAGTTTGGAGCCTGATACCCAACTCCAGTGTGACCTCCTGGGAAACCCCTCTCGCCACCTTCACTGAGCGCTTCCTCAACTGAGGCATATACCAGAAGCATGGGTGCCATTTATTTCCTTCCCTTCTGGACATTAGATGAGGACGAAGACCAGCCGCGGCACCAGCAGAACCAGGAATAACAGCAGCACCAACAGCAGCAGTACCAACAGGAGCGCCAAGCTGCTGCTCACCCACCTGAAGCTGCACAGGCCAGAAGGGGCCAGCGCATGGATGCCCGTTGGCGCAGGTGATACCCCCCAAACAGGGTCTACAGACACGGGGTCATCTACCTCAACATGTCTGAGCAGCAGTACCAAAGGCGGCTCCGACTTTCGCGAGAGGTAGTGGGTGACATCTGCGCAATACTGCAACAAGACCTGCAGGCCAGAGGACCAGGTGGACAACCCTTACCGTCAAAGTCACCACCGCACTCAACTTTTTTGCCTCAGGCTCATTCCAGGGATCAGCAGCAGACATCAGCGGCATCTCCCAGACGGCCGCACACACTTGCATCATGCAGGTAACTGATGCCCTCTTTGCCATCGCGCACAATCACATCCATTTCACCAAGGATCAAGCAAGTGTCACGGCGCGTGCGGTTAGATTAGCTAATCTGGCAGGCTTTCCAAGGGTGCAGGGTGTCGTTGACTGCACACATGTGGCCCTTAAGGCACCCCATCGCAATCCAGGTATTTTTTTCAACCACAAGGGCTTCCACTCCCTTAACATTCAGCTGGTGTGTGACCACAAGAAGGAAATTTTGCATGTTTGTGCCAAGTACCCTGGCAGTTGCCATGACTCCTTCATACGGTGCCAGTCTACTGTGCCACCGCTATTCAGTCTGCCAGACCAACTTAACGGATGGCTACTTGGAGACAAGGGCTCTCCCCTGAAGACGTGGCTAATGACGCCGTTGAGGAGACCATCCAACGAAGCTGAGGAGAGCTACAACTCCAGCCACATGTCCACCAGAGCCATAATCGAGCAAACCATCAGTTTGCTGAAGATGCGCTTCAGATGCCTGGATAGATCAGGTGGAGCCCTGCAGTACTCAGCAGCCAGGGTCTCCAGAATCGTCATGGTTTGCTGTGCACTTCACAACATGGCACAGCGTCGTGGCTTGCAGATTCCTGAGGACCAAGTGGCTCATCACATATCCTCCTCAGATGAGGAGGAGGAGGAGGAGGAGGAGAAGAGCGAAAACGAACACCTTGCAGAGGCCCATCAACCAGCGGCAGCAGTAAACCAGAACATTGCTGCCCGGTATGCAAGGAACACACTCATCTTGGCCAGATTTGCTTAGCCTAGCTAATCAAGCACTTTCGCCTCGCAGCTCCTTACCTGAGCATCGACAATGGCCAAGGACCAGCAGATTCCTAGCAATTTGACCACCATACTAACAATTGCAAGTAATTCTAAGCCCTCAATGTGAAAATCCCATTCGTGAAATGACACACGCCACAACTACAGCAGTAGCCATCAGATTTTTTATTTACATTATTCATCTGCTGGCTTTTTCACAAAAAACATCAAATTTCACCCAAGTGTCTACCCTTGTGACTATTTGTGCAGTATCTTTCTCTTATGCGTGCTCCTACATTGTGCTTCCCCCGTGGCTTCAGCAGATGTGGAGGCCCCTTGCTCACTTTCCTGCTGCTCCTGTCTCGACACCTTTGGCGGGCGTCCTCTGGGGTTGCGAACCTGTGAGGGCTCGGCAACAGTCTGCTGCTCCTGCGGCTGTGCAGGGGTTGAGACACCGATCTCAGATGGGTGTGGACTCTGGTGGGTCTCTGACCAAGGGCTTTGCAGTGGCATGGAAGTGTGAGCGCTTGGAGAGGAGCCCCCACTTCCTTGATGTCTGCCACCAACTTCCCTCTCATGGGACAGGTCCCTCTCAGCGCTTGCAAGTGGCTTGAGAGCATCTTGCTGCATATCAGGGGGGCCATGGGGACCCGTATCTGCACTGGCAGTCCTACTCAGAAGGACTTCCATGAAGGTCTGGTTTCTCTGTTCAATAGATGACCATCGCTCCTCCAGAGATGTCATTCTATTCTGAACACTCACCATGTTTTCTGCACTCTGGCGACTTATCACATCCATGGAGGTTGCCATCCTTTCCATGGTGATGCGTTCATGCGCCAATGACTCCACAACGGGTCTGCTCGTGTTCGCTATGGACTCCTCCATTCACACCACACTCACAGCGACCCTGGAGACAAAACCTGCCAGAGACTCCTGCATCTGTTCCTGGAGTTCCAGCACCGCTGTTCTTCTGGATGGACCCAGAGGCAGATGGTCGACATGCAGCTGAGCCGAGCTAGCAGAGGCTTGCGCCCTCCGACTAGGACTCTCCACTGCTGTCCCTGTCTCCACAATCTGCTGATGCTCACTTGTGAGCTGTGATACACCAGGTGACACTACTCTATGTCCCGAAGGTCACACCGAGGTGTGAGTGTCTGCGCTGGTGCTGGGTGCGCTGAATTCTGGTGACATTGCGCCCTCAGAGGTTGCAGCTTCCTCTGAGGAGTCTTGAGGCTCATGCTGTTCCTCCTGGCTAGTAGGGACAGATGCTTGCGATGGTCCTGTGGGGGAGTAAAGGAAAGAGTCAGAGATGTGATGCCAAGGTTACATGCACATTGCATATTGCAGATGATCATTAGTCCATCTGTTAGTGCTTCAGAATCGTTGTCAGCGACTCATGCAATGTCAATGAGAGAGATGGAAAACTATTCTGTCACCAGCTTGCTGTGATGCACCCCTCTTGTCCATCCCCCACTTGTGCATCTTCCTCCACTCCTACGATCTCCAGGACCGCCTCCTCCCAGGGGGTGAGGTGGGCTACTGAGGGTGGCCCTCCTCCTGTCCTCGCTCTTTCTCGCTTATTGTGAGTTCTCTTTTCCTGCAATGAGGGAGACAAGTGGAGGTTGAGTGAGAATGAAGGAGTGAGTGTAGAGATTCCATAGCATAGATACTTCGAAGGAGACAAAGATGGAGTGAGGTGGCAAGACCAAGGGCCCTCCCTGTGTGTTGTCAGTTGTTTTCATAGCATCACAGTGATGGGGAGTGTGAGGGCTGCATAGTCAAATAGTTAGGTGAATGTGACCATAGAGAGAGAGGGAATGGGTAAGTGTGCATGGATGTCAGTGTCAAGTGGGATGTGGAGGAAGAGATTGCTAAAGCTGAGTGCTGGTGAGGAAGGCAATGGGAATCAGACTGAGGGTGATGGGAAATTCATACTCACTTTTCCAGTGCACAGAAGGTCATCAAATCTCTTCCTGCATTGAATCCAGGTTCTGCAGGTTACTGATAATGAGTTGACTTCCTCTGCCACCTGGATCCACACAGCCTTGGTCTGCTGGGGAGGCTTCTTCCTCCCTGAAGATGGGCAGAGCACCTCTTTATGTGCTCTTGCTCCCTCTACTAAAGCCTGCAGGGCAACGTCATCGAACCTCGGAGCAGCCCTGTCTGGATGGCCATTCTTCCTCCAGGTCCCTGTAGCATGAAAGGCCAAAAGGTTGGCAGTCTGCAGAAGAAGCAAGGCTTGTTGCAGACCTTAAATGCAGCAGCAATGATGACGTCATCGGAGGCGACTTTCAGACTGGAAAAACTCATTTGCCATGGGTTCCCACACGTTGGAACTCAATTGGCCAATTAAGTTAAAATCGCATCAATCTCCCACATCGATTTAGATTCGGGTGGATAACACGAAATGCGGATTACACGACCCCAGCCCGCCCCTGAATTAAAATGCAGCCCACTGTCTCTCTGTCTCTCTCTCTCGTCCAATAATACCCTTCTTTTGCTAAAACATTTTTTTGTTCTCAGGATGTAGGCATCGCTGGTAAGGCCGCCATTTATTGCCCATCCCTAGTTGCACTGCAAAGGTGGTGGTGGGCCTTCTCTTTGAACGCTGGTAGCGGGCTTGAGGGGCTTACTAGGCCACATCGGAGGGTATTTGAGTCAATTGTGGGACTGGAATCACATTTGGCCGAGACTGGGTAAGGATGGCAGGTTTCCTTCGCTGAATGGACATTAGTGAATCAGTTGGGTGTTTACAACAATCTGACAGCTTCATGGTCACTTTTACTGATACCAGCTTTTTATTGCCAGATTTTTTGAACTGAATTCAAATTCTAAAACTGCCATGGTGGGATTTTACACAGAATATCCAGCACAGAAATAGGCCATTCGGCCCAACTGGCCCAACTCCACACAAGCCTCCTCCCAACCCTCTTCATCTAACCCTATTAGCATATTCCTTTATTCCTCATGTGTTTATCCAGCTTCCCCTTAAATGCATCTATGCTCTTCGCCTCAATTACCCCTTGTGGTAGTGAGTTCCACATTCTTACCACTCGAAGTTCCTCCTGAATTTCTTATTGGGTTTATTAGTGGCTATCTTATATATATGGCCCCTAGTTTCACTCTCCCCTACAAGTGTAAACAACTTTTCTATGTCGACCCTATCAAACCCTTTCATAATCTTAACAACCTCTATCAGGTCACCCCTCAGCCTTCTCTTTTTTAGAGAAAAGAGCCCCAGCCTGTTCAGTATTTCCTGACAAGTATATCCTCTGAGCTCTGGTATCATCCATGTAAATCTTTTTTGCACTTGCAAACCAAATATCCTTTTTCTAATATGAAGACCAATATGTGCACAGTACTCCAAATAAGGGAATGGTAGCATAGTGGTTATATTACTGGACTACTAATCCAGAAGCCTCGACTAATGAGTTCAAATCCCACACAGCAGCTGGGGAATTTAAATTCAGTTAATTAAATAAATCTGGAATATAAAGCTAGTATTAGTAATGGTGACCATGAAACTATCGGATTGTCGTAAAAACCCTTCTGGTTCACTAATGTACTTTAGGGGAAGGCGATCTGCTGCCCTTACCTGCAATGGTGTAGCAAGCCACTCAGTTGTACAAAACTGCTACGAGAAACAATATTATGAATAAAACTGGATGGACCACCTGTCGCAGGTGCTTCTGTCAGCGTAGCAGCTACCACTGCAAAGTCCTTGTGGCGACGAAGTGCCGTCTTCCCACTGAGTTGTGTGGCACTACCACCGTGCTAAATGGGATAGATTCAGAACAGATCTAGCAGCTCAAAACGGGACTTCCATAAGGCGCTGTGGGCCATCAGCAGCAGCAGAATTGTATTCCACCACAATCTGCAACCTCATGGCCTGGCATATCCCTCACTCTACCATCAGCAGCACCAGGCGTACCTAAAAATTAGGTGCCAACCTGGAGAAGCTGCAACACAGGACTACATGCATGCTAAACGGCAGAAGCAGCATGCTATTGACAGAGCTAAGCAATCCCACAATCAATGGATCAGATTAAGGCTCTGCAGTCCTGCCACATCCAGGTGTGAATGGTGGTAGACAATTAAACAAGGGGAGGAGGAGGCTCCATGAATATCCCCATCCTCCATGATGGCGGAGCCCAGCACACGAGTGCAAAAGACAAGGCTGAAGTGTTTGCAACCATCTTCAGCCAGAAGTGCTGAGTGGATGATCCATAACAGCCTCCTCCTGAGGTCCCCCATGATAACAGAAGCCAGTCTTCAGCCAATTCGATTCAATCCACGTGATATCAAGAAACGGCTGAGCGCACTGGGTATGACAAAGGCTATGGGCTCGACAACATCCCGGCTATCGTGCTGAAGACTTGTGCTCCAGAGCTAGCTGTGCCTCCAGCAAAGCAGTTCTAGTACAGCTGCAAAGCTGGCATCTACCATCTACCCGACAATTGGAAAACTGCCCAGGCATGTACTGTCCACAAAAATCAGGACAAATCCAAGCCGGCTGATTATTGCCCAATCAGTCTACTCTCAATCATCAACAAAGTGATGGAAGGTGTCGTTGACAGTGCTATCAAGCGGCACTTAGTCATCAATAAGCTGCTCACCAAAGTTCAGTTTGGGTTCTGCCAGGACCACTCGGCTCCAGACCTCATTACAGCCTTGGTCCAACCATGGACAAAAGAGCTGAATTCCAGAGGTGACGTGAGAGTGACTGCCCTTGACATTTGACCAAGTGTGGCATCAAGGAGCCCGAGTGAAATTGAAGTCAATGAGAATCGGGGAAAACTCTCCACTGGCTGGAGTCATACCTAGCACAAAGGAAGATGGTTGTGGTGGTTGAAGGTCAATCATCACAGTCCCAGTACATCGCTGCAAGAGTTACTCAGGGCAGTGTCCTAGGCCCAACCATCTTCAGCTACTTCGTCAATGACCTTCCCTCCAACATAAGGTCAGAAGTGGGGAAGTTTGCTGATAATTGCACAGTGTTCAGTTCCATTCACAACTCCTCAAATAATGAAGCAATCCATGCCCGCATGCAGCAAGACCTGGACGACATTCAGGTTTGGGCTGATAAGTGGCAAGTAACATTTGCGCCACACAAGTGCCAGGCAATGACTATCTCCAACAAGTGAGATTCTAACCACCGCCCCTTGACATTCAACGGCATTACCATTGCCGAATCCCACGCCATCAACATCCTGGGGTTTACCATTGAGCAGAAACTTAACTGGACCAGCCACATAAATACTGTGGCAACAAGAGCCAGTCAGTGGCTGGGTATTCTGCAGTGAGTGTCTCACCTTCTGTCTCCCCAAAGCCTTTCCACCATCTACAAAGCACAAGTCAGGAGTGTGATGGAATACTTTCCACTTGCCTGGATGAGTGCAGCTCCAACAACACTCAAGAAGCTTGACACCATCCAGGACAAACCAGCCTGCTTGATTGGCACCCCATCCACCACCTTAAACATTCACACCCTTCACCACCAGCGCAATGTGGCTGCAATGTGTACCATCTACAAGATGCACTGCAGTAACTCATCACGGCTTCTTTGGCAGCACCTCCCAGACCCGCAACCTCTACCACCTAGAAGGACAAGGGCAGCAGGTGCATGGGAACACCATCAGCTGCAAGTTCCCCTCCAAGTTACACACCATCCTGACTTGGAAATATATCGCCTTCATCATCGCTGGGTCAAAATCCTGGAACTCCCTCCCTAACAGCACTGTGGGAGTACCTTCACCACACAGACTGCAGCGGTTCAAGAAGGTGGCTCACCATCACCTTCTCAAGGGCAACTAGGGATGGGCAATAAATGCTGGCCTTGCCAGCGACGTCCACATCCCAGGAATGAAAAAAAAAAGTACTATTCCTCTAGAAATGAACCCCGTGCTTGGCTTGCTTTTTTATGGCCTTATTAACCTCCATCGATACTTTCAGTGATTTGTGAATGTGTACCCTTAGATCCGTTTGCTCCTCTACTCCATTTAGACTCTTATTATCCAAGCAGTATGTGGCCTCTTTATTTTTCCTCCCAAAATGCACCACCTCACACTTACCTGTATTGAGATTAATTTGCCAATTACACACCCATTCTGCAAGTTCATTAATGTCTTATTGAATTTTGTTGCATTCTCCCTTTGTGTTAACTGCAGCCCCCAATTTGGTATCAACTAGAAATTTTGAAATTGTACTTCCAGTTCCTGAGTCCAAACCGTTAATGTAAATTATGAACAACAGTGGTCCTGTACCGATCCACGTGGGCACTACATCCCATATTTTGCCAATCTGAGTAGCTACCCATAACCCCCTATTCCCTGTTTTGAGTTTGTAGCCAGTTTACTATCATTCTGCTACCTGTCCCCTGACTCCACATGCTCTAACCTTAGTCTTGAGTCTACTACATAGTGTGTTGATTTCTTTGTGGGTTCAATGATGAGACATTTCTTGAAAGAGAATAACTTTTAATCTATGGTTTGTTCAAGAATTCATACAGCTTTTTACAGGAGACCTTGCTTCAGCTCCAGCTAAAGTGAAACTAAAAGCTCAGCCTGCTTGTCTGGTCACATGACCTCTGCTGGTCAGGCACAAGCAATCAATACCTGCAATCATGCTATTAAGGCATCATAATCGAACAAGCAAATAACATCACTATTTGCTGATATCATTACACATGGTACCTTATCAAAGGCTTTACATTACATCTACTACATGACCCTTGTCTACACTTCCTGTTACTTCTTCAAAGAACTCAATAAAGTTGGTCAAGCATGACTTTCCGTTTTGAAAACCGTGCTGACTACTCTTTATTATATTTTCGGTTTCTAGATGTTTTTCAGTTACAGCTGTGAGTAAAGATTCCATTATCTCTGGTCTATAATTCCCTGGACTTGTTCTATCTCCCTTTTTAAATATAGGAATCATATTTGCTGTCTGCCAGTCCTCTGGCACTATTCTCTTTTCTAATTAATTTTTATATATATGTAATGGTGCCTCCACTATCTCTTCTCTAACTACTTCTAGCTACTTTTAGCCCCTAGAAAAAACACTCTCCCAATTCACTTACAACTGTACTTTCAAAATCCCATCTGTCTAGCCTTTGACCCTGCATTCACCACGACATTTCTGCAGCTACCAATCTGCTCAACCACACCTTCATCATCACCATTGATGCCCTAATCCCTATTAAAACCATTACTCTCTCTCACCCTGGCCATTCCACCTGGTACGGCCCTCATCTTCACTCCCTTAAGTCCAAGGAACACAGACTTGAACGGATATGGCGGACAATTGGTTTAGCCATTCACCGTTAGATCTGGCTGGACCACTTAAAGCATTATCGGGTCCTGTTCTCGTCTGCCAAAACTGCTCACTATTCCAGGATCATTCTGGAATGCAAAAGTAACACCCAACTTCTTTTCTCTACTGTAAACTGTCTTCTTAAACCTGTCTCCCCTGTCTGCTCCACCCTCACCTCCAACAACAAGTGCGAGGAGCTCATGGACTTCTTTGTCTCTAAGATTGAGACCATCCGATCAGCTGCCTCTGCCACCTCCCTCCCTGCCCCTAGCCCACCAGGCCAAACTTCCTCCACGTTCCCCCCTGCCCTAGCCCTGAACTCACAGCTTCCTCCAGTTTCTCTCTGATCTCCCCACATGCCCTCTCTGAGCTCATCTTGTCCATGAGACCCACTTCCTGCTCCCTCGACCCTATTCCCACTAAACTGTTGACCGCCCAACTTCCTTTTCTGGCTCCCATGTTAGCTGATATTGTTAATGGTTCCCTCTCCTCAGGTACTGGCCCCCTCTCCCTCAAATCTGCCATCATCACCCCTCTCCTCAAAAGACCAACCCTTGACCCCCTCCATCCTTGCAAACTACCGCCCCATCTCCAACCTCCCTTTCGTCGCCAAAGTCCTTGAACGTGTTGTGTCTATCTTTCCCGGAACTCCACGTTTGAATCCCTCCAATCTGGTTTCCGCCCCACCACAATACCGAAACGACTCTTATCAAAGTCACAAATGACACAGAGTGACCTTAAATGGAGTGTACTTAAACAGAGTGTTAAACGTGGGAATTTGGAGAGAGTGGGGATTTGGAGCAATGGGGGAAGGAGGTGCTGCTTTTTTGCCTCCAATGCTTGGAGTGCTTTGTGTTACAGGTAAACATTTAATTTAATCTACCTAGAGCTTAAACTCGATCTGGAAATTAGCTAAAAATGAAACTATAAGCTAAGTGAATTAAATACATAAATTTTAATTAAATAAATAGATAAAACTAGGTTATAAAGGGATGGCAGTGCAGGTGGTGTGCCGCAACTGCAGCATGTGGGAGTTTGTGGAGAGCGTTGCGATCCCGGACAACCACGTCTGCAGTAAGTGCCTGCATCTTGAGGAGCTTCAGCTCATAGTTGTTGAGCTGGAGTCTGAGGTGCAGACATTGCGGGGCATCAGGGAGGGGGAGAGTTACCTGGACACTTTGATCCAGGAGGCAGTCACACCCCTTAGGTTAGGTAGTGGTACAGGTCTGGTTAGTGGTCAGGGACAGGAGGGTGTGACTGCAACTCAGGCAGGTAAGGGGACCCCAGGTGCAGTGCTGGAGGAGCCTCGGCCTTTGCCCTTGTCCAACAGGTATAAGGTTCTTGCTGCCTGTGTGGATGAGGGCAAAGTCTGCAAGGTGGATGAGCAAACTGACCATGGCACCATGGTGCAGGAGGCCATTCAAGTGGGGGGAGTGAAAAGGAATGTTGTAGTGGTAGGGGACGGTATAGTCCGGGGGACAGATACCGTTCTCTGCAGTCGTGACCAGGAGTTCCGAAGGCTGTGTTGCCTGCCTGATACCAGGGTTAAGGATATCTGCTGGAGAAGAATTTGGAGTGGGAGGGGGAGGATCCAGTTTTTATGGTCCATGTAGGAACCAACGACATCGGTAGAACTAGGAATGAGATTCTGCTGAAAGAGTTTGAAGAGCTAGGGTCCAAATTAAAAAGCAGAACCTCGAAGGTATTAATCTCTGGTTTGTTACCTGAGCCACGCACAAATTGGCATAGGGACAAGCAGATCAGAGAGTTCAGTGCGTGGCTCAAAGAGTGGTGTGGGTTTCAATTCATGGGGCACTGGCACCAGTACTGGGGAATGAGGGAGCTGTTCCATTGGGACGATCTCCACTTAAACCAGGCTTGGACCAGTGTCCTGGCGAATCGAATAACTAGGGCGGTAGCCAGGGCTTTAAAACAAAAAGAGGGGAGGAGTCAGGTGAGGGGAAATTTAGAAATCTAAAGAGAAAAGTCAAGGCAATAGAGCAGTGTAGTGATTTGGGTAAAGATAAGCAGAGTGTGACAGGAAGGGACAGAGAGTTTAACGGTAATAGTGCATCAGTGAATAAGGTGAAAGAAGGGAGGTAAGAGATTAAAATTAAAGGCTCTTTATCTGAATGCATGAAGCATTCATAACAAGATCGATGAATTAGTGGCACAAATAGAGATAAATGGCTTTGCTCCAATAGCCATTACAGAGATGCGGTTACTCGGTGACCAAGGCTGGGAACTAAATATTCCAGGGTACTTGACGTTTCGAAAAGACAGGCAGAATGGAAAAGGGCGGTGGCGGGGGGGTTAGCCCTGATAATAAAGGATGACATAAGGACTGTAGTAAAAAAGGATCTTGGCTTGGAAGATCAGGAAGTAGAATCAGTATGGGTGGAGAAACCAAATAACAAGGGGCAGAAACACTGGTGGGAATAGTTTATAGGCCCCAAAACAATAGCTATAGTATTGGACAGAGTATTAATCAACAAATAACAGGAGCTTGTAACAAAGGTAATACAGTAATCATGGGGACTTTAATTTTCATATTGACTGGGCAAATCAAATTGGCAAAGGTAGTCTGGAGGACGAATTCATGGAATGCATTTGAGACAGTTTCCCAGAACAATACACCATGAAACAAACCACGGAACAGGCTATTTTAGATCTTGTATTGTATAATGAGACAGGGTTAATTAGTAATCTCATAGTAAAGGATCCTCTGGGGAAGAGTGATAAAATTTCACGTTGTGTTTGAGAGTGAAATATTTCAGTCGCAAACGAGAGTCTTAAACTTAAATAAAGCCAATTACATAGGTATGAGATGCGAGTTAGCTAAGGTAGATTGGGAAATTACATTAAAAGGTATGACAGTCAATAAGCAGTGGCAAACATTGAAAGAAATAGTCCAAAATTCACAAAAAATATACATTCCATTGAAAAATAAAAACTCAGTGGGAAAAGTGATCCATCTGTGGCTAACTAAAGAAGTTAAGGATACTATGGCCCTGAATTTGTGGTTGGAGGCTTCCCGTGGGGAAATGCCTCTGATCCGCAAATAAAATGTTCACATACCTGGGGGCCTCGGGATCCATGGAAGCCCCCAGGTATGTGAACAAGGTATCCATGGAAGCCCCCAGGTATCTGCCAAAAGAATTCTTGACAGATTGCAAGTTCCAGATTTTAGTGCATGCGCAGAGCATGCCTAAACCTGGAACTTGTATGGCCCTTACGGGCACGTACACACCTCATAGCCGCAAATTACGGTCCTATTAAATTAAAAGAAGAGGCTTATAATGTTGCGAAGAATAGTAGTAAGCCTGAGGATTGGGAGAGCTTTAGAAAACAGCATAGGATGACCAAAACATTTATAAAAAGGAAGAACATGAGAGTAAACTAGCAAGAAATATAAAAACAGATTGTAATAGCTTCTACAAGTATGTAAAAAAGAAGAGAGTAGCAAAAGTAAACATTGGTCCCTTAGAGGCTGAAACAGGTGAAATTATAATGGGGAATAAGGAAATGGCAGAAAACAGGGAAATACAGGCCAGTTAGCCTGACATCAGTAGTCAAGAAAATGCTGGAATCCATTATTAAGGAAGTGGTAACAGGGCACTTAGAAAATCATAATATGATTAGGCAGAGTCAACATGGTTGTAGCTCCTTGTGTTTTCTCTCCCTCCTTTCTTGACTAGAAATTTGCGACCTTCCAATCCGGTGGGACCATTCTAGAATTTAGGAAATTTTGGAAGATCAAAACCAATGCATCCACTATCACTTCAGCCACCTCTTTTAGAACCCTAGGATGTAGGCCGTCAGGTCCAGGGATTTGTCGGCTTTTAGTCCCATTAGTTTCTCTAGTACTTTTTCTCTACTTATATTAATTATGTTAAGTTCCTCACCCTCATTAGACCCTTGGTTCCCCACCATTTTTAGTATGCTTTTTGTGTCTTCTACTGTGAAGACAGATACAAAATATTTGTTTAACGTTTCAGCCATTTCCTTACTCCCCATAATAATTTCTCCTGTCTCAATCTCTAAGGGACCAATGTTTACTTTTGCTACTCTCTTCCTTTTTACATACTTGTAGAAGCTCTTACAATCTGGTTTTATATTTCTTGTTAGTTTTTTCTCATTCTATTTTTTCCCTTTTTATCAATTTTTTGATCAACCTTTGCTGGTTTCTGAAACTCTCCCAATCCTCAGGCTTACTATTATTCTTTGCAACATTATAAGCGTCTTCTTTCAATCTAATGCTATGCTTAACTTCGTTAGTTAGCCACGGTTGGATTACTTTTCCCATGGAGTTTTTGTTTCTCAATGGAATGTATTTTTGTTGAGAATTATGAAATATTTCTTTAAATGCTAACACTGCTTATCTACTGCCATACCTTTTAATCTATTTTTCCAATATCCTTAGCCAACTCGCCCCTCATACCTCTGTAATTGCCTTTATTTAAATTTATTAAGACTCTAGTTTCGGACTTAGGCAAGTCACTCTCAAAACTAATGTGAAATTCTATCATATTATGATCACTCTGCCCCAGAGGATCCTTTACTATGAGATTGCTAATTAACCCTGTCGCATTACACAGTACAAGATCTAAAATAGCCTGTTCCCTGGCTGGTTCCATGACATATTGTTCGAGGAAACTGTCCCGAATGCATTCCATGAACTCGTCCTCCAGACTAACTTTACCAATTTGATTTGTCCAGTCTATATGAAGATTAAAGTCCCCCAAGATTATTGCATTACCTTTGTTGCATGCTCCTACTATTTCTTGATTAATATGCTGTCCAACAGTACAGCTACTGTTAGGGGGCCTATATACTACACCTACCAGTGTTTTCTGCCCTTTGTTATTCCATATCTCCACCCATACTGATTCTAATTCCTAATCTCCCGAGCCGAGATCCATTCTCGCAACTGCCCTTATGTCATCCTTTATTATCAGAGCTACTCCCACTCCTTTTCCATTCTGCCTGTCTTTTCAAAACATCAAGTACCCTGGAACAGTTAGTTCCCAACCTTGGCCACCTTGCAACCATGTCTCTGTAATGGCTATTAGATCAAACCCATTTATCTCTATTTGTGCCACTAGTTCATGTATCTTGTTACAAATGCTTAGTGCATTCAGTTAAAGCGCTGCATAAGGCCCCTCCCCTTTAAGAAGGGGAGGAAGGCCTGCAGTACCACGGTGCGACGTCCCGCAGCGCATGGCACTGCGGCACGTAGCGCCACGATATTGGCTCGCAGCGCCCCATGAAGGAGGCGGGGCGCTTCCAGTAGCACCCTACTTCCCTCTTGGGATGCTACCAGTGAATTTAAACTGCGGGGGCACTCGTTAGTGCCCCGAAGGGGGCATGACCCAATTCCGCCCCCCCCGGTCCCTTCCTGTCACACTCTGCTTATGTTTACCCAAATTGCTACACTGCTCTATTGCCCTGACCTTTCTCTTTAGATTTCTAAATTTCCCCTCACCTGACTCCTCCCTCCACTTTTTGATTGATCCCTAAGATGAGAAGGTTGTCCTATGAGGAGAAATTGAGTAGACTGGGCCTATACGCCCTGGAGTTTAGAAGAATGAGAGGTGATCCCATTGAAACATATAGGGGGAGAGATTCCCCTCCTTTGAGCCTCCCGTAGGGGGTGCTAATGGGGCGCAAAGGCCTTGTCGCCCGGGCGCGGCGCTGACCTCGCTTCCCGCCAAATTCGGCGGGAGGTTAGCGGCGGTGCTATGGGTTGTGCCCGATCTCCTGCGTCCGAAGATCATGATGTCATCTCTGGGCGTATCGCCCTGGTAGCGCCCCGGCACAAAAATTCCTCTTCACACCCTGCAGCAGAGCCGAGTGATGGCAGCGACTGCTGCAGGGGACGCGAGCGGGGCGGCTGGTCGTGAGCGGGGCACCATGTAAAGGTGTCGTGCCTCTAGAAATGGGCTGATCGTGCTGCACCCCCGCTCCATGGTGCTCCAGGTAAGTTTAAAAAACCTGCAGAGTTTGCAGCGTGGGGCTATTCCCTTTAATTCAGGGAAGAACCCATACAACGTGGCAGCTCTACGCGTCCCCAGTGTGTGGCGCTGCTGCTTGGTTTAGTGCTCCACTTCCCTCTTGGAGCAAAAAATGGGAATTTCAGAGAAGCTGGAAGAGGTTAGAGTCTGGCGCTAACTTTTCCAGCTTTTCTGATTTAGTGCCCCAAATGGGGCTCGAGCAGAATTTCTAGCCCTTTAAAGATTCTGAGGGGGATTGACAGGGTAGATGTTGAGAGGATGTTTCCCCCTGGCTGGAGTGTCTAGAACTAGGGGGCATCGTTTCAGGATAAAGGGTCGGCCATTTAAGACTGAGATGAGGAGGAATTTCTTCACTCAGAGGGTTGTGAATCTTTGGAATTCTCTGCCCCAGAGGGCTGTGAATGCTGCGTCTTTGAGTATATTCAAGGCTGAGATAGATAGATTTTTGGACTCTAGGGGAATCAAGAGATATGGGTGTAATGATCAGTAACCTGTCATTCTGGAATGGTACACTAGGTGGTGCTGTATGTATATAAGAGTGGGCTACCCACGATGCACTAGGCTACCCACAAGGCAGCAGTCAAGATGGAGGCCTCTACAGATACTGTACCTAGTCCACATGTGCTCAATAAAGTGTCTAGCAAAAGCTAGCTGTTCTTAATAAAAATGACTAATTATTAATGAACATAACATGGTACCAGGATTGGCAAGATCTGCTGAACATTGTGTAACGCGACATGGAGAATTTGAAGCCACCAGAGCATTTGAAACTCACAGGAAATGTCGACGACAATTGGCAGACTTTTAAACAACAATTCAAACTCTACATTGCTGCCATTGCGTACGGTACGAAGCCAGATGCAAGGAAAATAGCATTGCTGCTCACGGTTGCAGGCCCACAGGCGATAGAGGTATTTAATACATTTGTATTTAATCCAGAGGAGAACAGAGAAAAATTAGACGATGTGCTAAAGAAGTTTGATACACATTGTTCTCCCAAAAAGAATGAAACCTATGAGAGGTACATCTTCCGTTCTCGGACACAGCAGCAAAATGAGACTTTTGATAGCTTTTTGACTGATCTGAAACTGAAAGCACAGACATGTAATTTCTCTGAGCTGAAAGCATCCATGATTCGTGACCAGATTGTGTTTGGTATTCATGATAAAAAAGTCAGGGAACGTCTGTTGAGAGAAACCGAACTAACATTGGAAATTGCTGTGAAAATATGCCAAGCTAGCGAGCTAGCTCAAAAGCATGCCAAGACTTTCAGTGAAATCAATGATGATGCGATTGCAGTAAGTGTTGCTGTCGGTGCTGTGTCCTACAAGGGGAAGAAACATGGGCAGAACAGAAGTGAAAAGCAATCGGAGGAAGGAATTTTTAATTGTAAATGCTGTGGTTACAAACACCAGTTAAAACAATGTCCAGCGTTTGGAAAAATGTGCACAAAATGTCATGGAAAGAATCACTTTGCCAAACAATGCTTTTCAAAAGTAAAAACTAAGAAAGGGCAACAAGTTAATGTAATTGAGGACACTGATTTAAGTGAGAAATGTTTTGTAGGAATTGTTGAGTCTGTGTGTCCCAGTTATGCTTAGGATCAATCACTGGACACAGACAACAAGAATAACTTTTAACAGGTCTTTACTATTCGGAGGTCAGGGCTGAACTGCCCAGCAAATCCCTACACAACACTTATATACCGGTGTGGTCACCACCGGTATTACAGTATACAGCAGCCAAGAGAAAGTAGTACATCTCTTAAGGTAGTTCTCTTAAGGTGGAACAGGTTACATACACCACAATCCTCCCTTTTTAGCTTAACAGTTATATCCCCATTTAACATAACATAATAACATATATATAGATACAACTTCATGCAAAACAGTTCAAAGATTCAATCTCTGAGGAGGCCTCCTGATTCGAGTTGGATAACGCCTTTCAGGGGTCTCTGATTCTCGTTGCTGGGGTGACTCATCTAGTTGGTCTCTTATGGATTGGACATCATCATCAGGTACATTCACTTCTGAGGTAGATGCTTCAGGTTCACTAACTTCTTCCACGGTTGTCTCTGCCGTAACCATGGGTTCGACCCTTGTTCTCGATTCTACCAGTTGGTCAGCATGATGCCGTATTACATTTTCACCAATATCTACCATGTACATCAGGGGTCCTTGTCTGGCCCAAATTGTTCCAGATTGCCATTTCTCGTTTTTATAGTCCCGGGCTAACACTGGTTGTCCTATTTCGAAACTCCAAGTGGTCTTGTTATTTATATGCTGGAACTGTTTGTTTTCAACTTCCCTCCGCACATTTGGTTTTAACAAGTCCAACCTGGACCACAACCTCCTGTTATAGAACATCATGGCAGGACTTTGGTTTGTCACTGCATGAGTGGCGTTTCGATATGCCAGTAGGAATTTGTCCACCTTGTGTTGTAGTGGAATCTAATCTTCGCTCATGGCCTTTATTGCTTTTTTGAACGTTTGTTCAAATCTCTCGGCCAACCCGTTTGTAGCCGGATGATATGGGGCAGAGGTATAATGTTTCACCCCATTCTTCTTCATGAATTTCTGGAATTCTTCTGACACGAACTGCGGTCCGTTGTCTGGCAATCCATTTCTTGCAAATATCGTTCTTAGCACCGCGATCGTCTTTTCCGAGGTAGTGGTAGTCATCTTAATCACTTCTGGCCATTTAGAAAGTGCATCCACCGCAATTAAAACATGGAGTCCATGAATGGACCAGCAAAGTCAATATGTACACGTTGCCATGGGGTTGAAGGCCATTCCCATGGATGCAGCGGTGCAATCGGAGGTGCATTTTGCACTTTTTGGCACACTGAGCAGCTTTTCGTCAGATCCTCTATCTGTTGGTCGATACCCGGCCACCACACATAAGCCCTAGCAAGGCTTTTCATCTTGACTCCCCCCAGATGATCTTCATGCAGTTCCTTTAGAACTCTCTCTCTTAACTTAGGAGGAATAATCACCCTTGTTCCATACATCAATGTTCCTTGACAGACGGACAGCTGTTCTCGTCTTGCTGAGAATGCCGGTAACAGTGGATTACCATGTGCTGGCCATCCCTTCACTGTCACTTCGTAGACCCGGGACAGTGTCGGGTCATTCCTGGTTTCTCTTTCAATACTTGCATTGGTGACTGGTAAACATTCGATGATGGTCAAGTGAAATAACTTAACAGGGTCAACCGTCGGTGCCTCCTCCTCTGCAGGTAGTGGCAGGCGCGACAGCCCATCAGCATTACCATGCTGCTTTGTACCTTTGAATTCAATCTGATATTGATGTGCCCCTAGGAAAAGGGACCATCTCTGGAGTCTCTGTGCTGTCATCACCGAAACACCCTTCTTAGGGTTAAAAATGGATACCAACGGCTGGTGGTCTGTCAGAAGCGTAAACTTTTGGCCCTGCAGGTAATGATTAAACTTCTTTACTCCCCAAACAAGGCTGAGAGCCTCCCTATCTATCTGAGCATAGTTGCGCTCCGCGGAGGTCATTGATCTGGATGCGAACGCGACTGGCCTCTCCAGGCCATTTGGCAACTTGTGTGAGAGTACTGCCCCAATACCATATGGAGAAGCATCACAAGCCAAATGAATAGGCAGCGTTGGGTTGAAGTGAGCCAACACTTCCTCTGAGGTGATCAATGCCTTGCTTTTGCGAAAGGCCCTCTTACAGTCCTCGCTCCACTTCCATGGTACTCCCTTCTGCAAAAGAGCGTTCAGCGGGTGCAGCACCGTGGATAAATTTGGCAGAAACTTATGGTAATAGTTAATCAACCCTAGGAACGACCTCAACTGGGATACATTATCCGGAGCGGGAGCCTTCACAACAGCTTTGATCTTGTCAGGAGACTTATGAAGCCCCTCCTGGTCAATGACATGACCACAGTACGAGATCCGCTTCTGAAAGAACTCACATTTCTGGCGATTAACTCGAAGTCCATATTCTTTCAATCTGGTGAGCACCAGTTCCAAATTTGCAAGGTGTTCCTCGTCATCATCTCCTGTAATCAGAATATCGTCCAGGTAACATTGTGTGCCTGGAATTCCCTGTAATACCTGCTCCATGGCCCTCTGCCAAATTGCTGGAGCCGATGCCACTCCAAAAACCAGTCTATTATACTGGTACAAGCCTCTATGCGTGTTGATCGTGAGATACTGGCGTGACTCTTCCTCAACTTCCATCTGTAAGTACGCCTGCGCCAGGTCTATCTTGGTGAAGTGTTTCCCGCCAGACAACGAAGCGAAGATATCCTCAATCCACGGAAGCGGATACTGCACCGTGTGAAGCACCGGATTAACGGTGATCTTGAAATCTCCACAGATGCGAACCTTCCCCGGTTCCCCCGGCTTGTTGCTCGATGAACGCTTCATGACGGGAACAATGGGCGTAGCCCACTCACTCCAGTCTACCTTAGACAGTAGTCCTGAATGTTCTAGCCCTTCCAGCTCTGCTTCCACAGCAGGTCGTATCGCATAAGGTAACGGTCTGGCTTTGAAAAATTTCGGGTTTGCATGTTCTTCAACCTTGATGTTTGCCGTAATTCCTCTCAGTGTTCCCAGTCCCTGTTGGAACACCTCTTTAGCATCGTCCAATATTCTGGACAATCGCTTAGGTTTGACATCGTCCTTTTTACCGGAATCTACAGTTAGTGCTTTTAAGGAATGCCAGTCCATATTTATTTTCCTAATCCACTCCCATCCCAGTAGTGGTGGACCTCCCTCAGGTAGCACATATAAGTCCATTCCTCGGCTTTCTTTGCCCTTGTGGACCACCTTTACCTCTATCTTCCCGATGGGGTATACTCTTTGCCCCGTGTATGTTTTCAATACAATCTCCGTATCCCGTAGGGGAATATGTGGGAATAACCTTTTGTAATCTTGCTTATTCATGACCGTCAATGCCGATCCAGTGTCCAATTCCATCTTCACTTGGACTCCTGCTATCTGAAGTGTGACCCAAATTGTTTGGAGGTCTGCTTCCTTACCAACATTGTGTACTCTTAGACTACCCAGTTCATTACTGCTGGAGTCTGAATCTGACTTCTGTTCGTTCGAACTGTTCTCTGTCACCTTGTGTACCTTTCTGTACTTTTCCTGCGGTGACTTTTTGTTGCTGGTCTTCTTTCCTGACCGGCATACTTTAGCTATGTGACCAAGCCTGCCACATTTTCTGCATTCCTGATTTTTGAACCAGCACTGGTTCTGATCGTGCGTTGTCTTTCCACAACGATAAAATTTTACTGTACCTAAGACCATTTGATTGGTGCTGAGTTCCGGTGACCATAGCTGCATTTCCGCCGTGCCTCTCGCTGCGGCTTCTTGCGATGCTGCAATAGTGACAGCTTTATCAAGCGTAAGATCATTCTCCTCAAGCAGTCGCTTTTTTGTCCCTTCTTTTAACAATCCACACACAAATTTATCTCTCAGCGCATCTGCTAGTCCTGTTCCAAACTGACAGTACTTCGATAGCTTACACAGTTCAATTAAAAATTCAGCGTTGCTTTCGTCTTTCAGCTGCGTCCTTCTGTAAAATTTAAATCATTCCGCTATCATCAGCGGCATGGGGTTTAAATGATTTTTCAGGACAGTAACAATATTCGCGAAAGTCTGATCCACCGGTTTATTTGGTGATAGAAGGTGCTTCAATAGCCCGTATGTCTTCGCACCCATTGAGCTTAATAAGGTTAGTGCTTTCTCATCATCTGGTACCTTATTTGCTTTACAATAAACTTCCATGCGTTCTACATACGTGGTCCAATCTTCGATATCGCTATCAAAGGTATTAATGTTCCCATGTTTAGGCATCCTTGCAAGTTTTTAAATTTTTCTTTTTCTCAGAATGGCGGCTTCCCGCGCTTGTCTTCTTCCCCCGCCTACTAAAATGGCGGCTTCCCGCGCTTGGCGGTCTTTCCCGCACTCGTCTTCTTCCCCCGCCGACTACAATGGCGGATTCCCACGTTTGCCTTCTTCCCCCGCTGGCTGCAATGGCAATTGCCGTGCTGCTGCCGTTCTCGCCTCCCCAGCGGTTCTCAATTCCCCGACGCTGCTTTGCCTCGCAGCCCCGCTTGCAGCCCGGTCCTTTACACCGGCTGCGTTTGAGTTCTCCGCGGCTCTCGTGCCTTAAGCTGCCCCAGTCGCTGCGCCTCTCGGCCTCGATTGCAGCCCGGCCCTTTTTACCGGCCGTGGTCGAGTTCTCCGCCCTTATTCCTCCGTTTTCCCTCCCCTACTCCACAGCCAATGCGGCCGACTTTCTGCTCGTGTCGCTGATCGGCTTACCCACCACCGTGGTAGAAAGGATGATCAGTGCCTGTCGCTGATGGAGGGCTTCGTGGTCAGAATTTTTCTTTTTAACCCGGGTTCTCGATGCCTCCCGTGCGATGGTGCTCAGCAGGATGATGAGGGCGGATGCCTCTTCTCGACGCCCGTTCTGAGGACGAAGCTGCCTTGGATGTAAAACTGCCGCAGGGTAAGATCGGACTCGTCGCCACTGTTGAGTCTGTGTGTCCCAGTTATGCTTAGGATCAATCACTGGACACAGACAACAAGAATAACTTTTAACAGGTCTTTACTATTCGGAGGTCAGGGCTGAACTGCCCAGCAAATCCCTACACAACACTTATATACCGGTGTGGTCACCACCGGTATTACAGTATACAGCAGCCAAGAGAAAGTAGTACATCTCTTAAGGTAGTTCTCTTAAGGTGGAACAGGTTACATACACCACAGGAATGGTGTCATGTGACAATATCAAAAAGGATACAGAAAATGTGCAGCCCTCAGGAATTAACAATGCTGAACATAAAGTTAATGCAGTAAAAGAGGACAAATGGATGATCCCACTGCAGGTAAATGGAGCATTAGTTACATTGAAACTAGACACTGGGGCAAAAGCAAACTTAATCAGTATGAGTGACATTAACAATATGAAAGAAAAGCCCAAAATACAGAAAAAGTCAGTACTACTAAAGGATTATAATGGCAAGAAAATAGATAGCTTAGGTGTATGCAGACTTAAAGTGACAGTCAAAGACAAAGTGCATCATCTCATGTTTTCTGTTGTGGCTGAAGGACTTGATTCACTACTGGGTGACAAAGCTTGTGAGGACTTAGAACTGGTCAAGAGAGTCTACCGTATAAACTGTGCCATAAGCAGACCAGATGACTTGGTGGATTCTGTACTGAATAATTTCCAGGATGTGTTCAAAGGATTTGGAGTTCTACCATTCACTTACAAGATCCAGCTAAAGGAGAATGCTCAGCCAGTGGTACATGCTCCACGAAGAGTTCCAGCACCCCTGCGTGACCGGCTCAAGAATGAACTGGACAGAATGACCACACTAGGAGTCATCAGGAAAGTCGAAGAGCCAACAGACTGGGTTAACTCCATGGTATGTGTAAAGAAAAAGAACAATGATCTAAGAATATGCATGGATCCAAAGGACTTAAATGCAAACATAAAACGTGAACACTACCAGATTCCCAAGCGAGAAGAAATCACCAGTGAAATGTCAGGTGCCAGATACTTTACAAAGCTCGATGCCTCACAAGGATTTTGGCAACTAAAACTGGATGAAGAGAGCACCAAATACTGTACCTTCAACACACCATTTGGCAGGTATTGTTTCCTCAGAATGCCTTTTGGGATAATATCTGCATCTGAAATCTTTCATAGAGCGATGGAACACATAATTGAAGGTGTGGAAGGAGTTCGGGTCTATGTTGATGACATCATCATCTGGGGCTCCACACTGAAAGAACACAATGAGAGACTGACTAAAGTGCTACAGAGCATACACCGGAATGGACTGAAGCTCAACAAAGCCAAGTGTCAGTTTGGCGTCCACGAAGTCACTTTCCTAGGAGATAATCTATCTGGTAAAGGAATAGAGCCAGATATGGAAAAAGTAAACGCCATACTCAAAATGCCCCGACCCACTGACAAAAAAGGAGTGCTATGCATCATGGGGATGATAAACTTCATTGGAAATCTCATTCCTAACTTGTCAGCCAAGACAGCCTGTCTGCGAGACCTGCTACGTAAAACAAATGAGTTTGCATGGACAGAAAGACATGAACAAGAGTGGATAAACCTCAAAACAGTGCTGACAACCACACCTGTACTCACCTTCTTTGACCCAACAAAAAGAATCAAAGTGTCAACGGATGCATCAAGAAATGGCCTAGGTGCGGTCTTGCTACAAGCAGAGGGTGAAGATTGGAAGCCTGTTGCCTATGCCTCCAGGTCTATGACTGATACTGAGTGTCGATACGCCCAGATCGAAAAGGAATGTCTAGGCTTGGTAGTTGGACTAGAAAAGTTTCATGGCTACATATATGGACTTCCCACCTTCACAGTTGAGACAGACCACAGCCCACTGGTTGCCATCATAAAAAAGAACCTGAATGAGATGTCTCCAAGGATTCAACGACTCATGATGAAGCTGCAAAGATATGACTTTGAACTGATCTACACACCAGGCAAATACATAGTGTTAGCAGATGCACTATCCCGAGCACCCACAATGAGTCATGTGAGCTCTACTGAAGAAGACGTGGATGTTCATGTGAGTATGGTCACTGCTGCGCTGCCCGTGTCAGACACAAAATCAAAGCAAATAGCAGAAGAAACAGTAAAAGATACAGTATTACAAACAGTAATAGAGAACATTCATCATGGTTGGCCAAAAGGTTCCTGTCCAAAATATTTTCACATAAGGTCAGAATTGAGTGTCGCAAGTGGACTATTACTAAAACAGAACAGAATAGTCACTCCACAGGCTCTACGTCAAGACATGCTCAAAAGGATTCATGAGGGACACCTCGGAATTGAAAAATGCAAAAGGAGAGCAAAAGACACTGGCCTAGAAATTCAGTAGGCCTAGCGCCCCATTTGGGGCGCTGGAGGGCCTAGCGCCGGAGTTATGGCCAGTTTAAAAATTCCCTGGGGCCCTGGAATCGGCGGTAGACCGGTAGCGCTGCGCCGGCACCGATGACGTCATCGGTGTGCGCAGCGTCCCGGTTGCCATGCCGACGGGCCCCAGCGCCGAAATTCAGTTGCGGCCGCCTCGCCCGTGGCAGCCGCAACTAAGACTCTGGCAACAGAGTCTTACACGACTTTGCGCCGGCGCATAAAGGTGGAGCGGCGGCCGGCCGCTTTCCCGCCGGCCGCCTGCCCGCACCTCCCTCCCCGGACTCCCCCACCACAGATGCTTCTCGGCTGCGAGCCCGGCACTTCCCCGAGGTGCCGGGCTCATTTTTGTGGCGATTTTACCGGCCAGCGGGCGGGTGCAGGCAGCTCCTCCTTAACTGAAGGAGGAGGCCTGCACTTCCCGAGCCTGCCGCACCGCATCGGGCGCCGGAATAGCGCCGCAATGCGGCGCGTAGCGCCAGTTTTCAGGCGCAAACACCCTTCAGTAGTGCCGGCAGCCGTTTGGGCGCGGCGCTACTGAATTTTTGGCGCGCGCAGGGGGACTTAGCGCTGGCGCTAACTTTCCGGCGCTAAAGCCCTGGCGCGGCGCCAACTGAATTTCTAGGCCACTGTTTATTGGCCTGGCATAAATAAGGACATTGAGAACATGATAGGCAAATGTGAGACATGTCAGAAACACCAAAACAAACAAGCAAAGGAACCAATGATAGTAGCTGACATACCAACAGCACCATGGCAAAAGGTTGGTATGGACCTTTTTCATTTAAATGGTAAAGACTATCTAATAGTGATTGACTACTATTCTAACTATCCTGAGATGGCGCTGCTCTCAAGCACCACAGCAAGCAGTGTCATAATGCATGTGAAATCCATCTTCGCCAGACATGGAATTCCCAGGATTGCCGTTAGCGACAATGGTCCGTGCTTCAACTGTAAAGAGTGGCAACAGTTTGCAGCACATTATGACTTTCAGCACATCACATCCAGTCCTTTGTATGCTCAGTCGAATGGTAAGGCAGAGAAAGGTGTTCAAGTTCTCAAGCAGCTACTGAAGAAAGCAACAGAAAGCAAGTCTGATCCTTATCTCGCCCTGCTGAGCTACCGAGCCTCACCTTTAGACTCTGGTTCTTCACCTGCTGATCTCCTAATGGGTCGCAAGTTGCGTACCACGCTACCCTGCTGTGCAAAAGAAAAGCAGAGTAAGGAACTGAGACAGAGACTTCAACTGTTAACGCTGAAACAGAAATCATACTATGACAAGTCATCCAAAACTCTGAAACCATTGACAAGGGATGATGTTGTCAGGATTGAGGATCCAGATGCATGGAACAGGAAAGCTACAGTTCTTGAGGAAGTAGGACCAAGGTCATACACTGTTAGAACTGAGGAAGGACAGATTCTCAGGAGGAACCGCCGTTCCCTCCTAAAAACACAAGAGACTATCGAAGAGCAAATCAATGACAATGCTGCAACTGAATCTTGTCACTCACCACCAGAACAATCTAACACAAATACACATACAGGCTCTCATGAAAACACATCAGACTCACCTGTGCTGAGAAGATCCACACGTGAAGTAAAAAAGCCTGATAGACTTAATCTTTGAGTACAAAGAAAACTACATTGAAAATGTATTGACTGTTGAAGATATTTATGTTGTTATTGATTGATATTGATTTTGTTTAACCTCAAAGAAAGGGGGATGTAATGATCAGTAACCTGTCATTCTGGAATGGTACACTAGGTGGTGCTGTATGTATATATGAGTGGGCTACCCACGATGCACTAGGCTACCCACAAGGCAGCAGTCAAGATGGAGGCCTCTAAAGATACTGTACCTAGTCCACATGTGCTCAATAAAGTGTCTAGCAAAAGCTAGCTGTTCTTAATAAAAACGACTAGTTATTAATGAACATAACAATGGGGATCAGGCGGGAAAGTGGAGTTGAGGTCGAAGATCAGCCTTGATCTTATTGAATGGCGGAGCAGGCTCGAGGGGCCATATGGCCTACTCCTGCTCCTATTTCTTATGTTCTTATGTTCTTATCCTATGTTACTGTGACAAATGTCCTAACGCGATCCTCCCTCGTCCTTCTCAACCAGTCTGCTGCCTTTGACATGGTTGATCACTCCATCCTCCTCCAATGCTTCTCCAATGTCATTCAGCTGGTGATTGCACTCACCTGTTTCCATTCTTATCTATCTCATCACAGCCAGAGAATCACCTGCAATGCCTTCTCTTCCCACTCTTGTATAGTTACCTCTGGTGTCCCTCAAGGATCTATCCTTGGATATTCTATCTATTCTCATCTACAAGATGCCCCTCGGCGACATCAGTTTTCACATGTACGCTGACAAAACCCAGTTCTACCTCATCATCACTTCTCTCGACCTCTCCACTGTCTCTAAATTTTCAGACTGCTTGTCCAACATCCAGTTCTGGATGGGCAGAAATTTCCTCCAACTAAATATTGGGAAGACTGAAGCCATTGTCTTTGGTCCCCATCACAAACTCCGTTCCCTAGCCACTGACCCCACCTCTCACCCTAGCATCTGTCTGAGGCTAAACCAGACTTTTCACAACCTTGGTGTCATATTTCACCCTGAAATGAACTTTTGACTACAAATCCACACTATAACTAAGACCGCCTATTTCCACCTCTGTAACATCGCCCGACTCCGCCCCTGACTCAGCTCATCTGCTGCTGAAACCCTCACCCATGCCTTTGTTACCTCTAGACTTGACTGTTCCAACGCACTCCTGGTTGGCCTCCCACGTTCTACCCTATGTAAACTTGAGGTCATCCAAAACTCGGCTGCCCATGTCCTAACTCACACCAAGTCTCGTTCACCCATCACCCCTGTGCTCGCTGACCTACATTAGCTCCCGGTTAAGCAACGCCTTGATTTTAAAATTCTCATCCTTGTTTTCAAATCCCTCCATGACCTCGCCCCTCCCTATCTCTGTAATCACCTCCAGCCCCACAAACCCCCGAGATATCTGTGCTCCTCTAATTCTGCCCTCTTCAGCATCACTGATTTTAATCGCTGAACCATTGGCGGCCGTGCCTTCAGCTGTCAAGGCCATAAGCTCTGAAGTTCCCTCCCTAAACCTCTCTGCCTGTCTACCTCTCTCTCCTCCTTTAAGGCGCTCCTTAAAACCTATCTCTTTGACCAAGCTTTTGGTTACCTGCCCTAATTTCTCCATCGGTGGCTCGGAGTCAAATTTTGTTTTATAACACTCCTGTGAAGTGCCTTGGGACATTTTACTATTTAAAGGCGCTATTTAAATACAAGTTGTTGTTGTTTTAATATGTGTGGATACAAACCATCTGAACCAGGGGTCTTATCCTCTCTAAGTTTAACCAGTTTATTAATTATCTTCCCCCTTTCTATTTTAAATGTTTTAGTATCATTTTTGATCTCTTGTAATGTCCTGTGCACCCCAGTTGTCTCCCTGGTAAACACTGAAGCAAAGTAACTTCAATATTTCTGCCATTTCGTTGTCATTACCAGTGAGTTTACCTTATGCATCCCTTAGTGGCCCTGCCCCTATCCTGATTTTTCTTTTGTTATTTATGTGTCTGTGGAATACTTTGATATTTTTATATTCCTTGATAATTTACTTTTGTAGTTGCTCTTTGCTTTTCTAATTTTTTTGATTTCTTTCCTAACCTCTGCATATTCCCCTTTGTCATCCTCTCCTTTATTGTCTAGTGTGTTTAGTGTATGCATTATTCTTCAGTTTCAATTTCACCCTTATTTCTTTATTCATCCATGGAATTTCATTATTAGCTAGTTTGTTCCTTTTTTTGATCAGAATATTTCTCTTGAACTCTATTGGTTATCATTTTAAATATTTCCTACAGCTGTTCTATCTCTTGGTCCATTTTTTCCCAGTTTACCTTCCCTATTTCCATTCTCATCCTCTCAAAATTAACAGTTTTCCAATCTACTACTTTCCTCTTTTTACTTATGTCTTTCTCAATCGTTATTTTAAACTTTATTATGTTACAATTGCTATTGCCTAGATGTACCCCTACACTTACTCCTCTTATCTGCTCTAGTTCAGTCCCCATTTCTAGATCCAGTAGTGATTCCTCTCTGGTTAAGCTTCTTACGCACTGTGTAAGGAAGGAGTCCTGAACACTCTGTAAAAACTTCATTCACTTTTTCTCTTTCTCTACCTTTTCTTGACAGTTTATTTGGGGGCAGTTGAAATCTCCCATGACTATTATTCTGTGTCTTTTATTCATTTCATAGATTTGCTTACATATTTCTTCCTCCACTTCCCTTCCACTATTAGGAGGCCTGGAGAATTTCTTATCCTTAGTCTCAACCCATATGGATTCTATTTCTATCTTAATGTTAGTTATGTCTCTTTTCTCTACTGCCATTTCGTTGTCTCTAATTAGTACAGCTACCTCACCCTTCTTTCTTCCCTATTGTAAGGCTCGCAAAATTCTACAGACTCCCACAAACCAAGAAAAGAAGAGATATTGGACTGTTTGAAGGAAATATTGGGCCAAAAGGGACTTAAAGTCAAAACCCCAGGTTTTTTGGCCATTTTAAAAGGCATGTTCAGTCCTGTGGAATAGCTGCAAAAGAAGAAATGGCTTGGACACTGTGGGACAGACAGTTTGAGTATTGGAAAGGCCAGATTGTCTGAGAATGTTCTGGACTGTCCCAGTCATTCTAGATAAAGACAATGGGGGAGAAATTCAGTATCGCCCCATTTGTGCCTCCCTCCCATCTTGGTGCTGCTGCTCCTCCTCCTCCTCCTCCTCCTCTGCTGGTGCTCCAATGTCTGGTGGCAGTGGCTGAGTCCTGAGGATTGCCAGTTTATGCAGCATGCAGCACACAACAACGAAATGGGAGACTCGCTCAGGTGAGTACTGAAGGGCTCCTCCGGAATGGTCCAGACAGCGGAACCGTTGCTTGAGCATGCCGATTGTGTGCTCAATGATGTTCCTGGTAGCTTGATGGCTCTCATTGTATCGTTCTTCAGCAGGGGTGCTGGGCGCACGGAGTGGGGTCATCAGCCAGGTGCACAGAGGATAGCCCTTGTCCCCGAGAAGCCAGTCTCCTGGGTGAGCCGGGGCCTCGAAAAGGTCCGCCACAGAAGTCTGGCGCAGGATGAAGGCGTCGTGGCTGCTGCCTGGAAAGCGGGCATTGACAGCGACTATCAGCTGTCTGTGGTCACAGACCAACTGGACATTCAACGAATGGAACCCCTTCCGGTTGCGGTAATCCTTGGCATTCTCTTGTGGTGCCCGCAAAGCCACATGAGTGCAGTCAATGGTGCCCTGCACCATGGGGAAGCCCGCTATTCTTGCAAAGCCCATTGCATGCTCTTGCTGCTTGTCCGGGGTCATGGGGAAGGAGATGTACTGACGTCTCCTTTTAAAGAGGGCATTCGTGATTTGACGGATGCAGCAATGCACCGCGAACTGGGAGATATTGGCAATGTCCCCAGTAGCGGATTGAAAGGAGCCGGTGGCATAGAAGCTGAGAGCCACTGTGACCTTCACTGCCACCGACAGAGACGTCCTGCTCCTCAGTTGAGGCTGCAGATCTGGCTGAAGCAGGTGGCAGAGCTCAGTGACCACCTCCTTGCTGAATTGCAGCCTCCGAAAACACTGCTCCTCAGACATACTGAGGTATGAGAACTGTTGGCAGAAAACCCTGGGACGGTAAGGTCTCATGTGCCGACGCCTGTTGGCCCTCCTCCGTCTGGCCATGATTGGCACTCTCTCTCTGCGTCTCTGTGCCCTCTCAATGTAATGGGGAAGCCCAACGTTCCCACCCATTGCAGCCCCCATACTATGTGGCCACTCAAGGTTATGCCGGTGAAAAAGCAAACCAACTACAAAGTTCTGGTCAGAAGCCAAAAGTACCTCAGTGAGCGCTGACTCAATGCAAAAAGCTCTCTCCCTTTGTCTCTCTGCAAATCTCTCTCTCTCTCTCAGAAGGAGTGGTCCAAAAATGGCTACCACAAAGAAGCCAGGAAGAGCCCCCTTTAAATAACGCCTCCCCCAGCCCCACAGCGACTGGGAACCGTTGCAGTCAACCAGTCGCTGGGAGTAACAGGCGGAAAGGAGGGGGGCGCCTCTGAATTTCCGGTTCAGGGCGCCCCAACGGCGTTGCACTCTGAAATGACGTCAGGATCTGCATGCGCAGCTGAGCGGGCATTGCGGTTTAGCGCCGCCGCTAAATGTCTGCTCAATTTCGTGAGAGGCGCAGCTCCCTAGGGAAGGTATCTATAGGACACACCGGGAGGGTAGAGGGACCATGGCAGTCGATCCAGATTGATTACATTGGGCCCCTACCTGTAGTGTATGTAACCTGAAGAAGGAACTATATTCTGCAGCCCCTGTATACTGCAGTACCAGTAGTGACCACCCCTGTATATAAGCCTGTGTAGTAACCTTGCATAGTAGTTCCAGTTTTGTCTCCATTCAGTAAACACCTGTTATAACCAACTCCTGCAGTCCGTGTCTCAATTACACACGGACGTTACACTGGCGACGAACAGACCCGAACTTACCTACAGTTCTGCACCACCTCACGGGGATCCATCCCTGAAGCGAAGTTGTTAGAGGTCGAGGCCAGAAGGAAGAAATCCAAAAAGAAAAAGAAAAAAACAAACAGAAGAAATGGGTGTCGACCGTGGGCAACCGCCCTCTGATTCATCGAATTCGAAGATTTGCAGGAGAGGCTGTCAAGAGCTGGGCTTGGTTATCCAGTCTATGGTGTTCCAGCTAATCGGGCTGGTGGCAGGTAGTACACTGAACCTTCCTGGGCTGCGGCGGGCTAGAGCTCGATCGGGTGGCTTTTCAACGGGGCCGAGCAGCGTTGTCGGGAAGAGGAGAGAGAGAGAGAGGGTGGAGCACACAGGGCCCGGTGCTACGAAGCCGGGCAGCGTACAGACCCGAGAAGAGGGAGGAAAGTGTCCCATAGGGTCTGCTCTGACGACGGGAACAGTAATTAAAATAAAGAAATTAGAAGCGCAGAAAGCCGCGAGGAGCTGCAGTTTGCCACGGGGACCGCGGAGAGCAGCGTTGGCAGCAGCGCGGGGGGAAGTGCGCGAAGACCATAGGGCGTCGCCATCAAGGCATAAAAATGCCAGCAACAGCGCTAGCAGCAGCGGAAAAGACAGAAAGCGCAGGAGGCGCCATCTTAATCCAGCGGGGAAGAAGGCAAAGCGCGGGAGGCACCATTTTGTTCAATCGGGGAAGAAGGCAAAGCGCGGGAGGCGCCATCTTAGATCTCCAAGATGCCGAAGACTGGCAATATCACTGCCTTCGATAATGCAATAGAAGACTGGACCACGTATGTGGAAAGAGTCGAAGTATATTGCAAGGCAAATGAAGTAGCCGATGAGAAAAAGGCATCGGTACTACTAAACTTAATGGGCGCAAGAACGTACGGCCTATTGCGGAACCTGATCACTCCAGTCAAACCGATGGCGAAGAGTTTTAACGAAATTGTTGATATCCTACAGGAACACCTAAATCCTACACCGCTGCTGATAGCAGAAAGATTTAAATTCCACAAGAGAAAACAGCATAAAGATGAGAGCAATGCTGATTACCTTACGGAACTACGCGGGCTATCGAAGCACTGCCAGTTCAGAGCAGGACTGGCAGATACCCTACGGGACAAATTTGTCTGTGGACTCCTGAGTGAAGTAACCCAGAAGAGGTTACTCTCAGAGAAAGAGCTGACGCTAGATAAGGCTTTCAGCGTGGCAGTATCGTACGAAGCAGCAGCAAGGGGAGCTGCGGAAATACAGCAAAAGCCACAGGAATATGGCACCCATGAAATGACACGGGGATTTGAAAAATGTTATCGCTGCGGCAGAACAAACCATGACCAGAAGGACTGCTGGTCCAAGGACAAAACATGCAGGCATTGCAGAAAGATGGGACACATTGCACGAGTTTGCAGGTCCGGGAAGAAGACTAACGACAACAAAAAGGCTACTAAGGAACAGTACAGGAAAGTACAAAAGATGACGGACAGTAGTTCCAAAGACCAGAAGAGCGATAGTGAATCCGGGAACAAGAGACTAAGCTGTCTCAAACTACACAACGTAATCGCAAAAGAGGATCACGAACCATTTGGGTCACCCTCACGATAGCAGGGTCCCAAGTCAAAATGGAATTGGATACAGGATCAGCCCTGACCGTCATGAATCGACGAGACTATGAGCGGCTATTCTCACACCCTTGAAAGACGCATCCATTGTCTTGAAGACGTATACAGGGGCCTTTCAGAAGTGTAAAGACCTGATCACTTCAAGAGAAGTATTGGCTCACTACAACCCATCACTACCGATAAGACTGGCGTGTGATGCGCCTCCCTACGGCATTGGAGCGGTACTGTCACATAAATTCCTTGATGGTTCAGAGGGGCCGATAGCTTTTGCGTCACGCTCGTTAACTTCAGTCGAGCGTAACTACGCCCAGATTGACAGAGAGGCCCTCAGCTTGGTGTGGGGGGTGAAGAAGTTCAACCACTATCTCAGAGAAATGTGCAAATAATAGGGTAATAATAATGGGGGATTTCAACTTCCCCAATATTAACTGGGATAGTCAGAGTGTGAAAGGCTCAGAGGGTGTAGAATTCTTAAAGTGCATCCAGGAGAGCTTTTTGAGCCAGCATGTAGAAAGTCCTACAAGAGAGGGGGCAGTACTGGACCTAATTCTAGGGAATGTGGCCGGCCAAGTGGAAAAAGTGCTAGTAGGTGAGCACTTTGGTGATAGTGACCATAATATGGTAAGATTTAAGGTGGTCATGGAAAAGGACAGGGATGGGCCGGAAATAAAGGTTCTAAATTGGGGGAAGGCCGATTTTAATAGGATAAGGCAGGATCTGGCCAAAATGGACTGGGATCAGCTACTTGTAGGAAAATCCGCATCGGAGCAATGGGAGGCTTTCAGAAGGGAGATTGAGATCATACAATGGCAACATGTTCCCATAAAGGTCAAGAGTGGTTCCAAAAACCACAGGGAACCTTGGATGTCAGGGGATATACGAGAATGGATTAGGAAAAAAAGGAGGGCTTTTGGTAGATACAAAAGGCTAAAGACGGAGGAAGCCCTAGAGGAGTACAAAAAGTGCAGGGGGATACTTAAAAAAGAAATTAGGAGATCAAGGACGGGCCATGAAATAACACTGGCGAGCAAAATAAAGGAAAATCCGAAGATGTTTTATAAGTATATTAAGGGTAAGAGGATAACTAGGGAAAAAATAGGGCCCATTAGGGACAAAAGTGGCAATCTGTGTGTGGAGCCGGAAGATGTAGGAGGGGTTCTAAATGAATTTTTTGCATCTGTTTTCACTATGGAGAAGGACGATGTAGACATAGAAATAGGGCGGGGGGACTGTGATATGCTCGAACATATTAACATCGAGAGGGAGGAGGTATTGGCGGTTTTAGCTGGCCTAAAAGTGGATAAATCCCCAGGCCCGGATGAAATGTATCCCAGGCTGCTGTGTGAGGCAAAGGAAGAGATTGCAGGGGCTCTAACACATATATTCAGGACCTCTCTGGCCACAGGGGATGTGCCAGAGGACTGGAGAACCGCTAATGTAGTACCATTATTCAAGAAGGGTAGTAGGGAAAAACCGGGGAACTACAGGCCAGTGAGCCTAACATCAGTGGTAGGAAAATTATTGGAAAAAATTCTGAGGGACAAAATTTGTCTCCACTTGGAGAGGCAAGGATTAATCAGGGATAGTCAACATGGCTTTGTCAAGGGAAGATCATGTCTGACTAATTTGATTGAATTTTTTGAGGGGGTGACTAGGTGTGTGGATGAGGGTAACGCAGTGGATGTGGTATACATGGATTTCAGTAAGGCCTTCGATAAAGTCCCGCACAGGAGACTGGTCAAGAAGGTAAGAGCCCATGGAATCCAGGGTGCCTTGGCACATTGGATACAAAACTGGCTTAGTGGCAGAAGGCAGAGGGTGATGGTCGAAGGTTGTTTTTGTGACTGGAAGCCTGTGGCCAGTGGGGTACCACAGAGATCGGTGCTGGGTCCCTTGCTGTTTGTGGTCTACATTAATGACTTGGATATGAATGTAAAAGGTATGATCAGTAAGTTCGCGGATGATACAAAAATTGGTAGGGTGGTAAATAGCGAGGAGGGTAGCCTCAGTCTGCAGGACGATATAGATGGGTTGGTCAGATGGGCGGAACAGTGGCAAATGGAATTTAACCCGGAAAAGTGCGAGGTGATGCACTTTGGGGGGACTAACAAGGCAAGGGAATACACAATGAATGGAAAGACCCTAGGCAAGACGGAGGGTCAGAGGGATCTGGGTGTGCAAGTACACAGATCCCTGAAGGCGGCGGAACAGGTGGATAAGGTGGTAAAAAAGGCATATGGGATACTTGCCTTCATTAGCCGAGGCATTGAATATAAGAGCAAGGAGGTTATGATGGAGCTGTATAAAACACTGGTTAGGCCACAGCTGGAATACTGTGTGCAGTTCTGGTCACCACACTACAGGAAAGATGTGATCGCGTTAGAGAGGGTGCAGAGGAGGTTCACCAGGATGTTACTGGGGCTGGAGCGCTTCAGCTATGAAGAGAGACTGGGCAGATTGGGTTTGTTTTCCTTGGAGCAGAGGAGGCTGAGGGGGGACATGATTGAGGTGTACAAAATTATGAGGGGCATAGATAGGATGGATGCTGAGGAGCTTGTTCCCTTAGTAGAGGGGTCAATAACTAGGGGGCATAGATTCAAGGTAAAGGGCGGGAGGTTTAGAGGGGATTTGAGAAAGAACTTTTTCACCCAGAGGGTGGTTGGAGTCTGGAACTCACTGCCTGAAAGGGTTGTGGAGGCAGAAACCCTCACAACATTTAAGAAGCATTTGGATGAGCACTTGAAATGCCATAGCATACAAGGCTACGGGCCAAATGCTGGAATATGGGATTAGATTAGACAGGGCTTGATGGCCGGCGCGGACACGATGGGCCGAAGGGCCTCTATCCGTGCTGTATTACTCTATGACTCTACGACTCTATGACTACCTGCACGGACAGAAATTTACTCTACTAACTGATCATCAACCTCTTGTCTCCATTTTCAACCCTCAGAAGGGCGTCCCGATAATGACAGCACAACGGCTACAGAGGTGGTCCCTTTTCCTAGGGGCACACCAATATGACATCGAGTACAAAGGAACTAAACAGCATGGGAATGCTGATGGATTGTCGCGCCTACCGTTGCCGACGGTGGAAGAAGCACCTGCAGTGGATCCTGTGGAGATAATCCACTCGACCATAGTCGAATGTCTACCTGTGACGAATGCAAACATAGAAAAGGAAACACGAAATGACCCGACACTCTCCAGGGTCTATGATTTAACAGTGAAGGGTTGGCCAGCACAGGGCGAACCACTGTTGCCAGCATTCTCGCCGAGAAGAGAACAGCTGTCAGTGTGCCAAGGAACCTTGATGTGTGGATCCAGAGTAGTAATTCCACCCAAACTGAAGGATAGAGTGCTCAATGAGCTTCATGAGGGTCATCTGGGAGGGGTAAAAATGAAGAACTTAGCCAGAGCGTTTGTGTGGTGGCCGGGAATCGATAGAGAAATCGAAGAGATGACCAAGAGCTGTACAGGATGCCAGAAGGTCCAAAACGCCCCACCACAAGCCCCTTTACATCCATGGGAGTGGCCCTCATCTCCATGGCAAAGGGTGCACATTGATTTTGCTGGTCCATTTATGGACTCAATGTTTTTAATTGCGGTGGATGCACATTCAAAGTGGCCAGAGGTAATAAAAATGTCCTCAACCACCACAGAAAAAACTATCACAGTCTTACGAACCATATTCGCCAGAAATGGGCTGCCTGAACAGATTTGCTCCGACAATGGGCCACAGTTTGTGTCTGAAGAGTTCCAGAGGTTCTTAAAGAACAATGGTGTTAAGCATTACACATCCGCCCCATATCATCCAGCCACCAATGGATTGGCTGAGAGGTTCGTTCAAACATTCAAGAAGGCTATCAAGGCAATGTGTAATGAAGACATACCCCTACAACACAAGGTGGATAACTTCTTGTTTGCCTACCGGAATGCGACACATGCGGTTACCAACCAAACTCCAGCCATGATGTTCTTCAATCGAAGACTAAGATGCCGCTTGGATTTGGTTAAGCCAAACATCAGAAGAGATGTAGAGAACAGGCAGTTTCAGAATATGAATGAAAGGCCAACCAGGAGTTTCAAGGTAGGTCAACCAGTTTTGGCCCGGGACTACCGCACAGAGAAATGGCAGCCAGGAATGATCTGCACACGGCAAGGACCTCTAATGTATACCGTGGATGTTGGAGAGAGCATTGTAAGACGCCATGCTGACCAGATTCTAGAGTCACTGGAAAACGTCAAATCTACACCGCGATCCTATACACCTGGTGATGAAACCGAAGTACCAATTGCATCTACCTCAGAATCGGTGATATTGGAAGCAGACGAACCAAACAACGACGTTGATCCCGAATCAACTTTGCCAGAAGAACCTGATACCCCAAAGAGGCGTTATCCGGACTGTTGTGTATGTAATATGTGTGCTACTTTGAACCTATGGACAGGACTGCACTACTTGGAGGGCGTAGTGATACGCAGTACCACTCCTGGCCATAGGGGTATAAATAGTACTGTGGGTACTGATCTCCCCTCAGTTCCCGCCTGTGGGCATGAAGTAAAGACCTACGTATCGTCCCTACCTCCAACCAGTAAAGACCTGTTTTATTGTTACTGATTAAGTCTGAGTATTAATTACTTGAACAACTCACAGATTTAACACGGACATAATCAGGAAGCCTCCTCAAAGACTGAATTTATAATTGATTAACTTCAGCTAATGTATATAGCAACTGTAATTGTAAATATGTTATTTAATTATTAATCGAATGTTATGTACTGTTTAGCTAAAAGGGGAGTAATTGTAGTGTATGTAACCTGAAGAAGGAACTATATTCTGCAGCCCCTGTATACTGCAGTACCAGTAGTGACCACCCCTGTATATAAGCCTGTGTAGTAACCTTGCATAGTAGTTCCAGTTTTGTCTCCATTCAGTAAACACCTGTTATAACCAACTCCTGCAGTCCGTGTCTCAATTACACACGGACGTTACACTACCCACTGCCCAGGGAGGCTACAATTACTGCCTAGTCCTGGTGGATGTATTCTCAAAGTGGGTAGAAGCTTTTCCCTGCCGCATAGCTACCACATTGGGTACAGCTAAGATCCTGGTCAGGGAAGTGTTCTCACAATGGGGACTACCACAGTATGTGGAGTCTGACCAAGGGAGGCACTTTACCGGACAGGTCATGCAAGAGACCCTCATGGTACTTGGCATTGAAGGGAAATGGCACATCGCCTACAACCAACAGTCATCGGGTCCTGTTGAGCGTTTAAACCGCGCTATAAAAGAAAAGCTGCGCAAGGAGACGGGAAACTCACCCACGAAGTGGGTAGAAGTCTTACCGTTGGTCCTAATGGGGATCCGAGCCAGCCAGTCAAAGAGCACGGTGTATTCCCCACACGAGCTGATGACTGGTAGGGTTATGCGGACCCCCACCCATGTGCTAGCCCCGGTGCTCACGGAAGGTCAGCTCAGAGAGGTGAACCGGGACAGTTTTGTCAGGAATCTGCTTGAACACCTTAAACAGATTCACTGGCAGGCTGCTAGCAACATGGGAAAACAGCATCGGAGTAACCGAATGCTGTTAGAACCCAACAGGCACCACGAGTGTGAGATAGGGGATCAGGTCATGGTAAGGAACTTTGCCCGGTTGGGAAGATTCGAGCCATTGTATATGGGGCCGTACAGTATTGTGGACAGAGAGTGGAGAATGGCCGGCAAGGACGAACTGTGTTAAAGTTAGAGAGCAGCAGCCTGCAGCTGTGACAGACTCACAGACCACAAAGGTGGGGGCAGTGACTGGAGAGGCCCTCCCACCAATTAAGTGGGATTCAGGTACACCCCCAGTAGCCAGAGCCTTAAGAAGGTCTCCTCGCATACCACAGCCTAAACTACCGTGGTCATCCGAGTATAATTTAAACGGTCCAGCCCCAGGAGAGCCCTTAACAGAAAGGGAAAAACCAAGGTCAGGGCCCAGTCTAAGGACACAGATCCCCAGCCTGCCGCCTCCAAAGGTGAGAGACTCACAGGAGAGGTAGCGTTGGGCAGAGAGAGAGAGAAGGGTCCCCAGCCTGCGGCATCAGGCTGCGGGGAACCCACAGGACAGGATAGGGACTCGGCAGCCACACCGAAAGGGGTAGTGTGCTGCAGCACAGGAGGGCATACTCCCCCGATTAACTGGGAGTCAGGGAAACTCCCAGGTATTTTAAGGAGGACTCTCCAGGTCCGGTGGCACAGGTCACCTTACGCCCAGGCGTACAAGCTGCCCAGATTCCATAAAAGGCAGAGGCCTAACAGGGATTAGCCTGGCCGTCCGGAGACGGGCGGCGGATGTATATACAGTAGCTTTTAGTTTAAGAGTGTTTAATTTAGTTTAGGATAAGTTTAAGTTTGGAAAATTTTGATAACTGCGTCAGGCCAGAGAACCTTCTCGGGGCATGGCTATTTTGTTTGTGTGTCACTACAGAAAGGAAATCGGCATGAGAAAGGTTCTGCTCCTGCTCGCCCTGGTAGGGGTGAGCATCGGTGACTGAGGAGACGTGGAGGACTCCCACATCTATGGGTGCTCAGGAGAGAGAGCACCGATCGTTACCGCAGGGGGTGACGAATGGGGTGTGGAGGAGCTCGCCACTTACTTCCACGAGGGAATGTGGCCAGGGTGGCTGGGGTCTAACTCGACTCAGTACTCCAGCCAGACTGGGTTCACGTACGGGGAGGCCTCCATCCCGTGCCCCAGGGTACAGGTCGTTGCCACAAGGGTCAGCGTCACCGAGGGGAAATGTGTGTGTTTGCAGTGGCCTCAGTGATCCTGAACCTGACCGAGGTACACTTACCTGAATGGTGCCCTAAGGAGACAGAACAGTTATACCAGGCCCTGCTGAAGGAAATGTTTAAGAAGTTTTATGAATTCGACTTTGCCAGTGTAGACAAAGCGAATCTGTACAGTTTACACCCTGAGCATAATATGGGCGCGGGGAGACAAAGAAGGGGGACCTGGAATTATATTTTCACTGCTTATAGTACAGGATCCTCAGTAATAAACAGCCTGGACGATATAGAGCTACAAACCCAGATAAATGGTTTAAAGACCCAGTTAAGAAAAATCTTAACAGAGGAGAACAAAGTTGTAGGCTCAGAGCTACACGAGGACCAGGCCATGACGGTCCATTTAAAAGAGATAATAGCTGAGCTGGAAAGACACGCCAAAATAGTAAATGCACTCATACGGGAGGACAGGAATGCTTCGGATCAAGCTGCACAGAATGAGGTGTGCGTGCTATACGGGGCATGGTTGCTGGGTGAGGGCCACAGCAACCTGGAGGATTCAAAACAAGGTTTTAGTCCCCTCCTGGATTAGCAACAAGCACCTCGCAGCCCTCCACCCATTTAGTAATTCGCTGAGCCCGTGTCAGCTCCGCCTAGCCTCTGAAGCCTACCCTGTCCCAGTGGATTGTGGACGTTCCAATCACACTATCATGGGGATAGTAGTGAGGATGCCGGTCATGGGTGGGACAGCCCAACCCGCACCGGTATACAGGGTGGAGAACATTGGGATCATTCAAGGGGGTGCACACATCCGTTTCGCAGAGGTCCCACCTTATGTCATAAAGTGGGAGCACGCTATGGCAGGTACAGACCTCTCTGGGTGCCGGAGCCGGGGAGCACACATAATACTGTGTCCCCAGCACTTGAATGACTATTCGAGACCACAGTGCGGGTTTAAATCTGCTGGCGCACAACCTGTGAACTGTACCATGGAGGTAATGGCACAAGGCCATGTTTCCCCACAGGTAGCATTCATAGGAGGTGGGACATATTGTATCACCACAAGTGCGCCCCACTACCGGCATGGACAGCACATCTGGTGTCCGGTGAGTGACAGCAGTTTCTGCTTTAAACCCGAGGCAGAAGTTCAAGTGGCCCAGGAACGGATTGTACCCATCCCTGAACCCTCAACTGTTCACCTCACTGTCAGGGAAAACATTACCAACCTGCAAAATTACGCAACACATCTCGGCTGTGAAATTCCCCCTCTACCAGAACATCTTACCACCCTATTAAAAGCAGTGGTCATCTCACAGAAACATTTTTATACATTACAGCAGAAGACAGTTGAGATAGGGGCCAAGATCTTGGATATTGTAGTTCCACCCTGGTGGGACATTTTTGAAAATATGGAGGTCCCTTCTTGGATTAGACTGGCTTCACACATTTTAGTGGTTTGCCAGCTCGGCATAGTTTTCTACTTGTTGTACACAAATTGCAAGGGAAGGGACAGGATGCTCCACTTCCAACATGAGGGAGCATGGGACAAACATAAAAATAAAGTCTATGACCAGGTATAAAACCAACCTTGACCGTTATTAAAAATGAACATAAGAACGTAAGAAATAGGAGCAGGAGTAGGCCAATCGGCCCCTTGAGCCTGCTCCGCCATTCAATAAGATCATGGCTGATCTGATCCTAACCGTCAATCTACTATCACAGAACCATCTCCTGAATCTAACAGAATTAGACACACGAAATAGGAGCAGGATCAGGCTACACGGCCCCTGGGCCCGATCCGCTACCCACAGGGCCATGACCGATCCGTGAAGTTTGGTGAGTGTGTGTGTCATTATTTTTACTATGTGTGTGTAACTTTTCCAAGTGGTGCAGGGGTGTTGGACCCCCTCCGTGCTTGGATGTGAATGTAATTGAATTTTTCGTACCTTGTATATCTGTTAAACACTACACCTAAAGGGGAATGGGAGAGTGTTTTGTTTTTGGGTTTTAGTTTAGATAATACAGGTTTTAGTTTAGATAATACAGGTTTTAGTTTAGATAATACAGGTTTTAGTTTAGATAATACAGGGTTCCAATAATAATTGGCTCCCAGGGATCAGAAAATTGAGCTTACTCAGCATGATACTATAGTCTTTAAAGTATCACAGGGGGTGTGCAAGGCTCGCAAAATTCTACAGACTCCCCCAAACCAAGAAAAGAAGAGATATTGGACTGTTTGAAGGAAATATTGGGCCAAAAGGGACTTAAAGTCAAAACCCCAGGGGCTAGATTTTCAGTATAGACAGTTTTGGGGCGCTAACCTTAGCGCCCGCCCCAAAGTAGCGCCCCGTTGCCAGAAATTCAGTGGCTTCGCCCTAAGAGGTTGGTGGAGCGCTAAAAGAGGCGTTCCACTACTATCTTTAGGCGCTAAGCCGGCGGTGCAGAGCGCAACGCCCGATCTCGGGCGCAGCGCACGGCAGACACTCTGGTGCCACTGAGCTCTTAAAGGGGAAGGGTGCATGTGTTCTTTTCAAAAGCAGAGTGTGGGGGGGGGGAGAGAGAGAGAGAGAGAGAGAGAGGGGAGGAGGAGGGAGGAGGAGGAGGAAGAGGAAGAGGAAGAGGAAGAGGAGGAGGAGGAGGAGGAGGAGGAGGAGGAGGAGGAGGAGGAGGAGGAGGAGGAGGAGGAGGAGGAGGAGGAGGAGGAAAACATAAATACACCGTTCACAACAACACACTGGATCCTTCCACACAACACATGCAGACTGCCGTTTATAGTGCATGAGGAGTGCCCTTTAATTTGCGCTCCCCAGGGTCTGTTGCGTTCCATTTTACAAACGCTCTGGACGCCAGCCGCACAATGGGGCGGTCCGACTGAAGTTTGGATTCGGGGCGGCCAAAGGGCGTTGCACGAGGATGTGATGTCATTTTCTGCGCGCGCATCCGGGCGGCCGCTAAACTTTGCACCGGCGCTAACGGGCAACTTAATTTGGGGCGGGGCGCAAACTGCGCTGCGCCCGGGCGCTACACGCATAGCGCCCGAAAATCACTTCTCTTAAGGCGCTAACTGCTGGCGCAAGCAACTGAAAATCTAGCCCCATGATTTTTGGCTATTTTAAAAGGCATGTTCAGGCCTGTGGAAAAGCTGCAACAAAAGAAATGGGTTGGACACTGTGGGACAGACAGTTTGAGTATTGGAAAGGCCAGATTGTCTGAGAATGTTCTGGACTGTCCCAGTCATTCTACATAAAGACAATAGGCCCACGGAAGGACAGTTCCCGCCAGGGCCATCATTACATGAATAATACAACACATGCCGACAACCAACAAAAGAGACCCTGGCCCCAGCAGGACAAGACAATACAACCAACAAAAGAGACCCTGGCCCCAGCAGGACAAGACAATCAAACAACAGATTAACCACTCAGAGAGACATCCAAAAACGTTTTGCACATTTAAACTGATTTCGAAGCAATCCCGAAACCAGTTAAAAAAATACAATTAAAAATAGATGGGACCAGCCCCAAATCTCGATAAGAATTTAAACCTATTAAAATTAACGAGCCCGCCAAAATTAACGATGGACCAGAGGAGATTTGGCGGTCAGATAAGCCAGGCCTCAACACAGTATAATTGTGGCCTGCTTGTTCAGTAAGAGGGGTTCGAGTTGAGTCAGTCAGTTGAGGACACAGCTCAAGTGAAGGTTCAAGTTCAGTACAGGAGAGAGAAAGTACGGTTCAGAAAGAGTACTACTCATCATCATCACCGCACACAGTTGGAGAAATGGAGACTCGAGGAAAGAAGAACGAAATGAAAGGAAGAAGGAATCGCGGCAACCAAAGGCCTCAAGAAACCAACAACTAACAATATTACCACCAACTAGGTAATATTGGGCCACCACGACCAACAAGAAACCAACTGAAAATTTGCAAATTTGTTTCCACTCTACAAGCTAGCCTGACTTACCCCTGGGTAAGATTTAACACAAAAGACTCTAAAAACTATACCTAACCAAAGGAAATTGGGTACTTACCCGATAAATCCAAATACGCACTTGACCGCATCAGTGGACTCGCGAAGACTGAAAACCCAACGCAGGTGCAGTCTTCCACCACGTCCGGGGTACGGCAGGCCCCAACTGCCACAACTAGAGAGAACCCCGAAATCGCAAACCTCTACAACTGTCAAGAAAGTCATTTGGTGAGCATTTCCTGGTCCTCTGGAATTCAACCTAGTTAGTATAGTGGGATTGGGAGGGGTAAGGTATTTTGTCTATTGTTATTCTCCCTCTCATATTCTGAAATGTTCCCCCTTTTAGAGTATAAGATTATTGTATTGTATATTTTCCTGTCTCAAAATAAAATCTCAATTCTTTTGACCAACTCAGTTGTCCTTTGCAATTTCATTACAACCCCCAAATAAGTCCAAAGTCCAGAACCAAGGGAGTGGGAGCGATTTGAACCACTCAGGGAGTCAGAGGCAAAGCTGACCACACACACCACCCCTTACACTATCCTTTCTAAATATGTTATATCCTGCGGTATTTAACTGCCAGTCCTATTCTTACAGAATCATAGAATCATAGAATGGTTACAGCACAGAAGGAGGGCATTCGGCCCGTCGAGCCCATGCTGGTTCTCTGCAAGAGCATTTCAGCTAGTCCCACTCCCCCGCCCTTTCCCGTAGCAGAGTCAATTCTTTTCCTTCAGGTACTTATCCAATTCTCTTTTGAAAGCCACGATTGAATCTGCCTCCACCACCCTTTCAGGCAGTGCATTCCAGATCCTAACCACTCGCTGCATAAAAAAGATTTTCCTCATGTCGCCTTTGGTTCTTCTGCCAATCACCTTAAATCTGTGTCCTCTGGTTCTCGATCCTTCCACCAATGGGAACAGTTTCTCTCTATCTACCCTGTATAGCCCCTTCATGATTTGGAACACCTCTATCAAATCTCCTCTCAACCTTCTCTGCTCTAAGGAGAACAACCCCAGCTTCTCCAGTCTATCCACGTAACTGAAGTCCCTCATTCCTGGAACCATTCTTGTAAATCTTTTCTGCACCCTCTCAAAGGCCTTCACATCCTTCCTAAAGTGCAGTGTCCAGAATTGGACACAATACTCCAGTTGAGGTCGGACCAGTGTTTTATAAAGGTTAAGCATAACTTCCTTGCCCAGGATCTAATATGCTTTTTTAATTGCTTTCTCAACCTGCCCTGCCACCTTCAACAATTTGTTTACATATATCCCCAGGTCTCTCTGTTCATGCACCCCCTGTAGAATTGTACCATTTAGTTTATGTTGCCTCTCCTCGTTCTTCCTACCAAAATATATCACTTCGCACTTTTCTGCTTTAAATTTCATCTGCCATGTGTCCACCCATGCCACTAGCCTGTCTATGTCCTCTTGAAGTCTATCACTATCCTTGTCACTGTTCATACTTCCAAGTTTTGTGTCATCTGCAAATTTTGAAATAGTGCCTTGTACACCCAAGTCCAAGTCATTGATATATATCAAGAAAAGCAGTGGTGCTAGTACGACCCCTGGGGAACACTACTGTGTACCTTCCTTATGTCTGAAAAACAGTCATTCACCGCTACTCTCTGTTTCCTGTCACTTAGCCAATTTCATATCCATGCTGCCATTGTCCCATTATTCCATGGACTTCAACTTTGCTGGTAAGCCTATTATGTGGCACATTATCAAATGCCTTTTGGAAGTCCATGTACACTACGGCAACCGAATTGCCCTCATCAACCCTCTCTGTCATCTCATCAAAAACACAATCAAGTTAGTTAAACACAATTTGCCTTTAACAAATCCGTGCTGCCTTTCCTTAAATAATCCACACTTGTCCAAGTGACTGCTAATTTTGTCCCGGATTATTGTTTCTAAAAGCTTCCCCACTACTAGGAGTGAGGAAGCATAGACATAGAAGATAGGAGCAGGAGTAGGCCATTCGGCCCCTCGAGCCTGCTCCGCCATTCAAAGCAATCATGGCTGATCATCCAAATTCAGTACCCGGTCCCTGCTTTCTCCCCATACCCCTTGATCCCTTTAGCCTTAAGAAATATATCCAACTCCTTCTTGAATATATTTAATGTATTGGCCTCTACTGCCTTCTGTGGTAGAGAATTCCACAGGTTCACCACTCTCTGGGTGAAGAAATTCCTCCTCATTTCTGTCCTAAATGGCCTACCCCTTATCCTTAGACTGTGACCCCTGGTTCTGGACTCCCCGACCATCGGGAACATCCTTCCTGCATCTAGTCTGTCCAGTCCTGTCAGAATTTTATAAGTTTCAATGAGATCCCCTCTCATTCTTCTAAACTCCAGTGAGTACAAGCCCAATCAACCCAATCTCTCCTCATACATCATTCCTGCCATCCCAGGTATCAGCCTGGTGAATCTTCGCTGAGCTCCTTCCATGGCAAGAACATCCTTCCTCAGATAAGGCAACCAAAACTGCACACAATACTCAAGATGTGGTCTCACCAAGGCCCTGTATAACTGCAGCAAGACATCCTTGTTCCTGTACTCAAACCCTCTCGCTACGAAGACCAACATGCCATTTGCCTTCTTAACCGCCTGCTGCACCTGCTTGCTTACCTTCAGCGACTGGTGCACAAGGACACCCAGGTCTTGTTGCACTTCCCCTTCTCCCAATCTATTGCCATTCAGATAATAACCTGCCTTCCTGTTTTTGCCACCAAAGTGGATAACCTCGCATTTATTCACGTTATATTGCATCTGCCATGCTTTTGCCCAATCACCCAACCTGTCCAAATCATCATGGAGTTTCTCGGCATCCTCCTCACAGCACACACGCCCACCCAGCTTTGTGTCGTCTGCAAATTTGGAGATATTACATCTAGTTCCCTTGTCTAGATCATTAATATATATTGTGAATAGCTGGGGCCCAAGGACCGATCCCTGCGGTACCCCACTAGTCACTGCCTACCACTCGGAAAAAGACCCGTTTATTCCAACTCTTTGCTTTTTGTCTGCCAACCAGTTTTCTATCCAAGTCAATACCTTGCCACCAATCCCATGTGCCTTAACTTTACACACTAATCTCTTATGTGGGACCGTATCGAAAGCCTTCTGAAAGTCCAAATACACCACATCCACTGGTTCTCCCTTATCTATTTTACCAGTTACATCCTCAAAAAATTCCAGTAGATTAGTCAAGCACGATTTACCTTTTGTAAATCCATGTTGACTTTGTTCGATCCTGTCACTGTTTTCCAAGTGCTCTGCTATTACATCTTTTATAATGGACTCTAGCATTTTCCCCACTACCGATGTCAGGCTTACCAGTCTGTAATTCCCCGTTTTCTCTCTACCACCTTTTTTGAATAGTCGGGTAACATTAGCTACCCTCCAATCCATGGGTACTGTTCCAGATTCCATCGAAAGCTGGAATATGATCAGCAAAGCATCAACTATTTCTAGGGCCACTTCCTTAAGTACCCTAGGATGTAGATTATCAAGCCCTGGGGATTTATCGGCCTTCAATCCCATCAATTTCCCTGACACCAGGAGAGGCAGGGGAGTTATCCCCAGTGTCCTGGCCAATATTTATCCCTCAACCAACATAACAAAAACAGATTATCTGGTCATTATCACATTGCTGCTTGTGGGACCTTGCTGAGCGCATATTGGCTGCCACATTTCCCACATTACAACAGAAACTACACTTCAAAAAGTATTTCATTAGCTGTAAAGAGCTTTAAGACATCTGGTGGTCACGAAAGTCGCTATATAAATGCAAGTCTTTCTTTCTTACCGAGGTTAAACTGACTGGCCTGTAGTTGCTGGGTTTATTCTTTACACCCTTTGTTGAACAAGGGTGTAACATTTGCAATTCTCCAGTCCTCTGGCACCACCCCCGTATCTAAGGAGAATTGGAAGATTGTGGCCGTACATCCGCAATTTCCACCTTTACTTCCCTCTGCATTATAGGCTGCATCCCATCCGGTCCTGGTGACCTATTTACTTTACGTACAATTAGCCTTTCTTGCACCTCCTCTTTATCAATTTTTATCCCATCCAGTATCTCCACTACCTCCTCTTTCACTATGTCTTTGGGAGCATCATCTTCCTTGGTAAAGACAGATGCAAAGTACTCATTTAGTACCGCAGCCATGCCCTCTGCATCCATACGTAGGTTTCCATTTTTGTCCCTACTCCCTTTATATAGCCAAGTTTCAGTTATCGCTACTACATCTGTCTCCTCGCTGTGAATTAGTGCCTCCAGTTCCCCATTTTGTTTTGGATACTGTGCACATTGCTGTACAGGCAATTTAATTTGTTTTTATTAATTGTACCTTTCACTTTATTTTTAACAGTCATTTTAATAATTAAGTATTTGTTTTCTCACCATTTATATTACCCTTATTCATTTTCTCAATCTAACCTTTACTCTCATCTTTTTGTATCTTCAGACATGCTATTTTCACCAGATCCCAACCCCCTACATAACTTCTCTGCTTTTCAATTCTATCCTTCTAGATGTGAGCCCCAGTGCTTTGTTTGCTTTTTTTTAAGGCCTTTTTGGCCTGTGTCGCTATTTTAGTGATTTGTGTATCTGGAACCCCAGATCCCTTTGCTCCTCCACCTCATTTAGACTTTAAATAGTGCATTTCACACTTAATCCAGAGCCGTCTTTTGTCTCCACTAGTCCTATCACCATCTCGTCTCGTTTTGAATACCTCTTAATGTCTCTTATTCTTTTTTATTCTCACCCAGCCTGGCCTCTTAATCTATTTCATTTCCTGTGCTTCTTTAGTCTTGACAAAGGGTTTTCACCCGAAACGTTGACTCTGTTTTCTCTCCACGGATGTTGCCTGGCCTGCTGAGTTTTTCCAGCAATTTCTGTTGTTATTTTGGATTTCCAGCATCTGCAGTATTTTGCTATCGTCGTAGACTTTAAATAGATTTGAACTATTTGTTCTTTGCACTATTGTTCCGGTGCTCTGGATTATTAGTGCTGTAACATAACCACTACACTACTGCCCCCAGGCCCAGCACAGTCGCCAAAGCGGAGCCTGGCAACAACTTTTGCGGTGACGGCACAACCTGTTTAGATTTGACTTTCAAAGCACGATACCCTGAAGATGCCGCACCCCTCCCCCCTTCAGCAGACGTGAAGTGCTCCTCCAGGTCTGTAAGGGGGTGCAGGTCCGCCTCACCTCCTCCCGCTCCCTTCTGTTATGAGCAAGCTTGGCCTGCAAGAAAAAGGAAAACGTGTGAGTGAGTGTGCAGCTATGTGTTTGGCAGATGTGCCTACCATAGAAGAATGGCTGTTAATGTATGCAAGGCGTGAGATGTGGATGTCACTTTTAGTAGATGGGGCATAGTTGGTGGGTGAGTGTTGGGGATTTGGCGGTTTATACCGACTGTGCACAGAGTGAGGTTGAGATAGTGGGATGTAGAGGTTTTTGAAGCATTTACTCACCCTGACCACCCGAGTGAGGTCGTTGAATTTCTTCCAGCACTGGGTGAGAGTCTGGGGACCACACTTCTGGCCGACACGTGCTGGGCCACCTCCCACCACATCCCCCTAAAGGCCTGTAGCAATGGCCTCCTGCCAGTGTCCGGGAAGAGCGCTGCTCGTCGGCGTTCCACGGCCGCGACCAGAGTCTCCAAGGCATGGTCGCTGAACCAGTGAACTCTCTCCCAGGGCCTCTGATCAGCCATTTGGTGCTTGGATGAAGGCTTGCAGCTCCTTGTAGGCTCAGTTCACAAGCAGCAATGATCAGAGTGAGGCTGTGCAGCATGATTGAACCTCCCCTTTAAGAACTGGAAGGCGCCAATCTGTCTGAGGACTCTCTAATTGACAATGCCGGAACTTGATTAGCGCTCTGCGAAGTTAGCGTCCTAAGAGAAGTGTGTAGTGTTTGATTTAGTGCTCTACCTCCCTCTTGGAGCGCTAAAACTCAATTTTGCGTTCGCCGGGGCTAATTAGCACCTGGTGCTAAAGTTAGCGCCCAGGTGATGTAACCACCCCAAAATGACCGATACCAAATTTTTCCTCCAATAGATTCAAGTCCCACTCCAGAGACTTGAGCACAAAATCTGGTCTGACACTCCAGTCTTTTGGATGAGACGTCAAACCGAGGCCCTGACTACTCTCTCAGGTGGACGTAAAAGATTCTATGGCATTGTTTCTTAGAAGAGCAAGGGAGTTATCCCCAGTGTCCTGGCCAATATTTATCCCTCAGTCAACATCACTAAAACAGATTATCTGGTCATTATCACATTACTGTTTGTGGGAGCTTGCTGTGTGCAATTTGGCTGCTGTGTTTCCTCCATTGCAACAATGACAACACTTCAAAAAGCTGTAAAGCGCTTTGGGACGTCCGGTGGTCATGAAAGGTGCTATATAAATGTAAGTCTTTCTTTCTTTCTCGTCTGCGACCACCACCAGCAGCTCATCATGCAGGTGTATGCCTCCTATCAAGGGAGCTGCCACAATGTGTTTATAATCAGACAGTCATCGTCCCACAGATCTTTGAGCCCCAACACAATGTGCATTCTACCAGGTGACAATGGATACCCTCTGCTGCCATGGCTCATGACTCCCCTGAGAAACCCCCAGATACCAGCCACTCAGCCACCAGGAATATCATTGAATAGGCCGAGAAGGTGTCCAGATGTATGGTGATTTGTCGCTTACTCCACAGTCTGGCGATCATCAGAGACCAACCATTACCACCAGCAATTGAGCTAGATGGGAAGGCTGAGGAGCCACAAGAGGAGGAAGAGGAGAAGGAGGAAGAGGAAGAGGAGAAGGAAGAGGAGGGAGATGGTGGGAGCACCAGAGGCTTCCAGGTAGACAGTCCATACCTGGGAGGGACGCTCGCTGCCATCTAATTGAAGAGCGCTTTTGAGAGACGTGTTCCACCATCAAACTCTGGAGCACTGTTGCCACATGATGTACTTTCCATGACTTAAGATCCATCAGGCAGACCATCATCTGCACTCAATCCTTTCAATCCCTTCCCCATGAAGATCACATTAACAAAGACCACCGATTCTGCCACTACCCAGTCGCCATCATCACTCTACCTACATCAAAAACAAACAGTGCAAACGTGACACAACCAACAGCACTTACAAATATTAAACTATTCATCCTGTTGCTTGCCCTTAGTGGCTATCTGTAAGTGTTCTTGCGTAATCTAGTGCTTCTACAAAGTGCAACCCCAGTGCCAGCAGCAGACTAGGTGGGTGGCTGCCGAGAATCTGAAGGGGCAGTTCAGATGTCCTCCTGGGAGGCCCTTGAGAGACTGTGGGCCATGATGGCGCCACCTCAGACTGCACCATCTCAGCATGGGCTTCAGCAGTCTGGGCCGCCTGGCTGACAGGCAACGGCGAGGACAATGGTGCATTGGCGGGGGAGGGAGAAGCAAAGCTGGCATCCGGAGAGAGGCCAGTAGCTTCCTGCTACATGAGTCCCACACCACTACCTCAGTTCAGCCCACCCAGTGATCTGGTGGAGGACAGATCTCTGACCATCGGAGACACGCTGCAAGCCCCTTTCAATCGAGGAGCCCAGACCCACCATGGCAACTGCCTTAGCTTCCATTGCAGCACTTTGACATTCCATGGGAGACACAAGTAGTGCAATGGAACCTGATTGGGCTTCCATTGCAGCACTTTGTCTTTCCATGCAAGCTGCAGTGACTGCATTGGAAGCTGTGACCTCAGTCATCAGATGCTGCATGATTTTGGGCTCCACAGGTCGCTGACTGGAATTGGCCAGCCTCTCCACGCTGGAGAGGATGGGTTTCCGGTTTTGCATCAAACTACAGACCAAGGCGGAGGCGGACTCCTCCACCTCCCCCTAGCCAAGGCCGTAAGCTTTCAGGGAGGCTCTCCATTGCACCAAGCATTTGGTTTGTCAAACCCATCAGCCTTCTTCCGAAGTTTGGCCAGCACTGCCTCCTCAAGGGGAATGATGTCACGTAGGCATGGTTGACCTCCCCTGGTCAGGTCCTGCTGCTGCCTGTTATGTGCTATCTTGTCCTGGAAGAGAAAGAGTGGTGATTGTGAATGAGTGTATTGACAGGTATGTTTGTGTGTATGATGCCTCACATGGTTGAAGAGCTGTGAGATCTGTCTGAGGTGTGAGCAGTGCCTGTGAAGGATGCAATAGTGTAGGTGTGTGACTGTCAGTGTCTAGTTAGATGGTAGATGAAGTGTGTTGCAGTTGTGATGCTGGTGGTGGTGGTGCATATATTGAGAAGTGTGTTTGTGAGATGGGAACTTACCTTGACCACTTGTGTCAAGTCATTACACTTTTTGTGGCACTGGAGCCATGTCCTGGCACCAAGGCTCCTGGCTGTCACCTCCCGGGTGATCTCCTCCCACATGCGCCGCATTAGATACCTCTGTGGCCTGCGGGTAGTGGACTTCCCTCCTCCTCTCTACCTCCTCCACCAGGACCTCCAGTGCCACATTGGAGAACCTGGGTGTCCTCTCTCTCGGTCCCTGAGCCATCCTTCCACGCTGGCTTCTTTTCCAGCCAGCGCACTCCACACCTTCAGTGGAAGTATGAAGAGATCGCAAAGTCTCTGAAGAATGGATTCAGTCAAGAATATTTTTTTGTGGACTTTATGGGATTTTTCTGAGGGTATTTTCCCTGTTATGGGATTGCCCTGTGCAGATACGTGAAAGACTGGTTTGTTAAAACTTCAGAGAATGCATGGCAAATGGCTGTGAGAAAAGAACTCACCCAGTATGTATGGGTCCGCCCGACAGTCCTGGAAAAAGGAAGGGGGCCATTGAAATTGATTAGAAAAGCCATTCTAATATGCAAAATCACTTCTCACCTCCATCTCAGAAGAGAAGCAGAACAATGAACCCACTAGCTCACCCAGCCAGAAGGAAGCCAGTTTTCCCAACACAAAGACCGAAAGATATGTCCCAGACTTAGGGCCATTAATCCAATACGCATGGGTTCGACGATGACCCATCACTGGTTAAGCACCAGAGTGCTTAGAATTTCTCCCAACACAAAGACCAAAAGATATGTCCCAGACTTAGGGCCATTAATCCAATACGCATGGGTCCGAGGATGACTCATCACAGATTAAGCACCGGAGTGCTCAGAAGCAAATGGATTTTTAAGATTGGTGGGAAAAAGGGGCAGGCAGACTATCTATAAAGACAGATTCTTTTTCACCATCCTCTCTCTCTCTCACTCCTGCTCCAACAAGACAAGAAGTACCAGAAAGCCGCCGAGCAGAGCGATCGAAACCGGGGTAAGCATGGTCTCTCAGAAGTGAAGTTTTTGGGCTATTCCGAGGGGGGGAGCTTCGTTTGGTTCAGCCAGGTGAAAGGGGTTTATGCGACTGGGTAATTCATTGGTAGGAGTGGAATTAGCGTCCACCATAGCAACAAGGGAATTACTGCTTGTTATAGGCCCCAGTTTTGTACTGTATGTATGTTGATTGTAATCTGGATTTTATTCTCCACAGGGACAGTGATTTCGTTTAGTAGTGCGTGTTTTAGCCAGTGTATGTTAGACCAAATAAATACAAGTTTGATTTTTCACCGAGGCATTCCTGTCCGTGACTTATTCCATTTACACTCTGAATAATAATTCCCGGTATAGAACTTTCGTAAAGCGGGGGCGATTCGAACCGTCCATCTAGCAATTGGGCTAGGATCAAAACCACTTACATCTCTTGGCGACTGGCGGCAGAACCTTGGTTCATAGAAGTGTAAATCAGTCATGGACAGTGCTTCTGGTGAAAGATCCCAAATGGAGGAAAGGATTTCTTCATATTTGTTTAAGAAGGTTAAGGTCACTAAGAAGTGGGTGCTAGGCTTGTTGCGTGCTGAGCATCCGGTGGACGCAGCGGCTGAATGGACGGAGGGCAAGGAGCATAGGTGCAGCATTGAAAAGGCGATATGGCTCGTCTGTCTACAAAGACAAGTGCAACTGCTAGATAAGCAGGTTGCTAAGTTAAAGGCAGAGCTCAGGGAGTCCGAGGCACAGTCAGACGCAAGGGCTGTAGTAGGGAGCAGGTTATGCATGGAGCTAAGGGATGAGAAGCAGGGAAGAATAAGCCAGGAGGAAACCTTCTGTAACCATAAGGAGTTCCTGCAATGCCAGGTAACTGAGGCAAAGGGGAACGAAAGGGTGGTTAGGGAGGAGAACGCTCGCTTGTCGAGTGAGGTAAAGTTGCTGGGAGAGCAGTTGAAGGATATTCAGGTGGCATACAGAGTCGGCAGCACTGGAGGGTTTGATAAGGGTAATCATGGTCCTTACCAGGAGCAGATCCGGAATTTGACCGATGCTCTATCTAAGGCCAAAGGGATGGCCTCCTTGGTAGCTCCGGGAATGGCCCGGGTAGATGAGGAAGAGCAAGAGGGAGATAAGGAGGACTATAAGGCAGAGGAGGACGCTCGACCACCGCCCGAAGTGCCGGGACCAGGACTCATGTGCCCTGTCCGGCAGTGGAAATATGGTGCGCCCGTAGGCGGTCAAGAGCAAGGAGCACTGCAGAGTGACTTTGTGGTCCCATATACGATCCCCCAGCTGCAGGCAATGGTCTCTAACCTGACCAAACTGACCAGCACAGGGGACCCATCTGTCCATTTTACGGATGTGGAGCAGGTGCCGGGGGGGAATCAATAATTGTAACAAAGCTGAGACAGCCAAATTACTTTTATTTTCCCTGGATAGTAGGTTGTACCAGTCGCTCTCAGCGGGTAGCAAGAGAGGGCAGGGTACGTTAGAGGGGATAAAGGATGACATCCTAAAGGCTATGGGCCTCAATGATGGCAGTCCCTTCTCCCGAGTGGAAAGGACACTGCAGTCAGCTGGGGAGGCACCGCAGGTTTTCGCGGGCAGGCTTTGGCCCATCTACCGGAGTGCCTGTGCGGGGGTGCCCGACCAGGCGCAGCTGCAGGGGGAGCCTAGGGCTCATTGGCTGAGGACCCTGGTGGCGAACAGCCTGCCCAGGATCAAGGCCAAAGCAGAGGGATGGTTCGATTCCAAGGACCCCCAGACCATAGAAGAGAGTGTGATCCGGCAGTTAACCCTCTCTTTTAAGAATGGTAGGGGTGAGAATGACAAACCAAAGGGCAGAGTACACGAGTTAAAGCCTAGTGGAGGCAATGTTAGAAGAGAGTGGCGCCAGGAAGGGGGTCGCTCAGAGAAGAAGCAGGGTTGTTATAGGTGCGGGAGTAAAGAGCACTGGAGGAAAGACTGCCCAGTCTCTGACAAAAGGAGCGGGAAAGGGGATCCTCCAGCGCCAGTGCAGAAAGCCGCAGCTGTGGCAGGAAGCAGCACTGATCCGTTCGCAGTATTAGTGGCTGCTCTCCGCGCAGTTTTTCTGGCAGGGCAGGGTAGGGTGGACGCGGCAGCAGGCAGCGTACTCCCATCCACCCCGAACAATCCCGACCCATGACTAGGGGCTTCTCAGCCCGTTTACCTGTGCCCACTAAGGTATGATGCTTGGAAGAGACCGTGCGTGAAAATGGGGGTGGAGAAGGTGCAAGGGACCTATCTGCTGGACACTGAAGCTTCAATCACCATTGTTTATGCGGATAACCCGACCACATCACCTCTATCGAGCGGGGTCCCACATAACTTAGTAGGATTCACCGGGAACGAACAGGCTGGGTCTTTCTCCATCCCACTAGCCATCGATCTGGGCACACTCCATATGGAGTGGAAATGTGTCCTGATGCGGTGGGAGCGGGAGGGAATAGGCATTTTGGGGGCATTTCCGGAATCACTGTCTTTGGGGGGCAGTATGCACAGAAAAGGAGAAGGAGGTGGTAGTTATACCAGGGAAGCAGGGCAAGGGAACCATGTGTACGATGAAGCCCAAGGGTAGTTATGACCTTGAACTTTTGGTCACTTCTACCCCGACGGAGTACATAGCAGATGTGCGAGCCAATCTCGCAGCATTTGCTACACACAAGCACGACTGTGGGAGGGTAATAGGGGTGGAGGTCAGAGAAGATGGGGAGCCCATGGCCCGACCACAGAAACAGTACAACTTCCCCAGAGAGGCAGAGGTGGATTTAGAGACGGCAGTGGGATCACTGGTTGAGCAGGGTGTGTTGAGACCCATAGCGACCCATGTGAACTCTCCGATTTGGCCGGTTAGGAAACCGGACAATTCGTGGAGAGCCACTGTGGACTATCGAGTTCTTAACAAGAACATCCCAGCCTGTGCCCCCAGTGTCGCAGCCGTAGCCGACCTGATCGGGAGTATCCCAGCATCCGCGAAAACATTCACGGTGCTGGACATTTCGAACGGATTCTGGTCTATCCCTCTCAAAAGGGAGGACCAGTATAAGTTCGCATTCACTTTCAAGGGTCAGCAGTACACATCGACCTGCCTTCCCCAAGGGTTTCATAACAGTCCTTCTATTTTCCACCAATGTATGGCCAACTGTTTAAAAGGTTTTAGCAGACCACAGCAGCTTGTGCAGTATGTGGACGACCTGCTTTTGTTCTCCAACGAGGGGGAGGAGCATGGCCCCCTGCTGGCTGAGCTGCTGAGTCTGTTAAAGGAATCTGGGTTTAAAGTTAATCCCAAGAAAGCACAGATCGGCCAGCAGGAAGTAAAATTCCTCAGGCTGACCGTGTGTGCTGGGTGGAGGGCCATCGATGAGGCGAGGAGGAAGGCGGTACAGGAGCTACCTGCCCCGACCACGGTAATGGGGGTAAGATCCTTCCTGGGACTCACAGGGTACTGCAGGGATTTCATAGAGGACTATGCCGCTACGGCAGCTCCTCTACTCCGGCTCCTCCACAAGGGAGTGGGCTGGGAGTGGGATGAGGACTGCATGGCAGCTTTTAGTCGTCTGAAGAAAGATCTGCAGACTGCATCTGTTGTGTATGTACCTTTAAGAGAGAACTGCTTTTATGCTGTAGTACCGGCAGTGACCACCCCTGTATATAAAGCAGTAACAGGCTTCTGTACTTTCAGTTCCAGCATACTCTCTGTTCAGTAAACACCTCTTATTATCGTTCTCCTGCAGTCCATGTGTTATTGATGCGCGGACACTACAGTGGCGACGAGCAGGTTCGAACTCACCTGCAGTACTGCATCACCTCACGGGGATCCATCCCTGGGAAGAAGCTTCTTGGAGGTCGAGGCCAGAGCAACGGGCGTCGACCGGGGGCAACCGCCCAGTGATCCATCGGAGTCCAGAGAGTTGCAGGGGAAGCTGTGGAGAGCTGGGCCTGGTTCTCCAATCAAGGTGTCCCAGCAAATCGGGCTGGTAGCAGGTAGTGCGCTGACCCTCCCCGGACTGCGGCGGGCTAGAGCTCGGGCGAGCGGCTCTGTAAGGGGGCCGAGCAGCGTCATCGGGAAGACAAAGAGAGAGAGAGGGTGGAGCACACAGGGCGCGGCCGGTGCTCAAGAGTCGGGCAGCGTTGAAAAAGAGACATGCAGAAAGCCGCGGGGCGTCGCCATTACCTGTTAGAACGCGAGGAGCAGCATTGGCAGCAAGGGGAAGAAGGAAAAGCGCGGGAGGCACCATTTTAATCCTTTGGGGAAGAAGGAAAAGCACGGGAGGCACCATTTTAATCCATTGGGGAAGAAGGAAAAGCGCGGGAGGCGCCATTTTAAACCACCCAAGATGCCGAAGAGTGGCAGCATCACTGTTTTCGATAATGAAACAGAAGACTGTACCACGTATGTGGAAAGAGTTGAAGTGTACTGCAGGGCAAATGAGGTGGCCGCTGAAAAGAAGGCATCGATATTATTAAATTTGATGGGCGCGAGAACGTAGGGCCTATTGCGAAATTTAATTACCCCAGCTAAACCAATGGAGAAAAATTTTGAAGAGATTGTCAATATCTTACAGGAACATCTAAACCCTACACCGCTGCTGATAGCAGAAAAATTCAAGTTCCATAAACGAAACCAGCACAAAGATGAGAGTAATGCTGACTATCTTACGGAACTACGCAAGTTATCGACACACTGCTAGTTCGGAACAGGACTGGCAGATACCTTAAGGGATAAGTTTGTCTGCGGGCTCCAGAGTGAAGGAACCCAGAAACGACTACTTTTGGAAAAGGACCTTACGCTAGAAAAGGCTTTCAGCGTTGCAGTATCCTACGAAGCAGCAGCACGGGGAATGTTGTGTATGTACCTTTAAGGGAATAACTGGTCTTAGACTGCAGTACCGGCAGTGACCACCCCTGTATAAAAGGCCCTAGCAGGCTTCTGTAGTTTCAGTTTCAAGCTGCCTCTTGTTCAGTAAAGTACCTGTTAAACTGTTCTCCCGAAGTCCGTGTATTATTGAAGCGCGGACTTTACAGTGGCGACGATTAAGTTCGAACTCACCTGCAGTGTGGCATCATCTCACGGGGATCTCGCCTGAAAGGAAGGTCCTGGAAGGTCGTAGTCTGAGCAACGGGCGTCGACCGAGGGCAACCGCCTGAAGAATCCATTGGTGTTTGGAGAATTGCGGGAGAGACTGTGGTTCCAGCTAATCGTGCTGGTAGCAGGTAGCGCACTGACCCTTCCGGACTGCGGCGGGCTCAAGCTCGATCGAGCGGCTCTACAAATCGGGCCGCGCAGCGTCGCCAGGAAAAGAAAACAAGAGAGAGAGGGTGGAGCGCACAGGGTGCGGTCGGTGCTCGAGAACAGGACAGCGGAGAGAAACTAAATGGGGGGGAAGGAAAGCGAGATGTGCCGAAGCTGCGGGTCACCGCCATTACCCCGTAGAATGCTAGGAGCAGCGTGGCAGTAAGGGGAAGAAGCAAAAAGCGCGGGAGGCACCATTTTATCCCATTGGGGAAGAAGCAAAAGCGCAGGAGGCGCCATTTTATTCCATTGGGGAAGAAGCAAACGCGCGGGAGGCGCCATTTTAAATCGCCCAAGATGCCGAAAAGTGGCAGTATCACTGCTTTCGACAACGAGGTAGAAGACTGGACCACGTATGTGGAAAGAATTGAAGTGTACTGCAAGGCAAATGAGGTGGCTGATGGAAAGAGGGCATCGGTATTATTAAATCTGATGGGTGCGAGTACGTACGGCCTATTGCGGAATTTAATTACCCCAGCTAAACCAATGGAGAAAAGTTTTGAGGAGATTGTTCATATCTTACAGGAACATCTAACCTTACACCACTGCTGATAGCAGAAAGATTCAAGTTCCATAAAAGAAACTAGCACAAAGATGAGAGCAATGCTGACTATCTTATGGAACTACGCAAGTTATCGAAGCACTGCCAGTTCGGAGCAGGACTGGCAGACACCTTACGGGATAAGTTTGTCTGCGGGCTCCAGAGTGAAGGAACCCAGAAACGACTACTTTCAAAAAAGGACCTGACGCTAGAACAGGCTTTCAGCGTGGCAGTATCCTATGAAGCAGCAGCACGGGGAGCTGCGGAAATACAACAGAAACCACAAGAATACAGCACTAACAAAATGGCGTATGGAGCCGAAAAGTGCTATCGCTGCAGCAGAACAACCCATGAGCAGAAGGACTGCTGGTTTAAAGACAAAATATGCAGGCAATGCGGGAAAATGGGACATATAGCAAGAGTCTGCAGGTCGGGAAAGAAGACCAACACGACAAGAACTACTAAGGAACAGTACAGGAAAGTAAAGAAACTGACAGATAGTAGTTCAGAAGATCAGGAGAGTGACAAGGACTCCGGGAGCAGGCGACTAAGTTGTTTAAAGTTACACAACGTGATCGCAAAAGAAGATCACTGAACCATTTGGGTCACCCTCATGATAGCAGGGTCCCCAGTGAAGATGGAATTGGACACAGGATCAACCCTAACTGTCATGAATTGACGAGACTATGAGCGGCTATTCTCACACATACCCTTAAAGGACACGTCCATTGTATTGAAGACATACACGGGGCAAAAGGTCTACCCCAGAGGAAAAATAAGGGTGCCAGTTGAATATAAAGGAAAGGAAACACAGAAACTATACATGTATATACTACGAGATGGAGGACCACCATTATTGGGACGTGAATGGATCCGAAGACGACAATTGGATTGGCATTCCATTCTGGCACTAACTGTGACTGACAAAAAAGATGATGATGTCGCACCTGGACGTCTGTCACAAATCCTATCTGACGCGGAAGAGGTGTTCCAACAAGGACTTGGGACTCTAAAAGGAGTAAAGGCAACCATAAAGATTGAGGATAACGCAACCCCAAAATTTTTCAAGGCCAGACCGGTGCCATACGCAATACGCTCAGCTGTGGAAGCTGAACTGGAGAGTCTGGAGCGTTCGGGGGTGCTGTCTAAGGTGGACTGGAGCGAGTGGGCCACACCCATCATTCCTGTAATGAAGAAAGCATTGAGCAGCACGCCTGGGGAGCCAAGGAAGGTTCGCATCTGTGGGGACTTCAAGGTGACCGTGAACCCAGTCCTGCACACAGTACAGTATCCACTTCCGCGGATAGAAGATATTTTCGCCTCACTATCTGGAGGGAAACGTTTTACAAAGATTGACCTGGCTCAAGCGTATCTACAAATGGAGGTGGGAGAAGCATCTAGGAAATACCTCACGATAAACACTCACAAAGGCCTTTACCAGTACAATCGACTGGTATTTGGGGTAGCATCGGCCCCGGCTATGTGGCAGAGGGCAATGGAACAAGTCCTGCAAGGGATCCCGGGGACCCAGTGTTATTTGGACGACATCCTGGTTACGGGCGAAAATGACAATGAACACCTTGCCAACCTGGAACAGGTGCTCACGAGATTGCAGGAATATGGGCTACGAGCCAACCGTCCCAAATGCAAGTTCTTCAGGAGACAAATCTCGTATTGTGGTCACATGATTGATGAGGAAGGGTTGCATAAGTCGCCGGACAAGATTGAGGCTGTAGTCAAGGCTCCAGCACCAGAAAATGTGTCGCAACTGAGGTTGTTCCTCGGGTTGGTGAACTACTACCATAAGTTCTTGCCAAATTTATCGACAATTCTGCACCCACTGAACGCCCTCCTTCAAACTGGTGTAACATGGAAATGGAGTGATGAGTGTAAGCGTGCCTTTCAGGAATGTAAATGCCAAATCACTTCAAAAGAAGTATTGGCCCACTACAATCCAACAATACCGATTCGGTTGGCATGTGATGCGTCACCTTACGGCATTGGAGCAGTGCTGTCACACAAATTCCGTGACGGTTCAGCGAGGCCAATAGCCTTTGTATCGCGCTCGCTAACCTCAGCCGAGCGTAACTACGCCCAGATTGACAGGGAGGCCCTCAGCCTGGTGTGGGGGGTGAAGAAGTTCAATCACTATCTACACGGGCAGAAATTCACCCTACTGACTGTTCATCAACCCCTGGTCTCAATTTTTAACCCAAAGAAGGGCGTTCCGGTGATGACGGCGCAACGGCTGCAAAGATGGTCACTTTTTCTAGGGGCACATCAGTATGACATAGAGTACAAAGGTACGAAACAACATGGAAACGCTGATGGGCTGTCGCGCCTACCGTTGCCTATGGCGGAAGAAGCGCCTGCAGTGGACCCGGTGGAGATATTCCATGCGACCATAGTCGAATGTTTGCCTGTTACAAACGCAAGTATTGAGAAGGAAACCCGAAATGACCCGACACTCTCTCGGGTCTATGATTTGACAGTGAAGGGATGGCCAGCATATGGCGAGTCACTGTTGCCAGTATTCTTGCCAAGGAGGGAACAGCTGTCAGTGTGCCGGGGAACCTTGATGTGTGGATCCCGAGTGGTAATTCCACCCAAGTTGAGAGATAGAGTACTCAATGAGCTTCACGAGGGTCATCTCGGAGGGGTAAAAATGAACAGCCTAGCCAGGGCGTTTGTGTGGTGGCCGGGAATCGATAAAGAAATCGAGGATATGACCAAGAGATGCACAGGATGCCAGAAGGTCCAAAACGCTCCACCACAGGCCCCGCTACATCCATGGGAGTGGCCCTCATCTCCATGGCAACGGGTACACATTGATTTCGCTGGTCCATTTATGGACTCAATGTTTCTAATCGCTGTGGACGCACATTCGAAATGGCCAGAGGTCATTAAAATGTCCTCCACCACCACGGAGAAAACTATTGCAGTCCTAAGGACCATCTTCACCAGGAATGGGTTGCCAGAACAGATCTGTTCCGACAATGGCCCACAGTTTGTCTCTGAGGATTTCCGGTGGTTCCTGAAGAATAATGGGGTGAAACATTACACATCTGCCCCATATCATCCAGCCACAAATGGATTGGCTGAGAGGTTTGTTCAGACCTTTAAAAAGGCCATAAAGGCAATGTATAATGACAACATACCACTGCAACACAAGGTGGATAACTTCCTGTTTGCTTACCGGAATGCGACACATGCAGTAACCAACCAAACTCCAGCAGTACTGTTTTTCAACCGGAGACTAAGATGTCGCTTGGATTTGCTCAAACCAAACATAAGACGAGATGTTGAGGATAAGCAGTTCCAGCACATAAATGAGAAGCCAACCAGGAGCTTCAAGATAGGGCAACCAGTCTTGGCCCGCGACTACCGAACAGAAAAATGGCAGCCAGGCACGATATGCACACAGCAGGGACCACTAATGTACACAGTGGACATTGGAGAGAGCATCGTGAGATGCCATGCTGACCAGATTCTAGAGTCACAGGAACAAGCCAAACCTGTACCACAAGCATGTGCACCTGGTAATGAGCCCAAAGTACAGATTGCGTCTACCTCAGAAGCAGAGGTATTGGAAGCTGACGAACCAACCAATGACAATGAGCCAGAATTGACTCCACCGCCAGAACAGGACACTCGAGAAAGGCGCTATCCAGTCCGGATCAGGAAGCCTCCTCAAAGACTGAACTTATAAATGACTATTTCAGTTGATGTATATATTACTGAGGAAATTGTAATTGTAATTAGTTATTATTTAGTTGTTAAATGAATGTTATGTACTGTTTATCTAAAAGGGGAGGAATTGTTGTGTATGTACCTTTAAGGGAATAACTGGTCTTAGACTGCAGTACCGGCAGTGACCACCCCTGTATAAAAGGCCCTAGCAGGCTTCTGTAGTTTCAGTTTCAAGCTGCCTCTTGTTCAGTAAAGTACCTGTTAAACTGTTCTCCCGAAGTCCGTGTATTATTGAGGCGCGGACTTTACAGGGAGCTGCGGAAATACAACAGAAACCGCAAGAATATAGCACTAATGAAATGGCATATGGAGCAGAAAAGTGCTACCGCTGCGGCAGAACAACCCATGACCAGAAGGATTGCTGGGCTAAGGACAAAGTATGCAGGCAATGTGGAAAAATGGGACACATAGCACGAGTCTACAGGTCGGGAAAGAAAACCAACACTAAAAGAACTACTAAGGAAAAGTACAAGAAAGTAAAAAAGATGACGGACAGTAGTTCAGAAGACCAGAATAGTGACAATGACTCCGGGAGCAGGGGACTAAGTTGTCTAAAGCTACACAACGTGATCGTAAAGGAGGATCACCGAACCATTTGGGTCACCCTCGTGATAGCAGGGTCCCAAGTAAAGATGGAATTGGACACAGGATCAGCCCTAACAGTCATGAATCGACGAGACTACGAGCAGCTATTCTCACACATTCCTTTGAAGGATACGTCCATTGTCTTGAAGACATATACGGGGCAAAAAGTCTACCCCAGAGGAAAAATAAGGGTGCCCGTTAAATACAACGGCAAGGAAACACAGGAACTGTATCTATACATACTGCAAGATGGAGGACCACCATTATTGGGATGTGAATGGATCCGAAAAATACAATTGGATTGGCATTCCATTCAGGCACTAACTGTGGCTGACAAAAAAGATGACGACGCCACACCTGGTCGACTGTCAAAAATTCTAACTGACGTGAAAGATGTGTTCCAGCAAGGACTTGGGACTCTAAAAGGCGTAATGGCAATGATAAAAATTGAAGATAACGCAAACCCAAAATTATTTAAGGCCAGACCGGTACCGTATGCGATCCGCCCAGCCGTTGAAGCAGAGCTGGAGAGTCTGGAGCGTTCGGGTGTGCTGTCCAAGGTGGACTGGAGCGAGTGGGCCACACCCATCGTCCCTGTAATGAAGAAATCATTGAGCAGCACGCCTGGGGAACCGAAGAAGGTTCGCATCTGTGGGGACTTTAAGGTTACTGTGAACCCAGTCCTTCACACGGTACAATATCCACTTCCGCAGATAGAAGATATTTTCGCCTCACTATCTGGGGGGAAACGCTTTACGAAGATTGAACTGGCCCAAGCGTATCTACAAATGGAGGTAGATGAATCATCTAGAAAATACCTCACGATAAACACTCACAAAGGTCTTTATCAGTACAATCGACTGGTATTCGGGGTAGCATCAGCTCCGGCTATTTGGCAGAGGGCGATGGAACAAGTCCTGCAAGGGATCTCGGGGACCCAGTGTTATTTGGACGACATCCTGGTAACGGGCGGAAATGACAGTGAACACCTTGCCAACCTGGAGCAGGTGCTCACTAGACTACAAGAATATGGACTATGAGCCAACCGCCCCAAATGCGAGTTTTTCAGGAAACAAATCTCGTATTGTGGCCACGTGATTGATAAAGAGGGGTTGCATAAGTCCCCAGACAAGATTGAGGCAGTAGTCAAGGCTCCAGCGCCGGAAAATGTGTCACAACTGAGGTCGTTCCTCGGGTTGGTGAACTACTACCATAAGTTCTTGCCAGATTTGTCTACTATTCTGCACCCGCTGAATGCCCTGCTGCAAACTGGAGTAGCATGGAAGTGGAGTGATGAGTGTAAGCGTTCCTTTCAGAAATGTAAATGCCTAATCACTTCAAAAGAAGTATTGGCTCACTACAATCCATCACTACCGATTCGGTTGGCATGTGATGCGTCTCCCTACGGCATTGGAGCGGTGCTGTCGCACAAATTCCTTGACGGTTCAGAGACGCCAATAGCCTTTGCGTCACGCTCGTTAACATCAGCCGAGCGTGTAACTATGCCCAGATTGACAGGGAGGCCCTCAGCCTGGTGTGGGGGATGAAGAAGTTCAATCACTACCTGCACGGGCAGAAATTCACCTTACTGACTGATCACCAGCCTCTTGTCTCCATTTTTAACCCAAAGAAGGGCGTTCCGGTGATGACGGCGCAACGGCTGCAAAGATGGTCCCTTTTTCTAGGAGCACATCAATACGACATAGAGTATAAGGGCACGAAACAGCATGGAAACGCTGATGGGCTGTCGCGCCTGCCGCTGCCTACGGTGGAGGAAGCACCTGCAGTGGACCCTGTTGAGATATTCCTTTCGACCATAGTCGAATGTCTACCTGTTACTAACTCAAGTATAGAGAAGGAAACCCGAAATGACCCGACACTCTCTCGGGTCTATGATTTGACGGTGAAGGGATGGCCAGCACATGGCGACTCACTGTTGCCAGCATTCTCGCCAAAGAGAGAACAGCTGTCAGTGTGCCGGGGGACCTTGATGTGTGGATCCCAAGTGGTAATTCCACCCAAGTTGAGAGATAGAGTGCTCAATGAGCTTCATGAGGGTCATCTGGGAGGGGTAAAAATGAAGAGCCTAGCCAGGGCATTTGTGTGGTGGCCGGGAATTGATAAAGAAATTGAGGAAATGACCAAGAGATGCACAGGATGCCAGAAAGTCCAAAACGCTCCACCACAGGCCCCGCTACACCCATGGGAGTGGCCCTCATCTCCATGGCAACGGGTACACATTGATTTTGCTGGTCCATTTATGGACTCAATGTTTTTAATCGCCGTGGATGCACATTCGAAATGGCCAGAGGTCATCAAAATGTCCTCCACCACCACGGAGAAAACTATTGCAGTCCTACAGACCATCTTCGCCAGGAACGGCTTGCCAGAACAGATTTGCTCCGACAATGGGCCACAGTTTGTCTCCGAGGATTTCCGGAGGTTTTTGAAGAATAATGGGGTAAAGCATTACACATCCGCCCCACATCATCCAGCCACAAATGGATTGGCCGAGAGGTTTGTTCAAACCACTGCAACACAAGGTGGATAATTTCTTGTTCGCTTACCGAAATGCAACACATGCAGTCACCAACCAATCTCCAGCCATGATGTTCTTTAACCGCGGTTTACGATGTCGCCTGGACTTGCTCAAACCAAACATAAGACGAGATGTTGAGAATAAGCAATTCCAGCACATCAATGAAAGGCCAACCAGGAGCTTCAAGATAGGGCAACCAGTCTTGGCCCGCGACTACTGAACAGAAAAATGGCAGCCAGGAACGATATGCACACGGCAGGGACCACTAATATACACAGTGGACATTGGAGAGAGCATCGTGAGATGCCATGCTGACCAGATTCTAGAGTCACAGGAACAAGTCAAACCCATACCACGAGCATGCGCACCTGGTGATGAACCCGAAGCACAGCTTGCGTCGACCTCAGAATCAGTGGTATTGGAAGCTGACGAACCAACCAATGACAATGAGCCAGAATCGACTCCGCCGCAAGAACAGGATACTCGAGAAAGGCGCTATCCAGACAGGATCAGGAAGCCTCCTCAAAGACTGAATTTATAAATGTTTACTTTCAGCTGATGTATATAGTACAAAGAAAATTGTAATTGTAATTAGTTATTATTCAATTGTTAAATGAATGTTATGTACTGGTTATCTAAAAGGGGAGGAGTTGTTGTGTATGTACCTTTAAGAGAGAACTGCTTTTATGCTGTAGTACCGGCAGTGACCACCCCTGTATATAAAGCAGTAGCAGGCTTCTGTACTTTCAGTTCCAGCATACTCTCTGTTCAGTAAACACCTCTTATTATCGTTCTCCTGCAGTCCGTGTGTTATTGATGCGCGGACACTACAGCATCGGCTTTCGGAGCGATTGATGGGCGAAAGGAGTTATTTTTGGAGGTAGCTGCCACGGGGGACAGTTTGAGTGCAGTGCTGCTTCAGGAGTGGCATGGCAAGCTGAGGCCTGTGGTATACTCATCAAGGATCCTCACAGATGTAGAGAGGGGGTACTCCAATTGTGAGAGGCACCTGCTTGCCACACATTGGGCCGTGAGGAGATCACAAATCTTCACGGGGGCATCCCTGGTAACTCCCTTAACCCATCATACGCCCACTCAGATGCTTCTGGATTGGAGGATAAAGGACGGCACGGTGAGCAGTGCACGCATTGCTCGCTGGACTTTATTGCTCTCTCAGATGAATTTGAGTGTGAAAGGCTTCTGTGAGCTCAAGCTCGCCACAAATTTGATCTACCCAGGGGTGGCCCACAAATGTTCTGTTGAAGGGGTATGGGATGTAGACATAGGGTTTCGGGCTGGGATCCATCCCACGGGCCGCGAGATCTATGTAGACGGGTCCAGTACAGTGGTGGCCGGGGAGTGACTCACTGGGTGCGGGATTTTTGACCCAAAGGCAGGCATTGCCAAGGCCATTAAACTCCCGAGCACCATGAGCGCCGAGCACGCTGAACTGTCGGCGGTGGTGTATGTGGTTACCCACCCCGAAGAGTTCCCTACACGATTTGCTCGGACAGCATGTTCACCTGCAATTCGTGTACAGAATATTTAGCCATTTGGTCTCATCGCGGGTTCACATCTGCAGACGGGAAACCCCTAGCAACCAAGCCATTGTTGCGACAGATCTTAACATCGATAGGAACTCAGGGGGATTTCTATATCCACAAAGTCAAGGCCCATTCTAAGACAGAACCCCGTGCGGAGGGCAATCAGCAGGCCGACGTGCTGGCCAAAGAGGGTGCTCGAACGGGCACGTTTTGGGATCCATATGGGTCGAGTCAGGTAGTAGCGATCAGAGACAGAGGTGGGACCCAAGGGAGTGCAGGGGTAGCATTGGCCCCAGACCTAAAGATGGTCCAGGCACAGGATCCCACCCTAAAGACTGTTCTGGAGACGCTGGCTAAGGGAGATAAGGTAGAGGGTCCATACGGAGTGGCAGGTATTACGGTAAAGGAAGGGATGGTTTTCAGAGGGGTACAGTGGGTAGTTCCGCAGCAGCACCAGAGGGAATTCCTTCAGTTGGCCCATGAGGGTCCAGGAGCGGGGCACCCTGGGCCGATGGGTGGAACAGGCAGGGTGGTGGCCACAACTGAGGGAGGACGTCTGCGACTTCTGCGCGGATTGCTTGGTGTGTGCTACAAACAACCCTGACCCTCGGAAAAGGAAGGTATCCATGGGACACACTAGGAGAGTGGAGGGACCATGGCAGTCCATACAGGTCGATTATATCGGACCGCTGCCCACCACTCAGGGAGGTTACAAGTACTGCCTGGTCCTGATAGATGTGTTCTCTAAATGGGTAGAAGCCTTCTCATGCCGAACAGCCACAGCTTTGGGGACCGCAAGGATTCTAGTAAGAGAAGTGTTCTCTAGGTGGGAGCTACTACAGTATGTGGAGTCCGATCAGGGGAGTCACTTCACAGGGGCAGTCATGCAGGCGACTGAAGATGCTAGGTGTAGAGGGTAAATGGCACGTCGCACACAACCTGCAGTCATCAGGGATTGTGGAGCGAATGAATAGGACCATCAAGGAAAGGTTACGGAAGGAGACGGGAGACTCGCCTAGAAAATGAGCGGAGGTCTTGCCGTTAGTTCTGATGGGGGTCCGAGCCAGCCCCTCTAGAAGCACAGGGTATTCCCCGCATGAGCTCATGACTGGCAGGGTCATGAGAACGCCCAGCCATGTACTGGCCCCGGTTCTCACTGAAGGTCAGTTAAGAGAGGTGAACCGGGACAGGTTTGTTAAGAATTTGCTTGAGCACCTCAGGCAGATCCATTGGCAGGCTGCCAGTAACATGGGGAAGCAATATCGTAGAAATCGTTTATTGCTTGAGCCTCAGAGGTACCACGAGTGGAAGGTCGGAGATCAAGTAATGGTTAGAAACTTAGCCAGGATAGGGACTTTTGAACCACTATACATGGGACCGTACAGTATCGTGGATAGGGCGAGTCCGATGGTATATGCGGTCAAAATGCCCCGACGCACTAAGTGGTTCCATATCAATCAGTGCAAACTTTTCAACCCTGGGGAAAGAGCTGATAAGAGGAGGAAACAGCAGGGAGTGGTGAACTGCGCTACAGGTGTGAGTCTCCAGCCCATTATCTGGGACTGTGAGGAGCCCACAGAGGGACCAGTCATTCCGCCTGTGGGGGCAGGAGTGAGAAGGAGTGCCAGGATCCCATGGCCGAGGGTGCCATGGATGCCTCCTTACACACCGGTGGACGAAGGAAGCTGGAGTCGTAAGAGGCCCAGGGTCAAGGAGACCTAGTGTGGCCACCCGGAGACGGGTGACGCTGTACATAACTTCTTTCTCTCCTGCCTGTTTGCCTTAGCTTGTCTGTATAGTTTCAATTTTAATCGTGTGTAGCTGCGTAAGTGCTTTACAGCCAATGAAGTGCATTTGAAGTGTAGTTACTGCTGTAGTGTAGGGAAACACAGCAGCCAATTTGCACACAGCAAACTCTCACAAACAGCAATGTGACAAATGGCCAGGTAATCCATTATTTTAGGTGTTGGTTTGAGGGATAAATATTGGCCCAGGAAATCAGGATAACTCCCCTGCTCTTCCTCAAAATAGTGCCATGGGAACTTTTGTGGCCACCTGAGGGGGCAGACGGGGCCTCAGTTTAGCGTCTCATCCAAAAGACGGCTCCTCCAACAGTGCAGCACCCCCTCAGTACTGCACTGGGAGTGTCGGCCTGGATTTTGTGCTCAAGTCTCTGGAGTGAGACGTGAACCCTCCACCTTCTGACTCAGGCGAGAATGCTACCCACTGAGGCCAAGGCTGACACCGATGAAGGATGAAGATGGACATTCAAGTGAACTGATGTTTCACAGTTTAATGTCTGAGAAAGTCCACATTATATGCTGGAGGTGAACTTTTGTGATTTGTTTTCAACATTTTGATCTTTATGATGACTAAGAAACAATCATAAAAATAATTGGATGATGCAGGGTGCAGGGATTTCAACACTGGCCCTTTTCAGCTTTGGGGCCACACCTCAAATCCAGCTGAGACTGACAGGATGAAGAGCCTCTCTCTTTCTGTCAGCCGTATGGATTCAATACATGATAAGGTTGGGCAGTCCCAAACCAGCACTATACAAATGCGAGATGTTGTTGTTGATCTCGGAGGCCGAGAATTTCCAGCCCTTCCAACCTACGACTGAATGGAGTGAGATTGTGTTACAAAAAATAATATCTGAGCATCATAACAGCGGCTGGCTGACTGCCTCCAGGGACCGGCTCGCTGTAACCATTCTGTTGGAAGCGTTCAGTGCTAACTTATATCAGCTTTCTGAGGAGGAACAACGGCAACATAAAAATTTCCAACTGCGCCGCCACTAATCTGATCAATAGATGTGCTTCAATAGCCAGCAAGAAAGAATACTCCCGGTAGCAGCTGCTACAGCGAGTGGGCCACATCATTGCCGCCTATGTCGTGGGCGCTGTGGCTGTTGGAGAGGTCGACCCCCTTGGGGACAACAACGGTATGTTCATCACCTCTCCCCCTTCTCTCATACCACTTCCCCCTCACACCACAAGCCTTTCCCACTTTCCATCTAAGTATACTGTCTCCATTCCTTGTTCCCATCCTGCCCCCTCCCCTGACGTTAACCCCACTCTTGTGCCTTTATGCTTTCAGATAATCGGCCACCACATGACCAGCCTGTCCCTCAGCCTCCCAGTGGCAGCGACGCGGGGGAGGAGGAGGAAGAACAAGCCAGAGCCTCACTGCCTGTGTCTCCCGAGGGCGAGAGGTCCGATAACGGGGCGACACGGTCGCTGGAGAGGAGCCTAGGAAATGGCTCTGATGTGGGTGAAGCTCCAGGACCCAGCAGGCTGCAGCAATGCCATGGGGAAAGGGAAGCTCGGGGGCCATCTCCCCGGAGGGTGAGTGCGTGCACGAGTTCTGCTGCACAGGACTCAGATGAGGACCTCGATGTGGAGGCGCTGACCAGACGGGTGATGGGTGACGGGCATGCATACTGAGCTCATTGGTGCAATGACAAGGGTGCCCGAGAGCATGGATGCACTGGCTAGAAGCGTGGAGGAGTCTGTCTCCAGCATTGCTCTCATCTCTGCGCAAACCTTTGAGCCCATCCTTGGCACTTTGCAGAGGATGGTTGACTCACAGAGAGACTGTGGGGACTCAGATATCATGCCGCGTGTCATGGGTGAGGTGGCAGCAGCTATTGCAGCACAGGCTGAGACAACACAATGACTCATTGCTATAATGGAGTCAGTGGTTGGTGGCATCCAATCTCAGACTGCTCTCATACAGTCTCAGATTGATGCCATGCAAGCGCTGACTGCTGCCATCGTCGCTGGGTCGCCCAATGTCCAAGGTGCCACAGCAGGCCAGCAAGCTGTGCCCAAGTAGATTGCTCTGGATGCTGAGGTTCTGCCCCAGGGGAGTGGCAGTGTGTTGGCCGAGCAGGAAGGTGCTGTCCTCTCTCAGGATGACAGCATTCCTGCTCCCACCACTGCCACTCCGCCATTGCACTTGCCGCAGCCTGTAACCCAGCCATCCCAGACTGCTGCCGCCCATGCTGAGTTGGTGCAGTCTGCAGCCGGGCCTTCCAGGCCCAGAGCTGGTCGAGGGAGTCCTGCAAGGCCATCTGCAGTCTCTGGCTCCCAGACTCAGCAGCCTTCCGCCAGCCTTGCTGCAGCCACTGGGGCCACATTACGGAGGAGCAGTATGGTTGGACGGGGGGAACTCCAAAAGAGAGGCAAATCATTGAAGAAGGGGGAGTAAAGAATACTTTATTAGCAAATGGGGGTAGTGTGTGTTAATAAATTGATGTGTTTGTAAATATATTGTTGTGTTTCTTTATGAATAGTGCTTCATATGAGAGAGCTGTGTTCGATATTAAATTATTAATTTGACGTTGCACATTTTGTGATGTTTCTCATTTGAGCTCTGCGAGCTGGCTGGAATGATGTGGTAGTTCTGTGCAAAAGCCATGTGCTCTCTCATTGATTGGAAGCGCTGTGTAATGAGGCGCTCACGCACGGCCCTTGCAGAAGCAAGACTGAGTGGCTCCCTCCTACATTGCTGCTGCTCCTACTCCTCCTCTGCCTCCTCCTCCTTCTGTCCCTATTCCTCTTCCTGAGGTGGACCTGCAATGCCTGGTGGCAATGGCTGGGCCCTCAGAATGGCCAGATTGTGCAGCATGCAGCACACAATGATGAAAAGGGAGATTCGATCAGGGGAGTACTGCAGGGCTCCTCAAGGCAGCAGAACCATTGCTTTAGCACCCTGATAATGGTTCGAGCAGGTTCCTGGTGGCGCTATGGCTGTCATTGTATGTGTGCTGAGCAGGAGTGTTGAGATTGCGGAGGGGTGTCATCAGCCAGGTGGCGAGTGGATAACCCTTGTCTCCGAGCAGCCAGCCGCGAGCTTCATGTGGTGGTTGGAACAGTGCTGGGACTCTGGTCTCACGCAGGATGAATGCATCATGGCTGCTGCCAGGATCGCGGGCATTGACAGCGAGTATGAGCTGTCTGTGGTCGCACACCAACTGCACGTTCAGAGAGTGGTAGCTTTTGCGGTTGCGGAACACCTCTGCATTGTTGTTGTGTATGTACCTTTAAGAGAATAACTGGTCTCAGACTGCAGTACCGGCAGTGACCACCCCTGTATAAAAGGCGCTAGAGAGCCTCTGTTGGTTAGTTTTGTTTATGCCTTTCACCAGTAAAGACTTGTTTGTTTCTCTCCTGCTAGTCCGTGTCTCAATCATTCACGGACTTAACACTGGCGACGAGTTAGAAACGAACTTACCTGCAACTCAGCAGCAGCTCCGACGACGTGTTGAAGGTCGGAGCCAGAAGAAAGAAGAAAGAAAAAAAAAATAGGCCATTGAAACTCGAGAAACGGGCGTCGACCATCAATCATCGATTTCAAAACTTGCAGGAGAGACTGTCCAGAGCCAGGCTGGGTTCCTCGGTCCGTGGTTTCCCAGCTAATCGGGCTGGTGGCAGGTAGTGCTCTGATCCTTCCTGGGCTGCAACGGGGCCGGGCAGTGAGTCGGGAAGCAAGGAGAGAGAGAGAGGGTGGAGCATACAGTGTTTCGAAGCTGGGCAGCGTTCGGACCTCAGAAGAGGGAGGGAAGTGTTCCAGAGGGTCCGCTCCACGACGGGAAAATAATAAAAGAAAAAGAATACGCGCAAGAAACCGTGGAAAGCAGCGCTAACAACAGCGGTGAAGAAGGCAAAACGCGGGAGGCGCCATTTTAGATTTGCAAGATGCCGAAGACTGCTGTATCACTGCTTTTGATAATACATTAGAGGACTGGACCACGTATGTGGAAAGAGTCGAGGTATATTTTGAGGCAAATGAAATAGCGGAGGGGAAAAAGGCATCAATATTGCTAAACGTAATGGGCGCTAGAACGTACGGCCTATTGCGGGATCTGATTACTCCAGCCAAACCGAAGGCGAGGAGTTTTAACGAAATTGTTGCTGTTCTACAGGAGCACTTAAACCCTGCACCGCTGTTGATAGCAGAAAGATTTAAATTCCACAGGAGAACTCAGCACAAAGATGAGAGCAATGCTGAGTATCTTACGGAACTACACAAGCTATCAAAGCACTGCCAGTTCGGAGCAGGACTGGCAGATACCCTACGGGACAAATTTGTCTGTGGATTCCTGAGTGAAGGAACACAGAAGAAGTTACTCGCAGAAAAAGAGCTGACGCTAGATAAGGCTTTCAGCGTGGCAGTATCGTATGAAGCAGCAGCCAGGGGAGCTGCAGACATTCAACAAAAACCACAGGAATACGGCACCCATGAAATGACACGGGGATTTGCTAAATGTTATCGCTGCGGCAGAACTAACCATGACCAGAAGGACTGCTGGTCCAAAGACAAAATATGCAGACAATGCGGGAAGATTGGACACATTGCACGAGTTTGTAGGTCTGGGAAGAAGACCAGCGACAACAAAAAGGCTACTAAGGAACCGTACAAGAAAGCACAAAAGATGACGGACAGTAGTTCCGAAGACCAGATGAGCGATAGTGAATCCGGAAACAGGAGACTAAGCTGTCTCAAACTTCACAATGTAATCGCAAAAGAGGATCACCAAACCATTTGGGTCACTCTCACGATAGCAGGGTCCCAAGTTAAAATGGAATTGGATACAGGATCAGCGCTAACCGTCATGAATCGACGAGACTACGAGCGACTATTTTCACACATACCCTTGAGAGAGACATCCATCGTCTTGACGACGTATACGGGGCAAAAAGTATACCCCAGAGGAAAAATAAGGGTGCCTGTCGAATACAATGGCAAGAAAATACGGAAATTGTATCTCTACATACTGCCAAATGGTGGACCACCGTTATTGGGACGGGAATGGATCAGGAAGATAAACTTAGATTGGCATTCCATTCATGCAATGACGGTGGACGGTAAAAAAGATGAAGACGTCACTCCTGGACGATTGTCAACAATCTTAGCTAACGCCAAAGAGGTATTTCAACAAGAACTGGGCACGCTTAAAGGCGTAACCACCTCGTTAAAAATAGAAGAGAATGCAGTTCCCAAGTTTTTCAAAGTGAGACCGGTACCATATGCAATTCATCCAGCCGTCGAGGCAGAGCTGGAGAATCTGGAGAAGGCGGGCGTGTTGTCTAAGGTCGACTGGAGCGAGTGGGCGACACCCATCGTTCCTGTCATGAAGAAAACGTTAAGCAATAAGTCCGGAGAGCCAAGGAAGATTCGCATCTGTGGGGACTTCAAGGTGATGGTGAACCCTGTCCTTCACACAGTACAATATCCTCTTCCAAGGATAGAAGATATCTTCACCTCACTGTCTGGAGGGAAGCGCTTTACAAAAATTGACCGAGCACAAGCATATTTGCAGATGGAGGTTGAAGAGTCCTCTAGGAAGTATCTCACGATAAACACTCACAAAGGTCTTTACCAGTATCATCGATTGGTATTCGGAGTAGCATCGGCTCCGGCGATATGGCAAAGAGCGATGGAACAAGTCCTGCAAGGGATTCCGGGGACTCAGTGTTACTTGTACGACATCCTTGTAACAGGTGAAGATGATAGTGAACACCTTGCCAACCTAGAGCAGGTGCTCACTAGACTACGGGAACATGGGCTGCGAGCCAACCGCCACAAGTGCGAATTTTTTAAGAAACAGATATCGTATTGTGGCCACGTGATTGATGAAGAGGGGTTACATAAGTCCCCTGACAAAATTGAAGCGGTTGTTAAGGCCCCAGCGCCTGAAAATGTGTCGCAACTGAGGCCATTCCTCGGGTTGGTGAATTACTATCATAAGCTTTTGCCGAATTTGTCGACAATTCTGCATCCACTGAATGCCCTGCTACGAACGGGGGTAGCATGGAAATGGAGCGATGATTGTAAACGTGCTTTTCAGAAGAGTAAGGACTTAATCACTTCGAAGGAAGTATTGGCTCACTACAACCCAGCACTGCCAATCAGGCTGGCGTGTGATGCGTCTTGCTACGGCATTGGGGCGGTACTGTCACATAAATTCCTTGATGGTTTGGAGAGGCCGATAGCTTTTGCGTCACGCTCGTTAACTTCTGCCGAGCGTAACTACGCCCAGATTGCCAGAGAGGCCCTCAGCCTAGTGTGGGGGGTGAAGAAGTTCAATCACTATCTGCACGGTCAAAAATTTACTCTACTAGCCGATCATCAACCTCTTGTCTCCATTTTCAACCCTCAGAAGGGCGTACCGATAATGACAGCACAACGGCTGCAGAGATGGTCCCTTTTCCTAGGGGCACACCAATATGACATCGAGTACAGGGGAACTAAACAGCATGGAAATGCTGATGGATTGTCACGTCTACCGTTGCCGACGGTGGAAGAAGAAGACCTTGCAGTGGATCCAATGGAGTTATTCCACTCGACCATAGTCGAATGTCTCCCTGCGACGAATGCAAACATAGAAAAGGAAACACGGAATGACCCGACACTATCACGGGTCTATGATTTAATGGTGAAGGGATGGCCAGCACATGGCGAACCACTGCTGCCAGCATTTTCGCCAAGAAGAGAACAGCTGTCAGTGTGCAGAGGAACCTTGATGTGTGGATCCAGAGTAGTAATTCCACCTAAGTTGACGGATAGAGTGCTCAATGAGCTTCATGAGGGTCATCTGGGTGGGGTAAAAATGAAGAGCTTAGCCAGAGCATTTGTGTGGTGGCCGGGAATCGATAGAGAAATCAAAGAGATGACCAAGAGCTGTGCAGGATGCCAGAAGGTCCAAAACGCCCCACCACAAGCTCCTCTGCATCCATGGGAGTGGCCCTCATCTCCATGGCAAAGGGTGCACATTGATTTTGCTGGTCCCTTCATGGACTCGATGTTTTTAATTGCGGTGGATGCACATTCAAAGTGGCCAGAGGTAATAAAAATGTCCTCAACCACCACGGAAAAAACTATCGCAGTTTTACGAACCATATTCGCCAGGAATGGGCTGCCTGAACAGATTTGCTCTGACAATGGACCACAGTTTGTGTCTGAAGAGTTCCGGAGGTTCTTAAAGAACAATGGTGTTAAGCATTACACATCTGCCCCATATCATCCAGCCACTAATGGATTGGCCGAGAGGTTTGTCCAAACATTCAAGAAGGCTATCAAGGCAATGTGTAATGAAGATATACCCCTACAACACAAGGTGGACAACTTCTTGTTTGCCTACCGGAATGCGACACATGCGGTTACCAACCAAACTCCAGCCATGATGTTCTTCAATCGAAGACTACGATGCCGCTTGGATTTGGTTAAGCCAAACGTCCGAAGAGATGTGGAGAACAGGCAGTTTCAGAATATGAATGAAAGGCCGACCAGGAGTTTTAAGGTAGGTCAACCAGTTTTGGCCCGGGACTACCGCACTGAGAAATGGCAGCCAGGAACGATTTGTACACGACAAGGACCTCTCATGTATACCGTGGACGTTGGGGAGAGCATTGTAAGACACCATGCTGACCAGATTCTAGAGTCACTGGAAAACGTCAACTCCACACCACGATCTGATACACCTGGTAATGAAATCGACGTTCCAATTGCAGCGACCGCAGAACCGGTAATATTGGAAGCAGATGAACCAAACAACGACATTGATTCCGACTCAACATTGCCAGAAGAACCTGATACTCCAAAGAGGTGTTATCCAGACAGAATCAGGAAGCCTCCTCAAAGACTGAACTTATAATTGCTTAAACTTAACCAATGTATCTAGCAACAGTAATTGTGATTGTAATTCGCTATCATTAGTTGTTAAATGAATGTTATGTACTGTTTATCTAAAAGGGGAGGAATTGTTGTGTATGTACCTTTAAGAGAATAACTGGTCTCAGACTGCAGTACCGGCAGTGACCACCCCTGTATAAAAGGCCCTAGAGAGCCTCTGTTGGTTAGTTTCGTTTATGCCTTTCACCAGTAAAGACTTGTTTGTTTCTCTCCTGCTAGTCCGTGTCTCAATCATTCACGGACTTAACAATTGTGATGAGGTGCCCGCAGTGCCACGTGGGTGCAGTCAATGGCACCCTGAATCATGGGGAAGCCCGTTATCCTTCAAAGCCACATGAGCATTCATGCTGTTTGTCTCTGGTCATGGGGAATGAGATGTACTCCCGTCTCCTTCTGTACAGAGCCTCTGTGACCTCCCGGATGCAGAAATGGACGGTGAACTGCAAAATTTTTGCAATATCCCCTGTTGAAGCTTGGAAGGAGCCGCTGGCATAGAAATTGAGAGCAACTGTGACCTTAATTGCCACTGAGCGAGATGTCCTGGTCCTGAGCTGAGGCTGGAGCTCTGGCTGCAGGAGGTGGCAGAGCTCTGTGATCACCTCCTTGCTGAAGTGGAGCCTTCTAAGGCACTGCTCCTCTGAGAGATGAATGTAGAACAGCTCTTGGAATACCCTGGGAGGGTAAGGCCTCCTGTGGAGAGCCCTGTTGGCCCTCCTCCCTCTGGCCACGTTTTCCACTCTTTCTCTCTGCCTGCGCTGCCTCCGACGGTAACGCTGCAGGGCGAGGTCCAGTGCCAGTACAGCCCCCATTAAATGATGGAAATGTTGCCGTATCAAATGTGACCCAAATGAAAGCGATAAATTTTTCTCAGCCAGAATATTCCTTCAAGTTAAAAACAGTAAAATGGGTCAAAACCAGTCTGCTTGTGTCAAACTGATAAGGCAGCATTGTTTGCTGACAAAAAAAATGAGGTCATGATCTCTGGACGCAGGAGATCATGGCATTAGTGGTTGCCGCCACCGCAAACCTCCAGCTCAATCTCGCGGCCGTCGGTACCAGCGCCGCGCCCAGTCACAAAGCCGGTAGCGCCTTGTTGGCGACCCCGGAGGCACTACCGGGAGGCGCAAAGGCACCCAATTTCTCCCGATTACCTTCTGACTCAGAGGCGAGAGTGCTACCAAATGAGCCACGGCTGACACATTGAGAGAATGGAATCTCTTTCTGTTCCAGAACACCTCCAAGTTGAAGTGAGGGGCTCGTATGTCCACATGTGTGCAGTCAAAGGCTCCCTGGACCATGGGGAATCCCACATTCCTGTTGAATCCTAGAGCTCTCTGCCTCTGGCCTTCTCTGGCAATAGGGAATGATATATAGTCATTCTTCAGAGCGTATAGAGCTGCAGAGACCTCGCTTATGCAGAAGTGCAGAGATTGTGATATGTGACTTATAGCACATGTGACAGCCTGGAAGGTTCCAGTAGTATAAAAGTAATTGCTACTGTGACCTTGACTGCCACAGGCAATGCAATGTGCTACAACGCCTGTGTCTTCGTTCCACGAGGCCACAGATCTCTGTGATGACCTCCTTGGTAAAGAACAACCTTCTCATGCACTGGTCTTGTGTCAGGTGAATGTCAGAGTACTGCTCTCAGAATACCCTGGGTGGATAGGGCCTCCTGTTGAGAGACCTCCTCGCCCGCCTGTCCCTCGCTCCTGCAGCAGCTGGTGCTGCTCTGCCTGGCCTCATCTCCTCCTCCAATTCCTCATGCAGAGCAAGGGGGATCCCCAGAAAAATGACCTGGTGATTCCGTAAGGATGTCCAATAAGGTAGAATAGTGCAGCACTCATTTTTTTAGGTGAAGTCCTGAGAGAATTTCCAGGAAAAATGTTGACAGAGGGGTTAGTGAAGTCTTAACAAAGTGTCCCAAAAAGTCTTCCAATGTGTCTCAAAAGTCCTCTCCAAACACAGTGTAGTCAGTCAATCTCAGTTAGAAAGTGAACAGTGAAAGCTGAGCATGGAAAATAGAAACATAGGAACAGGAGTATGCAATTTAGCCCCTTGAGCCTGTTACGCCATTCAATAAATAAAGACTTGCATTTATATAGCACCCTTCACAACCACCGGATATCACAAAGCGCTTTAGAGCCAATGAAGTACTTTTTGAAGTGTGGTCACTATTGTAATGTAGGAAACGAGGCAGCCAATTTGTGCACAGCAAGCTCCCACGAACAGCAATGTGATAATGACCAGATCATCTGTTTTTAGTGATGTTGATTGAGGGGTAAATTTTGGCCAGCACACCAAGGATAACTCCCCTGCTCTTCTACGAAACAGTGCCGTGTGGTCTTTTATGTCCACCTGAGAGCACAGACTGGGCCTCGGTTTAATGTGTACATTGTCACACAGCACACACAGTGTATACATCGTCACACAGCACACACTGTGACAATGTATAAGTCCAGTATATCCTTCCTGAGATGTTGTGCCCAGAACTGCTCACAGTACTCCAGGTGTGGTCCAACCAGGGCTTTGTACAGGTAGCTGCAGCATGACTTCTAACCCCTTGTGTTCTAGTCCTCTCGATATAAAAGCCAGCATTCCATTAGTCTGTTTGATTATTTTTTGTCCCTGCCATGACATTTTAATAAAAACAGAAAATGCTGGCAACACTCAGCAGGTCAGGCAGCATCTATGGAGAGAGAAACAGAGTTAACGTTTCAGGTCGATGACCCTTTAGGTCCAAATTTGATAACCTCATATTTGCCTATATTGAAATCCATTTGCTACAGTTTTGCCCATTCATTTAAGGGTGTAACTATTTGTAACACCAAAGGTCTGTTTGGTCCCGTTGGAGGGCAAGACCAGATTTCTGATTGGTCCCCTTGAGGACAAGACACACCCAACATTTTGTCTGGAATGTGTAATTAGATCCTGCCTGCCTGAGTAATCAAGTACTTTGCAAAGTGTAATACATTGTGACAGCCAGTTCCATAGCTCAACAGTGCTAACACTACTGCTTTCAGAGAACAGGCAGGGCTCACCCTCCGAGGTTAGGAGCACTCACACTGCTGAGTTCAGATAGGAAGGGGTGAGGCCATGGAGGGATTTTAACATGAGAATGATAATTTTAAAATCAAGGTGTTGGTGCACAAATTTCCCTCTAATACAAAAGCAAAATACGGTGGATGCTGGAAATCTGAAATAATAGATAGTGGGCTGCGCGGGACCTGCAGACAGCTGTGCAGCCACGCAGCTTAGCGAGCACAGGGGTGATGAGTGAATGGGACTTGCTGGGTGTTAGGATACGTGCAGCAGAGTTTTGGATGAGCTCAAGTTCATTGAGGGTGGAAGATGATGGCTGGTCAGGAGAACATTGGAATAGTCAAGTCCGTCAAATAACACATAAATGTGAGGTTTGCGTGTTGTAGGACCAACACAGAATACGCTCTCATTTTAATAAATTCCTTTATTTATTGCCCATCCCTAGTTGCCCTTGAGAGGGTGGTAGTGAGCTGCCTTCTTGAACTGCTGCGGCATGGGGCGGGGGCTGGGGTGAGCGTGGAGAGGGCAAACGTGGTGCAGGCGTAAAGGGGGTGAGGGTGGAAGAACATGATCCAGGTCTAACAGAGGGCAGGAGAACTTGATCTATCTTCCCTGGATCACGTTCTTCCTCCCCTCCGCACTGTTCTCACCATGCTCCGCCACCAACAAGTTCCTAACCTCCCCCCCCCGAGCTCCTGACCTCACCAGCGCCCCCAGCTCCTGACCTTCTCCCCCCCCGAGCTCCTCTCTCTCTGAGCTCCTCCCTCACTGAACACCTCTCACCGAACTCCTCCCTCGCTCCAATCTCCTCTCCTCCCCACATCTAATCTCCTCTCCCCCCTCCGATCTCCTCTCTCTCCCCCTCCGATCTCCTCTTTCTCGCCCTTCTCCGATCTCCTCTCTCTCCCCCTCCGATCTCCTCTCTCTTCCCCCCTCCAATCTCCTCTCTCTCGCCCCTCTCCAATCTCCTCTCTATCTCCTCTCTCTCCCCCTCCGATCTCCTCTTTCTCGCCCTTCTCCGATCTCCTCTCTCTCCCCCTCCAATCTCCTCTCTCCCCCCTCCGATCTCCTCTCTCGCCCCTCTCCAATCTCCTCTCTATCTCCTCTCTCTCCCCCTCCGATCTCCTCTCTCTCTTCCCCCCTCCAATCTCCTCTTTCGCCCCTCTCCGATCTCCTCTCTCTCCCCCCTCCGATCTCCTCTCTCTCTTCCCACTCCAATCTCCTCTCTCTCCCCCCTCCAATCTCCTCTCTCTCCCCCCTCCAATCTCCTCTCTCTCCCCCCTCCGATCTCCTCTCTCTCTACCCCCCTCCGATCTCCTCTCCCCCTCGGATCTCCTCTCTCTCCCCCCATCCGATCTTCTCTCTCTCTCTCCCCTCCTCTGATCTTCTCTCTCTTCCCCCTCCGATCGCCTCTCTCTCCCCCCCCCATCAAATAAGAACATAAGACCATAAGAAATAGGAGCAGGAAGAGGCTATTTGGCCCGTCAAGCCTGCTCCGCCATTCAATAAGATCATGGCTGATCTTCTGCCTCATCTCCACTTTCCTGAACTAACCCAACATCCCTTTGATTTCCTTAATATTAAAAATCTATCGATCTCTGTCTTGAATATACTCAACGACTGAGCCTCCACAGCCCTCTGGGGTAGAGAATTCCAAAGATTCACCACCCTCTGTATGAAGAAAGTTCTCCTCATCTCAGTCCGAAATGGCTGATCCCTTATTCTGAGACTGTGACCTCTGGTTCTAGACTCCCCAGCCAGGGGAAACATTTTCCCTGCATCTACCCTGTCAAGCCCTGTAAGAATTTTGTATGTTTCAATGAGATCACCTCTCATTCTTCCAAACTCTAGAGAATATAGGCCTAGTCTACTCAATCTGCCTCATAGGACAATCCCCCCCATCCCAGGAACCAGTTTTTTGAGGATGTAACTGGTAGAATAGATAAGGGAGAACCAGTGGACGTGGTGTATTTGGACTTTCAGAAGGCTTTCGATAAGGTCCCGCATAAGAGATTAGCGTGAAAAGTTAAGGCACATGGGATTGGGGGCAAGGTACTGATTTGGATAAAGAACTGGTTGGCAGACAGGAAGCAAAGAGTTGGAATAAATGGCTCTTTTTCCGAGTGGCAGGCAGTGACTAGTGGGGTACCGCAGGGATCGGTCCTAGGACCCCAGCTATTCACAATATATATAAATGATCTAGACGAGGGAACTAGATGTAATATCTCTAAGTTTGCAGATGACATAAAGCTGGGTCGGCATGTGTGCTGTGAGGAGGATGCCGAGAAACTCCAGTATGATTTGGACAGGTTGGGTGATTGGGCAGAAGCATGACAGATGCAGCATAATGTGGATAAATGTGAGGTTATCCACTTTGGTGGCAAAAACAGGAAGGAAGATTTTTATCTGAACGGCAATAGATTGGGAGAAGGGGAAGTGCAACGAGACCTGGGTGTCCTTGTGCACCAGTCGCTGAAGGTAAGCATGCAGGTGCAGCAGGCGGTTAAGAAGGCAAATGGTATGTTGGCCTTCATAGCGAGAGGGTTCGAGTACAAGAACAAGGATGTCTTGCTGCAGTTGTACAGGGCCTTGGTGAGACCACACCTTGAGTATTGTGTGCAGTTTTGGTCACCTTATCTGAGGAAGGATGTTCTTGCCATGGAAGGAGTGCAGCGAAGATTCACCAGACTGATACCTGGGATGGCAGGAATGACATATGAGGAGAGATTGGGTCGACTGGGCTTATACTCAGGAGTTTAGAAGAATGAGAGGGGATCTCATTGAAACTTATAGTATTCTAACAGGACTGGACAGACTGGATGCAGGAAGGATGTTCCGGATGGCGGGGGAGTCCAGAACCAGGGGTCACAGTCTAAGGATAAGGAGTAAGCCATTTAGGACAGAGATGAGGAGGAATTTCTTCACCCAGAGAATGGTGAACCTGTGGAATTCTCTACCACAGAAGGCAGTGGAGGCCAATTCATTAAATATATTCAAGAAGGAGTTGGATATATTTCTTAAGGCTAAAGGGATCAAGGGGTATGGGGAGAAGGCAGGGACAGGGTACTGAAATTGGATGATCAGCCATGATCTCATTGAATGGCGGAGCAGGCTCGAGGGGCCGAATGGCCTACTCCTGCTCCTATCTTCTATGTTTCTATGTTTCTATGAACCTTTGCTGCACTCCCTTTACGGCAAGTATATCCTTCCTTAGTTAAGGAGACCAAAACTGTACACAATACTCCAGGTGTGGTCTTACCAGGGCCCTTTATAATTGCAGTAAGACGTCTTTACTCTTATACTCAAATCCACTTGCAATAAAGGCCAACATACCATTTGCTTTCCTAATTGCTTGCTGTACCTGAATGTTAACTTTCAGTGATTTGTGTACAAGGACACCCAGGTCCCTCTGAACACCAACATTTCCCAATCTCTCACCATTTAAAAAATACTCTGCTTTTCTGTTTTTCTCCTACCAAAGTGGATAACTTCACATTTCTCCACATTATATTCCATTTGTCATGTTCTTGCCCACTCACTTAGCCTGTCTATATCCCCTTGAAGCCTCCTTGCATCCTCCTCACAACATATTCCCACCCAGCTTTGTATCATCAGCAAACTTGGATATATTACATTTGGTCCCCTCATCCAAATCATTGATGTAGATTGTGAATAGCTGAGGCCCAAGCACTGATCCTTGTAGTACCCCACTAGTTACAGCCTGCCAACCCAAAAATGATCCATTTATTCCTACTCTGTTTTCTGCCCGTTAACCAATCCTAAATCCATGCTAGTATATTACCCCCAATTCCATGAGCCCTAATTTTGTTTAATAACCTCTTGTGTGGCACCTTATCGAATGCCTTCTGAAAATCCTTATTACCCATTATAATTTCTCCTGCCTCAGCCTGTAAGGGACCCTCTCCCCCCTCTCCCCTCTGATCTCCTCTCTCTCTACCCCCCTCCGATCTCTTCTCCCCCTCGATCTCCTCTCTCTCCCCCCTCCGATCTCCTCTCTCCATCCATCCAATCTCCTCTCTCTCTCCCCTCCTCCGATCTCCTTTCTCTCTCCTCCCCCCGTCCGATCTCCTCTCTCTCCGCCCTCCCTCCGATCTATTCTACCAAATGGGCACGCGTGCGCATGGAGTCAAAAATGCGTTGCAAATAATCACTCAGTTCATTTAATCGATGTAATTGTCTTTGTAATTTTTTACTTCTGTCTACAGTGTTGGCAATGCTGCCTATCTTTGGGTCATCTTAGTAGTCCAAGGCTTTTTTTTTGGCAAGTAGAACTCTTGCTCCTTCGGGGTATAAACTGGTTCTGTATCACCTTAAATTATTGTTTGAAAACCTCCCACTGATCTTCTATCGTTTAACAGATTTGCCCAGTTTACTGTGGACAGTCTCTGTATCACCCCACTGAAGTCAGCCTTACCTAAATCTAGAATCTTAGTCGCTGTTTCGCGCTTCTCCCTTTCAAACACAACATTGAACTCAATCATATTAGGATAAGTATTAGATAAATCATGGAATCAGAGAAATTTACGGCACAGAAGGGGGACATTCGGCCCATTGTGTCTACGCCGGTTGAAAAAGAGCTATCCAGCCTAATCCCACTTTCCAGCTCTTGGTCCATAGCCTTGTAGGTTACGGCACTTCAAGTACATATCCAAATATTTTGTAAACATGAAGGTTTCTGCCTCTACCACCCTTTCAGGCAGTGAGTTCCAGACTGTAGTGTATGTGCCTTTAAGAGCCCCATGTGTACTGTAATGCCGGTAATGGCCACTCGGGCTATATAAGCCTGTATATTGTGTTGTATCCGTTAGTTCCCCTCCAGACTTTGTTTAGTAAACACCTATCAAACCAACTCCGGTCTTCAGTGTCTCTATCAACACACAGACACAACAGTGGCGATGAAGTGGAAACGGACTTACCTGCAATTCGGCAGCACCTCAAGGATATTGATTCCTCTGGCGTCCAGCAGAATCAAGAAAGTGAAAGAAGCTGTGGTTTCACCAGCTGGCCAAGCTGGTGGCAGGTACTGCGCTAATCCTTCCTGGGCATCAGGCTGGGGCTCCAGCGGCTGGCTCTACAGCTGGGCCAAGCAGCGAAAGCGGAGGCAAGCAGTAACAGACGGGGAGGGAGCACTCGGGAGACGGCCGGCGCTGCAAGCAGGTCGGCGTCCAGACCTAGAGAAAAAGTCAGGCGGGAACGAGTCTCCAACTGTAAATAAATAAATAAAAAAAGAACGGAAACCACGGGAAACAGCGTTGTCATCGGCAACAGCGGCGGGAAAGCGCGGGAAGTGCCATATCTTTTCTGCAGAAAGGAAAGAAAAGCGCGGGAAGCGCCATATCTTTTCTAAGATGCCCAAGTCTGGCAATATTGATGCTTTTGATAACGAGATAGAGGATTGGACCACATATGTGGAAAGAGTGGAGGTATATTGCACCGCAAATGGGATAGAAGATGAAAAAAAAGCTTCAGTACTGCTAAATCTAATGGGCGCAAAGACATACGGGCTGTTACAAAATTTAATCACTCCAGCCAAACCAAAGGACAAGAATTTTAAAGAAATTATTGATACCCTACAGGAGCACTTAAACCCAACACCGCTGCTGATAGCGGAATGATTCAAATTCTTCAAAAGAAATCAACACAAGAATGAAAGTAACGCTGATTACCTCACCGAATTAAGAAAGCTATCAAAACACTGCCAATTCGGGGCAGGACTAGCAGATTATCTTCGAGACAAATTCGTCTGCGGTCTCTTAAGTGAAGGAACACAGAAAAGGCTGCTTTCTGAAAAAGATTTAACACTGGACAAGGCTTTCAGTATGGCTGTATCATACGAAGCAGCTGCAAGAGGAGCGGCAGAGATACAACAAAAGACACAGGACTTCGGCACCCATGAAATGACACAGGGTTTCGAAAGATGTTATCGCTGCGGCAGATCCACCCATGACCAGAGGGACTGCTGGTTCAAGGACAAAGCATGCAGGCAATGCGGAAAGATTGGACACATTGCACGGGTATGCCGATCTGGACAAAATAAATCCACAGACAGGAAAAAAAAAATCAATGAAGAAAAGTACAGAAAGGTACAAATGATGACGGACAGTAGCTCCGAAGACCAGAAGAGCGATAGCGACTCCGAAAACAAGAAACTAAGCTGTCTCAAATTACATAATGTAATTGCCAAAGATGATTACCAGACCATTTGGGTTACCCTCACGATAGCAGGGACCCAGTTAAAATGGAGCTAGATACAGGATCAGCTCTGACCGTCATAAATCGACGGGATTACGAGCGGCTATTTCCGCATATACCTTTAAAAGACACATCCATTATCTTGAAAACATATACGGGGCAGAAAGTATACCCCAAAGGAAAAATAAGGGTGCCTGTTGTATACAACGGCAACGAAATACAAAAGTTGTATTTATACATTTTACAAGATGGTGGCCCACCGCTGTTGGGACGTGAATGGATCAGGAAAATACGTTTAGACTGGCACTCCATTCAGGCACTGACAGTGACCAGTAAGAAAAAAACCGATGATGATGTCATACCTGAACGATTAAAAGACATCTTGGCCAACGCCAAAGAAGTGTTTCAAGAGAAATTAGGAACCTTGAAAGGCATCACCGCCTCAATAAAAGTGGAAGACGCAGCAATTCCCAAATTTTTTAAAGCAAGACTGGTGCCATACGCAATTCGTCCAGCAGTCGAGGCAGAGCTGGAGAATTTGGAAAATACAGGCGTATTATCCAAAATAGATTGGAGCGAGTGGGCAACACCCATCGTTCCAGTCATGAAGAAAGCATTGAATAATGATAAATCTGAAGAACAGAGAAAAATTCGCATCTGTGGAGACTTCAAGGTGACGGTAAACCCGGTCCTTCACACGGTACAGTATCCTCTTCCGAGGATAGAAGATATTTTCACCTCACTATCCGGAGGGAAACGTTTCACCAAAATTGACTTGGCACAGGCATATCTACAGATGGAGGTTGAAGAAGCCTCTAAAAAATATCTCACGATAAATACACACAAAGGTCTGTACCAGTACAATCGACTGGTTTTCGGAGTAGCATCCGCTCCAGCTATCTGGCAAAGAGCTATGGAGCAAGTCCTCCAAGGGATTCCGGGGACTCAATGCTACCTAGACAACATCCTTGTAACAGGAGAAAATGACAACGAGCACCTTGCCAATTTGGAGCAGGTGCTCACTAGGCTGAGAGAACGGGGCCTACGAGCAAATCGCCCCAAGTGCGAATTTTTCCAAAATCAAATATCATATTGTGGCCACATAATCAATAAGGAAGTGTTGCATAAGTCACCTGAAAAAATTGAAGCGGTCATAAAAGCCCCAGCACCTGAAAATGTTTCACAATTAAGGTAATTCCTGGGATTAATAAATTACTATCATAAATTTTTACCGAACTTATCAACTCTTCTACACCCTCTTAATGAACTGCTACAAACAGGAGTAATTTGGAAATGGAGCGAAGACTGTAAACGTGCCTTCCATAAATGCAAAGACTTAATCACGTCCAAAGAAGTTTTGGCTCATTACAACCCATCACTGCCAATCAGACTGGCGTGCGATGCATCCCCTTACGGCATAGGAGCAGTATTATCGCATAAATTCCCTGATGGCTCGGAACGGCCAATAGCTTTTGCGTCACGCTCATTGGACTCAGCTGAGCGTAACTATGCCCAAATCGACAGGGAAGCACTCAGCCTGGTATGGGGAGTGAAGAAATTCAACCATTACCTACACGGACAAAAATTTACCTTGTTGACTGACCATCAACCCCTCATCTCCATATTCAACCCTAAAAAGGGTGTTCCCATTATGACAGCGTAAAGGCTACAGAGGTGGTCCCTTTTTCTAGGGGCACACCAATACAACATAGAATACAAAGGATCAAAACAGCATGGGAATGCTGACGGGTTATCGTGCTGTAAGAGTTTCACAAAATTCCCCTGAAAGCAAGAGAAACATTGGTCCACATCGTGGATGAAGATTTATGTGTTTTTGAATTGCCTCTGGGTCAGATCAATGTTTTGAAGCATGCTCAGAGCCACGAAAGACTGCTGGACTGGACTACAACGGAGTCGAGGAAATTCGTGGAAGTATTCACACACATTGAGAAGGAACATCTTTTAAGGCTTGTGCTTTTGAGCCCGGTCAAACACAGAGGTTTACAGCTTGTAATGTGTTTGTGTGAAAGACCTGTCAATCAAACCAGGGAGGTCAGGAGTTGCCCACTTGACCCGAGGCCACAGAGACAGGTTGTTGTGGCTGGCTATGATTCAGCAACCAATCACAGTCCCTTTTTTGTGTACTGGCCAGACAGAACGGCAGGAGCATGAAAGACCTGTCAATCAAGCCAGGGAGGTCAGGAGTTGCCTACTTGACCCAAGGTCGATTATGGCTGGCTATGATTCAGCAGCCAATCACAGTCCTTTTTTTGTGTACTGGCCAGACAGAACGGCAGGAGAATGAAAGACCTGTCAATCAAACCAGGGAGGTCAGGAGTTGCCCACTTGACCCAAGGCCGATTATGGCTGGCTATGTTTAAACAAGCAATTCAGCAACCAATCACAGTCCTTTTGTTTGTGTACTGGAACTTTAGGCGGGAATTTTTCCAGACAGAGCGGCAGCAGCAACAGGTATAAAAGATAGCTACTGAGAAGCTATCGGGTCTCTTTTTACTTCGCTGGATCACAGGTGAGCAGAGTGTTCTGACTCCTCAAACAAGACAACCTAGCAAGGAGTTTGGGGTGGTGATTTAAGGGAATTGCTAAGATTGTTTAAATAACATTGTAGCCATTGTATCCCTCGTTTTTGCCGTCTGTACCCCCTTGTTATATACTTTTGTTGCATTTACTATCTTCGTGTGGTATCGTTTATATTTGATTATGGTTCTTTAGTTTAATAAATTTTGACTTTGCTCATATCCAAACAAATTGTCCGCTTTAACATCATTAATTGTAAGTCCTCCAGTCAGAACTGAAAGGTGGGGTAGCGATTCGGAACCGCTGTTAAAATTGGTTTACAGTGCAGCAGGCAAAAAGGCTGCTGGCCAGGTATGTTACCATAAACCAAGTAATAGATGCCCCCCACTACAGAGCCTACCATTGCCAATGGTAGAAGAGGCACCTACAGTAGACCCAGTGGAGATGTTCCACTCAACCATAGTGGAATGTCTACCAGTAACAAATTCTGCCATTGAAAAGGAAACGAGAAATGACCCGACTCTCTCACGAGTCTACAACTTAACGGTGAAGGGATGGCCAGCACATGGCGAACCACTGTTGCCAGCATTCTCGCAAAGAAGAGAACAGCTGTCAGTATGCCGAGGAACCTTGATGTGTGGATCCAGAGTGGTGATTCCACCCAAACTCCAGGATAAAGTGCTAAAGGAGCTTCACGAGGGGCATCTGGGTGGAGTGAAAATGAAGAACCTAGCCAGAGCGTTTGTATGGTGGCCAGGTATCGATGGAGACATCGAAGAAATGACCAAGAGCTGCCTAGGATGCCAGAAGGTCCAAAACGCTGCACCCCAAGCCCCTCTACATCCATGGGAGTGGCCCTCATCTCCCTGGCAAAGGGTACACATCGACTTTGCTGGTCCATTTATGGACTCAATGTTCTTAATCGCAGTTGATGCACACTCCAAGTGGCCAGAGGTAATAAAGATGTCCTCCACCACCACGGAAAAAACCATCACAGTATTAAGGACCATATTTGCCAGGAATGGGCTGCCGGAACAGATCTGTTCTGATAATGGACCGCAATTTGTGTCCGAAGAATTCAGGAAGTTCTTAAAAAACAATGGGGTTAAGCACTACACGTCCGCCCCATACCATCCCACCACCAATGGATTGGCTGAAAGGTTTGTCCAGACCTTCAAGAAGGCCATAAAGGCCATGGGTAATGAAGACATAAAACTTCAGCACAAGGTGGATAACTTCTTGTTCGCATACAGGAATGCAACACATATGGTTACAAACCAATCTCCCGCCATGATGTTCTTCAATAGAAGCCTAAGATGCCGGCTGGATTTGATCAAGCCCAACATCAGAAGGGACGTGGAGAACCGGCAATTTCAAGGCATGAATGAAAGGCCAACTAGAACCTTCCAGATAGGTCAACAAGTTTTGGCCCGGGACTACTGTACCGAGAAATGGCAGCCTGGAACTATCTGCACACGACTAGGACCGCTGGTGTATACCGTGGACATCGGAGAAAGCATAATAAGGCGCCATGCTGACCAAATCATAGAGTCATCCGAAAAGGGACAACCTACACCACAACTCTATACGCCTAACGATGAAGTAGAGATACCCATATCTACCTCCGATCCGGTGATACTGGAACCCGATGAACCCGACACTGGCATTCAAGCCGAATCAGCCTTGCCAAAAGAACCTACTACACCACCAGAAACTACTACACCACCGAGGCGTTATCCGGACCGAGTCAGGAAGCCTCCAGAGAGACTGACTTATAATTAATTAACTGCAGCAATGTGTATATTATTTTTCTTGTAACATATAATTAATAATTACTTAAAATATTATGTACTGGTTAGCTAAAAGGGGAGGAATTGTAGTGTATGTGCCTTTAAGAGCCCCATGTGTACTGTAATGCCGGTAATGGCCACTCGGGCTATATAAGCCTGCATATTGTGTTGTATCCATTAGTTCCCCTCCAGACTTTGTTTAGTAAACACCTATCAAACCAACTCCTGTCTTCAGTGTCTCTATCAACACACAGACACAACACAGACCCCCACCACCCTCTGGGTGAAAACATTTCTCAATTCCCCTCTAAACCTCCGACCAATTACTTTAAATCTATGCCACCTGGTTATTGACCTCGCTGCTAAGGAAAATAGGTCCTTCCTATCCACTCTATCTAGGCCCCTCATAATTTTATACACCTCAATTAAGTCTCCCCTCAGCCTCCTCTGTTCCAAAGAAAACAACCTCAGCCTATCTAATCTTTCCTCATAGCTAAAATTCTCCTGTCCAGGCAACATCCTCGTAAATCTCCTCTGTACCCACTCTAGTGCAATCACATCTTTCCTGTAATGTGCTGACCAGAACTGTACGCAGTACATAAGAACATAAGACGTAGGAACAGGAGTCGGCCATTTGGCTCCTCGAGCCTGCTCCGCCATTCATCAAGATCATGGCTGATCTTCTACCTCAACTCCACCTTCCTGCACTATCCCCATATCCCTTAATTCCCAAAAATGTATTGACCTCTGTCTTGAATATACTCAACGACTGAGCATCCACAGCTCTCTGTGGTACTCTAGCTGTGGCCGAACTAATGTTTTATACAGTTCTAGCATAACCTCTCTGCTCTTAGATTCTATGACTCGGCTAATAAAGGAAAGTATCCCGTATGCCTTCTTAACAACCTTGTCTACCTTTTTTTTTATTTGTTCCTGGGATGTGGGCATTGCTGACAAGGCCAGCATTTATTGCCCATCCCTAATTGCCCTTGAGAAGGTGGTGGTGAGCCACCTTCTTGAACTGCTGCAGTCCGTGTGGTGAAGTTACTCCCATAGTGTTGTTAGGGAGGGAGTTCCCGGTTTTTGACCCAGCGATGATGAACAGCAGTATATTTCCAAGTCAGGATGGTACGTAACTTGGAGGTGGTGGTGTTCCCATGCGCCTGCTGCCCTTGACCTTCTAGGTGGTAGAGGTCGCGGGTTTGGGAGGTGTTGCCGAAGAAGCCTTGGCGAGTTGCTGCAGTGCATCTTGTAGATGGTACACACTGCAGCCACGGTACGCCGGTGGTGGAGGGAGTGAATGTTTAAGGTGGTGGATGGGGTGCCAATCAAGCGGGCTGCTTTGTCCTGGATGGTGTCGAGCTTCTTGAGTGTTGTTGGAGCTACACTCATCCAGGCAAGTGGAGAGTTTTCCATCACACTCCCGACTTATGTCTTGTAGATGGCGGAAAGGCTTTGGGGAGTCAGAAGGTGAGACACTCGCCACAGAATACCCAGCCTCTGACCCGCTCATGTTGCCACAGTGTTTATGTGGCTGGTCCAGTTAAGTTTCTACTCAATGGTAACCCCCAGGATGTTTATTGTGTATTCCCTCGTCTTTTCAGCCCTCCCCAAATGCATTACCTCACACTTCTCTGGATTGAATTCCATTTGCCACTTTTCTGCCCACCTGACCAGTCCATTGATATCTTCCTGCAGTCTACAGCTTTCTTCCTCATTATCAACCACACGGCCAATTTTTGTATCATCTGCAAACATCTTAATCATGCCCCCTACATTGAAGCCTAAATCATTGATATATACCACAAAAAGCAGGGGACACCTAATACTGAGCCCTGTGGAACCCTCCTGGAAACAGCCTTCTCATCACAAAAACACCCGTCGACTATTACCCTTTGCTTCTGTTATGCTGTTAACTAAATGTAGCTTATTGCTCATTCTTAAATCTAATATGGCCTGCCCCTTATTGCTTCTAGAACATATTGTTGCAGAAAACTATCCTTAACACTCAAGAAATTCACTACCTTTCTGACACCAGCTCGTCTAATTATCCTAATTTAATTGGAAGTTAAAATCCCCCATTAAAACCACTCTGCCTTTACTGCACGCTTGTCTAATCTCTGCATGAATACATTCTGCCATTTCACAGCTGCTACCAGGGGCCTATACACAACTCCCACTACAGTCTTAAGTCCTTTTCTACTTCTTAATTCTACCCATAATGTCTCCACCTGCTTACCTCTATCGTTACATCACCTCTTATCATAACATTTAGTTTTTAATCACTAATGCTACTCCTCCCCCTATCCTTCCTGTAGACTTTGTAACTTGGTATATTCAGTTCCCAGTCCTGATGGTCTTGACTACCATGTCGTACCCTCTAAGTTGAAGATTCATTCAATTTGTTCCTTACACTCTGTGTTAACTTATACTTTAAGTTCATTCAATTTGTTCCTTATACTCCGTGCGTGCTTTAAGTAGCGATCGAAATCCTCAGAGACGACTTGTTTATTCCTGTTCAGCTGGTTATTGTTAGGAGAGGTTGTTAAATGAAGCGTTACCTACCAAAATGGCATGTAGCCTCTTTAATGAGCACTAGCAGGCAATTTAATTGTCAATCAGCCCCTTAATGATCCTCCGGGCAGCCGTTCCTAGCACGTGCTTTGACTCCTTTACCGAGATGGCGTCTTGCGCTAAACGAAACCAGCATTGCAGCTTAAGACCCACCCCTTTCCATCTTGGAGGCTCTATAGCACCTAAAGTATCTGGGGAAAATCACCCTCATGTTCTTTTGTTCTTTTTCAGGTAAGCCCTCAGATTGTCTCCTGACCTGATAGCTTTTGAGCAGAGCTTTCATATTGATTGGGGGTTTGTCGCAGGGGATAAGGCTGCCTTAGAACTCCCCATTGTGCCACTAGCGTTTGTTTACCTGTACGTAAATCGCAGCCTAAGATGCAGAGTGATAAGAGTAATGCATTGAAGAAAAAAGGGCACAGGACAAAGATGCGATTTTGTTTTGTTAAATTTTATTTTATTTTAAATATTACTGAGGGACTTTTATATTTGACACTTAGGGTTGCAGGAAAGCAATAGCTCTTTTACTCGCTCCCCTGCGACTCTAACCAGACTGTCTTGATTGGAGGGCTAGGAAAAGACCTCCATTGACCCCATCCACCCTTACCCTGAACATCAGCCCCTCAAACCCCTACCCCCCCCCCCGCAACCCACTAGTAATGCTAACTCCTGGGGGAGGCAAAAAACCTGCGGCCAATTGCAGGAAAAACTTTGGGAAATTCCTCCCCGACCCCCATAAGAGCAGTCAAGCAAAGCTCCAGGAGACCATGGTTACCCATGATGCATTACTAGCAAACTTACTTGAACCCTCCCACCCAATAACATGCCCCCATAGAGGAATCAAAATCAGACAAAATTAATGCAGGGCATGTCACTAAGGACAGCAACTGTAAAGAAAGAAATACTTTCTACCTACCTAATTTTTATGCTTCTAACCTACTTTACAGACTCATCTCTATACTTCCTGCTAACATAATGGCCTAGAAATTCGGGTCTCCACGGGTGAGTACGCACGGGGTACTCACCCGTAAGCCTGACGGAAGTGCCGGTTTTCTGCATGCACTGCGCATGCGCAGGAAACCGGCACTTCCGATCCTCTAAACAAAGGGGTTCAGAGGTCGAACGCTGCGTGCGCATCAAACTTACTTTTTTTTACAGGTTTCTCCGGGATCGTAAGCCTGCAGGATTTAGAAATGTAAAAAGCAGGCGTAAGGCCTGCTTTTTACAAGGTAAGTGGTGAATTAATTAAAATTTAAATTTTTTTTCCACAGGTTTATTATTTTAAAATACTTTAAAGTAAGGTAAGTTTATTTTTAGCCCCGTTAGAATATAAAATTATTTTTTTCAAACATTTAAATTATTGCTTAAAATAGTTATTTCATGTAATTTATAGTTTATTTAAAAAATGTGATTTTTTTGTTTAATTTATTTGAATGTTTAGTGCTATTTTGGGGCCGTAGTATTTATCAGTCTTGACAGCTCTTCCTGTCAGGCTTATGAATGGGCATTTCCCTGCTCCGATTGGCTGCCCATGGCCCACGTGATCCCAGGGGACACATCGAACTAACTGCACCCCTGGGATACGCAAGCACTGCGCGCCAGCAGCTGGACCAGGCCCCGGATCGGAATTCCACGGGGGCCCACAGCTCAACGGCCGGCGCGCAAGGTAAGTGCAGATCGGGGGCTCACACCCGCGGGAAGCCCCCGACCCGAATTTCTGGGCCAATGTGTAGGCTTGTCTCTATTTTTTTATTTTATTGATTCACGGGATGTGGGCGCGACTGGCAAAGCCAACATTTATTGCCCATCGCTAATTGCTCTTGAGTAGGTGAGCCGCCTTCTTAACCCACTGCAGCAGTCCGTGTGGTGAAGGTCTTTTTTTTTAGCGGTTTTGTACAGTTGAGTGGCTTGCTAGGCCATTTCAGAGGGCAGTTAAGAGTCAACCACATTGCTGTGGGTCTGGAGCCACATATAGGCCAGATTGAGTCAAATTTCCTTCCCTAAATGTTAGCTTCTATTCTTTTTCCTTACTGTGTAGGCTTGCCTTATGCATTTTAGTATCTTATTCAAAGCTACTACACCTAATCCTTTCCTAATTTAAAATTGTTTTATATCTTGCCAGGTCCTAGAGTCTTTCCAAAATTAAGAGCCCTAACGATCTGCCCTCAGAGGTCTATGTTTATGGATTAGCCTTGTCACCTTGTTTGTGGGGATTATGACTGTATTACCAACACTGGCAAGAGTATTATTTTAGACTCCAGTTTAAGACTATCAAGTCAAACTGTAGAATTAAAAAAATGGAATACAACGACAAGAGTAACATAGAGAAACATAAAGAAGAATACCCTCAGTCAACTAGTCCTGGGACTCAGTGAAGTAACTACTAACAATACTAACAATAACCAGCCCCAGGACAGTGACAGGGTAACACAAAGAATTCGACCCAACACAATCGTCGCTAAGCAAAAGGAAAAATATCTGACATATTGGGCAGAAACAACAAAAACCCAAAGCAAACTCAATTGCTACTTGGCCCTAAACAGACAATACAACATAGCTGATTACCTGACCATGGTAAAGGATAACAAACTGAGAAGAACCTTGACAAGGTACAGACTTAGCGAACATAGCCTAGCGATCGAAAAAGGCAGACACAGGCAGACCAGGCTGCCAAGAGAGGACAGGATATGCTCTCACTGCAGTCAGGGAGTGGTGGAGACAGAGATGCACTTCCTCACAGCTTGTGGAAAATATCAGGGCATCAGGGAGAATTTCTACCAAAAATTCTCACAAATATGCCCTGATTTCAGAAATCTGAATGACAACCAAAAACTCCCATTCCTACTGGGAGAGGAGAGAAGCTGTATAACACTGGCGGCACACTATGTTACAGCTTGCCATGAACAGAGGGACAACCAGTAAACTAAGAAAATATATATAAACAATGCGAATGTATATTTATACACTCAGGGATATACCTGTTTATACACTGTATGAATAGAACTGCATTTATGTGCTAAACCATAAATGTATTTTGATGCTTTGGCAACATAAGATGTAACTTATCATGCCAATAAAGCGATTTGAATTTGAATTTGAATTTGAAGTAAGTGGGGAATTTGCGCCATACAAAGTGATAGGCGGCACTGCAGGCAGTGGGTTTCCTTTATCCGTTACCATCTTGAGGTTATGCAGCTGATTGGTCTGCCAATTGTGGAGGTTCTGTTATCCCAAGTCTCCCTGAAAGCAGATCAAAGAGATGTGATTTAGAAACCATACATTACATTCAGTTGAATCCCACCACAATACATAAAAAAGATTCTAAAGAAAAGAAAAATGGTTTAGTAATGAAAGCTACCAGGAATTTCATAGGCACAGCACAGCCCAGGAAAGCTCAATCTGCATCTGTCTAATCTTCCCAAGAATGTCTGAATACCCCAGCTTAAATGGTTAACCTTTAACAAAGGAGGACATAATATCCATGTTCTATGGTGCTTGTAGAAACTTCTAGTCTCCTAGTTTACTCCCAAACTAGTTTATTCTCTACCTGTTACATCCCTACAAAGATAGGTGTGTTAGCAAGTTGTGAGGAGGACACAGAGGCCTAGAAATTCAGTATCGCCCTGTTTGGGGCGTCAGCCTCGCCAGGGCGCTAAAAGTAGCGCCCCAGAAGCATTCGCAGCCGACTGCCGGAAATTCAGTGGTAGCGCCCCAAAGGGAAGCGCGGCGCTACTGGAGGCGCCCCGCATCCCTCTTGGGGCGCTGCGACTTCTGCTCCTGTTTCTTATCTTCTTATGTTCAGGACTACTCTTTACTAGTGACTGAGGGTGTAAATGGTACCCAATGAGTGACGAGTAAAGAGCTAACGCAAAAATCCTTGCAACAATTAAGAAACTCCTGACAGATATTAATCTATCCCATCAGTGCCTCCAGTAACAGGCAGCAGATTATCAAGTGACGCATGTGCTCCTGGCGCTTGGCGGTAGCCACATTCTTCCCACACTGAGCCAAGGTGGGCAGCGGGGACGGACCTCCCTCTGACAGCACCCCGGCCCTGTTGTCATGCGGAGATCCTCCTTGTGCTGCTATTGAGCTCGGGCCCCCTCTGAGGTGGCGAAGCTGTTGGTTATCAGCAGGTGCAATGTGACCAAGGCCTATCTCAGCCATGGATGGCACAACCCTAAAGTGCCCACGAACCAAGTCCAAGGCAGGATCCCATCCGTGGGTACGGAGCCAGTGGGGTTTGGGCATCCCTGACTAGGGAATAGCAAACCACCGATCGGAAAAGGTCTCTCCCTGTCACACTCTTGCTCCTTTTTCTCCTTAAAGTAATTCATTTCTTTCCCAGGGCCAGTCAAGATGCTCCCTTACCCCCTTTTCTTCACCCAACTGGCTTGATGCTTGCTGTGCGGGTACAAGGGCACAGAAGCCAGCTCCCAGGCTTTTGACCCCCCCCCCCCCGTCCACCCCCATCAAGGGCCAGGGACTATGCAAGTGTGACTATTCCCCTGTATGATTATCCACCCTCCCCTCTCCCCCAAGATGGGGCAATACCTCCGCCTCCGCTTGGCATCTTCCCCATCCACCCTTAATGATTTTCATAGCAGCAACACCAGACACCTTGGGGTAAACCCCTTGTCCTGGTGTACCTGCAATGAAAATAAGGGGCTGGGGTGTCACAGAGGGAGGCCCTTTCTGGTTGGCAGCTTGCTGCTCCCCACTCAAGGATGCCTGGACCCTCTTGCCTCTGTAGCCACAGGTAGAACCCTACCAGGGGCTTGCTGGGTGGGCACCTTAAGGGACGGACGTCCCGTCCACCCATGCCTGGGATGGTGTTGGTCCAAGAACCCACCGAAGCCCAGCACTTCCGTCAGCTCCAAAAAGGAGTCGGGCAACCGAGCTCGATGACGGCGCTTGAGGGATCCTCGCGTGACACAGAACTGGGGTGCCAATGGAGCGAGGCTTATTCCCGCTGCCTCCTAGGCTCAATGCCAGAAGGATGCAGCTGTACTGCGCTGTATGGCAAGTAATTGTGTGTGCTGCGCTGTATGGCATGTAATCGTGTGTGCTGTACTGTATGGCATGTAATCGTGTGTGTTGCATTGTATGGCATGTAATGTTTACTCTGACAGTGTTCACTCTGACAGTGTTCACTCTGACAGTGTTCACTCTGATAATGCTTACTCTAAATGTTTACTATGACAATGTTCACTCTGACAATGTTTACTCTAAATGTTCACTCTAAATGTTCACCCTGATAATGTTCACTCTGATAATGCTTACTCTAAATGTTTACTCTGATAATATTTACTCTGACAATGTTTACTCTGATAATGTTTACTCTGACAATGTTTACTCTGACAGTGTTTACTCTGACAGTGTTTGCTCTGATAATGTTTACTCTGATAATGCTTATTCTAAATGTTCATTCTGATAATGTTCACTCTGATAATGTTCACTCTGATAATGTTTACTCTGACAATGTTTATTCTAATTTTTACTCTGACAAAGTTTACTCTGACAAAGTTTACTCTGACAAAGTTTACTCAATGCTTATTCTAAGTGTTTACTCTGACAGTGTTTACTCTGACAGTGTTTACTCTGATAATGCTTATTCTAACTGTTTACTCTGACAATCTTTACTCTGATAATGCTTACTCTAAATGTTTACTCTGACAGTGTTTACTCTGACAGTGTTTACTCTGAATATTTACTGATATTGTTTACTCTAAATGTTCACTGACAATGTTTACTCTGACAATGTTTACTCTGACAGTGTTTACTCTGATAATGTTTGCTCTGATAATGTTTACTCTGACAATGTTTACTCTAAATGTTTACTCTGAATGTTTACTCTGACAATGTTTACTCTGACAATGTTTACTCTAAATGTTTACTCTGAATGTTTACTCTGACAGTGTTTACTCTGACAGTGTTTACTCTGATAATGTTTACTCTGATAATGTTTACTCTGATAATGCTTATTCTAAATGTTCACTCTGATAATGTTTACTCTGATAATGTTTACTCTGTTAATGCTTACTCTAAATGTTCACTCTGATAATGTTTACTCTGATACTGTTTACTCTAAATGTTTAATCTGACAATGTTTACTCTGAAAATGCCTACTCTAAATGTTCACTCGGATAATGTTTACTCTGATAAGGCTTACTCTAAATGTTTACTCTGATAATGTTTACTCTGATAATGCTTACTCTAATTTTTCACTCTGATAATGCTTACTCTGATAATGCTTACTCTGATAATGCTTACTCTGATAATATTTACTCTGATAATGCTTACTCTGATAAGGCTTACTCTAAATGTTTACTCTGATCATGTTTACTCTGATCATGTTTACTCTGATAATGTTTAATCTGATAATGCTTACTCTAATTTTTCACTCTGATAATGCTTACTCTGATAATGCTTACTCTGATAATGCTTACTCTGATAATGCTTACTCTGATAATATTTACTCTGATAATGCTTACTCTGATAAGGCTTACTCTAAATGTTTACTCTGATCATGTTTACTCTGACAATGTTTACTCTGATAACGCTTACTCTGATAATGTTCACTCTGATAATGTTCACTGATAATGGTTACTCTAAATTTTCACTCTCAATGTTTACTCTGATAATGCTTACTCTAAATGTTTACTCTGATAATGTTTACTCTGATAATACCTACTCTGATAATGTTTACTCTGATAATGTTTACTCTAAATGGTCTCTCTGATAATGTTCACTCTGATAATGTTTACTCTGATATTGTTTACTCTAAACGTTTACTCTGATAATGCTTAATCTAAATATTTACTCTAAATGTTCACTCTGATACTCTTTACTCTGATACTCTTTACTCTGATAATGTTTAATCTGATAATGTTTACTCTGATAATGTTTACTCTGATAATGCTTACTCTAAATGTTTACTCTGATAATGCTTACTCTAAATGTTCACTCTGACAATGCTTACTCTAAATGTTCACTCTGATAATGTTTACTTTGATAATGTTTACTCTGATAATGCTTACTCTAAATGTTTACTCTGATAATGCTTACTCTAAATGTTTACTCTGATAATGCTTACTCTAACTGTTCACTCAGATAATGTTCACTCTGATAATGTTAACTTTGATAATGCTTACTCAACTGTTCACCCTGATAATGTTTACTCTGATAATGTTTACTCTGATAATGCTTACTCTAAATCTTTACTCTGATAATGCTTACTCTGATGCTTACTCTAAATGTTCACTCTGATGTTTACTCTGATACTGTTTACTCTGATAATGCTTACTCTGATAATGCTTACTCTGATAATGCTTACTCTGATAAAGCTTACTCTGATAAGGCTTACTCTGATAAGGCTTACTCTAATTTTTCACTCTGATAATGTTTACTCTGATAATGCTTACTCTGATAATGTTTACTCTGATAAGGCTTACTCTAAATGTTTACTCTGATTATGCTTACTCTAAATGTTCACTCTGATAATGTTTACTCTGATAATGCTTACTCTAAATGTTTACTCTGATAATGCTTACTCCAAATGTTCACTCTGATCATGTTTACTCTGACAATGTTTACTCTGATAATGCTTACTCTAAATGTTTACTCTGATAATGCTTACTCTGATGCTTACTCTAAATGTTCACTCTGATGTTTACTCTGATACTGTTTACTCTAAATGTTTACTCTGATAATGTTTACTCTGATAATGTTTAGTCTGATAATGCTTACTCTAAATGTTCACTCTGATAATGTTTACTTTGATAATGTTTACTCTGATAATGCTTACTCTAAATGTTTACTCTGATAATGCTTACTCTGATGCTTACTCTAAATGTTCACTCTGATGTTTACTCTGATACTGTTTACTCTAAATGTTTACTCTGATAATGTTTACTCTAAATGTTCACTCTGATAATGTTTACTCTGATAATGCTTACTCTAAATGTTTACTCTGGTAATGTTTACTCTGATAATGCTTACTCTAAATGTTTACTCTGATAATGTTTACTCTGATAATGTTTAGTCTGATAATGCTTACTCTAAATGTTCACTCTGATAATGTTTACTCTGATAATGTTTACTCTGATAATGCTTACTCTAAATGTTCACTCTGATAATGTTTACTCTGGTAATGTTTACTCTGATAATGCTTACTCTAAATGTTTACTCTGGTAATGTTTACTCTGATAATGCTTACTCTAAATGTTTACTCTGATAATGTTTACTCTGATAATGTTTAGTCTGATAATGCTTACTCTAAATGTTCACTCTGATAATGTTTACTTTGATAATGTTTACTCTGATAATGCTTACTCTAAATGTTTACTCTGATAATGCTTACTCTGATGCTTACTCTAAATGTTCACTCTGATGTTTACTCTGATACTGTTTACTCTAAATGTTTACTCTGATAATGTTTAGTCTGATAATGCTTACTCTAAATGTTCACTCTGATAATGTTTACTTTGATAATGTTTACTCTGATAATGCTTACTCTAAATGTTTACTCTGATAATGCTTACTCTGATGCTTACTCTAAATGTTCACTCTGATGTTTACTCTGATACTGTTTACTCTAAATGTTTACTCTGATAATGTTTACTCTGATAATGCTTACTCTGATAATGCTTACTCTAAATGTTTACTCTGGTAATGTTTACTCTGATAATGCTTACTCTAAATGTTTACTCTGATAATGTTTACTCTGATAATGTTTAGTCTGATAATGCTTACTCTAAATGTTCACTCTGATAATGTTTACTCTGATAATGCTTACTCTAAATGTTCACTCTGATAATGTTTACTCTGATAATGTTTACTCTGATAATGTTTACTCTGATAATGCTTACTCTAAATGTTCACTCTGATAATGTTTACTCTGATAATGCTTACTCTAAATGTTTACTCTGGTAATGTTTACTCTGATAATGCTTACTCTAAATGTTTACTCTGATAATGTTTACTCTGATAATGTTTAGTCTGATAATGCTTACTCTAAATGTTCACTCTGATAATGTTTACTCTGATAATGCTTACTCTGATAATGTTTACTCTGATAATGTTTACTCTGATAATGTTTACTCTAACTGTTCACTCAGATATTGTTCACTCTAATAATGTTAACTTTGATAATGCTTACTCAACTGTTCACTCTGATAATGTACACTCTGATAATGTTCACTCTGACAATGTTTACTCTGACAATGTTTACTCTGACAATGTTTACTCTGACAATGTTTACTCTGACTGTTTACTCTGACAATGTTTACTCTGAGACTTTACTCTAAATGTTTACTCTGATAATGTTTACTCTGATAATTACTCTGATAATGTTTACTCTGATAATGCTTACTCTAAATATTCTCTCTGATAATGTTTACTCTGATATTGTTTACTCAATGTTTACTCTGATAATGTTTACTCTGATAATGCTTAATCTAAATATTTACTCTGATAATGCTTACTCTAAATGTTTACTCTGATAATGTTTACTCTGATAATGCTTACTCTAAATGTTTACTTTGATAATGTTTACTCTGATAATGCTTACTCTAAATGTTTACTCTGATAATGCTTACTCTGATGCTTACTCTAAATGTTCACTCTGATGTTTACTCTGATACTGTTTACTCTAAATGTTTACTCTGATAATGTTTACTCTGATAATGCTTACTCTAAATGTTCACTCTGATAATGTTTACTCTGATAATGCTTACTCTAAATGTTTACTCTGGTAATGTTTACTCTGATAATGCTTACTCTAAATGTTTACTCTGATAATGTTTACTCTGATAATGTTTAGTCTGATAATGCTTACTCTAAATGTTCACTCTGATAATGTTTACTCTGATAATGCTTACTCTAAATGTTCACTCTGATAATGTTTACTCTGATAATGTTTACTCTGATAATGTTTACTCTGATAATGCTTACTCTAAATGTTCACTCTGATAATGTTTACTCTGATAATGCTTACTCTAAATGTTTACTCTGGTAATGTTTACTCTGATAATGCTTACTCTAAATGTTTACTCTGATAATGTTTACTCTGATAATGTTTAGTCTGATAATGCTTACTCTAAATGTTCACTCTGATAATGTTTACTCTGCTAATGCTTACTCTAAATGTTCACTCTGATAATGTTTACTCTGATAATGTTTACTCTGATAATGCTTTCTCTAAATGTTTACTCTGATAATGTTTACTCTAACTGTTCACTCAGATATTGTTCACTCTAATAATGTTAACTTTGATAATGCTTACTCAACTGTTCACTCTGACAATGTTTACTCTGACAATGTTTACTCTGACAATGTTTACTCTGATACTTTACTCTAAATGTTTACTCTGATAATGTTTGCTCTGATAATGCTTAATCTAAATATTTACTCTGATAATGCTTACTCTAAATGTTTACTCTGATAATGCTTACTCTAAATGTTCACTCTGATAATATTTACTCTGATAATGCTTACTCTAAATGTTTACTCTGATAATGCTTACTCTAAATGTTCACTCTGATAATGCTTACTCTGATGTTTACTCTGATAATGTTCACTGATAATGTTAACTTTGATAATGCTTACTCAACTGTTTACTCTGATAATGTTTACTCTGATAATGCTTACTCTAAATGTTCACTCTGATAATGTTTACTCTGATACTGTTTACTCTAAATGTTTACTCTGATAATGTTTAATCTGAATGTTTACTCTGAAAATGCTAACTCTAAATGTTCACTCTGATAATGTTTACTCTGATAATGCTTACTCTAAATGTTTACTCTGATAATGTTTACTCTGATAATGTTTACTCTAATAATGCTTACACTAAATGTTCACTCGGATAATGTTTACTCTGATAAGGCTTACTCTAAATGTTTACTCTGATAATGCTTACTCTGATAATGCTTACTCTGATAATGCTGACTCTCATAAGGCTTACTCTACATGTTTACTCTGATCATGTTTACTCTGATAATGTTCACTCTGATAATGGGTACTCTAAATTTTCACTCTCATAATGTTTACTCTGATAATGCTTACTCTAAATGTTTACTCTGATAATACTTACTCTGATAATGCTTACTCTAAATATTCTCTCTGATAATGTTTACCCTGATAATGCTTAATCTAAATATTTACTCTAAATGTTCACTCTGATAATGTTCACTCTGATACTCTTTACTCTGATAATGTTTACTTTGATAATGCTTACTCTGATAATGTTTACTTTGATAATGCTTACTCTAAATGTTTACTCTGAATGCTTACTCTAAATGTTTACTCTGGTAATGTTTACTCTGATAATGCTTACTCTAAATGTTTACTCTGATAATGCTTACTCTAAATGTTCACTCTGATAATGTTTACTTTGATAATGTTTACTCTGATAAAGCTTACTCTAAATGTTTACTCTGATAATGTTTACTCTGAATGTTTACTCTGATAATGTTTACTCTGATAATGTTTACTCTGATAATGCTTACTCTAAATGTTTACTCTGATAATGTTTACTCTGATAATGTTTACTCTGATAATGTTTTCTCTGACAATGTTTACTCTGAAAATGCTTACTCTAAATGTTCACTCTGATAAGGCTTACTCTAATTTTTCACTCTGATAATGTTTACTCTGATAATGTTTACTCTGATAATGCTTACTCTGATAATGCTTACTCTAAATGTTCACTCTGATAATGTTTACTCTGATATTTACTCTGATAATGCTTACTCTAAATGTTTACTCTGATAATGCTTACTCTGAATGTTTACTCTGATGCTTACTCTAAATGTTCACTCTGATAATGTTTACTCTGATAATGCTTACTCTAACTGTTCACTCAGATATTGTTCACTCTGATAATGCTTACTCAACTGTTTACTCTGACAATGTTTACTCTGATAATGTTCACTCTGACAATGTTTACTCTGATGTTTACTCTGACAATGTTTACTCTGATACTTTAAATGTTTACTCTGATAATGTTTACTCTGATAATGCTTACTCTAACTGTTCACTCAGATATTGTTCACTCTGATAATGTTAACTTTGATAATGCTTACTCAACTGTTTACTCTGACAATGTTTACTCTGATAATGTTCACTCTGACAATTTTTACTCTGATGTTTACTCTGACAATGTTTACTCTGATACTTTAAATGTTTACTCTGATAATGTTTACTCTGATAATGCTTACTCTGATAATGCTTACTCTGATAATGCTTACTCTGATACTTACTCTGATAATGTTTACTCTGATAATGCTTACTCTAAATATTCTCACTGATAATGTTTACTCTGATATTGTTTTATCTGATAATATTTACTCTGAATGTTTACTCTGATAATGCTTACTCTAAATGTTTACTCTGATAATGCTTACTCTAAATGTTTACTCTGATAATGCTTACTCTAAATGTTTACTCTGATAATGCTTACTCTAAATGTTTACTCTGATAATGCTTACTCTAAATGTTCACTCTGATAATGCTTACTCTAAATGTTTACTCTGATAATGCTTACTCTAACTGTTCACTCAGATAATGTTCACTGATAATGTTAACTTTGATAATGCTTACTCAACTGTTCACTCTGATGTTTACTCTGATAATGCTTACTCTAAATGTTCACTCTGATAATGTTTACTCTGATACTGTTTACTCTAAATGTTTACTCTGATAATGTTTATTCTGATGATGTTTACTCTGATAATGCTTACACTAAATGTTTACTCTGATAATATTTACTCTGATAATGTTCACTCTGATAAGGCTTACTCTAAATGTTTACTCTGATAATGTTTACTCTGATAATGCTTACTCTAATTTTTCACTCTGATAATGCTTACTCTAGTTTTTTACTCTGTTAATGCTTACTCTGATAATATTTACTCTGATAATGCTTACTCTAAATGTTTACTGTGATCATGTTTACTCTGACAATGTTTACTCTGATAACGCTTACTCTGATGTTCACTCTGATAATGTTCACTCTGATAATGGTTACTCTAAATTTTCACTCTGATAATGCTTACTCTAAATGTTTACTCTGATCATGTTTACTCTGATAAAACTTACTCTGATAATGTTTACTCTGATAATGCTTACTCTAAATATTCTCTCTGATAATGTTCACTCTGATATTGTTTACTCTAAATGTTTACTCTGAATGTTTACTCTGATAATGCTTAATCTAAATATTTACTCTAAATGTTCACTCTGATACTCTTTACTCTGATAATGTTTAATCTGATAATGTTTACTCTGATAATGCTTACTCTAAATGTTTACTTTGATAATGTTTACTCTGATAATGCTTACTCTAAATGTTTACTCTGATAATGCTTACTCTAACTGTTCACTCAGATAATGTTCACTCTGATAATGTTAACTTTGATAATGCTTACTCAACTGTTTACTCTGATAATGTTTACTCTGATAATGTTTACTCTGATAATGCTTACTCTGATAATGCTTACTCTGATAATGCTTACTCTGATAATGCTTACTCTGATAATGCTTACTCTGATAATGTTTACTCTGATAATGTTTTCTCTGACAATGTTTACTCTGAAAACGCTTACTCTAAATGTTCACTCTGATAATGTTTACTCTAATTTTTCACTCTGATAATGCTTACTCTGATAATGCTTACTCTGATAATGCTTACTCTGATAATGTTTACTCTGATAATGCTTACTCTGATAATGTTTACTCTGATAATGTTTTCTCTGACAATGTTTACTCTGAAAATGCTTACTCTAAATGTTCACTCTGATAATGTTTACTCTAATTTTTCACTCTGATAATGCTTACTCTGATAATGCTTACTCTGATAATGCTTACTCTGATAATGCTTACTCTGATAATGCTTACTCTAAATGTTCACACTGATAATGTTTACTCTGATAATGCTTACTCTAAATGTTTGCTCTGATAATGCTTACTCTAAATGTTTGCTCTGATAATGCTTACTCTGATGTTTACTCTGATAATGCTTACACTAAATCTTTACGCTGATAATGCTTACTCCAAATGTTCACTCTGATCATGTTTACTCTGACAATGTTTACTCTGATAACGCTTACTCTGATAATGTTCACTGATAATGTTTACTCTGATAATGTTTACTCTGATAATGCTTACTCTAAATGCTTACTCTGATAATGCTTACTCTGATAATGCTTACTCTGATAATGCTTACTCTGATAATGCTTACTCTAAATGTTCACACTGATAATGTTTACTCTGATAATGCTTACTCTAAATGTTTGCTCTGATAATGCTTACTCTAAATGTTTGCTCTGATAATGCTTACTCTGACGTTTACTCTGATAATGCTTACACTAAATCTTTACTCTGATAATGCTTACTCCAAATGTTCACTCTGATCATGTTTACTCTGATAACGCTTACTCTGATAATGTACTCTGATAATGTTTACTCTGATAATGCTTACTCTAAATGTTTACTCTGATAGTGCTTACTCTGATAGTGCTTACTCTGATAATGCTTACTCTGATAATGCTTACTCTGATAATGCTTACTCTGATAATGCTTACTCTAAATGTTCACTCTGATAATGTTCACTCTGATAATGTTTATTCTAAATGTTTACTCTGATAATGTTTACTCTTATAATGCTTACTCTAAATGTTTACTCTGATAATGCTTACTCTAACTGTTCACTCAGATAATGTTCACTCTGATAATGTTATCTTTGATAATGCTTACTCAACTGTTTACTCTGATAATGTTTACTCTGATAATGTTCACTCTGACAATGTTTACTCTGAATGTTTACTCTGATAATGTTCACTCTGACAATGTTTACTCTTGGTGTGGAGATGCCGGAGTTGGACTGGGGTGGACAAATGTAAGAAGTCACACAACACCAGGTTATAGTCCAACAGCTTTATTTGAAATCACAAGCTTTTGGAGCGCTGCTCCTTCTTCAGGTGAAGTGGAGAAATGCATAAAGACACAACTTATTTAGTCAGAGAATCATGTCAGATGTTTACAGGTAACCTTTCCAACTGCCATTTATCACACCTCGGCAGAGAGATAATCACAGCAGTCAAAGGTGTGAATGGTGTCCAAACAGGTCAGTCAGGGAAACATTACATCAAAGAACAATGAGGTGGGGTCACAAGGGGTCAAATATTGCAGATGCTGGGGTCTGTATGAAAAACAAAAAAAGACAAAAAAACATTTTTTTTGGCTGGAAATCACAGCAGGTCCGGCCGCATCTGTGTAGAGAGAACAAGCCAATGTCGACTCGAGTCTGGATGACCCTGCGTCAGGTGGGGTTACATGTTATAAGAGCGAAACAGTCTTACTAGAAATTGGCTGTATAATAATACCTACACAGTTGTGGGTATGCGAGAACACCGAAGGAACAATACTAGGGATAGATATACTGCGAGAAGTAGGAGCTTTAGTCGACCCTAAAGCGAATGAAGTGTACTGGCCCCCAGATTATAAGTCAAACAAACAGGCAGGCCCGGGAAACAAAGTAGAAATGGCCCAGCCTATACAGGATTTGATCAAAGGGGGGTAGCCAAAGGAAAATGTGTAAACCTATATAGATAGTCGGAATGCCTTTGGGGTGGTGTCTGATTACATGATAGCGGGAGTAGGCAGGGATATATGACACCAGGAGAAGACCCGTAAGAGACAAGAATATAATCAAAGAATTAGTAGGAACCTCTCTCCTGGACAGATAGTTAGAGACATGAGGCCAAAGACCAACAGATTATACGGGATTGAGAACAGGATACACGGGACGACCAGAAGGAGGTCTTAGCAATAGATAGCAAAGTGATAGCAGAAATAATACCAGCCAAACCAGGGCTAGCACCCAGATGGTCAGGACCTTATGAAGTATTAATGAATAATGACACGTGCTCATGTAGATGGGTCTGGAATGGGTAAAGGAAGGTGGAAACACTGGACCCAGTTAAAAATTATATAAGGGAGCCAATGAGTAATCCGGAAATTATACTTTACAGCGAGAGCGAGGACTACCGGCTTAGAGCCCAGCAGGAGAGCGACGACTTCAGATTCGCATTAGTAACGTCGTGCTGTGTGGTGGTAGTAGTATTCTTTGTAGTTTATATATTTAAATACCTCTGGGAAGTTAACCAGGAACAGAGGGGCGTGCCACCACCAGTGAACCAACCAGGAGAAAGGATGGAATTAGTGAGGATAAACTGAAACCTAGAATAAGTATAACCACAATGATAGGGCTGTGTATGATGATAATAGGCTGTGTATGATGATATTATATGCCATAGTTAGCATCTTCAAGTATGTCTGGGGACAGAGCCACAGAACAAGAAATGAACCAGATGTACAGCATTTTGAACTGATAAAATGTATAAGAGCAGAATAATTCTAACTGGCTGGTGACGACCAGCCCCCCTTGTAATTACAGGAACATTGGACGTCCGGAATGAGATGGAGCGTCCTCGCCTTGATTCTAGGGATAAATATAAGTATTGCCATTATCGAGGGGGATTAGTAATAAGGAGAACACAGGATGAGGTGTATTCTAGTGTAGCACATAGAGTTACTAAGCTTGCCATTAATATGAGTACTTTTGAGATACAAAACAAACCTGGAACTCCCTGTGGGTAAAACAATTAGAGGATCCACAGGAGGAAAAAATCTATCTTACAAAGATGTAAGAAACGGGGAGTATTGGAAACGACCGGAGCAGGGTATGCGGCCGGGTTAGCAACAGTTAATAGCTTGGACATAGAAGGAGTAAACGAAGGAGTAGAAGAATTACAAGCAAAAATAGAGAAGTTACTAAAACAAGCTACTGGAAATAGCCAGCAATTGACACTGGCAGGGAAACCAAACAATAATGCAATTGTCGGGGGTGGAAGAGATAGTAGCCCCCCATGCAGAAACAATCAATACAATTATTGATAGACTTAATAATGCTTCTCGCCAAACCGATAAGGAACTAATATGTGCCACGTAGGGCTCATGGCTATTGTCGAATGCTCAGCATAACATGAGGCAAATAAATAATGAACAGATCCCTGATTGGATTACTAATAAGGATCTGGAACCTTGGATTGACACAAATAAAAGCCTATGTAAGGAATGTAAAATGGGACAAGTATACCAGGCAGGTGATTGTCTGACCCCATGGACTAAGATGATTGGCTTTGTACTGGCCATCCCACAATTCCCAGAAGGGGGACAACCCCGATATGATGTGATTAATATAGGAGAAGTGCAAAGGGAAAGTGGGTTAAATATCATGATGTCCCTACCAAGGCGCTTTGGGAAAGGGATGAAGATAATAAACAGAAGAATGAAACCTAAAGGGGGGTGGTAGTGGACGGGTGCCACCACAAGGGAAGGACATGGGTGTGCACACACCCCCCCACCGAGGGAGACACATCCGAGTACGGATTTACGAAAATTACCAATTGCACCCTCGAGGTTCACCCAAGGGGATACACTGGACCTGGGTAGCATCAAGGAACAATGGGACCTGTTGTGTCACCACAATTGAACAGAAATATGAATATCAAGATATGGCTTATACCATTCCCCAACCAAACCGTTGTTTTGGTTTAAAGATACCTACACAGATAGGAAAACCTGGTCATTTGATAATATGGGACTTACTAAAAAGGGTTGAAACTTATGTCATACCAGAGCCCAAGGCAATTCCTAAGTTAGAGGAAGCTTGGCAGAAGTTACAGCAGGAAACGAAGGAAATTTTAAAGTACTATCATAAAATAGAAGAAGGCTTAAAGAAACAACAAAAAGACATTAGTACAACATTAGAGGAAACTCACCCACTTCCTCATATTTTGATAATTGGGGACCAGGATGTTCGGGGACTGTGGGCGCCTCGGTGGTACAAGGCATAATGATATTCCTCTTGATTGTTATTCTGATATATTGTGTATTTTTATTTCTCCAGTGCCTTTGTGCCAGAATGAGTAAGGCTGAAATTGGTGCGGTGAAAGAAGCAGAGCCTGAGGAGGGGCAGGTAGCGATGTTAAGAATGGACAACTCCCCCGCCTCTCCAAGGCAAATGGTGTAAGACGCGATGGGAAGCCCTGAAATTATGTGGGATTAATTGGGCATGGTAATTAAAGACCGGGCCGGCCAACCGTAAGATGGAGGTGGCAGAAGGAGGGTGGCAGAAGGAGGGTGGTGAATGAGGATTGGTGTGTGATGACAGTCTCGAATTGGCACGTCACACACCCCACGTGGGAATGAGGGACCGGCTTGAGCAGAAAAGCCTCAACCATTAGTGCAGGGTCTAAGGGGCCCCGGGAATGGTTACACCAGAAAGGAAAGACCACCCTAAAGGAAAGCCCACCGTAGAGGAAAGACCACCATACCACAGAGGGGGGAAGTCGGCCTCCAAATTGATAGGATATATACATGTATAACCTGGACTGGTAGAAGGCCAGGGAGTGCACGCTCTGGCAGACACCAGGCAGTGGACATGCATGTTGACCTGTTTTGGAACAATTGTCCAAAAGGTCAAAAGGAGGGGCTGAAGTAAGATTTAAAAATGAGCGTAACAGGGCACGTTTAGTAGAACGCAATTGCGCAGCAAAATGTTTAAAGATGAAATGTACTAATTACTCGTATGTTTAATTGCAGAAATGACCATACCAGTTTAGAGAGATGAAACTTACAAAAAGAGACAATGACATAACCCTTTTCTGGAAAAACGAAACTTAGTAGTGGTCAAGAGAGAGAGGGTCTCGCTTCTCAGAAATCACATGACCTGATGACTCATTTCCAAGAAATCAGAGGGGCCACAGGCCCATACAGTGAAAAGTGAAACTTATGTTATTGGTTACCTTGTAGAAGTTAGGCACACCTAGTTAGTGATTAATGTATAGACTTTTAAATCGATTGGACCTCTGGAGTAGGAGGTCTTGGAATATGTGTATAACTGTGTAAACCTCAAGAGATTCGGTGGAGTTGGAGCCTTGTGTTGGGACGCAAGAGCCATAGCTCCTCAGGCCTGAATAAACCGTTTTACCTCAATTATTGGGTCTGTCTTTCTTACAACAAGCCAGTGTAGTCGACTTTGTATATCACTCAGTCCACACTTTGGGGGCTTACATCACCAGCATGATACCCCGTGCGCCGCGTTGGATTTCGAGGGCGGAGGCGGGGGTGATGCTGTGCTGGGCCCCTGTGTCGCACAGAAATCGGTGGTTGGTGCTGTCGTCGGTGACGTACAGTAGAGGCCCCTTTTGCCCTGCGGCCATTGTGTGGGCCGGTGCAGGGGGGGGGTTTGAAAGTGCACGGTGGCGTGCAGCGTTGGGCCCTAGTGCCAAAACGGGTGTGGTAGTAGCAGTGACCCGGAGTGGTAGGGCGGTCAGGCCTAGTGGGCCGGGAAGACCGCGTGGTTGTTGCCGTGAGGTCGGGCGCGACGTCACGGGCGGACTGTGCAGAGAGCAGCCAGTCGGCCTTTTCGGCTATCTCATTCAGGTCCGTGGAGCCAGATTCCACAATGAGCAGGCGGATGCTGGCGGGGAGCTGCCGAATGAAAAGCGTGCGAAAGAGGGCGCCGGTGTTTTTGTCGTCCAAGAGGGACAGCATGTGGGAAAGCAGATCCGACGGTGAAGCGTCACCAAGGCCGGGGAGGTCGAGGAGTTGGCAGTTGCGCTGGTAAGAGGACGTTTGAAATTTTTTAAGGAGCACAGCCTTCAGATGTTCGTACTTGCCTTCCACTGGTGGCTCCTGCAGCGCTGCCCAAACCTTGGGGACTGTGGCGTAGGTGAGAGAGGCGACGAGGTAGTCGTACTTCGTGGCATCGACTAATGTTTTTCAGCCGGAATCTGGACTCGGCTTGAACAAACCAGGCTTCGGCCAGGTTCTCCCAAAAGTCCGGTAGTTTAACCGTGACTGCGTTTGTATCCGCCATGCTAGCTTAGGATTCGTCCTGAGCGTCGGGGTCAGCAGTGTTGAGAAACCGCGGCAAACGTGGGAGTCGAGACCAGAGTTAGTGAAACACAACTGCTTTAATCAACCTCATGGCAAAGAGGAACTGGATAAGCCTGCACAACCACTTAAATACTCCCCAGACAGGAAGTGCTCCCGGCAGCCTGTCCCTGCAGGAAACAAGTTGCTGGAGGAAAGGGCCCCCGGCTGGGGGCGTCTGCTTAAACTGTCCGTGCTGCCGTGAGCGGATTATGTCCAGTGGTGGCGTGTCACCACATAAGAAGTAAAACACATCTGTAACACAAAGCTGCTGTTTTGGAATGGGCTATGCTGAGCCTTATAGAGATTTCTGAATTACCATGTTTGACTACATGGCTCAGACTGATGGAATCACTGTGGATCAGCAAACTTCTTGAAAGTGCTGTGTTTGTGTGTCTGTGGGAATGTGGGTCCGTGGGAGTTTGGGAATGTGGGTGCGTGTGGGTCTATGGGAGTGAGGGTCAGTGGGAATGTGTGGGTCTGTGGGAGTGTGAGAATGTGTGGGTCTGTGGGAATGTGTGGGAGTGTGTGGGAGTGTGTGGGTCTGTGGGAGTGTGTGGCAGTGTGTGGGTCTGTGGGAGTGTGTGGGAGTGTGTGGGTCTGTGGGAGTGTGTTGGTCTGTGGGAGTGTGTTGGTCTGTGGGAGGGTCTGTGGGAGTGTGTGGCAGTGTGTGGGTCTGTGGGAATGTGTGGGTCTGTGGGAGTGTGTGGGTCTGTGGGAGTGTGTGGGTCTGTGGGAGTGTGCGGGTCTGTGGGAGTGTGCGGGTCTGTGGGAGTGTGCGGGTCTGTGGGAGTGTGTGCGTCTGTGGGAGTGTGTGGGTCTGTGGGAGTGTGTGGGAGTGTGTGGGTCTGTGGGAGTGTGTGGGTCTGTGGGAGTGTGCGGGTCTGTGGGAGTGTGGGGGTCTTTGGGAGTGTGTGGTTCTGTGGGAGTGTGTGGGTCTGTGGATGTGTGTCGGAGTGTCTGTGACTTTGGGAGTGTGTGGGACTGTGTGGTTCTGAGGGATTGTGTGGGAGTATGTGTGTCTGTGAGATTTTCTGGGTCTGTGGGAGTGTGCGGGAGTGTGTGGGAATCTGTGGGTCTGTAGGAGTGTGTGGGTCTGTGGGTGTCTGTGGATCTTTGGGAGTGTGTGTGAGTGTGGGTCTATGGGAGTGTGCAGGTCTGTGGGTGTGTGTGGGTCTGTGGGAGTGTGTGGGAGTGTGTGTGAGAGTGTGTGAGAGTGTGGGTCTGTGGGAGTGTGTGGGAGCGTGTGGGTTTGTGTGAGTGTGTGGGTCTGTGGGAGTGTGTGGGTCTGTGGGAGTGTGCGGGAGTCTGTGTGAGTGTGTGAGTGTGTGGTTCTGTGGGAGTGTGTGGGTCTGTGGGGATGTGTGGGTCTTTGGGAGTGTGTGGGTCTTTGGGAGTGTGTGGTTCTGTGGCAGTGTGTGGGTCTGTGGGAGTGTGTGGGACTGTGTAGGTCTGTGGGAGTGTGTGGGTCTGTGGGAGTTTCTGCATCTATGGGTCTTTGGGAGTGTGTGGGTCTCTGTGAGATTGTGTGCGTCTGTGGGAGTGTGTGGGAGTGTGAGGGTCTGTGGGCCTTTTCTTGTTTTGCACACTTTGTACAAAAATAATAAATTGCAGGACAACGGGGTATTACAGTTTAAAGTCTTTTATGAAGCATCAGGTCTGTGATCTCAAAAACCATACAGCACCGTGTGGACAAGATGGAGTCCGGACCCCTGGGTCTTCTGAACAATAGCAATCCTTACAGATGCCTGCAGGCCAATGATAACTCAGCATGTGATCACATGTGAATATAATAGTTATTCCTTACAGATGCCTGCGGGCCAATGATAAATCAATATGCAAATGTTACATCCCCTTTCTTTTAAAAGAAAAATCTAATGCATTACTTTTGAACCTTCTACATAATGTTCTCAGCAGCATCAACATATACGTAAACTCAACGTTTAACTAGCACTGAAAACATCTCAATGTTTCAATAACGATGTACAGTTTTTTTTTAGGGCAGCGATCCGCCTACACCCTTTGGCAGTTCACAAGTCAAGGATAACTCTAGGCTTGACCTCTCGTCGGAATGACGGTGTTGTTCCTTGGTGTTCAGGAGGTGCCTGCGATTGCAGCGGTACACCTGTCCTTCTGGGGTGCGGACGTGATACGATCGCTCAGTGTCAGCTGGCTGGATGACGACTGTTGGCTTCCAGTAGTCATGCTCCTGGATTCTGACGGATTCTCCATTGTGCAGCGGCGCAGTAGTCTAGGTGATCTCTTTTGGTGTTGCTGTCTCTGTACATGTTTTGCATGCACTTGCTTGCAGCTGACATTGTTCCATGTGAACAGATCCATTGCCACGACCTGCCAGGGCCTGTCTGGGATACGGTGAGGTATCATGGGCTCTTTGACATTTGATGGGCGGTGTTCTAGACAAATGGAACATTTTCTGACAATGTCCTCAATGTGTTTACACATTCCGGGCCAAAACATAATGTTACGTGCTCTTTGTTTGCATTTTTCCATGCCCATATGTCCAGAATGAATTTTTGTCATCATCTCTTCTCTGAGACTGGTAGGAATGATGATTTTCTTCCCTTTGAAGATGATTCCGTTGATTTGTGACAGTTCGTCTCTGTGGTTCCAGAATTCAGATGTGCTCTGAGAGCATTTCCTCCTTTTCTCAGGCCATCCTTCAAGTATGACTTTGCTCAGCAGTGTGAGTTGTGCATCTTTCTCTGTTCCTGCTTGGATCTCCTTCAGTTTTGAGTCACTCACAGGTAAGCTGTTGTACACCATGTGCACCTGCACATCCTTGCCTTCACTGAGGCTGCTGTCCTGGTAGCTAAGAGACTTTCTGGAGAGCGTGTCTGCGACAGGAATGTCTTTGCCTGGACGGTGAATGATTGTGACGTCGTACTTCTGTAGCTGAAGGATCATTCTCTGTAGCCTTGGGGCTGCGGCTAGTGGTTTCCTCATGATTGACTCGAGGGGCTTGTGGTCGGATTCCACAATGACTTGTCGGCCATAGATGTATTGGTGGAAATGCTTACATCCAAACAGAATTGCATGTAGCTCTTTCTCGATTTGAGCATAGTTGATTTCACTGTCTGAGAGAGATCTGGAAGCGTAGCCGACGGGCTTTCCTTCTTGCAGTAATACTGCACCTAGTCCGTACTTTGATGCGTCCACTTGTAGTCTGAGCTCTTTGTTGGGGTCGAAGTAGGCAAGAACTGGTCCTGGTTCTCTGGTGATTAGCTCTTTCATTTTCTGAAATGCTGTGTCATGTTGTTTGTCCCATAGGAACTCATTGTATTGTTTGAGCAACTGACGCATGGGTGCGTTGATTTCGGAGAGGCTCGGGGCAAACTTGGCTAAGTAGTTAACCATGCCTAGTACTGTCTCTAGCTCTGCGCAGTTCTTCGGCGGCTCCATCTTCTTGATGGCAGAGATTTTCTCTGGATCCGGCTTAATGCCATCAGTTGAGAGGCGATGCCCGAAATAACTGATCTCGGTGGATCCGATTATGCTTTTCTCGGGGTTGAGCCGGATACCTTTCTCCCGTGATCTTTGTAGCATCGCACGGCGGTTCCTGTCATGTTCCTCTCTATTCCTGCCATAGATGAGGATGCCGTCTACGATTGCGACTACTCCGTCGAGGCCTTCATAGGTTTCGTCGATCTTCCGCTGGAATTCATCCTGAGCTGAGATAAGACCAAATGGTAAACGTAGAAATCGGTAGCATCCAAATGGCGTGTTGAACGTTGTTAGCTTAGATGACTCTTCCGTGAGCTTGATAGTCCAGTATCCTGATCGTGCGTCTATTACACTGAAGTAACGTGCTCCCACTAGCTTGGGTGTGATGTCATCTAGCGTTTGTTGAGGGTAGTGAGGGCGTTTGATAGCCTTGTTCAAATCTCTGGGGTCGAGACAGACTCTGAGCTTGCCTGTACGTGGTTTCTCAACCACTACTAACGCGTTGACCCACTCTGTCGGTTCTGTTTCCTGGATGATGATTTCTGTATTTTCCATGCTCTGCAGCTCCTCCTTCAGGTGACTATGTAGAGCAAGGGGTATCCTTCTTGGTGGGCAAACCACAGGGGTTGCTGCTGGGTCAAGGTGAATAGTGCATTCACCTGGGAATAGTCCGATTCCTTTGAAAATGTCAGCAAACTCCTCCATGACTGTCTGCTTATCAACTGGTGCTGTCAATGATAGCACTAGCTTGATGAGGTCCATGTCTAAACATGCCTTTAGACCTAGCACTGGAGGTGCTCGAGTATCAACAATGTAAAAGTTCAACATCATGTCGTTTTCTTTGTACTTGCATTTCATCACGCATGTGCCTTTTACAATGAGCTGCTCACCCCCATAGCCGGTCAGTCTGCATGAGGTGGGCTGTAGCTTGCACTCATCCTTCAAGCTGTGATACTCACTCAGAGAAATTACATTAACCTGAGATCCAGTGTCTAGTTTAAACTTAAGCTCTTTGCCCTGTTTTCCTATCTCAATATCGGCATAGGCTTACTCAGTCTCTGAAATCTGTTTTTTCTGTGACACAGAATCAATAAACAGTTCCTTTGCATTTGGCTCTCTATCTGGCATTTGGCTGTCACTCACTGTATGTACTGCTTTTCCGAAAACAGTCTTGCAAACTTTAGCAAAGTGGTTCCGTTTACCACATTTAGTACATTGCCTTCCTTTGGCAGGGCAGTACTCCTTTTCTCCATGCCAGTTGTTTCCACAATATCCACAGTTTTTGAAACATTTTATGTCTGTGTCGCCCATTTTTAGAACTCTCGCTGTTCTTTCTGTTCTGAAACACGCTCTCTGGGCGGTGTTCTTTGTTGTGTGTCTATTAACTGCGTGCACTGTCTGTTCACACGAGCTGCTCGTGGCGCCGGTTATGGTTTTCAACTGTGCTTGGGCTATCTCGTGCGATCTAGCTATGTCCATAGCTTTGTCCAGCGTTAGCCCGGACCCAACATTCAAAAGTTTCTCTCTCACTTTAGCTGAATGTATTCCAAACACGATGCAGTCTCTGACCATCTCATCTTTATCTGCATATACACAGGCCTAGAAATTGAGTTGACGCCGCGCCAGGGCTTTAGCGCCGGAAATTTAGCGCCGGCGCTAATTCCCTTGCGCGCGCCAAAAATTCAGTAGCGCCGCGCCCAGACGGCTGCCGGCGCTACTGGCGGGCGTGAGCGCCTCCCAATGGGCGCTGAGTGCCGAATTGTGGCGCTAATCCGGCGCTGCGGCACCCGATGCGGTGCGGCAGGCTGGGGAAGTGCAGGCCTCCTCCTTCAGTTAAGGAGGAGCTGCCTGCACCCGCCCGCTGTCCGTTCAAATATTGAAAAAATGAGCCCGGCACCTCGGACAAGTGCCGGGCTTGCAGGCCAGACGCATCTGTTCCGCGGGGGGGGGGGGTGGAGGAGTCCGGGGAGGGAGGTGCGGGCAGGCAGCCGACGGGAAAGCGGCCGGCCGCCGCGCGACCTTAATGCGCTGGCGCTAACTCGGGGAAGACTCAGTTGTCAGAGTCTTAGTTGCGGCTGCCACGGGCGAGGCGGCCGCAACTGAATTTCGGCGCTGGGGCCCGTCGTCATGGCAACCGGGACGCTGCGCACACCGATGACGTCATCGGTGCCGGCGCAGCGCTACCGGCTTAACGCCGACGGAAGGGCCCCACTCAATTTCCCAACTGGCCATAACTCCGGCGCTAGGCCCTCTAGCGCCTCAAATGCGGCGCTAAGGCTACTCAATTTCTAGGCCACAGTCTTTTACCAGCAGTTTTAATTCAGTCACGAACTGTTCAAACGACTCACTAACTCCTTGTACTTTCTCCTGAAACTTGTACCTAGCGAATATCGTATTTGTCTTGGGCATCACATATGCTTCAAAATGGTCAAAATAACTTTTCAGTACCTTTGCTTCATCCGCGGTGAGAGACCATGTGTTAAAAATGTCTCTCCCTCTTTCTCCGATCCACAGGAGTAGGTAGCTGCATCTTTCTTCCTCCCCTTTGCTTTTCAACGGACCCAAAAACATTAACTCCACGTGTTGCTTGAACTTGCACCATTCTCTATGTAAGTTCAAAGATTCCCAATTCATTCGAAGTAAGGGAGCTCCAACGATGTCCATTTCAAATCCCTGTTCTGACACCATGTCTTGTTTTGCACACTTTGTACAAAAATAATAAATTGCAGTACAATGGGGTATTACAGTTTAAACTCTTTTATGAAGCATCAGGTCTGTGATCTCAAAAACCATACAGCACCATGTGGAGAAGATGGAGTCCGGACCCCTGGGTCTTCTGAACAATAGCAGTCCTTACAGATGCCTGCGGGCCAATGATAAATCAATATGCAAATGTTACAGGCCTGTGGGAGTGTGTGGGCTTGTGGAAGTGTGTGGGTCTGTGGGAGTGTGTGGGTCTGTGGGTCGGTAGGCGTGTGTGGGAGTGTGTGGGCCTGTGGGAGTGTGAGGGTCAGTGGGTGTGTGTGGGAGTGTGTGGGTCTGTGGGCGTGTCTGGGAGTGTGAGGGTCAGTGGGAGTGTGTGGGTCTGTGGGAGTGTGTGGGTCTTTGGGTCTGTGTGTGTCTGTGGGAGTGTGTGGGTCTGTGGGCCTGTGGGAGTGTGAGGGTCAGTGGGAGTGTGTGGGAGTGCATGAGTCTGTGGGAGCGTGTGGGAGTGTGTGGGTTTGTGGGCTTGTGGGAGTGTGTGGGAGTGTGCAGGTCTATGTGAGTGTGTGGGTCTGTGGGAGTGTGTGGGTCTCTGGGTCTGTGTGTGTCTGTGGGAGTGTGTGGGTCTGTGGGCCTGTGGGAGTGTGAGGGTCAGTGGGAGTGTGTGGGAGTGCATGAGTCTGTGGGAGTGTGTGGGAGTGTGTGGGTTTGTGGGAGTGTGTGGGAGTGTGCGGGTCTATGTGAGTGTGTGGGTCTGTGGGAGTGTGTGGGTGTGTGGGAGTGTGTAGGTCTGTGGGAGTGTGTGGGTCTTTGGGAGCGTGATTGAGTGTGTGGGAGTGTGTGGGTCTGTGGGAGTGTGCGGGTCTGTGGGAGTGTGTGGGATTGTGAGGGAGAGTGTGGGTCTGTGGGAGTCTGTGGGAGTGTGTAGGTCTGTGGGAGGGTGTGGTTCTGTGGGAGTGCGGGGATCTGTGGGAGTGTGTGGGACTGTGGGAGTGTGTGGGTCTGTGGGGGTGTGTGGGTCTGTGGGAGTGTGCGGGTCTGTGGGAGTGTGCGGGTCTGTGGGAGTGTGCGGGATTGTGAGGGAGAGTGTGGGTCTGTGGGAGTGTGCGGGTCTGTGGGAGTGTGTAGGTCTGTGGGAGGGTGTGGTTCTGTGGGAGTGCGGGGGTCTGTGGGAGTGCGGGGGTCTGTGGGAGTGTGTGGGACTGTGGGAGTCTGTGGGGGTGTGTGGGTCTGCGGGAGTGTGTGGGAGTCTGTGGGAGTGTGTAGGAATGTGTGGCTCTGTGGGAGTGTGTGGGTCTGTGGGGATGTGTGGGTCTTTGGGAGTGTGTGGGTCTGTGGGAGTTTCTGGGTCTGTGGGAGTGTTTGGGAATGTGTGGGTCTGTGGGAGTGTGCGGGTCTGTGGGGATGTGTGGGTCTTTGGGAGTGTGTGGGTCTGTGGGAGTTTCTGGGTCTGTGGGAGTGTTTGGGAATGTGTGGGTCTGTGGGAGTGTGCGGGTCTGTGGGAGTGTGTGGGTCTGTGGGAGTGTGTTGGAGTCTGCTGGTCTGTGGGGGTGTGTGTGTCTGTGGGAGAGTGTGGGCCTCTGGGAGTGTGTGGTTCTGTGGGTGTGTGTGGGAGTGTATGGGTCTTTGGGAGTGTGTGGATCCCTGTGGGAATCTGTGGGTCTGTGGGAGTGTGTGGGTCTGTGGGAGTGTGTTGGTCTGTGGGAGTGTGTGGGAGTGTCTGTGTCTTTGGGAGTGTGTGGGACTGTGTGGGTCTGAGGGAGTGTGTGAGAGTGTGTGAGAGTGTGTGTGTGTCTGTGGGATTTTCTGGGTCTGTGGGAATGTGTAGGAGTGTGTGGGTCTTTGGGAGTGTGTGGGACTGTGTGGGAATCTGTGGGTTTGTAGGAGTGTGTGGGTCAGCGGGGGTGTTTTAGTGGTGATAAGTTTAAGTTTTGAATTTTGATAACCGTGTCAGGCCAGAGAACCTTCTCGGGACATGGCTATTTTGTTTGTGTGTCCCTACAGAGAGGAAGTTGGGATGAGAAAGGTTCTGCTCCTGCTCGCCCTGGTAGGGGTGAGCATCAGTGATCGAGGAGACGTGGAGGACTCCCACATCTATGGGTGTTCAGGAGAGAGAGCACCGATCGTTACCGCAGGGGGTGGCGAATGGGGTGTGGAGGAGCTCGCTATTTAATTCCATGAGGGAAGGTGGCCAGGGTGGCTGGGGTCCAATTCGACTCGGTACTCCAGCCAGACCGGGTTCACGTACAGGGAGGCCTCCATCCCGTGCCCCAGGGTACAGGTCGTTGCCACAAGGGTCAGCGTCACCGTGGGAAAACGTGTGTGTTTGACATGCAAGGGACAGATTCCTTTGGCTAGGTGGTGGTGGCTCAGAAAGCTGAGCAAGGATATAGGAAACCCAGCAGTCGATTGGGAACGATTGGGGAACAATACCCATCGGACGATTACAGGGACCCGAGCGGGGTTGAGTGTGTGCTGGGACAAGTGGTGGGAACCGGATCAGGGGATTTATGTCTGTATGTGGGGGTCAGAGAAGGTCTGCCCCACAGGCGTATCCATCATTTTCCACCGGCAATGGCAAGATGCCGGGGAGGGGGTGGAATGGGATTCCTGCCTTCATGCGTGCATGGTCCCACACTCCCCGATCCCAGTGAATGCCACTGAACTTGTAACCCGCCCCCGAAAGCCCCTGCCCACGACCACAACATCACAGACTATAGTCCAGTGGTGTCCTACCACCACCAAGGGACCAGGGAATGGATTAGTTCTACTACCAACAGATAAGCTGCTGTACCAGGGGGTACACTATGCAGTGGCCTCAGTGATCCTGAACCTGACCAAGGTGCACTTACCTGAGTGGTGCCCTAAAGAGACAGAACAGTTGTACCAAGCCCTGTTGAAGGAAATGTTTAGAAAGTTTTATGAGTTCGACTTTGCCAATGTGGACAAAGCGAAGCTGTACAGTTTACATCCTGAACATAATATGGGTGTGGGGAGACAAAGAAGGGGGACCTGGAATGATATTTTCACTGCTTACAGTACAGGGTCCTCAGTGATAAACAGCCTAGATGACATAGAGTTGCAAACCCAGATAAATGGTTTAAAGACCCAGTTAAGAAAACTCCTGACAGAGGAGAATACAGTGGTGGGCTCAGAGTTGCATGAGGACCAGGCCATGACGGTCCATTTAAAGGAGGTAATAGCTGAGCTGGATAGACACGCCAAAACAGTAAATGCACTTATACGGGAGGACAGGAATGCTTCGGATCAAGCTGCACAGAATGAGGTGTGCGTGCTATACGGGGCATGGTTGCTGGGCGAGGGCTGCAGCAACCTGGAGGATTTAAAACAAGGTTTAGTCCCCTACTGGATTAGCAACAAGCACCTCGTAACCCTCCACCTGTTTAGTAATTCACTGAGCCCGTTTCAGCTCCATCTAGCATCTGAAGCCTACCCTGCCCAGTGGATTGTGGACGTTCCAATCACACTATCATGGGGATAGTAGTGAGGATGCCGGTCATGGGTGGGACAGCCCGACCCGCATCGGTATACAGGGTGGAGAACATTGTGATCATTCAAGGGGGTGCACACATTCGTTTTGCAGAGGTCCCACGTAATGTCATAAAGTGGGAGCACGCTATGACAGGTACAGACCTCTCCGGGTGTCGGAGCCGGGGAGCACACATAATACTGTGTCCCCAGCACTTGAATGCCTATTCGAGACCACAGTGTGGGTTTAAAGCTGCTGGTGCACGACCTGTGAACTGTGCCATGGAGGTAATGGCAAAAGACCATGGGCTAGATTTTCCTGGTGCCGTCAGGCGGGGTTTCAGGCGTGTGGGGGGGGGGGGGGATATCCTGATTTCAGGGGTCCCGACACCATCCCACCCAAAACCTTGCTCCACGCAACTTTCAGAGGCAGCAGGTACCCGCCCCGCACTGGGACCCGCCGAAACCAGGCGGGAAGGGATTAGTGCCAATTAACTGCCTGTTAACAGGTAGTTAACTTGCAGTTTTTAGCCTAATCCCTATTTTGAGGGGTTTCGTGTGGGTTTCCCAGTGGCTCCAAACCACGCCAGGTTAGAGCAGGTGGGCCGTCGGGTTGAAGGAGTTGGAAGGGTCGCGATGTCGGTGCTCAGGTGGGTGATGGGTGCATGAGTGTAAAGGTAAGTGTGTATGGTGTGTCTAAAGTGTGTAAAGAACTTTTACTTACCTGTACTTACCTTCACAGCCTTTCTTCCTGTAGCCGTCAGGAGCCCATCACTCAGCCGGAACTGAAAGCCAAACGGCTGCGATCTGTGAAAAGTGACAGCCTTCAGCTTTGAGTGCCGGTAAGAGTTCTAACTGAGTCTGTGCAGAAGGGCTCATGTCAGAACTCAGACTGTCAGTGTTTGGCAGCTTCAAACAGCTGTGAAACACTGATATTTCATCTGTCAAAAAGTCTTGACAGATGAAATTGCAGTCTGTGACATCACTTGTTGCCGGGTGGCTGTTAATTGGCCCGCTGAGCCCGCTGGGCGGGCTCAACAAGGTCAATCAAGGGAAAATCGCGTCGATTGGCCGGACGTCGAAGTAGGCAGGTCAATAACCCGAAAGGGGAAGTCCCGCCTTCTTCCCGACAGCTTCGGGAAAATCTACCCCCATGTTTCCCCTCAGGTAGCATTCATAGGGGGGTGGGACATATTGTGTCACCACAAGCGCACCCCACTACCGGCATGGACAGTACATCTGGTGTCCGGTGAGTGACAGCAGTTTTTGTTTTAAACCCAAGGCAGAAGTTCAAGTGGCCCAGGAACGGATTGTACCCATCCCTGAACCCTCGAGTGTTCACCTCACTGTCAGGGAAAACATCACCAACCTGCAAAGTTACGTCACACATTTCGGCTATGCGATTCCCCCTCTACCAGAACATCTTACCGCCCTATTAAAAGCAGTCGTCTCACAGAAACATTTCTATACATTGGAGCAGAAGACAGTAGAGATAGGGGCCAAGATATTGGATATTGTGGTTCCACCCTGGTGGGACATTTTTGAAAATTTAGAAGTCCCCTCTTGGATTAGGCTGGCTTCGCATATTTTAGTGGTTTGCCAGCTGGGAACAGTTTTCTATTTGTTGTGTGCCAAGTGCAAAAGAAGGGACCAATTGCTCCGCTCTCAGCATGAGGGAGCATGGGACAAGAACAAAAATAAGGCTATGCCCAGGTATAAAAACAACCGTGAATGTGATTAAAAATAAAGTTGGACAAGTGTGTGTGTCAATTTATTTTTTATGTGTGTGATGTTTCCAAGTGGTGCAGGGGTGTTGGACCCCCTCCGTGCTTGGATGTGAATGTAATAAAAGTTTTTTTTACTTTGTGTATTTTGATAAACACTACACCTAAAGGGAATGGGAGAGTGTTTTGTTTGGGTATTACTTTAGGTAATACAGGGGAAGGTTGGCTCCCGAGGATCAGAAATTTTGCTCACACCTGCATGATACTGTAGTGTTATAAAGTATCACGGGGGGTGTGTAAGGTTCAAAAATTTCTGCACAACCCCAGAACAGAAGAAAAGTCATTTTAAAGTGATTTTTGGAATGTCACAGAAGGAATATAAAAAAAGGGTAAAAGTGCGGTTGGGCCAAACAGAAGGATTTCAAAGAGTTCATTTTAAGGAAGAGATTTTTGGGACTGTTTAAAGAGATATTGGGCAAAAAGGATTTAAAATAAAAATCCCAGGAAGATTTGGCTGGTTTAAAAGGCATGTTCAGGCTTGCAAAAGCCTGGAACAATGGGGAGGTGGGGTGGGCCCCTGAAGTTTGGATATTGGACTGTCTGAGGAATGTCCAAGGCTGCCCCAATTTTGCATAAGGACAATGAAGCCTGTTTTCCCACCAAGCCAGGTACCAAGTAAACAAGGCATGTCCCCAGCCATACAAAAGAAACAACATCAGCCCTGCAGTTACCGTAAACAAACCACAGTCCAAAGTCAATTTAAAAGGATTGACAAACGTTTTGCATTTTAAATTGGTTTCAAGGCAATCCCGAAACCAGTTAAAAGCCGATTAAGTTTGGGTGAGCCATCCCCTAAACTCGTTAAGTTTTGGATGGGCCATCCCCGAAGTTTGTTAAAGTTTTAAAGGACATTAAAAATAACGAGCCCGCCAAATTTTACAAAGGAAACAGAGATTTGGCTGTCAGATAAGCCAGGCCCCAAATTAGTATAATTGAGGCCTGCCTTTTCAGTTAGATGGTCGAGTTCAGAAGTCAAGTTCAACGGAAGAATACAGTCAAAGTCGAGTGCAGTACAGCTCAAGAGAGAGATCATCATCGGAGACTCGAAGGAAGAAAGAAGAAACAGAGATCACGCCAACCAAAGGCCTACAGAAACCAACACCAGCCAATATTACCACCAACCAGGTAATATTGGGCCACCGCGACCAACAAGGAACCAACCGCCGAAAAACTCACGAACCAAAGACTTGTTTCCACTCTACAGGCTAGTCTAACTTACCCCTGGGTAAGATTTGGACACAAAAAAGACTCTAACACTAACCCTAACCAAAAGAAAATTGGGTACTTACCCGATAAGATCCAACAGAGCGACTAACCGCATCAGCGGACTCAACCAAACTGAAGACCCAATGCAGGTGCAGTCTTCTACGGCAGGCCCCAACTGCCACAACTAAAGAGAACCCCAAAATCACGAACCTCTACAACTGTCAAGAAAGTCATTTTTGGTGAGCATTGCCTGGTCCTCTGGATCCCAGCCTAGCTAGTGTAGTAGGATTGGGAAGGAAAGGGATTTTGTATATTGTAATTCTCCCTCGCTTATTCTGTGTGTTCCCCACCCTTTTAAAGTGTAAGTTTTATTGTATTGTATATTTTCCTGTCTCAAAATAAAGATCTGTTGCAAGTTTATTACGACCACTAAATAAGTCCAAAGTCTAGAACTAAAGGGAGTGGGAGCGATTCGAACCACTCAAAGGAGTCAGAGGTGAAGCTGACCACACAACACCACCCCCTACAGTGGGACTGTGTGGGAATCTGTGGGTGTGTGGGAGAATGTGGGAGTGAGGGAGTCTGTGGGAGTGTGTGGGTCTGTGGGAGCCTGTGGGAGTGTGTGGGTCTGTGGGAGTTTTTGGGTCTGTGGGAGCGTGCAGGAGTCTGTGGGAGTGTGTGGGAGTGTCTGAGTCTTTGGGAGTGTGTGGGTCTGTGGGAGTGTCTGGGTCTTTGGGAGTGTGTGGGTCTGTGGGAGTGTGTGGGAGTGTCTGGATCTTTGGGAGTGTGCGGGTCTGTGGGAGTGTGTGGGTCTGTGGGAGTGTGTGGGTCTCTGTGGGAATGTGTCGGTCTGTTTGGAATGTGTGGGTCTGTGGGTGTATGTGGGAGTGTGTGGGAGGGTGTGGGCCTGTAGGATTGTGTGGGAGTGTGTGAGTCTGTAGGAGTGTCTGGGTCTGTTCGATATGTGGGAGTGTCTGGGTCTGTTGGAGTATGTTGGAGTGTGTGTAGCTGTGGGAGTGTGTGGCACTGTGCGGGTCTGTAGGACTGTGTGGGTCTGTGGGAGTGTCTGGGTCTGTGAGTGTGTGTGGGTCTGTGGGAGTTTGTGGGAGTGTGTGGGTCTGTGGGAGTCTGCTGGTCTGTGGGGGTGTGTGGGTCTGTGGGAGACTGTGGGAGTGTGTGTGTCTGTGGGAGTGTGTCGGACTGTGCGGGTCTGTGGGAGTGTGTGTATCTGTGGGAGTGTGTGGGACTGTGTGGGTCTGTGAGAGTATGTGGGTCTGTGAAAGTGTGCAGGCCTGTGAGAGTGTGTGGGAGTGTGTGGGTCTCTGTGGGAGTGTGTGGGTCTGTGGGAGTGTGTGGGTCTTTGGGAGTGTGTGGGACTGTGTGGGAATCTGGGTGTGTGGGAGAATATGTGAGTGAGGGGGTCTGTGGGAGAGTGTGGGAGTGTCTGCATCTTTGGGAGGGTGTGGGACTGTTTGGAAATCTGTGGATCTGTGGGAGTGTGTGGGTCTGTGGGAGTGTATGGGTCTGTGGGAGTGTGCAGGTCTGTGGGAGTGCGCGGGTCTGTGGGAGTGTGTGGGAGTGTATGGATCTGTGGGAGTTTCTGGGTCTGTGGGAGTGTGTGGGAGTGTGTGGGTCTGTGGGAGTGTGTGGGAGTGTGTGGGAGTGTGCGAGTGTGTGGGTGTGTGTGGGTCTGTGGGATTGCGTGGAAGTGTGTGTGTCTGTGGGAGTGTGTGGGTCTGTGGGAGTGTCTGGGTTTGTGGGAGTATGTGGGAGTGTCTGGGTTTGTGGGAGTATGTGGGAGTGTCTTGGTCTGTGGGAGTATGTGGGTGTGTATGTGCCTGTGGGAGTGTGTTGGACTATGGGAGTGTGTGGGAATCTGTGGGAGTGTGTGGGAGTGTGTGGTTCTGTGGGAGTGTGTGGGTCTGTGGGGATGTGTGGGTCTTTGGGAGGATGCGTGTGTCTGGGAGTGTGTGAGTCTTTGGGAGTTTGTGGTTCTGTGGAAGTGTGCGGGAGTGTGCGGGTCTTTGGGAGTGTGTGGGTGTGTGCGGGTCTGTGGTAGTTTCTGGCTCTGTGGGAGTGTGAGGGAGTGTGTGGGTCTTTGAGAGGGTCTGGGTCTGTGAAAGTGTGGGACTGTGGGAGTGTGCGGGTCTGTGGGACTGTGCGGGTCTGTGGGACTGTGCGGGTCTGTGGGACTGTGCGGGTCTGTGGGAGTGTGTTGGAGTGTGTGTATCTGTGGGAGTGTGGTAGACTGTGCGGGTCTGTGGGAATGTGTGGGTCTGCGGGATTGTCTGGGTCTTTGGGAGTGTGCAGGTCTGTGAGAGTGTATGGGAGTGTGTGGGTGTCTGTGGGAGTGTGTGGGTCTGTGGGAGTGTGTGGGTCTGTGGGAGTGTGTGGGTCTGTGGGAGTGTGTGGGTCTGTGGGAGTGTGTGGGTCTGTGGGAGTGTGTGGGTCTGTGGGAGTGTGCGGGTCTGTGGGAGTGTGCGGGTCTGTGGGAGTGTGTTGGAGTCTGCTGGTCTGTGGGGGTGTGGGGGTCTGTGGGAGACTGGGCGTGTGTGCGTCTGTGGGACTGTGCGGGTCTGTGGGAATGTCTGGGTCTTTGGGAGTGTGTGGGTCTGTGAGAGTATGTGGGTCTGTGAAAGTGTGCAGGTCTGTGAGAGTGTGTGGGAGTGTGTGGGTCTGTGGGAGTGTGTGGGTCTTTGGGAGTGTGTGGGACTGTGTGGGAATCTGGGTGTGTGGGAGAATATGTGAGTGAGGGGGTCTGTGGGAGTGTGTGGGAGTGTGTGTGTGTCTGTGGGAGTGTGTGGTACTGTGTGGGAATCTGGGTGTGTGGGAGAATGTGTGAGTGAGGGGGTCTGTGGGAGTGTGTGGGAGTGTGTGTGTGTCTGTGGGAGGGTGTGGGAGTGTGTGTGTGTCTGTGGGAGTGTGTGGTACTGTGTGGGAATCTGGGTGTGTGGGAGAATGTGTGAGTGAGGGGGTCTGTGGGAGTGTGCGGGTCTGTGGGAGTGTGTTGGAGTCTGCTGGTCTGTGGGGGTGTGGGGGTCTGTGGGAGACTGGGAGTGTGTGCGTCTGTGGGAGTGTGTGGGACTGTGCGGGTCTGGGAATGTCTGGGTCTTTGGGAGTGTGTGGGTCTGTGAGAGTATGTGGGTCTGTGAAAGTGTGCAGGTCTGTGAGAGTGTGTGGGAGTGTGTGGGTCTGTGGGAGTGTGTGGGTCTTTGGGAGTGTGTGGGACTGTGTGGGAATCTGGGTGTGTGGGAGAATATGTGAGTGAGGGGGTCTGTGGGAGTGTGTGGGAGTGTGTGTGTGTCTGTGGGAGGGTGTGGGAGTGTGTGTGTGTCTGTGGGAGTGTGTGGTACTGTGTGGGAATCTGGGTGTGTGGGAGAATGTGTGAGTGTGTGGGTCTTTGGGAGTGTGTGGGTCTGTGGGAGTGTGTGGGAGTGTCTGCATCTTTGGGAGGGTGTGGGACTGTTTGGAAATCTGTGGATCTGTGGGAGTGTGTGGGTCTGTGGGAGTGTGTGGGGGTGTGCGAGTGTGTGGGTCTGTGGGATTGCGTGGGAGTGTGTGTGTCTGTGGGAGTGTGTGTGTCTGTGGGAGTGTGTGTGTCTGTGGGAGTGTGTGTGTCTGTGGGAGTGTGTGGGTCTGTGGGAGTGTGTGGGTCTGTGGGAGTGTGTGGGTCTGTGGGAGTATGTGGGAGTGCCTTGGTCTGTGGGAGTATGTGTGCCTGTGGGAGTGTGTCGGACTATGGGAGTGTGTGGGAATCTGTGGGAGTGTGTGGGAGTGTGGGAGTCTTTGGGAGTTTGTGGTTCTGTGGAAGTGTGCGGGAGTGTGCGGGTCTTTGGGAGTGTGTGGGTGTGTGCGGGTCTGTGGGAGTGTATGGGAGTGTGTGGGTCTGTGGTAGTTTCTGGGTCTGTGGGAGTGTGAGGGAGTGTGTGGGTCTTTGAGAGGGTCTGGGTCTGTGAGTGTGTGGGACTGTGCGGGTCTGTGGGAGTGTGTTGGAGTGTGCTGGTCTGTGGGAGTGTATGGGAGTGTGTGGGTCTGTGGTAGTTTCTGGGTCTGAGGGAGTGTGTGGGTCATTGAGGGGGTCTGGGTCTGTGAGAGTGTGGGTCTGTGGGACTGTGCGGGTCTGTGGGACTGTGTGGGTCTGTGGGACTGTGCGGGTCTGTGGGACTGTGCGGGTCTGTGGGACTGTGCGGGTCTGTGGGAGTGTGTTGGAGTGTGCTGGTCTGTGGGAGTGTGGTTCTGTGGGAGCATGTGGGAGTGTGTGTATCTGTGGGAGTGTGTGGGACTGTGCGGGTCTGTGGGATTGTGTGTATCTGCGGGATTGTCTGGGTCTTTGGGAGTGTGCAGGTCTGTGAGAGTGTGTGGGAGTGTGTGGGTCTCTGTGGGAGTGTGTGGGTCTGTGGGAGTGTGTGGGAGTGTGTGGGTCTTTGGGACTGTGTGGGAATCTGGGTATGTGGGAGAATATGTGAGTGAGGGGGTCTGTGGGAGTGTGTGGATCTGTGGGAGTGTCTACGTCTTTGGGAGGGTGTGTGACTGTGTGGGTCTGTGGGTGTGAATGGGTCTGTGGGAGTGTGTGGGTCTTTGGGAGTGTGTGGGACTGTAGGAGTTTGTGGGAGTGTGTGGGAGTGTATGGATCTATGGGAGTTTCTGGGTCTGGGAGTGTGTGGGAGTGTGCGGGTCTGTAGGAGTGTGTGGGTCTGTGGGAATGTGTGGAAGTGTGAGTGTCTGTGGGAGTGTGCGGGTCTGTGGGAGTGTGTGGGTCTGTGGGAATATGTGGAAGTGTGTGGGTCTGTGGGAGTGTGTGGGTCTGTGGGGATGTGTGGGTCTGTGGGAGTGTGCGGGAGTCTGTGGGAGTGTGCGCGAGTCTGTGGGAGTGTCTGGGAGTGTGTGGTTCTGTGGGAGTGTGTGGTTCTGTGGGGATGTGTGGGTCTTTGGGAGTGTGTGGGTCTGTGGTAATGTGTGGGTCTTTGGGAGGGTGCGTGTCTCTGGGAGTGTTTGAGTCTTTGGGAGTTTGTGGTTCTGTGGAAGTGTGCAGGAGTGTGCAGGTCTTTGGGAGTGTGTGGGAGTGTGTGGGTCTGTGGGAGTGTATGAGAGTGTGGGGGTCTGTGGGAGTTTCTGGGTCTGTGGGAGTGTGAGGGAGTGTGTGGGTCTGTGAGAGTGTGTGGGTCTTTGGAAGTGTACAGGTCTGTGGGAGTGTGTGGTTCCATGGGAATATGTGGATCGTTGGGAATGTGTGGATCTTTGGCAATGTTTTGGTCTGTGGGAGTGTGTGGGCATGTGTGGGAGTGTGTGGGTCTTTGGGAGTGTGTGGGACTGTGTGGAAATCTGTGGGTCTGTGGGAGTGTGTAGGAGTGTCTGCGTGTTTGGGAGGGTGTGGGACTGTGTGGGTCTGTGGGAGTGTGTGGGTCTGTGGGAGTGAGGGGTCTGTGGGAGTGTGTAGGAGTGTATGAGTCTCTGGGAGTGTCTGGGTCTGTGGGAGTATGTGAGAATGTCTGGGTCTTTGGGAGTGTGTGGGAGTGTATGGGTCTGTGGAAGTTTCTGGGTCTGTGGGAGTGTGTGGGAGTGTCTGGGTCTTTGGGAGTATGTGGGAGTGTATGGGTCTGTGGAAGTTTCTGGGTCTGTGGGAGTGTGTGGGAGTGTCTGGGTCTTTGGGAGTATGTGAGAATGTCTGGGTCTTTGGGAGTGTGTGGGAGTGTATGGGTCTGTGGAAGTTTCTGGGTCTGTGGGAGTGTGTGGGAGTGTCTGGGTCTTTGGGAGTGTCTGGGTCTGTGGAGTGTGTGGGTCTGTGGGAATGTAATGGTCTGTGGGAGTGTGTGGTTCCATGGGAATGTGTGGATCTTTGGGAATGTGTGGATCTTTGGCAGTGTGTGGGCGTGTGTGGGAGTGTGTGGGTCTGTTGGAGTGTGTGGGCATGTGTGGGAGTGTGTGGGTCTCCGTGTGTGTGTTTCTGTGGGAATGTGTGGTAGTGTGCGGGTCTGTGGGAGTGTGCGTTCTGTGGGAGTGAGGGGGTCTGTGGGAATGTGTAGGAGTGTGCGGGTCTGTGGGAGTGTGCGGGTCTGTGGGAGTGTGCGGGTCTGTGGGAGTGTGCGGGTCTGTGGGAGTGTGCGGGTCTGTGGGAGTGTGCGGGAGTGTGTGGGTCTGTGGGAGTTTCTGGGTCAGTGGGAGTGTGTGGGAGTGTGCGGGTCTATGGGATTGTTTGGTTCTGTGCGACTGTGTGGGAATGCGTGGGTCTGTGGGAGGTGTGTGGGTCTGTGGGAGTGTGTGGTTCTGTGGGAGTGTCTGGGTCTGTGGGAGTATGTGGGAATGTCTGGTTCAGTGGGAGTATGTGGGTGTGTGTGTGCCTGTGGGAGTGTCGGACTGTGGGTGTGTGTGGGAATCTGTGGGAGTGTGTGCGTCTGTGAGGATGTGTGGGTCTTTGGGAGTGTGTGGGAGTGTGTGGGTCTGTGGGAGTGTGTGGGAGTGTGTATGTCTGTGGAATTGTGTGGAAGTGTGTAGGTCTGTGGGAGTGTGTGAGTGTGTCTGGTTCAGTGGGAGTATGTGGGTGTGTATGTGCCTGTGGGAGTGTGTCGGACTGTGGGAGTGTGTGGGAATCTTTGGGAGTGTGTGGTTCTGTGGGAGTGTGTGGTTCTGTGGGAGTGTGTGGGTGTGTGGGGATGTATGGGTCTTTGGGAGGGTGCGTGTCTCTGGGAGTGTGTGGGCGTGTGTGAGTTTTTGGGAGTGTGGTTCTGTGGAAGTGTGCGGGAGTGTGCGGGTCTTTGGGAGTGTGCGGGAGTGTGTGGGTCTGTGGAAGTGTGTGGGTGTGTGCGGGTCTGTGGGAGTGTATGGAAGTGTGTGGGTCTGTGGTAGTTTCTGGGTCTGTGGGAGTGTAAGGGAGTGTGTGGGTCTGTGAGAGTGTGTGGGTCTGTGAGAGTGTGTGTGGGAGTGTGTGGGTCTGTGGGAGTGTGCAGGTCTGTGGGACTGTGCAGGTCTGTGGAAGTGTGTTGGAGTGTGCTGGTCTGTGGGGGTGTGTGGGTCTGAGAGAGTGTGAGTCTCTGGGAGTGTGTGGTTCTGTGGGAGTGCGTGTGCGCCTGTGGGACTGTGTGCATCTGTGGGAGTGTATGGTAGAGTGTGGGTCTGTGGGAGTTTCTGGGTCTGTGGGGGTTTCTGGGTCTGTGGGAGTGTGTGGGTCTGTGGGAGTGTGTGGGTCTGTGGGAGTGTGTGGGTCTGTGGGAGTGTGTGGGTATATGTGGGAGTGTGTGGGTCTGTGGGAGTGTGTGGGTCTGTGGGTGTATGTGGGAGTGTCTGAGTCTGTGGGAGTGTGTGGGTCTTTGGGAGTGTGTGGGACTGTGTGGGTCTTTGGGAGTGTGTGGGACTGTGTGGAAATCTGTGGGTCTGTGAGATTTTGTGGGAGTGTCTGCATCTTTGGGAGGGTGTGGAAATCTGTGGGTCTATGGGAGTGTGTGAGAGTGTCTGCATGTTTGGGAGGGTGTGGGACTGTGTGGGTCTGTGGGAGTGTGTGGGAGTGTCTGGACCTTTGGGAGGGTGTGGAAGTCTGTGGGTCTGTGGGAGCGTGTGGGAGTGTCTGGGTCTGTGGGAGTGTGCGGGTCTGTGGGAGTGTGTGGGTCTGTGGGAGTTTGTGGGAGTGTGTGGGAGTGTGTGGGTCTGTGGGAGTTTCTAGGTCTGTGGGAGTGTGTGGGAGTGTCTGGGTCTTTGGGAGTGTGTGGGTCTGTGGGAGTGTCTGGGTCTGTGGGAGTGTGTGGTTCTGTGCGAGTGTGTGGGTGTGTCTGGGTCTGTGGGTGGTGTGTGTAAGTGTCTGGGTCTGTGGGAGTATATGGGCGTGTCTGGTTCAGTGGGAGTATGTGGGTGTGTGTGTGCCTGTGGGAGTGTGTCGGACTGTGGGAGTGTGGGAATCTGTGGGAGTGTGTGGGAGTGTATGGTTCTGTGGGAGTGTGTGGGTCTGTGGGAGTGTGCGGGAGTCTGTGGGAGTGTGCACGAGTCTTGTAGGGGGGCATCCTTTACCTGGTTTACGGTAATTTACCTGGTCAGGCAGCCTTGCCACTTCACTGTGACCAATTCCAATCAGCGGTTTCGAATCGCTAAACCCCCTTCCAGTTCTGACTGGAGGAACTTATAATTAATGATATATTAAAACGGACAAATGGTCTGGATGCAAGAAAGTCAAATTTTATTAAAACTAAAGAAACTACACCACACGATCAAAGTAATCACGGTAAAATTGCTTAACAGGGGAAGGTAGACGGCAAAAACGAGGGATAAATGGCCACAATGTTAATCTTACAATCTTAGCAACATTTCCCTTAAATTACCACCCCTTTACTTCTCACTAGATTGTCTTGCTAGTGGGTCAGAAGCCTTGCTCACCTGTAGTCCAAAGAGTAAAAAAGAGAGAGATGCTTCTGAGAAGCTATCTTTTATACCCCTTTTTTGGGGCCCGCCCAGATTTGATGTTTCTGGGCTAAAACAAAAGAGATCCAAACTGCCCACTTGTCTGGGATGGGTTTGGATAAAGTTGCAGTTTAAATGTGTCCAATGTCTGTGATGGCTTTCAAATAAAGCTGCAGTGGTTTGAATGTGTTCTCCCATTCATTTAAACGGTTCCTCCTCAGTTTGGATGTGTCCACTTGATATACAAAAAAATGCTAATAGCATTCAATTGCTTTGTAAACAAAGCATTGACCTGTGGTCATCTGGAACCGCAATTGATTGACAGTCTTGAGTGCTTAGCAAACAAAGTCCCTTTGTTCATGCTGGCAGTTTCAAGCACTTGATCTTAGAGTCAACATTGTAGAACGTTCTGTAAACAGGTATCGATTGTCCTGCTGCAGGGCGGGGGAAACTCCCCTTTGATTGACATATTTGACTGCCATTGAACCTTCCTTCACAGACGCAACACACAAGCTGTTTTCCAAGTCCTTTGTCTTCGGCCATGTGGTCTGATGGCCATTTTATCCCTGGGCAATTTACAGTCAAAAACTCAAGAGTACACATTTTAATAAAAATGTACAATCTTAAAGTGTGCGATTTTCACAAAGTTCTTTGATTCCAGTGTCCAAGTGCTGCCCAGCTTACGAGCTTTTTAACGCAGCCTTTTGCGGTTCTGGGTATGTTTTAAAACATTGTCCAACCCAGAGACAATTTAAATCACACAAGTCTTTGTCCACGATGTGGATTAATATTTCCCGATCTTTGGGGGCTGAGGGGATTTTGCGACCCCTACAGTCTGTGGGAGTGTCTGGGAGTGGGTGGTTCTGTGGGAGTGTGTGGTCTGTGGGGATGTGTGGGTCTTTGGGAGTGTGTGGGAGTGTGCGGGTCTGTGGGAGTGTGTGGTCTGTGGGAGTGTGTGGGTCTTTGGGAGTGTGTGGGTATGTGAGAATGTGTGGGTCTTTGGGAGGGTGCGTGTCTCTGGGAGTGTGCGGGAGTGTGCGGTTCTTTGGGAGTGTGTGGGAGTGTGTAGGTCTGTGGGAGTGTGTGGGAGTGTGTGGGTCTGTGGAGGTTTCTGGGTCTGTGGGAGCGTGTGGGAGTGTGTGGGTCTGTGAGAGTGTGTGGGCCTGTGGGAGTGTGCAGGCCAAGTATGTCCTGTCTACAAAAAGCAGGACAAATCCAACCCGGCCAATTACTGTCCCATCAGTCTACTCTCAATCATCAGCAAAGTGATGGAAGGTGTCATCAACAGTGCTATCAAGCGGCACTTACTCAGCAATAACTTGCTAACTGACGCCCAGTTTGGGTTCCGCCAGGGCCACTCAGCTCCTGACCTCATTACAGCCTTGGTCCAAACATGGACAAAAGAGCTGAACTCGAGGTGAGGTGAGAGTGACTGCCCTTGACATCAAGGCAGCATTTGATTGAGTGTGGCATCAAGGAGCCCTAGCAAAACTGAAGTCAATGGGAATCAAGGGGAAAACTCTCCATTGGTTGGAATCATACCTAGCACAAAGGAAGATGGCTGTGGTTGTTGGAGGTCATTCATCTCAATCACATGACATCACTGCAGGAGTTCCTCAGGGCAGTGTCCTAGGCCCAACCATCTTCAGCTGTTTCATCAATGACCTTCCCTTCATCATAAGGTCAGAAGTGGGGATGTTCGCTGATGATTGCACACTGTTCAGCACCATTCGAGACTCGTCAGATACTGACACAGTCCATGTCCATATGCAGCAAGACCTGGACAACATTCAGACTTGGGCTGACAAGTGGCAAGTAACATTCGCACCACACAAGTGCCAGGCAATGACCATCTCCAACAAGCGAGACTCTAACCATCTCTCCTTGACATTCAATGGCATTACCATCGCTGAATCCCCCACTATCAACATCCTGGGGGTTACCATTGATCAGAAACGGAACTGGACCAGCCATATAATTACTGTGGCTACAAGAGCAGGCCAGAGGCTGGGAATTCTGTGGCGAGTGTCTCACCTCCTGACTCCCCAAAGCCTTTCCACCATCTACAAGGCACAAGTCAGGAGTGTGGTGGAATACTCTCCACTTGCCTGGATGAGTGCAGCTCCAACAACACTCAAGAAGCTCAACACCATTCAAGATAAAGCAGCCCGCTTGATTGGCACTCCATCCACCACCTTAAACATTCACTCCCTCCACCACCAGCGCACTGTGGCTGCAGTGTGTACCATCTACAAGATGCACTGCAGCAACTCGCCAAAGCTCCTTCAACAGCACCTTCCAAACCCGTGACCTCTACCACTTAGAAGGACAAGGGCAGCAGACGCATGGGAACATCACCACCTACAAGTTCCCCTCCAAGCCACACACCATCCTGACTTGGACCTGTATCGCCGTTCCTTCACTGTCGCTGGGCCAAAATCCTGGAACTCCCTTCCGAACAACATTGTGGGTGTACCTACACCATATGGACTGCAGCGGTTCAAGAAGGCGGCTCACCACCATCTTCTCAAGGGCAATTAGGGATGGGCACTAAATGCAGGCCTAGCCAGCCAGCGACGCCCACATCCCATCAATGAATAATTTTTTTTTTTTTTTTAAAGGCCTGTGGCAATCTGTGGGTCTCTGGGAGTGTGTGGTTCTGTGGGAGTGTGTGTGGGTCTGTGCGATAATGTGGGTCTCTGGGAGTGTGTGGGAGAGTGTGGGTCTGTTGGAGTTTCTCGGTCTGTGGGAGTGTGTGGTTCTGTGCGAGTGTGTGGATCTGTGGGAGTGTCTGGGACTGTGGGAGTGTCTGGGACTGTGGGAGTATGTGGGAGTGTCTAGTTCAGTGGAAGTATTTGGGTGTGTGTGTGCCTGTGGGAGTGTGTCGGACTGTGGGAGTGTGTGGGAATCTGTGGGAGTGTGCGCGAGTCTGTGGGAGTGTCTGGGAGTGGGTGGTTCTGTGGGAGTGTGTGGGTCTGTGGGGATGTGTGGGTCTTTGGGAGTCTGTGGGAGTGTGTGGGTATGTGGGAATGTGTGGGCCTTAAGGAGAGTGCGTGTCTCTGGGAGTGTGTGAGTCTTTGGGAGTGTGTGGTTCTGTGGAAGTGTGCGGGTCTTTGGGAGTGTGTGGGAGTGTGTGGGAATGTGCAGGTCTCTGGGAGTGTATGAATCTGTGGGAGTTTGTGGGTGTGTGTGGGTCTCTGTGGGAGTGTGTGGGTCTGTGGGAGTATGTGGGACTGTGGCAGTCTGTGGGAGCGTCTGGGCCTTTGGGAGGGTGTGGGAGTGCGCGGGTCTGTGGGAGTGTGCGGGGTCTGTGGGAGTGTGCGGGTCTGTGGGTTTATGTGGGAGTGTCTGGGTCTTTGGGAGTGTGTGGGTCTGTGAGGAATGGAACTTGGTGAACCCAACTGCAGGAAGGCAAACTGAGGCAGAGGTTAGGTAGTAAAACAAAGATAGACTTTACTTGAAATAAACAAAATAACAACAGCACAGATACAGGCTAGCAGGCCGGCAAGAGGAATCACAAGGCAGTGAAACTCAAGACTGAGCAATGAACATAAACTAAGCACCACTTAAATAGTAGGCATATAACCATGCACAGGTGAGTACAATTAGGAATAAAGAAGGACACAATTAAGAGTTCATGGTGCCTTCTGGTGGCGAGGCGAGGCAGAACCTGGGTCATTCCTGACAGGACCCCCCCCCCAGGAACTGCCCCTGACGTTCCCCCAGAAGGTCCATGGCGACGACGAAGAAAGTTCTGCACTAAATCGCGATCCAGGATGTTCCGATCCGGGACCCAGGAGCGTTCCTCCGGACCATATCCCTCCCAGTCCACCAGGAACTGGAGGCTACCGCGAACCCGGCGGGAGTCCATCAGGCGACGGACCGTGCAGGCAGGCTGGCCTTCGATGATGCGGGGAGCAGGAGGAGGCCTCGTGGCGGGCGCCAGGGAACTGATGGCCACTGGCCGGAGCCAGGAGACATGGAAGGTAGGATGAATCCGCATGGAGCGGGGCAGCTGGAGACAGTAGGACACCGGGTTGACTTTCCTCAACACCGTGAAGGGACCGATGAAACGGGGCGCCAGCATGCGGGACTCCACTCACAGCAGGAGATCTTGCGTAGAAAGCCAGACCCTCTGACCAGGATGGAATGAAGGAGCCGGTCTGCGCCGCTTTTTGGCCTGGCTCTGTCGTTGCCGAGAAGCTCGTTGTAAGGCCAGCCGCGCTCTCCTCCAGGTCCGTCGACAGCGCTGGACAAACTTCTCCACGGAGAGAACCCCCACCTCGAGCTCCTGCAACAGTGGAGGCTGAAAACCGACTGGCACTCGAATGGCGACATTCCTGTGGGGGAGCAGCGCAAGGTGTTGTGCGCGTACTCAGCCCAGACGATGTGACGACTCCAGGTCGCAGGGTTAGCGGACACGAGGCACCTCAGGGTCGTCTTCAGGTCTTGGTTGATCCGTTCCATTTGACCGTTAGACTGAGGGTCGAAACCCGAGGAAAGGCTGACAGTAGCTCCAATGAGCTTGTAGAAAGCTCTCCAAAACCGGGAGGCGAATTGTGGACCATGGTCAGAGACGATGTCAAGAGGCAAATCGAACAAGCTGAAAACATGCTGGACCATGAGCTCGGCTGTCTCTTGGGCTGAGGGAAGCTTGGGCAAGGGCAGAAAGCGACCGGCTTTGGAGAAGCGATCTACGATGACCAGAATGACAGTGTTGCCTTGAGATGGTGGAAGGCCTGTGATGAAATCCACAGCGAGGTGTGACCAGGGGCGGGTGGGAATGGGGAGAGGATGCAGCAACCCCTGGGGGCGAGATCGAGGGTTCTTGTTTCGTGCACAAATGGCACAAGCTGCCACGAACGCCTTTACGCCCTTCTCCTTGGTGGGCCACCAGAACCTTCTGTGAAGGAACTCCAGCGTCCTGGATGTGCCTGGATGACCGGTGAGTCGCGATGAATGCCCCCACTGCAGGACTTGAGCGTGCCGTGTTGGGAACAAAAAGGCGACCTGGTGGGCCGTTGCCAGGGTCTGCCTCCCTCTGTTGCGCCTTTCTGACCAGCGTCTCGATTCCCCAGCGAACTGGTGCTACAATTCGAGAAGTAGGAAGAATAGGTTCTGGTTGTCTCTCCCGCTCGGGTGGATCAAATTGCCTGGAGAGAGCATCAGGCTTGAGATTCTTGGATCCTGGACGATATGACAGGACAATGTCGAAACAATTGAAAAACAGTGCCCAGCGAGCTTGACGAGAGTTAAGCCGTTTGGCCTCCTGGATATAGGCCAGATTCTTATGGTCTGTCCAGACAATGAACGGGGGTTTAGACCCCTCCAACCAATGTCTCCACTCCTCCAGTGCCAACTTAACTGCTAGTAGTTCCCTGTTTTCAATATCGTAGTTTCGTTCTGCAGGAGTGAGTCGGCGAGAAAAGAAGGCGCAAGGGTGCAGTTTGTTGTTGTTAGACCGCTGGGACAAAATGGCACCCACTCCTATATCAGAGGCATCCACCTCGACAATGAAGGGGAGTGAGGGATCCGGAATCACGAGGACAGGAACAGACGTGAAGCGCCGCTTGAGATCCTCGAAAGCCTGCGCAGCCTCAGCGGACCAACTGAACCAGGTGGAAGCGGTTTTGGTGAGGGCGTTGAGAGGGGCAGCAATGGTGCCGAAGTTCCTGATGAATCTCCGATAGAAATGAGCAAACCCCAAGAAACGTTGCACCTGTTTGAGAGAGGTGGGTGGTGGCCAACCTCGGACAGATTGGGTCTTGCCAGGGTCCATTTGGATGTTGCCGCTGGAGATGATGAAGCCCAGAAATGAAACCGTGGATACGTGAAACTCACACTTCTCAGCCTTGACAAACAAGAGGTTGTTAAGCAGACGTTGCAGGACTTGCCTTACATGCTGGACATGATCATGAAGAGTTTTGGAGAAAATGAGAATGTCATCCAGGTAGACAAAGACAAAGCGATTCAGCATGTCTCGGAGGACGTCATTAATGAGCACCTGGAACACAGCAGGGGCGTTGGTCAATCCAAAGGGCATGACCAGGTTCTCATAGTGCCCAGTAGGTGTGTTGAATGCCGTCTTCCACTCGTCCCCTTCGCGGACGCGGATGAGGTTGTAGGCGTTGCGGAGATCCAATTTTGTGAAGACTGTGGCTCCCTGTAGTAGCTCGAAGGCCGTTGACATGAGCGGAAGAGGATAACGGTTTTTTATAGTAATCCTGTTACGGCCATGGTAGTCGATGCAGGGGCGGAGACCTCCATCTTTCTTACTCACGAAGAAAAAACCGGCACCAGCAGGAGAGGTGGACAGACGGATGAAGCCAGCGGCGAGGGCGTCACGGATGTAATCCTCCATGGCGGCGGTCTCTGGAGCAGAAAGGGAGAAGATCCTACCCCTAGGTGGGCATGTCCCAGGCAGGAGGTCAATGGCACAGTCATATGGCCTATGAGGGGGAAGTGATGTGGTTCGAACCTTACTGAAGACCTCTTTTAAATCCTCATACTCGGGAGGCACTCGGGACAATTCAGAGTGCGATGGGGACTCCTGGGGCTGGGAAGGAGACTTGGAGCGAAGACAGGTGGTATGGCAGGTGGAACCCCATTCCGTAAGCTGGCCGGCGGCCCAATCCATGCGAGGATTATGGCAGGCCAACCAAGGGTAACCCAGAACTAATGGAAACACAGGAGAGTGGATAAGGGAGAATTGGATGGTCTCGAAATGTTGTCCTTCCACGCCCAAACACAGGGGGGCAGTAAGATGGTGAATAGTTCCGGAGCCCAGGGGTCTTCCATCCAGGGCGACAACAGTGAGGGGGTGATCAGGATGGGTCAGGGGAATCTTGAGCTGTTTAGCCAAACCCAGATCCATGAAGTTACCATCGGACCCAGAATCCACCAGGGCCTTAAGATTATGTTGTTGATTACCCCAGAAAAGGGAGGATGCCAGCAGGACCCTAGAAACAGTGGGGCCGGGAGGGATGGCTACGCTCATCTCAGGTCCCTCCGTCCTGGATGAGCCCTGGCTTTTCCCACCAACTTTGGGCAAGAAGAGCGAAAGTGGCCCGGTTCCCCACAATAGAGGCAAGATCCCTCTCTCATTCGGCGATCACGTTCAGGCTGCGAGAGATGAGTTACTCCCAACTGCATGGGCTCCTCTGGATCAGTCAAAGATGGACACGGGATGGCTCGGAGGTTCTCGGATGGCTTCGAAGCAGGGAAGGCTCTTGTCTCCGGAAGCGGGGTGAAAAAGGAGTGGCGTTCTCTTCGCCTCTCACGGAGACAATTATCCACTCGAATGGAGATATCAAAGAGAGACTCTAAATCACTCACCGGATCTCTGGAAGCCAGTTCGTCCTTGATTTCATCCGTGAGACCGTGGTGAAAAGTGGCGATGAGCGCCTCTGAATTCCATTGGCTCTCTGCAGCGAGAGTGCGAAACTCAATAGTGTAGTCCGCAACATTACGAGCCCCCTGGCGAAGCCGAAGCAGTTTGTTAGATGCCTCTCTCCCACTGACAGGATGATCAAAGACCCTTCTCATTTCCTCAGAGAAAAGTTGGTAGTTTGAACATGCCGGAGTTTGCTGTTCCCAGACGGCCGTAGCCCAGGTAAGTGCTTTGCCGGTGAGTAGCGAAATGATGTAGGCTACTCGGGAACGGTCACTGGGAAATAATGAACCTTGCAGTTGGAAAGCCAGGGAACACTGGGTTAGAAAGCCTCGACATCCTCCTGGGTTACCGTCGTAGCGCTCGGTTGCAGGTAATCGGGGTTCTTTCAGACGGGGAGGCGAAACCGGAGGAGCGGGTAACGGTGCTGGAGTAGCTTGGGTCACCTGACTCTGGCTCTGATGGAAAGCAATGACAAGGGCCTCCAGCTGTTTCTGGCTTCGGGAGAATGACGTGGCGAGGCACCGCAGTTCGACCAAGATCTGTTGTAGCTGTTCAAAGACTTGTCGTAGCCATTGGTCCTTCTCTGCTGGGTCCATGTTTTGGCTCAGTCTTGCTGTGAGGAATGGAACTTGGTGAACCCAACTGCAGGAAGGCAAACTGAGGCAGAGGTTAGGTAGTAAAACAAAGATAGACTTTACTTGAAATAAACAAAATAACAACAGCACAGATACAGGCTAGCAGGCCGGCAAGAAGAATCACAAGGCAGTGAAACTCAAGACTGAGCAATGAACATAAACTAAGCACCACTTAAATAGTAGGCATATAACCATGCACAGGTGAGTACAATTAGGAATAAAGAAGGACACAATTAAGAGTTCATGGTGCCCTCTGGTGGCGAGGCGAGGCAGAACCTGGGTCATTCCTGACAGGGTCTGTGGGAGTTTCTGGGTCTGTGGGAGTGTGTGGGAGTGTCTGGATCTTTGGGAGTGCGTGGGTCTGTGGAGTGTGCGGTTCTGTGGGGGTCTGTGGGTCTTTGTGAGTGTTTGGTTCTGTGGGAGTGTGTGGGTCTTTGTGAGTGTGTGGGACTGTGTGGAAATCTGTGGGTCTGTGGGAGAATGTGGGAGTGAGAGGGTCTGTGGGAGGGTGTAGGAGTGTGTGGGTCTGTGGGAGTGTCTGGGTCTTTGGGAGTATGTGAGTCTGTGAGAGTGTGTGGGTCTGTGAAAGTGTGCAGGTCTGTGAGAGTGTGTGGGTCTGTGGGAGTTTGTGGGTGTGTGGGTCTCTGTGGGAGTGTGTGGGTCTGTGGGAGTATGTGGGTCTGTGGCAGTCTTTGGGAGAGTCTGGGTCTTTGGGAGTGTGTGCGTCTCTGGGTGTGTGTGGGAGTGTCTACGTCTTTGGGAGGGTGTGGGACTGTGTGGGTCTTTGGGAGTGTGTGGGACAGTGTTTGGATCTGTGGGAGTGTGTGGGTCTGTGGGAGTGTGTGGGCATGTCTGGGTCTGTGGGAGTGTGCGGGTCTCTGAGAGTTTCTGGGTCTGTGGGAGTGTGTGGGTCTGTGGGAGTGTGTGGGAGTGTGTAGATCTGTGGGAGTTTCTGGGTGTGTGGGAGTGTGTGGGAGTGTTTGGGTCTTTGGGAGTGTATGGGTCTGAGGGAGTGTGTGGGTCTGTGGCAGTCTGTGGGAGAGTCTTGGTCTTTTGGAGTGTGTGGGTCTGTGGGAGTGTGTGGGAGTGTCTGCGTCTTTGGGAGGGTGTGCGAATGTGTGGGTCTGTGGGAGTGTGTGGGTCTGTGGGAGTGTGTGGTCATGTCTGGGCCTATGGGAGTGTGTGGGCCTGTGGGAGTGTGCGGGTCTGTGGGAGTGTGCGGGTCTGTGGGAGTGTGTGGTCATGTCTGGGCCTATGGGAGTGTGTGGATCTGTGGGAGTTTCTGGGTCTGTGGGAGTGTGTGGGAGTGTTTGGGTCTTTGGGAGTGTGTGGGTCTGAGGGGGTGTGTGGGTCTGTGGGAGTGTGTGGGAGTGTGTGAGAGTGTGCGGGTCGGTGGGAGTGTGTGGTTCTGTGGGAGTGTGTGGTTCTGTGGGAGTGTGTGGGTCTGTGGGAGTGTGTGGGTCTGTGGGAGTGTCTCGGTCTGTGGGAGTGTCTCGGTCTGTGGGAGTATGTGGGAGTGTCTGGGTCTGTGGGAGTATGTGGGGGGTGTGTGCCTGTGGGAGTGTGTCGGACTGTGGGAGTGTGTGGGAATCTGTGGGAGTGTGTGGGAGTGTGTGGTTCTGTGGGAGTGTGTGGGTCTGTGGGGATGTGTGGATCTTTGGGAGTGTGTGGGAGTGTGTGAGTCTGTGGCAATGTGTGGGTCTTTGGGAGGGTGCGTGTCTCTGGGTGTGTGTGGGAGTGTGTGAGTCTTTGGGAGGTGTGGGTCTGTGGGAGTGTGTGGGTGTGTGCGGGTCTGTGGGAGTGTGTGGGTCTGTGGTAGTTTCTGGGTATGTGCGAGTGTGTGGGTCTGTGGGATTGTGCGGGTCTGTGGGAGTGTGCAGGTCTGTGGGAGTGTGTTGGAGTGTGCTGGTCTGTGGGGGTGTGTGGGTCTGTGAAAGAGTGTGGGTGTCTGGGAGTGTGTGTGCTGTGTCTCCTTGTGTTCTTATACTATAAATAATACAGACGCTTTTAGCTCACTTTAGTTACTGCTTTTACTAGCTGTATTCTTGCCTTGTTTTTGTGCTGCCGCATGGTGCGGAGTGATACCAGATGTCCGACGCTGCACCGTGCACTGCCCGTGCACAGTGTGCCACATAGCAATATAACTACACCATAACAAAGTAGTTCCATACCAAAGTAGTTCCATTTAACGATGTGATACTATAACAACGTAACATCCCTCTTTCTCAAAAAACTAAAACATGAAATTTAACAATTTAAATTAACAAATATTATCTAAACTATTATTATCAACTACAAAGAATCATGAGTTTTTTTTTATTCGTGATATCGCTCAGGTGGTTGGATGTTGTCCCTCCATCTTGTGGATTTGGTGGTGACCATTCCTCTCTGCAGTGTTTTGGTGTGTTCCGCTCTCGTTGTTGTTGTTGTTGTTGCTGTCGCCTTTGGAGTTGGAGTGTGCATGCTTGTGGTTGTTTGATTTGTAGCGCTTGTTTCTGGTGTTGTACTGCTTGTGGTAGCTGGTGTTGTCAAAGTTGCTGATGTTGTCTGCTGCTTATCCAGTTCAGGTGAAGGTCTGATGTGGAGTCTGTTCCGTCTGTATTGGTTACCAGGTTCAGTCTCTACGAAGTACGACATTGGAGTATCAGCTTTTCCAATGACCTTGGCTGGATTCCAGGTTTTCAACACCAGGTCTTGCACATGCACTGATTGTCCATTCAGCAATTCTGGTAGTGTCTTTGCATGTTTATCGTAATGTTTGCTTCCTATGATTTGTGCTTCTGCCAGCTTTTGTCTGAAGTCCTCCTGGTCCTGGGGAGGATGTATTTTTGCTGGCAGTGTAGTCTTAAACTTCCTCCCATTCAGCAATTCCGCAGGTGATTTCATGTCTGCTTTCAGTGGCGTTGATCTGAGTGATACATAGAAACATAGAAACATAGAAGATAGGAGCAGGAGTAGGCCATTCGGCCCTTCGAGCCTGCTCCGCCATTCAATGAGATCATGGCTGATCATCTAAATTCAGTACCCTGTCCCTGCCTTCTCCCCATATCCCTTGATCCCTTTAGCCTCAAGAAACATATCCAACTCTTTCTTGAATATATTTAATGAACTGGCCTCCACCGCCCTCTGTGGCAGAGAATTCCACAGGTTCACCACTCTCTGGGTGAAGAAATTCCTCCTCATTTCTGTCCTAGATGGCTTACCCCTTATCCTTTGACTATGACCCCTGGTTCTGGACTCCCCAGCCATCAGAAACATCCTTTCTGCATCTAGTCTGTCCAGACCTGTCAGAATTTTATAGGTTTCGATGAGATCCCCACTCAATCTTCTAAACTCCAGTGAGTATAAGCCCAATCGACACAATCTCTCCTCGTACGTCATTCCTGCCATCCCAGGTATCAGCCTGGTGAATCTTCGCTGCATTCCCTCCATGGCAAGAATGTCCTTCCTCAGGTAAGGTGACCAAAGCTGCACACAATACTCAAGGTGTGGTCTCACCAAGGCCCTGTACAACTGCAGCAAGACATCCTTGTTCTTGTACTAGAACCCTCTTGCTACGAAGGCCAACATACCATTTGCCTTCTTAACCGCCTGCTGCACCTGCATGCTTACCTTCAGCGACTGGTGCACAATAACACCCAGGTCTCTTTGCACTGCCCCTTCTCCCAATCTATTGCCATTCAAATAATAATCTGCCTTCCTGTTTTTGCCACCAAAGTGGATAACCTCACATTTATCCACATTATAGTGCATTTGCCATGTTTCTGCCCAATCACCCAACCTGTCCAAATCGTACTGGAGTTTCACGACCTCCTCCTCACAGCTTACCCTCCCACCCAGCTTTGTGTCGTCTGCAAATTTGGAGATATTACATCCAATTCCCTCGTCCAGATCATTAATATATATTGTGAACAGCTGGGGTCTTAGGACCGATCCTTGCGGTACCCCACTAGTCATTGCCTGCCACTCGGAAAACGACCCATTTATTCCAACTCTTTGCTTTCTGACCGCCAACCAGTTCTCTATCCAAGTCAATACCTTGCCCCCAATCCCTTGTGCCTTAATTTTGCATGCTAATCTCTTATGTGGGACCTTATCGAAAGCCTTCTGAAAGTCCAAATACACCACATCCACTGGTTCTCCCTTATCTATTTTACCAGTTACATCCTCAAAAAATTCCAGTAGATTACTCAAGCATGATTTACCTTTTGTAAATCCATGTTGACTTTGTCCGATCCTGTCACTGCTTTCCAAGTGCTCTGCTATTACATCTTTTATAATAGACTCTAGCATTTTCCCCACTACCGATGTCAGGCTTACCAGTCTATAATTCCCCGCTTTTTCTCTACCACCTTTTTTGAATAGTGGGGTAACATTAGCTACCCTCCAATCCATGGGTACTGTTCCAGATTCTATCGAGTTCTGGAAGATGACCAGCAATGCATCTACTATCTCTAGGGCCACTTCCTTAAGTACCCTGGGATGTAGACCATCAGGCCCTGGGGATTTATCAGCCTTCAGTCCCATCAATTTTCCTAACACCATTTCCCTACAGATACTGATTTCTTTCAGTTCCTCCCTCTCATTAGACCCTATGTTCCCCGGCATCTCTGGGAGGTTATTTGTGTCCTCCTTTGTGAAGACAGAACCAAAGTATGTATTTAGTTGGTCTGCCATTTCCTTGTTTCCCATTATAAATTCCCTTGATTCTGACTGTAAGGGACCTACGCTTGACTTCGCCAATCTTTTTCTCTTCACATATCTATAAAAGCTTTTATAGTCAGTTTTTATGTTCCCTGCTAGCTTACTCTCATATTCTATTTTCCCTTTTTTAATTAATGCCTTTGTCCTCCTTTGTTGACTCCTAAACTGCTCCCAATCCTCAGGATTATTGCTTTTTCTAGCCAATTTATATGTCCTCTCCTTGGATCTTATGCTATCCCTAATTTCCCTTGTTAGGAGGGCAAGGTCTTGGTCTTCCCCCATCTCACTACTTTTGATGAGAGTTCTCTTGACAGTCTGGATCTGTCTTTCGATGAACCCGTGTCCCCTTGGGAAATGTGGGGATGAGGTTACTATTTTGAACCCATACTTTTCTGCCAGAGCTCTGAATTCACTCGATGTGAACTGGGTTCCATTGTCACAGATTACCTTTTCCGGGATTCCTTGTTCAGCAAACAAGCTCTTTGCAATCCTGGTGGTAGTTGTGGCTCTCAAGTCTTTCATCCTTCTCACAAAAGGAAACTTGGAATAGTAATCTGCCACTATGAGATACCATTCTTGATTGCACATGAAGAGATCTGCCCCAACAGTGTGCCATGGTTTGACGGTATTTCACTAGGTATCATCTCCTCTTTCTGTTGTGCATTTCTGTATTTCTGGCATATACCACATGCAGAGACCTTCTGTTCAATATTTTTGTACATGCCTATCCAGTATACAGCTGATCTGGCTCTCAGCTTGCATTTCTCCATTCCCATGTGGCCTTCATGTATGAGATGGGGAAATTGTGTCTGCATCGTCTTTGGCACGATGATCCTCGATCCAGCAAGGAGAATACCGTCTTCTACTGCAATATCGTCTTTAATCGTCCAGTATTGACGAATTGTCGCCTGTACCTGCTGGATTCTCTCCGGCCACCCCTGTATTACTTGTTGTGTGAGTAGTTGCAACTCCTCATCTTTGCTAGTCTCATCTCTGAATTGACTGAGCTTTGATGGGGTAACATTCACTCGGTGGTGGATTTTTACTATTAGGCCCTTCACCTCGTATTTCTCATATGGTGACAATCGAGACAATGCATCTACTAGCACCATTTCCTTTCCTGGCTTATATTTAAGCGTGAAGTCATAGCTTTGGATCCTTAGAAGTCGTCTTTGCAGTCTTGCAGGTGCTTTGCACAGATTCTTCTTATAGATCTGTTCTAGTGGACGATGGTCACTCTCTATTGTAAATCGCCTGCCATATAGGTATGTATGGAATTTCTCGCATCCGTACACTACAGCTAATAGTTCTCTTTCTATGTTGGCGTATCTCGTCTCGGCTGATGTCAAGGCCTTTGATGCGAAAGCTATCGGCTTTCCTTCCTGCACCAGAGCTGCCCCTAGTCCTCTGGTAGAAGCGTCTACTTGCAGAGTGACTGGTTTTCTTCTGTCATAATATGACAGACTTGTTTCTTTGCACAACAGTTCTTTAAGTTGTTTGAAATTCCTTTCGTGTGATTCAGACCACTGGTTTTCGGCGTCTTCTTTCAATAGCTCTCTGAGATTTGTTGTATGTTCCGACATGTGTGGGATGAAAGAACTCATGTATTGGACCAAGCCGAGGTAACTCCTCAGCTCTTTCTTGTCTTTGGGTGGTTTCATTTCAGCAATCACCGCAATCTTCTCTGGATTTGGCTTGACTCCCTCTAGTGTATAAATCATGCTGAAGAATTGGCATTCCTTGACTTTAACTATGCACTTATCTGCATTTAACTTGATGCCAGCCTTCCTGGTACTCTCCATGGCCTCATATAGGTGCATGTCATGGTCTTTTTCATCTGCTCCATAGATCTGAATATCATCAGCTATTCCTATAGCTCCTTCACAGCCTCTGTATGTGTCGTCTATTTTCTGTTGAAAGATATCTTGACTGACCTTTAGCCCGAATGGTAGCCGCAGGAATTTGTAACGCCCAAATGGTGTGTTGAATGTTGTCAATGTTGTTGATTCCTCATCCAACTTCACGTTCCAATATCCATTTCTGGCATCTAGTTTTGAGAAAACCTTGGCTCCTGCCAGTGATGGTGTAATCTCCTCTAGCATTGGGGTGGGATAGTGGTCCCTCTTTATCGCCTGGTTTAGATCTTTGGGGTCCAAACATATTCTGAGATGCCCGTTTGGCTTTTCTCGCACCACAATTGAGTTTACCCAGTCCCTTTTCTTCCATCTCCTTTAGCTCTCTTTCAAGCTTTGTCTTCAGCTCGCTGGGTACTTTTCGTGGAGCATGGATAACGGGCTTTACCTCTGGATCGATGGTGATGTAGTATTGGAAATCTCCGAAACATCCCACTGTATCATCGAAACATTCGGGATACATGTCTATCAAGTCCTTTTTACTCTTGATTTGTGGGCGGTTCTCCAGTGGGGTGTTACTGTCTATCTTCAGTGACGTTTCCGTCAGCTCGTGATGCACTGAGATCAATCTCAACTCCTCGCAGCTGTTTAATCCCAGGATCGCTGGCCCCTCAGTGTCGGTGACATAGAACATGCAGTTGATGTTCTTTCTTTTATGTGTCCCTTTGGTAAAGGTTATTCCGAGTTGCTAAATCTCACTCCCCCCATATGCTGTCAGCGTGACATTACTTGCCTTTAAACAACCATTTTTCGGGTAGCCATCTTCTCTCAGGTTTTCGGGAAAGATCTGCTGGTACAGTCTCAATGGGAGAATGTTGCTCTGAGCCCCTGTGTCCAGCTTCAACTTTAAGTTGATGGTTTTGGGCCGACCTTTGATCTTTTTTTTGATTTGGATGATGGTGTGCAATTCTCTCCTCGGAGTATTTTCCGCTCTGGACATCTCGTGAAGCTGTATCTTTATGGTTTTGATGTTTAGTGCATTGTCGTGATCATCATCACCATCCTGCTCATCCATGGCATGGATATTGTGTTTCTTTCTCTGGTTCTGCTGTCCGCCTTTGTTTTTGATGTATGTTCCTTCTTTCTTCATTCTACACCTCTTTTCCCAGTGGTTTAGTTTGCCACATGCATTGCAGCTTGTTCCATATGCTGGACATTTCCTCTTGTCTGTGTAATCGTGCGGTCTTCCACAATATCTGCACATGTTTCCCCCGTTGTCATGTGCATGTCTTTGTGTGTTGTACTTTTCTCTCACTGCATCCACTCTGTTGTCCGTCTCAGAAGCTGTCCGCATGTCAGCCGTTTGAGAAATCAACGCTTTCATTTGCTGCTTCATGGCTTCATGAGCTCTCGCAGTATCTACAGCCTCTGTTATTCTGAGCTTTTCTTTTCCTATCAGGGCTTTTTGTACCTTTACATGCGCTGACCCCCATATTAGCTGGTCCACAAGCCTTTCTTCCATTTCCTTAATTTTACACTTGCTGGCTTCATTTCTCAGCCTTGTCAGGAAATCGTCAGCTGTTTCACCGGGTTCCTGTCTTAGACTCTGGAATTTGTATCTGTGTATACGGTGATTGGATTTAGGCTCTAGATGGTTGCTGAATTTATCAAAAATTGTCGCAGGGTTTTCCTTTTCCTCTTCAGTCAAACTCCAGCTATTATACAAATCTAGACTCTTTTCTCCTGTCCACAACAGAATGTAACTAACCTTTTCCTCGTCGGTTGTACCCTTCAGGAAGCTTTTGAATGTAAGCTCACATTTCTGTTTGAACTTGCGGAATGCTTCTACTATATCGTCGGCTTCCCAGTTCATGAGGGTTTGCATTTGCATAGTCGTCATTTTAGTTTCCAGTACGATTCACTCTCAAATCACCGCAGACATCGCCACTCACAATCAGCTCATAAAATTACTTTTCGTCTTATTCGTAGTTTGTATAGCACAATTTTTTACTCACTTATACCGTTGCCACCATGTTGTGTCTCCTTGTGTTCTTATACTATAAATAATACAGTCACTTTTAGCTCATTTTAGTTACTGCTTTTACTAGCTGTATTCTTGCCTTGTTTCTGTGCTGCTGCATGGTGCGGAGTGATACAAGATGTCCGACGCTGCACTGTACACTGCCCATGCAAAGTGTGCCACATAGCAATATAAGTACACCTTACCAAAGTAGTTCCATACCAAAGCAGTTCCATTAAACGATATGATACTATAACAATGTAACAGTGTGGTTCTGTGGGAGTGTGTGAGTCTGTGGGAGTGTGTGGGAGTGTGTGGATCTGTGGGAGAGTGTGGGTGTCTCTGAGTCTGTGGGTGTGTGTGGGTCTCTGTGGCAATCTGTGGGTCTGTGGGAGTGTGTGTGGGTCTGTGGGACTGTGTGCGTCTGTGGGAGTGTGTGGTAGAGTGTGGGTCTGTGGGAGTTTCTGGATCTGTGGGATTGTGTGGGAGTGTGTGGGACTGTGTGGAAATCTGTGGGTCTGTGGGAGAATGTGGGAGTGAGGGGGTCTGTGGGAGTGTGTGGGAGTGTGCGGGTCTGTGGGAGTGTGCGAGTCTGTGGGAGTGTGTGGTTCTGTGGGAGTTTGTGGGAGTGTGTGGGAGTGTGTGGGTCTGTGGGAGTTTCTGGGTCTGTGGGAGTGTCTGGGTCTTTGGGAGTGTGTGGGTCTGTGGAGTGTGCAGGTCTGTGGGAGTGTGTGAGTCTGTGGAATGTGTGCGTCTGTGGGAAAGTGTGGGTCTTTGTGAGTGTACAGGTCTGTGGGAGTGTGTGGGTCTATCGGAATGTGTGGGTCTTTGGGAGTGTACAGGTCTGTGGGAGTATGTGGTTCCATGGGAACGTGTGGATCTTTGGGAATGTGTGGATCTTTGGGAATGTCTGGGAGTGTGTGGGTGTGCGTTGGAGTGTGTGTGTCTGTGGGCATGTGTGGGAGTGTGTGGGTCTGTGGGAGTGTGTGGGCATGTGTGGGAGTGTGTGGGTCTGTGTGTGTGTTTCTGTGGGACTGTGTGGGAGTGTGAGGGCCTGTGGGAGTGTGTGGGTCTGTGGGAGTGTGCGTTCTGTGGTTGTGTGTGGGAGTGTCTGCGTGTTTGGGAGGGTGTGGGTCTGTGGGAGTGTGTGGGTCTGTTGGAGTGAGGGGGTCTGTGGAAGTGTGTAGGTGTGTATGGGTCTGTGGGAGTGTGTGGGAGTGTCTGGGTCTGTGGGAGTGTGTGGCTCTGTGGGAGTTTGTGGGTCTGTGGGAGTGTGCGGGTCTGTGGGAGTGTGTGGGTCTGTTGGAGTGAGGGGGTCTGTGGAAGTGTGTAGGTGTGTATGGGTCTGTGGGAGTGTGTGGGAGTGTCTGGGTCTGTGGGAGTGTGTGGCTCTGTGGGAGTTTGTGGGTCTGTGGGAGTGTGCGGGTCTGTGGGAGTGTGTGGGTCTGTGGGAGTGTGTGGGTCTGTGGGAGTTTGTGGGAGTGTGTGGGTCTGTGGGAGTTTCTGGGTCTGTGGGAGTGTGTGGGTCTGTGGGAGTGTGTGGGAGTGTGTGGTTCTGTGCGAGTGTGTGGGTCTGTGGGAAGTGTGTGGGTCTGTGGGAGTGTTTGATTCTGTGGGAGTGTCTGGTTCAGTGGGAGTATGTGGGTGTGTGTGTGCCTGTGGGAGTGTGTCGGACTGTGGGAGTGTGTGGGAATCTGTGGGAGTGTGTGGTTCTGTGGGATTGTGTGGGTCTGTGGGGATGTGTGGGTCTTTGGGAGTGTGCGGCAGTCTGTGGGAGTGTGCGCGAGTCCGTGGGAGTGTCTGGGAGTGGGTGGTTCTGTGGGAGTGTGTGGGTCTGTGGGGATGTGTGGGTCTTTGGGAGTGTGTGGGAGTGTGTGGGTATGTGGGAATGTCTGGGTCTTTGGGAGGATGCATGTCTCTGGGAGTGTATGAGTCTTTGGGAGTGTGTGGTTCTGTGGAAGTGTGCGGGAGTGTGTGGGTCTTTGGGAGTATGTGGGGCTGTGGGAGTGTGTGGGAGTGTGCTGGTCTGTGGGAGTGTATGGGAGTGTGTGGGTCTGTGGGAGTTTCTGGGTCTGTGGGAGTGTGTGGGTCTTTGAGAGTGTGTGTGTCTTTGAGTGTGTGTGGTTCTGTGGGAGTGTGCAGTACTGTGGGAGCGTGCGGGTCTGTGGGAGTGTGTTGGAGTGTGCTGGTCTGTTGGTGTGTGTAGGTCTGTTGGAGAGTGTGGGTCTCTGGGAGTGTGTGTGTGTCTGTGGGACTGTGTGGGTCTCTGGGAGTGTGTGGGAGAGTGTGGGTCTGTGGGAGTTTCTGGGTCTGTGAGATTGTGTTGGAGTGTGTGGCTCTTTGTAAGTGTGTGGGACTGTATGGAAATCTGTGGGAGAATGTAGGAGTGAGGGGGTCTGTGGGAGTGAGGGGGTCTGTGGGAGTGAGGGGGTCTGTGGGAGTGAGGGGGTCTGTGGGAGTGAGGGGGTCTGTGGGAGTGAGGGGGTCTGTGGGAGTGTGCGGGTCTGTGGGAGTGTGTGTTCTGTGGGAGTTTGTGGGAGTGTGTGGGAGTGTCTGGGTCTGTGGGTCTGTGGGTGTGTGTGGGTCTTTGGGAATGCGTGGGAGTGTGTGGGTGTAAGATTTCGCAAGAATTTCCAAAATTTCTACAGCCCCGAAGATTATATTTTTGATTAAAGAAAACCTGGGTAGAATATACCTTAAAAATCCAGGGCATCAAAAATGGCTGTCAGGCCTCGTGGCAGATGAATAAAAAAAGGCAGCCTGTGTGTATGGGAAAAGGAAAATCAAAAATGGCTGATAAAGGATTTGAAAAAAAAAAACAGCCTCTGAATTAATGAGGTATTTAAACTGTCAATCAAATACGGTTTGGGAAGCTGCAACATGAACAAAGAACTTTGTTTACACGAACTCTCTACAATGTTGACTCAAGAGATTAAGTACCTGAGACGGTCAATGAATTGTGGTTGGGCGGTGACCGCAGGACAATGGATTTGTTTACACTAACATCCAAGGGCTGTTCACTCATCACTTAAGGAAACAAGCATGTTTTTTTCAAACTAAGACAGCTTTATTCAAACCAGTCAATGACTGGGGTAATACATTACAACCCATCACAGTCAATGGGGACAGATCGATTCCCTTTTGTATAGCCCAGATACATCGGGATTTGGGTGCGAAGATTATGGCTCCGAATGGGTATAAAATAGCCTCTCAGGAAGCCATCTCTCTCTCTCTGCCGCCTCGCCTCCGTGCTCTGCCCACAGAAGAACAGCTCAGCAAGCCTGCCCAAGAAGTGGAAAACCAGCAGTTACTTTTAAATACTGGGGTATCTCTACTTCGGGGCAGTGAAGAATACAGACCGCAGGGGCACGGAGCAGGCGTTTCACTGGTGAGCATAGATTTTCTGGCCCATTACAAGGCAACTTAGATAGGTATTAGGGGTGGGAATTAAGGGGAATTTTGTTAAAATTGTAATTTTAGTCAATTTTCCCTCGATGTGTCCGTTTCCTCTCCCCTATTAAGTAAAAGTGCTTTACTAAGAAATGTCTGCTGTATTAAGCAAAAGTGTGCTGCACTAGGTAAAAGTGCTGTATTAAGTAAAAGAGTGTTGTACTAAGCAAAAGAGTGCTGTAGTAAGCAAAAGTGTACTGTATTAAGTAAATGTATGCTGCACTAGGTAAAATTGCTGTATTAAGTAAAAGAGTGTTGTATTAAGCAAAAGAGTGCTGTAGTAAGCAAAAGTGTACTGTATTAAGTAAAAGTGCTGTATTAAGCATAGGTGTGCTGTATTGATTATTTTCAATTTATTTCCTTTTATTTCAATAATAAATACTGGTCTTCTTTGCACCCAACCCCGAGTCTCGTTTTGCCTACATCGCTACTGAATAAGTCCAGCGGTCAGAACCAGAACAGGAGAGCGATTCTAAACTACACGGGGCTCTGGAGCAGGTCAGATACTTCTGACTGGCCAGGGACAATAACCCCAGTTATAACCCCATTTCTACAAAATGGCGACCACGGTAGGACCGTCGGCAATGGTATGCAATGTAGCAGATGGTGGTTTGGGTCTGGAGAGAGCAGCAGTTATTGGGTTTCTTTTTATCCCACTGGTCTGTTTGTGGTTAGGTGCCCACAGGCTTGGGGAAGTTACCCGCAGGCTTAGGAAATCTAGAGCAGAGAGTTGGGATAGGGAAAGGGAGGTTGAGGTATACCAGGCCAAGATAGAGCACCTGGTGGTTCAGTTTAGTGAGGGCAAAAGCCACACGAGGCACGAGTTAGAGTACCTGAAGTGCGTAGTTGCAGAGGCCAAGAGCAATGAGATGAGGGTGTGGGAGGAGAACGCCCACCTCATACAAGAAGTAAAAGAGCAGGAGGAAAAGGTTAGGGAGGTAAAGGCAGCATATAAGCTGGCCTGCGAGCAAGGGTTTGAGGAAGCAGATCATGGTCCCTGTAGGGAAGAGATAGAAAGCTTGAATATGGCTTTAAAGAGGGCAAAGGGGATGATATGTCTGATCAGCCCGAGGGCAGGTCAGCCGGATTTTACCGGCAACCCAAATAAAACCGTCCCACAGGCAACACCCAGGAAAAGGTTGGTCAGGGAATCAGAGGTCCCACGACCGCCACCCACGGCTCCGAGCTTTCAGGAGCTCTGGCAGCAAAGGGGGGTGGAGGATGAGGTGGTAGAGGAAGCACAGCAGGCCCCGCTAGATAGGCCGGGACCAGGACCAGTGTACACCCTCCGACAACGGAGTTACGGCCCGCCCGTTGATGAAGATGACCCAGGGGCCATCCAGAATCAGTTTGTGGTGCCGTATGGCACCCACCAGCTCAGGGACATGGTTAGCCACATCCCCAAGCTCGCTAAAAAGGGAGACCCCTCTCTACACTTCAGGGAGATAGAGCAGGCAGCTTGTGTAAATGACTGCGATGACGCAGAGCAAGCAAAAATGCTGCTGTTTTCCCTGGCAGGTGATCTCCTCCAGGCCCTATCTGGCGAGTGCAAAAGGGGGCAGAGGGATTATGAGGGTCTGAAGAATGAGATATTGGAGGCCATGGGACTCAATGATGGTAGTCCGTTCGCCCGGGTAGAAAGAATGGTGCAGCTCCCAGGGGAGTCCCCGCAGGCGTTCGCAGACAGGCTGTGGCCAGTCTACTGGAGCACATGCCCGGGAATGCCAGGGCGGGCAGCACTGAACCCAGTCCAATTGACTCACTGGCTCCATTGTCTTGTGACAAACAGCCTACCCCAGACCCAAGCCCTGGTCGTGACTTGGTTTGACCCTCGAAACCCCCAGACCACCAAAGAAGTGGTGATCCGCCGGCTCACAGTAGCCTTCAGGAGCATGAGGTGTGTCGAAGCGCCCCAACCCAAGGGAAAAGTCCATGAGGTTAAACCTGGGAGCCAGAGTAAGAAAGAGTGGCACCAGGAGGGGAACCGTCCCTCCCAGGCTAGGTTAAATTGTTATGGGTGCGGGAAAGACGGTCACTGGAGAAAAGACTGTAAGAATCCCTGGAAGGATAGCAAGGGAAAGGATCCCACAGCCCCAGCCCAAAAGGCAGGAACTGATATCCCTCCCGCAGCGATTGAGTCATTTTTACAGTCCCTACAGTCTCTTCTGACTGGCCAGGGGAGAGTAGCAGCCACCAGCGGTGGTTTGACCCCGTCTGCCCCACCCCACTCCCAGCAATGACTAGAGTCAGCGCAACCGGTTGACCTGTGTCCCCGCGAAAATGCTGAGGGGAGCAGGCCCTATGTTAAGATGGGGGTGAAGACGAGGCAGGGGAGATATTCGGTGGACACTGGAGCTTCCAGCATGGCGGTCCACTCGGAAGACCTGACCGATTCACCCCGGTCTAACAAGGTCCCATTTAGCTTAATGGGATCCACAGTGAAACGGGCAGCTGGGAGTGAACCTGAGGTCAGAAATCCTCAGCCCGCAGCGGGTACAAGCTCACAGGCTGCACAGGCAGGCGCTGTGGCCTGTGCTAGGGGAGGAGCCATTCATGACCAGTGTAAGTTGTTCAAGCAGGGGGACAGGGAAGGAGAGTTCTGGGACCCCTGTAGAGCAGGTCCGGTAGCAACAATCCAGGACAGGGGAGGCACACAGGGGATAGTTTTGGCCCCGGACCAAAAGCAGGTCCAAGCACAAGATTCCGCCTTTAAGGCCACCCTGGTAAGGGAAAAGGAGTTAGAACAGAGTTACTGGCAGGCTGCCAGTTATATTAAACAATGCAGGTTGTTTGAGCCGAGGGCAGGGAAACAGACAGCTGGGATTGTACCTGAGACTAGAAATCCTCAGCCTGCAACGCGTATGCACACACAGACTGCACATGCAGGCGCAGTCGCGTGCCGGAGAGTATAAGTTCCCCAGCACTTGGCCCGAGCGATTCCCTCTCTCTTGTGGGACTCCGCGGAGGAGCCTGAACCAGGTTTTTGACCTGAAGTGGAAGGCTCTCAGCCACCGGCAGCCGGTGGCAAGGGATTGCCTGTCCCCAGCCCAGGTTTGGGAAGGGAGGGACCCGAAGGAGGAGGCCCCCAGCCAGCAAGGAGTGTGACCCGAGCTAAGGGTCCGCTCGCCGGGGTAGCCCCACCAGCGAACTCCTTAGGAGGTCTCTTCGGGTACCCCAGCCCAAGAAAGTATGGTCACCAGCTTTCCAGTGGAATAGGGCGGTCTCCCGAGTCAGGGAGAAGCCAAAAGACAGAAGTCCCCAACCAGCAGCCATAAGCTGCGAGGGACTAGAATCACAGAATCACAGAAACCCCACAGTGCAGATAGAGGCCATTTCGGCCCATCGAGCCTGCACCGACACATATCCCACCCGATCCCCATAACCCCTACACCAACACATATCCCACCCTATCCCCGTAACCCCACGTATTTAATCCCCCTAACACTAAGGATCAATTTATCATAGCCAATCAACCTAACCTGCACATCTTTGGACTGTGGGAGGAAACCGGAGCACCCGGAGTAAACCCACGCAAACACGGGGAGAATGTGCAAACTCCACACAGACAGTCGCCCGAGGCCGGATTCGAACCCGGGTCCCTGGCGCTGTGAGGCAACAGTGCTAACCACTATGCCACCGTGCCACCGAAGTTGGGATCAATCCAGCCATGCCGCAGGGAGCAGCCTGTGGCAGCCCAAACAGGGATTAGGCTGGCCGCCCGGAGACGGGCGGCGTTTGTATATAGCTTTGTTCAAGTAATGTGTATAAAAGATTAAGGTAGAACGTGTTAATTTTAAATTTTATATTGCAATTTCGGTAGTGTTAATTATTAGAGTATAAGTTTTAAGTATGGTACCATTCCAGAAGTTGTATTATGTGAGCCAAGCTCGTGGGGCCTGATCACACTCCCCCGAGCCAGGGGACCTGGCTAGATGTTTTTTTAAAGTCTTTTCAGAGTTCCAGAAGGTACAGAGGACCATCGTGTCTTTGGATGCTCGAGGAAAGGAGCACCCCTAGCCCACGACGGGAGGGGTCTGCAGGAGGCAGATGCCCACTGCATTTAAACTGTTATTGGAGATCCCGATTAAGATTAAGGCCTAGAAATTCATTGTAGCCACTTTTGGGGCGGTAAACTCGGGCGGCCGCTAAAGTTTGCGCCCGCCGCCAAATCGAGGCCACTTCTCCGATATTCATTAGCTTCGCCCTAAGAGATTGCTCGAGCGCTAAAACTGGCGCTGGACGCCTCTCTTTAGGCGCTAAGCCGGAGGTGCTGAGTGAGAGCGCCGAGGCCGGGCGCAGCGCAGGTGTGGCCATCTCGTGATTGACAGCAGACACCCTGGCGCCGGCCAGCTCTTAAGGGGGAAGGGTCGACTTGGTCTGCTGCCACGCCCTGGATAGTGGAGCCCTCCAGCTAGGCCTGAACACTGCTGCTGGACCCAAATAGCGCCTGAAGCCATGCAGAAGGCCCGTGAACGAGCGCAGCGCTTCTCAGAGCGTGATCTGAGTGTGCTGGTTGGTGGTGTGGAGAAGAGGCGCCATCTTTTGTACCCGGACAATGGCAGGAAGGCGCCGGTCCGCGTCTACCGGAGAGCCTGGAGGCATGTCGCCAGCAAGGTGTCAGCCAACAGTGAGGTCCCCAGGACCGGTGTCCAATGCCACAAAAAGTTTAATGACCTCACTCGGATTGTCAGGGTGAGTACCCTTTCCAGTGTCCTCCTCATCCTTGCATGTGCAACTCACATTATGGGCAAAGGGACCTGAAAGCCCTAATGGCCAGCCCTCATCCAGCAGCAATGGGACAGGCATGAACATCAATTGCACATTCTGCACTTAACACACTGGCCAAGCTATTCCACCATGGGAGGCAGTGCACACAAGATCAGGGCGACACACTGGCCAGGCTATTCCACCATGGGAGGCAGTGCACACAAGATCAGGGCGACACACTGGCCAAGCTATTCCACCATGGGAGGCAGTGCACACAAGATCAGGGCGACACACTGGCCAGGCTATTCCACCATGGGAGGCAGTGCACACAAGATCAGGGCTACACACTACTTAGAGGCCGTCCTTTCTCTTGCAGGCCAAGCTGGCCAATAATAGGAAGAGCCAGACTGCGACCGGGGGAGGCCGACCCCAGATCCAGCCGCTCACCGAGCTGCAACATCGCGTGGAGCGCATCATGGGTGGCCGGGTGATTGGCCCCATTGCATGTGGAGATGCCGACCCTGTTCTGGGTACCAATGGTAAGGACATCAACGTTTGGACCTCTCTCGTCCCACTTGCGCATCAGATCTACATCCTTTGCCACTGTCCGACCAATGCGCTGAATGCCACCACTCATGCATCCCTCGCTGACGCCCTCTCCTCACTCTAAAGCTACTCTTGTGCCTTCCTGCTTTCAGATGGTGAGGAGGAGGTCCCTGAAATTGCCAGTGACAGCCCCTCAGAAGAGGAGGAGGAGGAGGAGCAAGAGGAAGGCGGCCCATCAGGGGAACCCTTATCCGCGGCAACCCATGCGAATGTAGGGGACACGTCTTCCCTGGAGGGGAGCGTGGCGGAAGTGTCGGAGGGGAGGGGAGCTCATGGGACCTGCGGCCTGCAGAAACGCGGGAGGGGGGTGGAAGCTCAGCGGCCTTCTCCCCAGAGGGGGGAAGGGTCGGAGGGGAGTCCAATTGCTGGGCCCAGCGGCGTCCAGCAACGCAGGAAGGGTCGGCCAGCTCGGCGGCCTTCTCCCCAGAGGGAGAGTCCGGCCTCCAGTCCGGAGATGGTCTTCGCCGAGGAGATGGAACGCCTCGAGGACTTGTCCGCGGACTCGGAGCGCCGGCACACGGAGCTCATGGGGGTAGTGGCACGGTTGCCTGAGGCCATCGAGTCCCTCTCTCGGAGTGTCACCGACGTCGGGGCCTCACAGGCCATCAGTTTGGCAGAATTCGGGGCAGAGCAGGCAGCGAGTCGGGCGGCATTCGGGGCAGCTCAGGCAGCGAGTGGGCAGCTGATCAGTGGTGCCGTGCAGTCACTGGGTGCTCTGATGAGGTCACTGAACAGGTCAACATGGGCACTCACTGCTGCCACATGCGCTGTGTCAGCCAGGCATCACCAGGGCACCCGGCGCGCTGCAGCAGCACAGCGGTCTGTCCCTCGGCAGATTGGTGCGCATGCTGCAGTGCTGGCCCGGGCGAGTGCCAGTGTCTCAGGCGACCAGCGAGCGCCTGCCATCCGCCACTGCCACTCCCCCAGTGGAGCTGCCAGGAGCTGCTGCAGCGACTGATGCTGGCCAGCCGCAGCTGCAGCATTCAACAGCCGCCCGCTCGACAGGCAGACCTCGACTAGGTCGACCCCCAAGGGCATCTGCCGTCACGACATGTGCCCCTCTGGAGCCTGCCCCCAGCCTTGCAGCAGCCAATGGCCTTACTTTGAGGAGGAGCAGCAGGGCGGGCAGGGGCCACACAAAGATGGCCAAGGCATCGCCCTAGCGGGCCAAAAAGTCGAATGTGTGGCCAGTTGTGTTTGTTTTTTGAGGCCGAGAATTGGATGTTTGTTTTTTGAGGCCGAGAATTGGATGTTTGTTTTTTGAAGGCCGAGGATGTGATGTTTGTTTTTTACGAAGGCCGAGGATGACGGCCATTTTAGTTGCACTGTTTTGTTAATCCTCTCCAGGTTGTGGGAGCGAGTAATGTGTTTGAGTGTTTTTTGGGGGTTTCGTCTGTTTTTGGTTTTCATGTGGGAAGGGCCCTGAGTTTGTACAATAAAGCATTTTATTTATTAACATTGTCCATGTTTGATCTTTGAAGTGTTTGTTGCCTAAACTGGCTGAGGGCTTGCGGAGCGGCTGCAATCATGTTCTTTCATTGGCACAAGCCATTCCCTGACAGGGGGCCTAGAAGTGACGTTCAATAAGCCGCCGACGGGTGGCCCTTGGACCTTCTGCCTCCCTCCTGGGCTGGTACTCCTCGTCCTCCTCCTCCTCATGCTCCTCCTGCTCCTCCTCCTGAGGTGGGGGTCCAACGTGAGGTGGCAGTGCCTGAGTCCTGCGGATAGCCAGGTTGTGCAGCATGCAGCAAACGACGACGAATTGAGAGACTCGGTCCTGCGAATACTGGAGGGCTCCCCCGGAGCGATCGAGACAGTGGAACCGTTGCTTGAGGACGCCGATTGTTTGTTCTATGATGTTCCTAGTCGCTTGATGGCTCTCGTTCTATGCCTCTTCAGCAGGGGTCATGGGCGCGCGGAGCGGGGTCATGAGCCAGGTACACAAAGGATAGCCTTTGTCTCCGATAAGCCATCCTCTTGGGTGAGGCTGTGCCTGGAACATGTCAGCCACAGTTGTCTGTCGCAGGATAAAGGCATCGTGGCTGCTGCCTGGAAAGCGGGCATTGACAGCTAGGATGCGCTGCCTGTGGTCACACACCAGCTGTACGTTGAGGGAATGGTAGCCCTTCCGGTTGCGGTAATCCTCGGCATGCTCCAGAGGTGCCCGCAAAGCCACATGCGTGCAGTCAATGGCGCCCTGCACCATGGGGAAGCCCGCTGTTCTTGCAAATCCCACTGCATGCTGCTGCTGCTTGTCCAGGGTCATGGGGAAGGAGATGAATTGATGTCTCCTTCTGAAAAGGGCTTCGGTCACCTGGCGGATGCAGCAATGCACGGCGAACTGGGAGATGTTAGCGATGTCCCCAGCAGCGGATTGGAAGGAGCCGGTGGCATAGAAGTTGAGAGCCACCGTCACCTTCACTGCCACCGACAGAGATGTCCTGCGCATCAGCTGTGGCTGCAGATCTCTGTGAAGCAGCTGGCAGATGTCTGCAACCACCTCCCTTCTGAATCGCAGCCTCCTAACACACATCGCGGCAGACATGGTCAGATAGGAGGACAGCTGGCGGTATACCCTGGGTGGGTAAGGCCTCAGTTGGTGACGCCTGTTGCCCCCTCTGCGTCTAGCCAGGGCTGCCACTCTCTCACGGCGTCTGTAAGCCCTTCTGGCATAAGGCTGAAAGTCAGCGTTGGCACCCAATGCAGCCCCCATTATATGCTGGCAAACACTGAGCTCTCAATGAAGGCAAAGATAATTGCTAAGCTCTGGCCTGAGCCAAAAATACCTGTCCTCGTGTTGGTCCAAACCAGTAAGCTCTCCTCCTTGGTCTCTCTCCAAAAAACCGTTGCACAAGAGTGAATGTTGCAAAATGGCTGGCCTTTATAGTGCAGGGTAAGTGCCCTTTAATTAGCGCTCCCCGCGGCCCGCCTCGGCTGTGTACCGTTCCACTTCACAGTCGTTAGGGCCGCCCGGCGCACAATGGGCCGGCGCGAGTGAAGTTCCGGTTTGGGGCGCACAAAGGGCGTTGCACTAGTAAATGACGTCATGATCTGCGTGCGCAGCAGGGCACGCGCTAAGACTTTGCGCCGGCGCTAAATGTGTACTGAAGTTGGGGCGAGGCGTAGATCGCGCTGCGCCCGGGCGCTAAGTGCCTAGCGCTCGAGATCTACTCCTCCTAAGGCGCTAACGGCTGGCGCACCCAACTGAATTTCTAGGCCAATGAGTTTACAAAAAGCTTGTAAATTATTTTATATTTTGTATTATGTATTGGTCCCAACTCCAAAGGAAATAATGTGTGAATTTAGTTCCTAACTGTAAGATTGTACTACTTGTTTAGAGTTAATTGAACAAATTGCATATGCCTATGGATTGTCGTGTTTGGAGATTGTAAAATTTGAAATACATTTATGGCTGTAGAATGGTGCCATTTATTAAAGTGTCAGGCTGTTGCATTATATTAAAAAAAAGGAAAAGGGAAGCTCGTTTTCTTCCATTTGTTTTTTTAACAGATATGTTTTGGCTTGGTGGTAATCCCATTAAAGATGTTGTATCGTGTTAAAACTATGTCACAAGTGGTGCAGGTGCATTGGACCCCCTCCATGCTTGAATTGTTGTAAATACTCAGTGGTGCAGGGGCATTGAACACTCTCCGTGTTTGAATTATTGTACTAATCATGTTTTTCTGTCGATAGATGCCTACCGTGTACTGCGATTCTCTCTGGGTAGGGGAGATGAGGGGTCAGGGGATCAAAGATAGATATAGATAATATAAGGGAAGGTTGTTTGTGGGGGGTCAGAAATTATTGCTCACCTTTGGACGGGATACTACAAGCAAGTTTTAGTACCGATGGGGGACTGTAAGGTTTCGCAAGAATTTCCAAAATTTCTACAGCCCCGAAGATTATATTTTTGATTAAAGAAAACCTGGGTAGAATATACCTTAAAAATCCAGGGCATCAAAAATGGCTGTCAGGCCTCGTGGCAGAAGAATTAAAAAAAGGCAGCCTGTGAGTATGTGAAAAGGAAAATCAAAGATGGCTGTCTGGCCTCGTGGCAAAAGACACAACACAGCCTGTGTGTATGTGGAAGGAAAATCAAAGATGGCTGACAAAGGATTTGAAAAAAAAACAGCCTCTGAAGTAATGAGGTATTTAAACTGTCAATCAAATATGGTTTGGTAAGCTGCAACATGAACAAAGAACTTTGTTTACACAAACTCTCTACAATGTTGACTCAAGAGATTAAGCACTTGAGACTGTCAATCAATTGCGGTTGGGCGGTTACCGCAGGACAATGGATTTGTTTACACTAACATCCAAGGGCTGTTTACTCAGCACTTAAGGAAACAGACATGCTTTTTTCAAACTAAGACAGCTTTATTCAAACCAGCCAATGAATGGGGTAATACATTAAAACCCATCACAGTCAATGGGGACAGATCGATTCCCTTTTGTACAGCCCAGATACATCCGGATTTGGGCGCAAAGATTATGGCTCCCAATGGGTATAAAATAGCCTCTCAGGAAGCCCTCTCTCTCTCTCTGCCGCCTCGCCTCCATGCTCTGCCCACAGAAGAACAGCTCAGCAAGCCTGCCCAAAGAAGTGGAATACCAGCAGTTACTTTTAAATACTGGGATATCTCTAGTTCGGGGCAGTGAAGAGTACAGACAGCAGGGGCACGGAGCAGGCATTTCACTGGTGAGCATAGATTTTCTGGCCCATTACAAGGCAATTGAGATAGGTATTAGGGGTGTGAATTAAGGGGGATTTTGTTAAATTGTAATTTTAGTAAATTTTCCCTCGATGTGTCCATTTCCTCTCCCCTATTAAGTAAAAGTGCTGTACTAAGAAAAGTCTGCTGTATTAAGCAAAAGTGTGCTGCACTAGGTAAAAGTGCTGTATTAAGTAAAAGAGTGTTGCACTAAGCAAAAGAGTGCTGTAGTAAGCAAAAGTGTACTGTATTAAGTAAAAATGTGCTGCACTAGGTAAAATTGCTGTATTAAGTAAAAGAGTGTTGTATTAAGCAAAAGAGTGCTGTAGTAAGCAAAAGTGTACTGTATTAAGTAAAAGTGCTGTATTAAGCATAGGTGTGCTGTATTGATTATTTTCAATTTATTTCCTTTTATTTCAATAAATACTGGTCTTCTTTGCACCCAACCACGAGTCTCATTTTGTCTACATCGCTACTGAATAAGTCCGGCGGTCAGAACCAGAAAAGGGGAGCGATTCGAAACCGCACGAGGCTCTGGAGCAGCTCAGATACTTCTGACTGGCCAGAGGCAATAACCCCAGTTATACCCCCCTTAATTTCTACACGGGTCTGTGGGAGTGTGTGGTTCTGTGCAAGTGTGTGGGAGTGTGTATGTCTGCGGGAGTGTATGGAAGTGTGTGGGTCTGTGGGAGTGTGTGGATCTGTGGGAGTGTCTGGGTCTGTGGGAGTATGTGGGAGTGTCTGGTTCAGTGGGAGCATATGGGTGTGTATGTGCCTGTGGGAGTGTGTCAGACTGTGGGAGTGTGTGGGAATCTGTGGGAGTGTGTGGGAGTGTGTGGTTCTGTGGGAGTGTGTGGGTCTGTGGGGATGTGTGGGTCTTTGAGAGTGTGCGGGAGTCTGTGGGAGTGTGCGCGAGTGTCTGGGAGTGTGTGGTTCTGTGTGAGTGTGTGGGCCTGTGGGGATGTGTGGGTCTTTATGTAGGGGTTTTGCAAAATTCCCCTATTTTTCCCTGAAGATTGAAAAGGTTGGTCCACATCGTGGACAAAGAATTGGGTGATATGACTTGTGTACAATGTTTTAAAATGTGCCTAGAACCGCAAAAGACTGTTCTGAGATGGAAAGAACGTGGACAACACGGGAGTCAAGGAATTCTGTGGAAAATATTCACACACCTTGAGACAGTACATCTTAATAAAGTCATTCCCTGGAGTTTGGGCAATCACAAAAGGTTTTAAAATGGCCACAGAAAGCATTGGCCAAGATACTGGGGCTTGAAAACCAGCCCGTGAGGTCTGTGTGTATAAAGTGGGAGGATCTAGCAGTGGCTGAGTCAGACCTGTCAATCAAACCAGGGAGTTTCCCTCTCAGCACTTGAAGTTGCTTATTGACATAAGCAATTACCCACTTGAGACTGACTGCAGGACAATCGATTGTAACTGCTATGTTTACACAGCCATTCAAGGCACTCACAGACAATGATAGATTGAAACCATGGAATGGACTTTTGAAAGGCAACAGTTTAAGAACTGAATGGGTTTAAATCACCCATCATTCTGGACAATAGAGCAGTTGTATTCCCTTTTGTTTTAGCCCAGGTGAGCTCCGGATATGGGCGGGAACATTTCGGCCCCACAGTGCAGACACATTAACCCATTCCAACCACTTTGAATCAACCAATCATCAGCGTTTCTTTTGTATATTGGGACTTTTTGGGCGTGAATTTTCCAGACAGACAAACAGCAGGGGGGGCTCACCAGGTATATATGATAGCTCCTGAGAAGCTATCGCTCTCTTTACTTCCTGGGACCACAGGTGAGCCTCTCTCTCTCTCACTTTGCTGGACCACATGTGAGCAGAGTTTCTGACTCCTCAGCAAAGCAACCTAGTAAGGAGTTGGGGGATGGTAATTAAGGGGATATTGCTAAGATTGTTCAATTAACATTGCAGTCACTTACCCCTCATTTTTACCGTCTGCATTCCCCCATTTAAGCAATTTTACTGTAATTTACTGTGTTCATGTTGTATATAGTTTATAATTTGATTGTAGTTCATTTAGTTAATAAAATTTGATTTTTTTTTCTCTCATCCAAACCACGTGTCCATTTTAATATCATTAATTATAAGTCCTTCAGTCAGAACTAGAAGGTGGGGTAGCGATTCGAAACTGCTGTTTGAAAATTGGTTTATTGGAAATTCGTTTACACTGTAGCAGCAGGCTGCCTGACCAGGTGAATTACCGTAATCCAGGTAAAAGATTGGAATTGGTCAGAGTGCAGGCAAAGGCTGCAAGACCAGGAAAATTACCTTAAACCAGTTAAAAGATGCCCCCCTACATTTAGGAGTGTGTGGGAGTGTGTGAGTATGTGGGAATGTGTGGGTCTTTGGGAGGGTGCGTGTCTCTGGGAGTGTGTGAGAGTGTGTGAGTCTTTGGGAGTGTGTGGTTCTGTGGAAGTGTGCGGGTCTTTGGGAGTGTGTGGGAGTGTGTGGGTCTGTGGGAGTGTGTGGGTGTGTGTGGTTCTGTGGAAGTGTGCGGGTCTTTGGGAGTGTGTGGGAGTGTGTGGGTCTGTGGGAGTGTGTGGGTGTGTGTGGGTGTGTGCGGGTCTGTGGGAGTGTAAGGGAGTGTGTGGGTCTTTGACAGTGTGTGGGTCTGTGAGAGTGTGTGGGTCTGAGGGAGTGTGCAGGTCTGTGGGACTGTGTGGGTCTGTGGTAGAGAGTTGGAGTGTGCTGGTCTGTGGGGGTGTGTGGGTCTGTGAGAGAGTGCGGGTCTCTGGGAGCGTGTGGTTCTGTGGGAGTGTGTGGGTCTGTGGGAGTGTGTGGGAGTGCGTGGATCTGTGGGAGAGTGTGGGTGTCTGTGAGTCTGTGGGAGAGTGTGGGGCTCTGGGAGTGTGTGGTTCTGTGGGAGTGTGTGTGGGTCTGTGGGAGTGTGTGGTCTGTGGGAGTTTGTGGGAGTGTGTGGGAGTGTGTGGATCTGTGGGAGTTTCTGAGTCTGTGGGAGTGTGTGGGAGTGTCTGGGTCTTTGGGAGTGTGTGGGTCCGTGGGAGTGTGTGGGTCTGTGGCAATGTGTGGGTCTCTGGGAGTGTGTGGTTCTGTGGGAGTGTGTGTGGGTCTGTGGGAGAGTGTGGGTCTGTGGGAGTGTGTGGTCTGTGGGAGTTTGTGGGAGTGTGTGGGAGTGTGTGGGTCTGTGGGCATTTCTGAGTCTGTGGGAGTGTGTGGGAGTGTCTGGGTCTTTGGGAGTGTGTGGGTCTGTGGCAATGTGTGGGTCTTTGGGAGTGTGCGTGTCTCTGGGAGTGTGTGGGAGTGTGGGAGTCCTTGGGAGTGTGTGGTTCTGTGGAAGTGTGCGGGAGTGTGCGGGTCTGTGGGAGTATGTGGGGGTGTGCGGGTCTGTGGGAGTGTATGGGTCTGTAAGAGTGTGAGGGAGTGAATGGGTCTGTGAGAGTGTGTGGGTCTGAGGGAGTGTGCGGGTCTGTGGGACTGTGCGGGTCTGTGGGAGTGTGTTTGAGTGTGCTGGTCTGTGGGGGTGTGGGGGTCTGTGAGAGAGTGTGGGTCTCTGGGAGCGTGTGGTTCTGTGGGAGTGTGTGGGTCTGTGGGAGTGTGTGGGAGTGCGTGGATCTGTGGGAGAGTGTGGGTGTCTGTGGGTGTGTGTGTCTCTGTGGGAATCTGTGGGTCTGTGGGAGTGTGTGGGAGTGTGTGGGAGTGTGTGGGTCTGTGGGAGTTTCTGGGTCTGTGGGAGTGTGTGGGAGTGTATGGGTCTTTGGGAGTGTGTGGGTCTTTGGGAGTGTGTGGGTCTGTGGGAGTTTCTGGCTCTGTGGGAGTGTGTGGGTCTGTGGGAGTGTGTGGGTCTATGGGAATGTGTGGGTCTTTGGGAGTGTGTGGATCTTTGGGAATGCGTGGGTCTGTGGGCCTGTGTGGGTGTGTGTGGGTCTTTGGGAGTGTGTGGGACTGTGTGGAAATCTGTGGGTCTGTGGGAGTTTGTGGGAGTGTCTGCATCTTTGGGAGTGTGTGGGACTGTGTGGAAATCTGTGGGTCTGTGGGAATGTGTGGGAGTGTCTGTGTGTTTGGGAGGGTGTGGGACTGTGTGGGTCTGTGGGACTGCGTGGGTCTGTGGGACTGCGTGGGTCTGTGGAAGTGTGTGGGTCTGTGGGAGTGAGGGGGTCTGTGGGAGTGTGTCGGAGTGTATGGGTCTGTGGGAGTGTGTGGGAGTGTGTGGGTCTGTGGGATTGTGTGGGTCTGTGGGATTGTGTGGGTCTGTGGGATTGTGTGGGTCTGTGGGAGTGTGCGGGTCTGTGGGAGTGTGTGGTTCTGTGGGAATCTGTGGAAGTGTGTGGGTCTCTGGGAGTGTGTCAGACTGTGGGAGTGTGTGGTTCTGTGGGAGTGTGTGGGTTTGTGGGGATGTGTGGGTCTTTGGGAGTGTACGGGAGTCTGTGGGAGTGTGCGCGAGTCTGTGGGAGTGTCTGGGAGTGGGTGTTTCTGTGGGAGTGTGTGGGTCTGTGGGGATGTGTGGGTCTTTGGGAGCGTGTGGGAGTGTCTGGGTATGTGGGAATGTGTGGGTCTTTGGGAGGGTGCGTGTCACTGGGAGTGTGTCGGTGTGTGTGAGTCTTTGGGAGTGTGGTTCTGTGGGAGTGTGCGGGTCTTTGCGAGTGTGTGGGAGCGTATGGGTCTGTGGGAGTGTGTGGGTGTGTGCAGGTCTGTGGGAGTGTATGGGAGTGTGTGGGTCTGTGGGAGTTTCTGGGTCTGTGGGAGTGTGAGGGAGTGTGCGGGTCTTTGAGAGTGTGTGGGTCTGTGAAAGTGTGTGGGTCTGTGTGAGTGTGCAGGCCTGTGGGTGTGTGCGGGTCTGTGGGAGTGTGTTGGAGTGTGCTGGTCTGTGGGGGTGTGTAGGTCTGTGGGAGAGTGTGGGTCTCTGGGAGCGTGTGGTTCTGTGGGAGTGTGTGTGTGGTTCTGTGGGTCTGTGGGAGTTTCTGGGTCTGTGGGAGTGTGAGGGTGTGTCTGGGTCTTTGGGAGTGTGTGGGTCTGTGGGAGTGCGTGGGTCTGTGGGAGTGCGTGGGTCTGTGGGAGTGCGTGGGTCTGTGGGAGTGTGTGGGAGTGTGCGGTTCTGTGCGAGTGTGTGGTTCTGTGCGAGTGTGTGGGTCTGTGGGAGTGTGGAAGTTTGTGGGTCTGTGGGAGTGTGTGGGTCTGTGGGAGTTTCTGGGTCTGTGGGAGTATGTGGGAGTGTCTGGGTCTTTGGGAGTGTGTGGGAGTGTGTGGGTCTGTGGGAGTTTCTGGGTCTGTGGGAGTGTGTGGGAGTGTCTGGGTCTTTGGGAGTGTGTGGTGTAAGATTCGCAAAATTAATATTGTCAGATAAGGGTCCTTTGGCAGAAGAGCCCTTTACTTTTAAAGACTGTTTTAAAAGAAGCCCAGAAAAGGGACACATAAAATGGCCGCCAGACCCCGTGACTAGCTTTTTGGACACTTTAAAATGGTTCCTGCTGTCCCCAGACAGCCTTTGTGGATTCAGCCCACAGTAAGTTCTGGAAGGCCGTTTCGGAGAAAACGAAACCAGACACAGCCACATACATATGGATTGGATGCAGATCCAGTCAGATCGGCCTGTAGATAAAGGCCATCTAAATGTTTACCCAGACAAAGGGAAACAGTTTTATATTCATAATAAGGGGAGCATCAAAGGCCCATTAAAGACATCAAGAGGACATTCAAAACAATACAAGGTCATTCCAGACCAGAGATGGCCATCACCGGCCATCCCGAAAGCAGTTTAAATATAATAACTACCCCGCTGTGCTACAAGCCCGCCAAAAGTTAAACAAAGACTAACCTTGATTTGGCGGGAGATAGAGGCTTCTCTTGAGAAGTATATTTGGGAACCCGGGGTAGCCATCAGGAGCTATCAGGAGGCTCATCATCCTCCTTCACAGATCACCAGCTCGGAAGGGTTGAAGAAGAAGAAAACGAGGCAGCCATCAAGAAGGTGATTCGAGTCTGCGTCCCGCCCTGGGGTAACCATCGGGAGATCATCGACAAACCCCAGGCTGTTGACGAGACAAAGGGACAGCAGCCCTACAGAAGAAATCTAGCTGAAAATGGTAATCAGCTAGACTCCGCGAACAGACCTCTTTAACCATGGTCAAACAAGTGGTCGCCGTCCCCGCCGATGTCCAGGCCTGCCAGTGTCCAGCCTGTCCGTGACCTTCACCTCGAGGAAGAAGAGAGAGTGTCGCAGCCCGCAGCGCTGACCACGTGGAGACAGGACGCCTGAAAGGATCAAAATGCAGACCTGTTTCAAAACTCTATACTTTCCAACTGGATTGGTGAGCATGTTTCTGGCCCCTCACAATCTGATCTAGCTAGGCTTAGGGGGTGGGCATTTAAGGGGTAATGAGTTGTTGTCCCTCGATGTTCCATGTGTTTCCCCATTTCATGATGATTTTTGTAAAGTGTAATATGCCTGTATCTATCTCAGTTAGTAATGTATTATGAATTTGTTTTTCCCTCCCATGTACCTTGTGATGAAATATTCCATTCATCACTGCCTGTGACTGTGGTTGGTTTCAGGTTCCCCCTTACCATTGTATTGCCTGTGACTGTGGTTGGTTTCAGGTTTCTCCTCACCATTGTATTGTGTATTGGAATGTATGGAATGTGTTGTGTGTAGGGCTCCGCCCATACCTGGCCTCTATGTAAGCCAGCTCAGCCTGGCCTCACAGCCAGTACTGCAGACCTCCAGGGAAGATACCTCTCTCCACTGCGTGTTATCTTCTAAGTTAATAAAAGCCTTGTTTTGTTTCGCTAACATCGAGTCTCGGGATTATTGAGGCACATCAATTTTATTAACTTATTTTTCAACACAATGGATCAACTCCTGAAACCCGAACGTTTGGATTTGGATCAGCATGCTCCGGACGCATCAGCACGCTTCGGACACTGGTTTATGTGTATGGAATTCTTCCTGGACAATTCCGCAGCCGTCAAAGACGCTACGGACGCTGCGAGTATGAAACTCGGAATTCTGCGGAATTGGGTAAGCCACCGGGTTTACCCCCTCATCCAAGACGCCGACACGTACCTGGCCGCTGGCGACATCTTAAAGGCGCATTACCAGCAGCCTACGAATGAGGTGTATGCTAGGCATCTGCTCGCCACTCATGCACAGCGACCTGGGGAATCGGTGGAGGAGTTCCTAGGCACCCTGAAAATGCTTGGCAAAGACTGCAAGTGCTGAGATGTAAAAGCCGCAGTGTACACCGACGAGCTTGTTCGCGATGCCTTTATCACATGCCTCAGCTCCACTTACATCCGGCAAAGACTGCTGGAAAAAACGGGATTGGACCTGAAACAGGCTGCGGACACCGCGCGATCCCTGGATGTGGCCCAGAGAAACTCGGACGCCTACTCTTCAGCCCGCGCCGTCCACGCCGCCACGTGTGCACCAAGGGCGCCGCCATCTTGGAAGGCATCTTCCCCGCCCGGCAGCCCGACACCGTCGGGGCCCCGCTCTCCCCCCAGAAGCCCTACGACAGCCGCGACGCGTCGGGGACCCAACTGCTACTTCTGCGGGCAGCCAAAGCACACCAGAAACCTGTGCCCGGCGAAAGGCACCACCTGCTTTAAGTGCGGTAAGAAGGGGCACTTTGGGAAGGTGTGCAGAGGGAACCCCGCTGGAAAACCAAAACCCGCCACCGCCGCGTGTGCGCCGTGGGAGCGGCCATCTTGGACGCCATCTTGCCCGACCTCGTGGGGTCCGCCATCTTGTGAGCAGACAGCGCGGACGCCATCTTGTCTCGATCAGGGCCCTACAGTGGCATCGGTCACAGTGGACCAGACCAGGCCCCACCCGCTATCCAAATCAATGGTGGACATCGAGGTAAACGGGTGCGGGGTTAAATGTTTAATTGACAGTGGAAGCACGGAGAGTTTTATACACCCGGAACTGGCACGACAACTCTCCCTAAAGGTGGTCCCTACTCGGGGTACCATCTCTATGGCTGATAAAACCCAGACATCGACCATTCTGGGTTACTGCACGGTACAATTGTCCGTTAACGGGACTGTATACGATAATTTTAAAGTATTAATCATGAAGAATCTATGCGCGAGCGTGATCTTGGGCCTGGATTTCCAGTGCAACCACCAAAGCATCACGCTCAAGTACGGTGGGTCCCAGCCGCCCCTCACAGTGTGCGGTCTGGCTACCCTGAAGGTAAAGCTGCCTTCGCTATTCGCGAACCTTACCCCTAACTGCCGGCCAATAGCGACCAAAAGCAGGAGGTACAGCTGGGAGGACAGGCGGCTTATCGCAACCGAGGTAGACAGGCTCCTGAAAGAGCGCATTATTGAATTGAATTGAATTGAACTAGTCCTGGGACTCAGTCAAGTAACTACTAACAATACTAACAATAACCAGCCCCAGGACAGTGACAGGGTAACACAAAGAATTCGACCCAACACAATCGTCGCTAAGCAAAAGGAAAAATATCTGACATATTGGGCAGAAACAACAAAAACCCAAAGCAAACTCAATTGCTACTTGGCCCTAAACAGACAATACAACATAGCTGATTACCTGACCATGGTAAAGGATAACAAACTGAGAAGAACCTTGACAAGGTACAGACTTAGCGAACATAGCCTAGCGATCGAAAAAGGCAGACACAGGCAGACCAGGCTGCCAAGAGAGGACAGGATATGCTCTCACTGCAGTCAGGGAGTGGTGGAGACAGAGATGCACTTCCTCACAGCTTGTGGAAAATATCAGGGCATCAGGGAGAATTTCTACCAAAAATTCTCACAAATATGCCCTGATTTCAGAAATCTGAATGACAACCAAAAACTCCCATTCCTACTGGGAGAGGAGAGAAGCTGTATAACACTGGCGGCACACTATGTTACAGCTTGCCATGAACAGAGGGACAACCAGTAAACTAAGAAAAGAATATATATAAACAATGCGAATGTATATTTATACACTCAGGGATATACCTGTTTATACACTGTATGAATAGAACTGCGTTTATGTGCTAAACCATAAATGTATTTTGATGCTTTGGCAACATAAGATGTAACTTATCATGCCAATAAAGCGATTTGAATTGAATTGTGAATTGTGAATGCAGCAATAGCCCGTGGCGCGCCCAAGTGGTGGTGGTAAGGGGTAGCGAGAAGAAACGGATGGTGATCGACTATAGTCAAACGATCAACAGGTACACCCAACTAGACGCCTACCCGCTACCCCGCATATCAGAAATGGTGAACCAAATTGCCCAATACCGGGTGTTCTCCACCATCGACCTCAAGTCAGCGTACCACCAGCTCCCTATCAGACCAGAGGACCGCCCGTACACCGCCTTCGAGGCGAACGGACGCCTCTACCAATTCCTCAGAGTCCCCTTTGGGGTGACGAATGGGGTCTCGGTCTTCCAGAGGGAGATGGATCGCATGGTCGATGACCACCGCTTGCAGGCAACCTTCCCCTACCTCGACAACGTCACCATCTGCAGTCACAACCAGCAGGATCACGACTCGAACCTCGAGAGGTTCCTGAAAACCGCACAAAAACTCAACCTCACCTACAACGAGGACAAGTGCGTTTTCAACACCACGCGCCTCTGCATACTAGGCAGCGTGTTGGAGAATGGGGAAATCGGACCAGACCCCGACCGATTGCGCCCCCTACGGGAGCTGCCCCTGCCCAACACACCCAAAGCCCTGAAAAGGTGCCTGGGGTTATTTTCTTATTATTCCCAATGGGTCCCCAACTACTCCGACAAAGCCCGCCCCCTCTTGAAAGCATCCTCTTTTCCGCTCTCTGCTGAGGCCCACGCCGCCTTCAAAAGCATTAAGCAGGATATTGAGCGGGCCACGCTACAGGCAGTGGACGAGAACACTCCATTTCAAGTGGAAAGTGATGCGTCTGACTTTGTCTTGGCGGCCACCCTCAACCAGGCGGGGCGGCCCGTAGCTTTCTTCTCGAGGACCCTCCAAGGGCCCGAGATCAGACACTCCTCCGTGGAAAAGGAGGCCCAAGCCATCGTGGAGGCAGTGCGCCACTGGCGCCACTACCTAGCCGGCAAATGCTTCACCCTACTTACCGACCAGCGGTCGGTAGCGTTTATGTTCAATAATAAACAGAGGGGGAAGATCAAAAATGATAAGATTCTTAGGTGGCTGATCGAGCTCTCCACCTTCGAGTATGACATCATTTACCGGCCAGGGGCCCTTAACGAATCCCCAGATGCCCTCTCACGAGGGATGTGTGCCAGCGCCACCGGGGATCGGCTACAGACCCTCCACAACGACCTCTGCCACCCAGGGGTCACGCGGCTGTTCCACTTCATAAAGTCCCGCAACTTACCCTACTCGATTGAGGAAGTTCAGTCTCTGACCAGGAACTGCCGCACTTGCGCTGAGTGCAAGCCTCGGTTCTACCACCCTGATAGAGCCCACTTAATCAAAGCTACACGGCCCTTTGAGCGGCTCAGCTTAGATTTCAAGGGCCCCCTCCCGTCCGTCGACCGCAATGTTTACTTCCTGAACATTGTGGACGAATACTCCCGGTTCCCATTCGCCTTCCCCTGCCCAGACATGACCAGCGCCACGGTCATTAAATGCCTCAACAGCCTGTTCTGCCTGTTCGGTATGCCGAGCTACATCGACACGGATAGGGGGGCGTCCTTCATGAGTGAAGAGCTACGCCAGTACATGCTGTCTAGGGGTATCGCCACGAGCCGTACCACCAGCTACAACCCCCGGGGTAACGGTCAAGTGGAGCGAGAGAACGGGACAGTATGAAAAGCAGTCACTCTAGCTCTAAGGACCAAGGGCCTCCCTATCTCCCGCTGGCAGGAAGTCCTCTCAGATGTGCTCCATTCGATACGGTCGCTATTGTGTACTGCCACTAATGCCACGCCTCATGAACGAATGTTTAGCTTCCCCCGGAAATCCACCTCAGGCGTATCCATGCCATCATGGCTCTCCACCCCGGGTCCGGTATTCGTGCGAAGGCATGTGAGGGGCCATAAGACGGACCCTCTCGTGGAGCCAGTGCACCTACTCCACGCCAACCCCCAATACGCGTATGTCCGGCACGCCGACGGAAGGGAGGACACCGTGTCAATAAAAGACGTCGCCCCAGCCGGTAACGACAACAACCATGGCAATAGCAGCAACAACGACCACAGCAACTCTTACCCACCCACTACTCTTTCATCACCCCCGGAAGAACATTGACCAACGGCACCCCCACCAACTACCCCTTCAACAACCCTGGCGGCACCCCCGGCAGAGACCCAGGAGGCCACCGGGGACACCCAGCCGACACCCGCGACACCACAACAGCCACGTCGGTCGCAGAGGACTACCAAACCCCCGAACAGACTAAATCTATAGAAGGGGTGAATGTGATGAAATATTCCATTCATCACTGCCTGTGACTGTGGTTGGTTTCAGGTTCCCCCTTACCATTGTATTGCCTGTGACTGTGGTTGGTTTCAGGTTTCTCCTCACCATTGTATTGTGTATTGGAATGTGTTGTGTGTAGGGCTCCGCCCATACCTGGCCTCTATGTAAGCCAGCTCAGTCTGGCCTCACAGCCAGTACTGCAGACCTCCAGGGAAGATACCTCTCTCCACTGCGTGTTATCTTCTAAGTTAATAAAAGCCTTGTTTTGTTTCGCTAACATCGAGTCTCGGGATTATTGAGGCACATCATACCTTTTTATTGACTTGCATTTGATTTGTTTTTCTCTATGCAATAAAATTTCATTTCGTTTCCATTAAACCTGGCCTATCGAGTATTCTCTACATTGTAGTTCCTGCATCCAAGTCCAGTCTAGAACCTAAGGGGCGAGTGGGTCGAACCACTCAAGGTTTTACTGTGCAAGAGAGAGAGGCCTCTAGAGAGAGAAACCTCTGCGATCTGAAAACCCCTTACACTGGGTCTGTGGAGTGTGCGGGTCTGTGGGAGTGTGTGGGTCTGTGGGTCTTTGTGAGTGTGTGGGTCTATGGGAATGTGTGGGTCTTTGGGGATGTGTGGATCTTTTGGAATGTTTGGGTCTGTGGGAGTGTGTGGGCGTGTGTGGGAGTGAGTGGGTCTGTGGGAGTGTGTGGGCGTGTGTGGGATTGTGTGGGTCTGTTTGTGTGTGGTTCTGTGGGAATGTGTGGTCTGTGGGAGTGTGAGGGCCTGTGGGAGTGTGTGGGAGTTGTGGGAGTGTGTGGGAGTGTGTGGGTCTGTGGGAGTTTCTGGGTCTGTGGGAGTGTGTGGGAGTGTCTGGGTCTTTGGGTGTGTGTGGGTCTGTGGGAGTGTGTGGGTCTGTGGGAGTGTGTAGGAGTGTGCGGGTCTGTGGGGATGTGTGGGTCTTTGGGAGTGTGCGGGAGTCTGTGGGAATGTGTGCTACTCTGTGGGAGTGTCTGGGAGTGGGTGGTTCTGTTGGAGTGTGTGGGTCTGTGGGGATGTGTGGGTCTTTGGGAGTGTGTGGGAGTGTGTGGGTATGTGGGAATGTGCGGGTCTTTAGGAGGGTGCGTATCTCTGGGAGTGTATGGGAGTGTGGGAGTCTTTGGGAGTATGTGGTTCTGTCGAAGTGTGCGGGAGTGTGCACGTCTTTGGGAGTGTGAGGGAATGTGTGGGTCTGTGAGAGTGTGTGGGTCTGTGGGAGTGTGCAGTCCTGTGGTAGTGTGTGGGTCTGTGAGAGTGTGTGGGTCTCTGGGAGCGTGCAGGCCTGTGGGAGTGTGTGGGTCTGTGGGAGTGTGTTGGAGTGTGCTGGTCTGTGGGTGTGTGTAGGTCTGTGGGAGAGTGTGGGTCTCTGGGAGTGTGTGGTTCTGTGGGAGTGTGTGTGAGTCTGTGGGACTATGTCGGTCTCTGGGAGTGTGTGGGAGAGTGTGGGTCTGTGGGAGTTTCTGGGTCTGTGGGATTGTGTGGGAGCGTGTGGGTCTTTTTAAGTGTTTGGGACTGTGTGGAAATCTGTGGGTCTGTGGGAGAATGTGGGAGTGAGGTGGTCTGTGGGAGTGTGTAGGAGTGTGTGGGTCTGTAGGAGTGTGTGGGTCTGTAGGAGTGTGGGAGTGTGTGGGAGTGTCTGGGCCTTTGGGAGTGTGTGGGTCTGTGGGAGTCTGTGGGAGTGTGCGGGTCTGTGGGAGTGTGTGGGTCTGTAGGAGTGTGTGGTCTGTGGGAGTTTGTGGGAGTGTGCGGGTCTGTGGGAGTGTGCGGGTCTGTGGGAGCGTGTGGGTCTTTTTAAGTGTTTGGGACTGTGTGGAAATCTGTGGGTCTGTGGGAAAATATGGGAGTGAGGGGGTCTGTGGGAGTGTGTAGGTGTGTGTGGGTCTGTGGGAGCCTGTGGGAGTGTGCGGGTCTGTGGGAGTGTGCAGGTCTGTGGGAGTGTGTGGGAGTGTCTGGGCCTTTGGGAGTGTGTGGGCCTGTGGGAGTGTGCGGGTCTGTGGGAGTGTGAGGGTCTGTGGACTGTGTGGGTCTGTGGGAGTGTGAGGGTCTGTGGGAATGTGTGGGTCTTTGGGAGTGTACAGGTATGTGGGAGTTTGTAGTTCCATGGGAATGTCTGGATGTTTGGGAATGTGTGGATCTTTGGGAATGTGTGGGTCTGTGGGAGTGTGTGGGCATGTGTGGGAGTGAGTGGGAGTGTGTGGGAGTGCGTGGGTCTGTGTGTGTGTGGTTCTGTGGGAATGTGTGGGAGTGTGAGGGCCTGTGGGAGTGTGTGGTCTGTTGGAGTTTGTGGGAGTGTGTGGGTCTGTGGGAGTGTGTGGGTCTGTGGGAGTGTGTGGTCTGTTGGAGTTTGTGGGAGAGTGTGGGAGTGTGTGGGTCTGTGGAAGTTTCTGGGTCTGTGGGAATGTCTGGGGCTTTGGGAGTGTTTGAGTCTGTGGGAGTGTGTTGATCTGTGGGAGTGTGTGGGAGTGTGCGGGTCTGTGGGAGTGTATGGTTCTGTGCGAGTGTGTGGGTCTGTGGGAGTGTGTGGATTGTAGAGTTCGATAATCCACAACCACGTTTTACCAAAAAATTGGATTCCCCAACACAGATTAAAACCAACATTTTCAGCCAAGGCAGAGGTCCTGACAAGTAGGCTGGGATATGCCTTGGACATCCGAATACAGGGGACTGTGGCTCAGAGGCGAGCCATAGATGTCAGCCAATCGAAGTAGAGTGCATTCTCAAAGGCCAATCAGGGGACCGAGTCAGACCTGAAGCGAGGAAACCGCCGGCCAATGGGGACTACCCGGTCCGGGTTTGAATATGTGACTCACTCCTAATCGGGCTATGAATAGAAGCCATCATCACCTTAATCAACTTGGACTAGGGACAATAGTCTTGGGATCACAACAGTTAAGAGGTGGCCCAAACTAATCAAGTCCCAGGACTGACACAATGGGGCAGCAGACTTGGAGGAGCCGATGTGCACTCAAAACAATACCCCTGTCCTCACACCTACCTGTATAAATATGGAACTATTACCAGAAGAACGAACAGGAGAGCGAGTTAAGACGCTGAGGGAAAAGACGAGCCCCGGAGGGACGAGCTGGGGCGAACTAACATCTAAAGAACTCCAACCGCGTTGAGGAGAAGATCCATCATCAGACCCCAGGCTCAATCGGTATACTGAAGGTTTACGCCGCAAGAAGCCGTACCGTATACCGACTCCCGTTCCGGGGACCTCGACAAGAAGACACCAACGACCGAAGTGGCTGTGGAAGACGGCATTCACTCCAGTCATTTCGGGAACCTTTTCCATCAAGCACAAACCAACCAACGACAACCGACCGAAAGCGCAATCAACAAAACCAAACTTCGAGAAAACCCGACCAGACGCAGCAAGGTCCTCTCCGAGGTTCGGGGTACGGCGAACCCCGAGGCACAGGTCGAATTCTGACGAAGACAGCAACAACAACAACCCAACAACCGCACTCAAAATTCCCTCTGTCAAGGGAGGAGGCTTTGAGTATAATCCAAGGGCCTGCAACTGTCAGTCTAGTTTAGGTAGGAAAGTGGGTTGGTGGGATTGGACTTGGTAAAGATAAAACTGTGTAAACATTCTCGTTGTGTCCGTTCTCTCTCATATTTTATTTATAGTTATAAATGTGTGTGTATGTTTATTACGTTTGTGGTAGAACTTACCTTGGCAAATAAAATTGGTTGTCACCTGTTCTTTTCCAAGGACTACTTGTCTCCGAGTGTCTATTTAAAGTGCATCGTTCTCCACCCAAATTCTGGAGTTAGAACCAGATAGGGGCATTAGGGCGCTTCGAACCCGCCAAACAAGGGAACAGCAGACTAGGGAAAAGAGAGAGGACTCCAGGAGCACTTGGGCTCAGGAGTACCCCACAGATTAGGTATAAACTGTGCGGGTCGCCACCGTATTTTAGTCCTCCTCTATAAGCTGTTGTTCTCTATCTCCTTAGAGGGTGTTTAGTGACACCCGACCTGCAGGCTAACATAAGCTGCAAGGGTATAAAGGAGACCGAGGCCCAATACATCAACAGGCACTAAAGACCCTTGCAATTGGGCAGAGCAGAGCCTGATCCCCTTACACAATGGCGACCGCAGCAGGAGTTCAGTGGGAGAATGAATGCACGACCTCGGAAACAGTGGTTTTTGGTAAATCTAAGATGGAGAAGAGAATCTCCGCCTACGCTGTTTCCAAGGTAAACTTCACAAAAGAGTGGGTACAGAACCTAAGCAGGGCACCACGTCCCGTGGACGCGGCGGCCCAGTGGACGGCAGGATCAAAGTATAATAGGAAGATAGAAAAGGCAATCTGGCTCATATGCCTAACAAGGCAGGTCCGGGCATCGGACTGCGAGATAGCCAGGCTTAGCGAGGAGCTGCGAGAGGCGCTGCTCACCTCAGAAGCTAGGGAAGCTACAGGGCAGAGGATCATGTTAGAGCTGTTTGAGGAAAGGGAAAAAAGGGCCAAAGAGGAGGAAGCCTCCCGCAGCCAGCAACAGTACCTGCAGGGGCAGGTGACCGAGGCTAAGGCTGGGGAGCGCAAGGTTAAGAAGTTGAACGTTACTTATGCGCAGAAAATCGAAGAGCTGGAAGGCCAGCTGAAAGATTTGCAGGCGGCATATAGAGAGTTGACTGCAAGGAGGGTTTCGAGAAAACAGCTCACGGGCCTTGCAGAGAATGGGTTCAGTCGCTGCTCCAATCTCTTGCCCAGGCGAAGGGCACGATCTGTTTGTTACAGCCAAAGATGGCTGACAACAGATCGGTGCATTGGGGAATAGTAGAGGACCCGGCTGCAAAGGACAGCCAACTGCCTGCCGAAGCATCGGTAGGTCCGGTCGAGCCACGGGGAGAACCAAGGGTGCAGACCAGGGAGCCCACAGGGCGGGGGACCGAACAGGGAGGTCCGGCCCAACCAAAGGGTATGGGACCGGACGGGTAGATCTGGTCCAGCCCAAGGGGTATGGGTCACCCACAGAAGGAGTTGGGTCTGTAGGATCGGAATCCGAGGCAGAGGAAGAGGAGGTAGAGGAAATAGGGACCCCAGCTACGGAGTCTGCGGCGGGACCTATGTGTCCAGTGGTCCAGAAAAAGTACGGGCCTCCACATGGGGCACAGGCCCGTGGGCCACTGGACAGTGAGTTTGTAGTCCCGCACGCAGCCCCAGCTCTGAAGGCCATGATTGCACATATCCCCACGCTCACCAGAGGGGGGGGGGAGATCCATCTGTACATTTCCCTAACATCGCGCAGGCGGTGGAAATGAACAATTGTGACGACCAAGAAGCAGTAAAGATGCTGCTGTTCTCAATAGAGGGGAGGGTGTACCAGGCCCTCCCAACAGCCTGTAGAACGGGGCAGGTTACCCCAGAGCGGTTACAACCGGCCATCTTAGAAGCCCTGGGGTGTAACGATGGGAACCCCCTTGACAGGCTCAACAAGACCAGCCAGTTACCTAGGGAAGCCCCGCAGGTATACGTGGACAGGCTGTGGATGGTGTACCGTGCAGCCTGTGGCAATATCCTGGATAGAAGGGCTCTTACAGCGGACCAGTGTGAAGCGTGGTTCCGGATGATTATCGCAAACAGTCTGCCCTGTATTAAGACCTGGGCAGATCTCTGGTTCAACCCCAGAGACCCTAACCTCACCGAAGAGGCGGTGGCGGAAAGGATGTCGGTTACCCAGCATAACGGGGAAACCCCAGATGAAAAGCTGGATAAACCCACAAAGGGGCGAGTGCACGAAGTGCACTCAAACCCTAATCCAAAAGGGGAATGGTATCAGGAGGGCAAGCACCCGTCCGACAAGAGGGGAATGTGTTACGGGTGTGGGAAGCCCGGCCACTACCGAAGTAGTTGTAGGAGCAATCCACCCCAGGCGCAGGGAGGAAGGAACCCTCCCGCGACTGCCCCGTCCGAAGGAAAGAAAGGACAGGCAAATGAAGTTTTTGAAAACGTAGTGGTAGCACTCCGACAGCTGATGGCAGGGACGGGACGCATAGATGTAGCCGTAGGAAGGGAAATCCCCATGGCTCCACAACCACGGAAACAATGACTACAGCCCACGCAGCCTGCTTACTTGTGCCCACTAGATTATGACTCATGGGGTAGACCGTGGGTGAAGATGGAGGTGGAGGGAGCACGGCAAACCTACCTGTTGGACACGGGTGCTTCCAACACCATCGTCCATGCGGAGGATCCGGGGGCTTTGCCTCTATCCAGCGGGGTGCCCCATGAACTAGTGGGATTCACGGGGAATGAGAAGACAGGGTACTTCTCACTCCCACTTACGCTTCAGTTAGGCGCACTTACTGCGAAGTGGAAGTGAGTCCTGATGAAGTGGGAGCAGGCTGACAAGGGGATACTGGGGGCTGACTTTGTAATCGCCCACCAGATCCTGGTGGACTTGTGGAACCATTGTCTGTGGGGAACCGTAGACCCGGGGACCAAGAAGGGAGTTATGATGATTGACAAGGTGCAGGATAAGGGTACTCTCTGTACAGTGAAGCCAAAGGGGGGCTACGACCTGGAGCTTCTGGCCAGTGGCACCCCAGCCGAGTACAGGGCCTATGTGCGAGCCAATCTCGCAGCATTTGCCACCCACAAGCACGACTGTGGGAGAGTCACAGGGGTGGAGATCAGAATAGATGGGGATCCCATGTCTAGGCCCCAAAGACAATACAACTTCCCGAGAGAGGCGGAAGCCGATTTAGAGGTGGCGCTGGGTTCGCTAGTCGAGCAGGGTGTTCTGAGGCCCATAGCCACCCACGTAAACTCTCCCATTTGGCCGGTCAGGAAACCGGACAACTCGTGGAGAGCCACGGTGGACTATCGGGTGCTCAATAAGAACATCCCGGCTTGCGCTCCCACGGTGCCGGCGGTTGCAGACCTGATCCGAGAGATCCCTGCTTCCGCCACCACATTTACGGTGCTAGACATTTCAAACGGCTTCTAGTCGATCCCTGTGAGGAGAGAGGACCAATACAAGTTTGCTTTCACATTCAGGGAGCAACAGTATACTTGGACCTGCCTCCCACAGGGATTCCACAATAGCCCTAGCATCTTCCACCAGTGCATGGCCAATTGTCTAAAGGGTTTCAGCCAGCCAGGACAGCTGGTGCAGTACGTGGACGACCTGCTGCTCTTCACAGAGAGCAGGGAACAACATGGTCCACTGCTGGCTGAGCTGTTGGCTGCGCTGAAAGATGGCGGGTTTAAAATAAACCCGAAGAAGGCCCAGATAGGGTTGAGGGAAGTCAAGTTCCTGGGTTTAACCTTAAGGGCAGGAGAAAGGGGCATTGATGAGGCCCGAAGGCGGACAGTGCAGGAACTCCCGGTACTGACCAACGTGTCCGGAGTTCGATCCTTTCTGGGGATCACGGGCTATTGCAGGGACTTCATCGAGGATTATGCAGCCACGGCAGCCCCCCTGCTCAGGCTCCTCCACAAGGGGGTTGAGTGGGAATGGGACGACGGCTGTCAGGCTGCATTCCTTCGATTGAAGCAAGATTTGCAAAAAGCACCTGCACTGGGGGCAATTGATGGGGGTGAGGATTTCTTTTTGGAAGTGGCTGCCAGCCGGGACAGCCTGAGTGCCGTGCTTTTACAGGAAAGGCACAGACGGCTGAGACCGGTGGTGTACTCCTCTAGGGTCCTCACGGATGTGGAGATGGGGTACTCGAACTGTGAGAGACATCTGTTGGCTACTCACTGGGCAGTAAAGAGGTCCCAAGTCTTCACAGGAGTATCCCCTATCACACTCCTCACCCATCATACCCCGACCCAGATGCTGCTTGATGGGAGGATAAAAGATGGGACGGTCAGCAGTGCAAGGATCACTCGCTGGACCCTCCTCCTCTCCCAGATGGCGATCAGGGTCAGAGGCCTCTGTGAGCCAAAGCTCGCAGCCAACCTTACTTATGCAGGGGAACCGCATAGATGCTCAGTAGAGGGGGTGTGGGGCGTCAACTTCGGATTTTGGGCAGGGATACATCCCACAGGCGGCGAGATCTATGTCGATGGGTCAAGTTCAGTGTCCGCGGTTACAAGACTCACGGGTTGCGGAGTTTGGGACCCCAAGGCAGGCATAGCCTTGGCACTTAAACTCCCCAGCACCCTGAGCGCCCAGCAGGCTGAACTCTCGGCGGTGATGTATGTGGTCACTCACCCCGAGGAATTCCCCACCCCGTACACGATTTGCTCGGACAGTATGTTCACATGCAATTCGTGTACGGAGTATCTGGCGATTTGGTCCCACAGGGGGTACACCTCCACGGATGGGAGACCGCTGGTCACCAAGCCCCTGCTAGTGAGGATAGTGGCAGCCCTAGGTGTAGTGTATGTACCTTTAAGAAAGAACTACTTTTACAGCTCCTGTATACTGTAGTACCGGCAATGACCACACCTGTATATAAGCCCTGAGCAGGGATCTGTACTGTTAGTCTTTAGACTACCCTCATCCAGTAAACACCTGTTGATTGTTAATCTGCAGTCTCCGTCTATTTATTGACGAACGCCATACCTTAAGATTCACGGATTTAACAGTGGCGTCAAAGTCGATTTGAATCTACCTGCAACTCTGCATTTCCTCCCAGGGATTCGCTCCTGGAGGACAGTGGAAGAAAGTCGAGGCCAGAAGCACGGGCGTTGACCACGAGCAACCGCCCAGTCATCCGGCAGAGAGTGAGCATCGCAGGGGAGGCTGTTGAGAGCTGGGCTTGGTTCTCCAGCCACGACGATCCAGCAACAGGCTGGCAACAGGTACAGCGCAGACCCTTCCCGGACAGCGGCGGCGGGAGCTGACCAACGGCACAGAAAAGGCCGAGCAGCGTCGACAGGGTAAGAGAGAGGGTAAAGCGCAGAGGGCGCAGCCGGGGGTTGAAGACCGAGCGGCGTCGACGGAAAACAAAAAGAGAGAGAGGGTAAAGCACAGCCGGGGTTCAGGACCGAGCGGCGGCAACGAGAGAGGCACACAGGAGAACGCGCAGAGCGCAGCCAGGGCTCAAGGGCTGAGCAGCATCCGCGGGGGAAGAAAGGAAGCGCGGGAGACATCATTTGAGCCGTGGAGAAGAAGGGAGAGTGCGGGAGTCGCCATTTTTGAAGCCGCAGTGGAGAAGAAGGGCGAGCGCGGGAAGAAAGGAAAGCATGGGAGACGCCATTTTGAGCCAGCAGAGAAGAAGGGAGAGTGCGGGAGATGCCATTTTAGCCAGTCTAACCACACCCAGGGATGCCGAAGAGTGGCAGTGTCACAGCGTTCGACAATGAAGTCGAAGATTGGGCGACATATGTGGAACGCATTGAGGTGTACTGCAAGGTGAATGAAGTGCCAGATGTCAGGAAAGCACTGGTTTTGTTGAATTCCATGGGTGCAAAAACATATGGCTTACTGCGAAACCTAGTAACCCCAGAGAAGCCAGTCGATAAGGATTTCGAAAGCATAGTGGAAATCCTACAGGACCACTTAAACCCCACACCGCTGCTGATAGCAGAAAGATTTAAGTTCCACAAAAGGAACCAGCATAAAGACGAAAGTGATGCTGAGTATTTAACGGAACTGCGCAAGCTATCGAAACACTGCCAGTTTGGAATGGGACTAGCAGATACGTTAAGGGACAAGTTGTTGAGTATGTGCCTTTAAGAGAGAACTGATTTTATACTGTAGTACCGGCAGTGACCACACCTGTATATAAAGCCATAGCAGGCTTCTGTACTTTCAGTTTAAGCATACCCTCTGTTCAGTAAATACCTGTTATTATTGTTCTCCTGCAGTCCGTGTGTTAGTGATACGCGGACACTACAATGGCGACGAGCAGGTTCGAACTCACCTGCAGTACTGCATCACCTCACGGGGATCTTTCCCTGCAAAGAAGCTTCTTGGAGGTCGAAGTCAGAGCAACGGGTGTCGACCGAGGGCAACCGCCCAGTGATCCATCGGAGTTCGGAGAATTGCAGGGGAGGCTGTGGAGAGCTGGGCTTGGCTCCACAGTCAAGGTGTTCCAGCAAATCGTGCTGGTAGCAGGTAGTGCGCTGACCCTTCCGGACTGCGGCGGGCTCGAGCTCAATCGAGCGGCTCTGCAAAGGGGCCATGCAGCGTCGTCGGGAGGAAAAGAGAGAGAGAGAGGGTGGAGCGCACAGGGCACGGTCGGTGCTCAAGAACCGGGCAGCGTAGAGAAAATAAAACGAGGGGAAGGAAAAGTGAGACGCGCCAAAGCCGCGGGTCGCCGCCATTACCCTGTAGAACGCTAGGAGCAGCGTTGGCAGCAAGGGGAAGAAGGAAAAGTGCGGGAGGAGCCATTTTATTCCATTGGGGAAGAAGAAAAACGCGTGAGGCGCCATTTTAATCCATTGGGGAAGAAGAAAAAGCGCGGGAGGCGCCATTTTAAACCACCCAAGATGCCGAAGAGTGGCAGTATCACTGCTTTCGACAACGAGGTAGAAGACTGGACCACGTATGTGGAAAGAATTGAAGTGTACTGCACGGCAAATGAGGTGGCCGATGGAAAGAAGGCGTCGGTATTATTAAATTTGATGGGCGCGAGAACGTACGGCCTATTGCGGAATTTAATTACCCCAGCTAAACCAATGGAGAAAAGTTTTGAAGAGATTGCTAATATCTTACAGGAACACCTAAACCCTACACCGCTGCTGATAGCAGAAAGATTCAAGTTCCATAAAAGAAACCAGCACAAAGATGAGAGCAATGCTGACTATCTTATGGAACTACGCAAGTTATCGAAGCACTGCCAGTTCGGAGCAGGACTGGCAGACACCTTAAGGGATAAGTTTGTCTGCGGGCTCCAGAGTGAAGGAACCCAGAAACGACTACTTTCGGAAAAGGACCTGACGCTAGAACAGGCTTTCAGCGTGGCAGTATCCTACGAAGCAGCAGCACGGGGAGCTGCGGAAATACAACAGAAACCACAAGAATACAGCGCTAACGAAATGGCATATGGAGCAGAAAAGTGCTATCGCTGCAGCAGAACAACCCATGATCAGAAGGACTGCTGGTTTAAGGACAAAGTATGCAGGCAATGTGGGAAAATGGGACACATAGCTAGAGTCTGCAGGTCGGGAAAGAAAACCAACACTAAAAGAACTACTAAGGAAAAGTACAAGAAAGTAAAAAAAATGACAGAGAGCAGTTCAGATGATCAGGAGAGTGATAATGACTCCGGGAACAGGGGACTAAGTTGTCTAAAGTTACACAACGTGATCGCAAAGGAGGATCACCGAACCATTTGGGTCACCCTCATGATAGCAGGGTCCCAAGTAAAGATGGAATTGGACACAGGATCAGCCCTAACTGTCATGAATCGACGAGACTATGAGTGGCTATTCTCACACATACCCTTGAAGGACACGTCCATTGTATTGAAGACATACACGGGGCAAAAAGTCTACCCCAGAGGAAAAATAAGGGTGCCAGTTAAATACAACGGCAAGGAAGCACAGAAACTGTATCTATATATACTACAAGATGGAGGACCACCATTATTGGGACGTGAATGGATCCGAGAAATACAATTGGCTTGGCATTCCATTCAGGCGCTAACTGTGACTGACAAAAAGGATGACGACGTCACACCTGGACGACTGTCAAAAATTCTAACTGACGCGAAAGAAGTGTTCCAACAAGGACTTGGGACTCTAAAAGGAGTAACGGCAATGATAAAAATTGAAGATAATGCAAACCCAAAATGTTTTAAGGCCAGACCGGTACCTTACGTGATCCGCCCAGCCGTTGAAGCAGAGCTGGAGAGTCTGGAGCATTCGGGTGTGCTGTCCAAGGTGGACTGGAGTGAGTGGGCCACACCCATCATTCCTGTAATGAAGAAAGCATTGAGCAGCATGCCTGGGGAGCCAAAGAAGGTTTGCATCTGTGGGGACTTCAAGGAAACTGTGAACCCAGTCCTGCACACAGTATAATATCCACTGCCGCGGATAGAAGATATTTTCGCCTCACTATCTGGAGGCAAACGCTTTACGAAGATTGATCTGGCCCAAGCGTATCTACAAATGGAGGTGGAAGAAGCATCTAGGAAATACCTCACGATAAACACTCACAACCGACTGGTATTCGGGGTAGCATCAGCCCCGGCTATTTGGCAGAGGGCGATGGAACAAGTCCTGCAAGGGATCCCGGGGACCCAGTCTTATTTGGACGACATCCTGGTTACGGGCGAAAATGACAGTGAACACCTTGCCAACCTGGAGCAGGTGCTCACTAGATTACAAGAATATGGGCGACGAGCCAACCGCCCCAAATGCGAGTTCTTCAGGAGACAAATCTCGTATTGTGGCCACATGATTGATGAGGAAGGGTTGCATAAGTCCCCAGAAAAGATTGAGGCAGTAGTCAAGGCTCCAGCACCGGAAAATGTGTCGCAACTGAGGTTGTTCCTCGGGTTGGTGAACTACTACCATAAGTTCTTGCTGAATTTATCTACAATTCTGCACCCACTGAACGCCCTGCTGCAAACTGGAGTAACATGGAAATGGAGTGATGAGTGTAAGCATGCCTTTCAGAAATGTAAATGCCTAATCACTTCAAAAGAAGTATTGGCCCACTACAATCCAACACTACTGATTCGGTTGGCATGTGATGCATCTCCCTACGGCATTGGAGTGGTGCTGTCACACAAATTCCTTGACGGTTCGTCGCGCTCGTTAACCTCAGCCGAGCGTAACTACGCCCAGATTGACAGGGAGGCCCTCAGCCTGGTGTGGGGGGTGAAGAAGTTCAATCACTATCTGCACGGGCAGAAATTCACCCTACTGACTGATCATCAGCCTCTGGTCTCCATTTTTAACCCAAATAAGGGCGTTCCGGTGATGACGGCGCAACGGCTGCAAAGATGGTCACTTTTTCTAGGGGCACATCAGTACGACGTAGAGTACAAGGGTACGAAACAGCATGGAAACGCTGATGGGCTGTCGCGCCTACTGTTGCCTACGGTGGAGGAAGCACCTGCAGTGGACCCTGTTGAGATATTCCATTCGACCATAGTCAAATGCCTACCTGTTACAAACTCAAGTGTTGAGAAGGAAACCCGAAATGACCCAACACTCTCTCGGGTCTATGATTGGATGGTGAAGGGATGGCCAGCACATGGCGACTCACTGTTGCCAGCATTCTCGCCAAGGAGAGAACAGCTGTCAGTGTGCCAGGGGACCTTGATGTGTGGATCCCGAGTGATAATTCCACCCAAGTTGAGAGATAGAGTGCTCAATGAGCTTCATGAGGGTCATCTTGGAGGGGTAAAAATGAAAAGCCTAGCCAGGGCGTTTGTGTGGTAGCCGGGAATCGATAAAGAAATCGAGGATATGACCAAGAGATGCACAGGATGCCAGAAGGTCCAAAACACTCCACCACAGGCCCCGCTACACCTATGGGAGTGGCCCTCATCTCCATGGCAACGGGTACACATTGATTTTGCTGGTCCATTTATGGACTCAATGTTTTTAATCGCCGTGGATGCCCATTTGAAACGGCCAGAGGTCATCAAAATGTCCTCCACCACCACGGAGAAAACTATTGCAGTCCTACGGACCATCTTCACCAGGAATGGCTTGCCAGAACAGATTTGCTCCGACAATGGACCACACTTTGTGTCCGAGGATTTCCGGAGGTTCCTGAGGAATGATGGGGTGAAACATTACACATCTGCCCCATATCATCCAGCCACAAATGGATTGGCTGAGAGGTTTGTTCAGACCTTTAAAAAGGCAATAAATGCGATGTATAACGACGACATACCACTACAACACAAGGTGGATAATTTCTTGTTTGCTTACCGGAATGCGACACATGCAGTCACCAACCAAGCTCCAGCCACAATGTTCTTCAACCGAAGGCTAAGATGTCGCCTGGATTTGCTCAAACCAAACATAAGACGAGATGTTGAGGATAAGCAATTCCAGCACATCAATGAGAAGCCAACCAGGAGCTTCAAGAAAGGGCAACCAGTCTTGGCCCACGACTACCGAACAGAAAAATGGCAGCCAGGAACGATATGCACACAGCAGGGACCACTAATGTACACAGTGGACGTTGGAGAGAGCATCGTGAGATGCCATGCTGACCAGATTCTAGAGTCACAGGAACAAGCCAAACCCATACCACGAGCATGTGCACCTGGTAATGAACCCGAAGTACAGATTGCGTCTACCTCAGAATCAGTGGTATTGGAAGCTGACGAACCAACCAATGACAATGAGCTAGAATCGACTCCGCCGCAAGAACAGGATACTCAAGAAAGGCGCTATCCAGTCAGGATCAGGAAGCCTCCTCAAAGACTGAACTTATAAATGATTATTTCAGTTGATGTATATAGTACAGAGAAAATTGTAATTAGTTATTATGTAATTGTTAAATGAATGTTATGTACTGTTTATCTAAAAGGGGAGGAATTGTTGTGTATGTACCTTTAAGAGAGAACTGATTTTATACTGTAGTACCGGCAGTGACCACACCTGTATATAAAGCCATAGCAGGCTTCTGTACTTTCAGTTTAACCATACTCTCTGTTCAGTAAATACCTGTTATTATTGTTCTCCTGCAGCCCGTGTGTTATCGATACGCGGACACTACACAAGTTTGTGTGTGGGCTTCAAAGTGAAGGAACCCAGAAACGGCTTCTATCAGAAAAGGATCTTACGCTGGACAAGGCTTTCAGCATGGCAGTATCACACGAAGCAGCCGCACGGGGCACTGCAGAGATACAACGGAGACCGCAAGAATATGGCACCAATGAAATGTCATATGGAGCAGGGAAGTGTTATCGCTGCGGCAGAACAACACACGACCAGAAGGATTGTTGGTTCAAGGACCAAGTGTGCAGACAGTGTGGAAAAGCAGGACACATAGCAAGAGTCTGCAGGTCGGGGAAGAAAACCAGCAGCAAGAAATCTCCACAGGAGAAGTACAAAAAGGTACATAAGGTGATGGAGAGTAGTTCAGATGAACAGAAAAGTGACACAGACTCCAGAAGCAAGGAGCTGGGTTGTCTGAAACTACATAAGGTAATCAAAATGGAGGATCACCAAACTATCTGGGTCACGCTCAAGTTAGACGGAGTCCAAATGAAAATGGAATTGGACACAGGATCAGCCCTAACAGTCATAAACCGAAGGGACTACAAGCAGCTATTCTCACATATACACTTGAGAGATACAGAGATTGTCTTGAAGACATACACGTGGCAAAAAGTCTACCCCAAAGGAAAAATAAGGGTGAACGTAATATACAACGGCCAGGAAACACCAAAAATGGACCTATATGTATTGCCAGATGGAGGACCACCACTACTAGGATGTGAATGGATCCGGAAGATACAGTTAGATTGGCATTCCATACAGGCACTGACGGTAGAGGCTAAAAAGGATGACGACGTCACACCTGGACGACTGTCAAAAATGCTAAATGACGCACAAGAAGTGCTCCAGGAGGGACTCAGAACACTAAAAGGCATAACAGCGACGATTAAAATAGAGGAAAATGCAAGCCCAAAGTTTTTTAAGGCCAGACCGGTGCCTTATGCGATCCGCCCAGCCGTCGAAGTAGAGCTGGAAGGTTTGGAACGTTCAGGAGTACTGTCCAAAGTGAACTGGAGTGAGTGGGCTACACCCATCGTTCCTGTAATGAAGAGGTCGTTGAGTAATACGCCTGGGGAACCAAAGAAGGTTCGCATCTGTGGGGACTTTAAGGTGAAAGTGAACCCAGTCCTTCACACGGTACAATATTCGCTTCCGTGGATTGAAGATATTTTCGCCTCGCTATCTGGAGGAAAACGCTTCACTAAGATTGATTTGGCCCAGGCGTATCTGCAAATGGAGGTAGAAGAAGCCTCGAAACAATACCTCACGATCAACACTCACAAAGGTCTCTACCAATACAACCGGCTGGTGTTCGGGGTAGCATCAGCTCCGGCTATTTGGCAAAGGGCAATGGATCAAGTCCTGCAAGGGATTCCAGGGACCCAGTGATATTTGGACAACATCCTGGTCACGGGCAAAAATTACAGTGATCACCTCGCCAACCTGGAGCAGGTGCTCACTAGATTGAAGGAGTATGGGCTACGACCTAATCGCCACAAATGCGAGTTTTTCCAGAAGCAGATCTCGTATTGTGGCCACGTTATTGATGAAAAGGGGTTACATAAGTCCCCTGAAAAGATTGAGGCAGTAGTCAAGGCTCCAGCACCGGAAAATGTGTCAAAACTGAGGTCGTTCCTCGGGCTGGTGAACTACTACCATAAGTTCTTACCAAATTTGTCTACAGTATTACACCCACTGAACACCCTACTGCAAACGGGGGTACCATGGAAGTGGAATGACGAATGTAAACGAGCTTTCCAGAAGTGCAAAGAATTGATCACATCAAAAGAGGTGTTGGCTCATTTCAACCCAGCACTACCAATTTGGTTGGCGCGTGATGCATCACCCTATGGTACTGGAGCGGTGCTGTCGCACAAATTCACAGACGGGTTGGAGAGGCCAGTAGCCTTTGCGTCTCGGTCACTAACCTCAGCCGAGCGCAACTACGCCCAGATTGACAGGGAGGCCCTCAGCCTAGTATGGGGAGTGAAAAAGTTCAACCACTATCTGCACGGGCAGAAGTTCACCTTGCTGACTGACCACTAACCACTTGTCTCCATCTTTAATCCAAAGAAGGGCGTTCCAGTGATGACTGCGCAACGGCTACAAAGATGGTCCCTTTTTCTAGGGGCGAACCAATATGAAATAGAGTATAAGGGCACGAAACAGCATGGAAACGCTGATGGGCTGTCACGCCTGCCACTGCCTACTGTGGAGGAAGCACCAGCAGTGGACCCTGTCGAAATATTTTATTCGTCTATAATTGAACGCTTGCCAGTAACTAACGCAGATATAGAGAAGGAGACCCGAAATGATCCGACACTGTCTCGGGTATATGATTTGACGGTGAAGGGATGGCCAACACATGGCGACTCACTGTTGCCAGCATTCTCATCCAGAAGAGAACAGCTGTCAGTATGCCAGGGGACAGTGATGTGTGGATCCCGAGTGGTAATTCCACCCAAGTTAAGGGAGAGAGTGCTCAATGAGCTTCACGAAGGCCATCTGGGAGGGGTGAAAATGAAAAGCCTTGCTAGGGCTTATGTGTTGGTGGCCGGGGATCGATCAACAAATCGAGGACCTAACAAAGAGCTGCTCAGGATGCCAGAAGGTCCAAAATGCACCACCACATGCCCCTCTACACCCATGGGAGTGGCCCTCCTCTCCATGGCAACGGGTGCATATTGATTTTGCTGGTTCTTAATAGCAGTGGATGCGCACTCGAAATGGCCTGAGGTGATCAAAATGTCCTCCACCACTACGGAGAAAACGATTGCAGTCCTACGGACCATATTTGCCAGGAACGGCTTGCCAGAGCAGATTTGCTCTGATAACGGATCACAGTTTGTGTCCGAAGAGTTCCGGAAATTTATGAGAAGGAATGGGGTAAGGCATTATACATCCGCCCCGTATCATCCAGCCACAAATGGATTGGCTGAGAGGTTCGTACAAACCTTTAAAAAGGCAGTAAGGGCCATGTGCGATGATGACATTCCACTGCAGCATAAGGTGGACAATTTCCTGATAGCCTACAGAAATGCGACACATGCAGTTACCAACCAGACCCCGGCCATGATGTTCTTTAACCGAAGGTTGAGATCTCGTCTGGATTTGCTCAGACCAAATGTGCGAAGAAATGTTGAGAATAAGCAATTCCAGCACATCAATGAGAAGCCGACAAGGAGCTTCAATGTAGGACAACCAGTCTTGGCCCGCGACTACCGAACAGAGAAATGGCAACCGGGAACGATATGCACACGGCAGGGGCCTCTAATGTACACAGTGGATGTTGGGGAGAACATTGTGAGACGCCATGTCGACCAGATCCTAGCGTCACAGGAACGAGTCAACCCCATGTCTTGCGTACCTGGTGATGAACCCGACATACCGGTAGCATCTACCCCAGAAACAGTAGCATCGGAAGCTGATGAACTAACCGACGACAGGGGGCCAGAATCGCCTCCGCACCAAGAACAAGACACTCCAGAAAGGCGCTATCCAGAAAGGATCAGGAAGCCGCCCCAAATCTATAAATGGACTATTTCAGTTAAATGTGCATGTTAAAAGTGTTAACTGTTATTTGATTGTTATGGTACTGTTAATCTAAAAGGGGAGGAATTGTAGTGTATGTACCTTTAAGAAAGAACTACTTTTACAGCTCCTGTATACTGTAGTACCGGCAGTGACCACACCTGTATATAAGCCCTGAGCAGGGATCTGTACTGTTAGTCTTTAGACTACCCTCATCCAGTAAACACCTGTTGATTGTTAATCTGCAGTCTCCGTCTATTTATTGAAGAACACCATACCTTAAGATTCACGGATTTAACACTAGGGAGTAGTAGGGACGTCTACATCCATAAAGTAAAAGCCCACTCTAAGACCGAGCCATGGGCAGAGGGTAACCAGCGAGCCGACCTGCTAGCCAGAGAGGGAGCACAGGCCGGTCGCTTCTGGGACCCTTACGAGAAAGGCAGTGTAGTAGCTGTCAGAGGCCAGCCGAGGGCACCAGGGAGCGCAGGGGTAGGATTGGCCCCGGACCTGAGAATGGTCCAGGCGCAGGATCCCGCCCTCAAGGCGGCCATAACAACCATCCTCGATGGAGGAAACGAAGAGGGCCCGTATGATACTGCGGACGTAGCTGTGAAGGAAGGGATGCTGTTCAAGGGGGACAAGTGGGTGGTCCCAGTGCAACACCAGCAGGAGTTCCTACAACTGGCCCATGAGGGCCCAGGTGTAGGACATCCCGGGCCAGAGTCCACCTGGCAGAAGGTGGAACAGGCAGCGTGGTGGCCAGATCTCTGGACTGACGTCCGCGACTTCTGTGCAGCCTGCCTGGTGTGTGCAGCAAACAACCCAGACCCCCAGAAAAGAAAGGCATCCATGGGGCACATAAGGCGGGTAGAGGGACCATGGCAGTCAATCCAGGTCGACTACATAGGACCCCTACCGACCGCCCAGGGAGGATACAAATACTGCCTGGTGTTCGTAGATGTATTCTCCAAGTGGGTGGAGGCCTTCCCCTGCTGAACAGCCACCGCAATAGGGACGGCCAGGATCCTGGTCAGGGAGGTGTTTTCAAGGTGGGGACTGCCACAGTTTGTGGAGTCTAACCAGGGGAGTCACTTCAATGGCCAGGTGATGCAGGCCACCCTAAAGGTACTGGGAATTAGGGCAAAATGGCATGTTGCTTACAACCCCCAGTCCTCAGGTCCAGTGGAACACCTGAACCGCACCATTAAAGAAAGACTCCGCAAGGAGACGGGGGACTCACCGAACAAATGGGTAGAGGTCTTGCCTCTGGTCCTCATGGGAATTCGAGCCAGTTGATCGAAGAGCACAGGGTACTTGCCCCATGAGCTGATGACCGGACGGCCCATGAGGACCCCGGTACACGTATTGGTGCCCGGCCTCACCGAAGGACAGCTTCGGGAAACAGACCGGGACCACTTTGCTGGGAATCTGCTGGAACGACTGCAGCAGATTCACTGGCATGCGGCCACCAATATAGGGAAACAGCACCGCAGCAACAAACTGCTGCTGGAACCCCGCAAGCAGCAGGACTGGGAAGTCGGCGACCAGGTCATGGTCCGCAGCTTCACCAGAGTGGGGCTGTTCGAACCATTATACATGGGTCCTTATAGTATCGTCAGTAAGGCCAGCCCAATGGTTTATGCGGTCCAATTACCCCGCCGGGTGAAGTGGTACCACATCAACCAATGTAAACAGTTTGACCCCACTAGGGCAGGAAGGAAGAAGGTCCCCAAACCCAGAGAACCCCCAGAAGTGACAGAGGACGCCCCGGTGGAGGTGGCAGCTTTGACAGAGGTCGATGTCGGCCCGAAAGCTATGCCGCCCGGGATGGTCCTCTGCCACTGTGGAGACATCACACAACTTGACAGACAGGCAGGAAGGCTAGGACAGGAAGTTCAAAGTCAAGATCACAGGGAGGCTGGAGCTCAGTGTGAAACCGACGCGCAGCCGAGGGAAGCCCTGCGGCCCACAGCAGAGAAGGGAATTGTGTTAAGCATAGCAACCGGAAAAGCAAAGGAAGGGGAGGATCAGTGGGAGGACAAAGGGATACTCCCTATGATGTGGGACTTGGTGCCGCCGGTGAGGCGTAGTTCCCGGGCGGTCCGACCCAGGGTGACTTGGTCCCCCGTGTATCCTTCCCCAAATACAAGGGTTCAAAAGCAGAGGAAGCGCCGGAAGGGTAAACTCTGTACTGTGAGGGGTAAGTCCCCGTCACAATCCCCAGAACGAGCACCAGACACAGGGGGAAAGTTGAAGGAGGTCCTCCTGCAAGCCCTACGGAAGGGGGTATCTCGATCCCCTGGACAAGGTCAACAGGATGACCAGGAAAGGGGAGGCAGTTACAGAGACTGACCTGGCCACCTGGAGACGGGTGGCATTGTACATAGCACCTTTTTGATAGTTGGGGTGATTTTGCAGTGAGGTGATGGTGTTTTGGTTAAGCAAGGAAAACAAAACTTGGTGCTACTCCAGTCGAGCCTGAAGAAGTCTCAGGCAAGACTGTGTTTTTCAATTTGTGTTCCAGAAGATGCTCCGGACCATCGTGATGATACTCACCTACATAGGGACATGCACCGGACGCCGAGGGGACACCGAGAAGTCCCTGGTGTACGGGTGTTCCGGTGGCAGGGTGCCAACCGTAACCACGGGAGAAGGGATCATGGAGGCAGAAGACCAGGCCACCTACTTCCACAAGGGAAGATGGCTTGGGTGGTTGGGCTCGAATTCCACCCGGGATTCGAGCTACAAGAGCTTTACTTACGGAGAGGCCTCCATCCCCTGTCCGAACATCGAGGTGGCCACTTCCTGGGTTAGGGTAACAGAGGGGAAAAGGGTATGTTTGACATGTAAGGAGGATGTACCTTTAGGACGCTGGTGGTGGCTCAGGAAATTGAGCACGGACATCGAGGACAGGAGCTCAGACTGGGAACGTCTGAGCAACGATACCTACCGGACCATCACGGGGTCACCGGGGGAAGTCACTGTGTGTTGGGAAAAATGGTGGGCCTACGGTGAAGGGATGTACGTATGCCTATGGGGATCGGCCCGAGTATGCCCAGCGGGGCTGTCCATCGCCTTTGCCAGGTGGTGGCAGGACACGGGGTACGGGATGGAGTGGGATAGAAGCGGGGAAGCTTGCGTCACCCCTCGCATCCGAGTGCCCATCAATGCCACCGAGCTCCTGGCTCAGGTGAGGAAACCCCTACCCACGCCCAAACCCACTGACGCCCATGGATGTCCGACCACCACTAGGGGACCTGGGAATGGGTTGGTATTAGTACCGACGGGTAAGTTGGTGTACCAGGGAGTGTGTAAGGGGTTTTAGATCGCAGAGGTTTCTCTCTCTAGAGGCCTCTCTCTCTTGCACAGTAAAACCTTGAGTGGTTTGACCCACTCGCCCCTTAGATTCTATACTCTGGACTTTGGGGCAGGAACTACAATGTAGAGAAAACTCTTGTAGACCAAGTTTGATGAAACAAAATGGAATTTTATTGCATAAGGAAAAATAAATCAAATGCAAGCAGATAAGAGAGTACATGGGAGGGAAAAACACAACAAATCATAACGACACAATACTAACTAAGGCAAATACAGGCATCTTATGCTCTACAAAGATCATCATGAAATAAGGAAACACACGGAACATCGAGGGACAACAACTCATGTTAATTGTACCCTTAAATCCACCCCCTTAAACCTATCTAGATCTGATTGTGAAGGGCCAGAAACATGCTCACCAATCCAACTAGGAAGTGCAAGGTTTTGAACCAGTCTGTGTTTGATCCTTTCAGGCGTTCCGTCTCCACGTGGATCGTGGAGCCCCAGCGAGCTGCGCCACACCTCTCTCCTGAGGTGGGGGTCGGGGGCGGCTGGACACCGGCGGGCCTGGATGTTGGCGGGGTCGAGGATTGTCGGCTCGACCCTGGTCAGAGGAGTCTTGGGCTGGTCTTCAGTTTAATTTTCGTCTCTTTCCGAGCCGGAGTGGCTGGAAGGTTTCTTCTCTTGGGGTTTTATCTCCCGATGTTTTTACCCGGGGCGGGACGCCGGCTTCGAACGGCCCTCCTGATGTTGGCTTAATTCTTCTTCCTCCTCCGATGGCGGAGAGGAGTTTGCTGATCTTCTCCCGAAGCGACTCCTCTTCACCCACTGCCACTCGGTCGCGTGTCTCTGAGTGTAGCTGTCTCCAACTGTCTCCGCAACTACAACTCCGGTGTCTCTCTGTGTCTCCAACAACTCCAGTTATACCTTTCTTCAGGAGTCTCCACTTCCCGCCCAAAATCAGGTTAGTCTTTGTTTAACTTTTGGCGGGCTGGGAGCACAGCGGGGTAGTTATTATATTTTAAAATGTTTTAGATGGCCGGTAAAGGCCCATCTCTGGTCTGGAATGACCTTCATTGTTTTTAATGTCCTGCTGATCTCGTTATCTAGTCCTTGGTGCTGTTCTCATGAATATGAAATTGTCCCCTTTTGTCTGGGTCAACATTTAGATGGCCTCTGTCTCCAGGCCGATCTTGACTGGATCTGCATCTAATCCATATGTATGTGTGTGGGTCTGGTTTTGTTCTCTCAGAAACGGCTTCCAGAACTTACTGTGGGTTGAATCCACAAAGCTGTCTGAGGTTTCGCAGGAACCATTTTAAAATGTCCCAATAAGCCGGTCACATGGTATGGCGGCCATTTTGTATGCCCCTTTTTCTGGGCTTCTTTTAAAACAGTCTTTAAAATCATGGCCTCTTCTGCCATTTGACCCTTATTAATACAAAGTCCAATTTTGCAAATCCTACAAGTGCACTACGCAGTTGCACCTGTGGTCCTTAACCTAACAGAAGTTCGCCTACCTGCGTTCTGCCCCCGGAAAACCGAGTTGCTGTATCAGGCTCTGCTGCAGGAAATGTTCCGAAGCTTCTATGAGCTGGATTTCGGGGACATCAGTGTGGCAGACCTGTACACAAAAGAAGACACGACCGAGAGGGGCAGACAGCGCAGGGGGGTTATGAATGATGTTTTCACTGGGTTTAATACCGGGGCCTCAGTTATGAACAGCCTGGATGATGTGCAGCTGGCCCTACAGATTAATGGGCTAAAGTCTAAGCTGCATAGCATCCTAGGGAAGGAGAATGATGTTTTGGGCTCCATGCTTCACGAGGGGGTGGCTATGACTGTGCATCTGAAGGAGATTGTCGCCCAGCTAGAGGCTCATGCTCGGACGATAAACACCTTGATTAAGGAGGACCGGCTGGCCTCCGATCAGCTGGCACAGAATGAGGTGTGTGTGCTCTATGGGGCCTGGTTGCTGGGAGAGGGCCGCAGTAACTTGGAAGACCTTAGGCAAGGTCGGATCCCCTCCTGGATCAGCAACCGGCACCTGGAGGCACTACACCCCTATAGCCGCACCCTCAGCCCATGCCAGCTCCGAGTGGCGTTGGAGGCCTATCCTGTCTCGGTTGACTGTGGGAAATCCAACCACACGATTATGGGTGTGGTTGTGCGAATGCCAATGATTGGGTCATCCGCCAGACCAGCACCCCTGTATCATGTGGAGAATGCCGGGGTCATTCGTGGGGGGGTACACGTCCGTTTCACAACGGTCCCACCCTATGTCACTGTGCGGGAGCACACAGTGACGGGTACTGACCTGTCTGGTTGCCGTAGCCGGGGAGCACAGGTGATACTGTGTCCCCAGCACTTGAACGCCTTCAGGAGGTCACAATGCGGGTTTAGCACTGCTGGGGCAGAACCTATAAATTGCACGATGGAGGTAATTGTGTAAGGGGATCGGGCTCTGCTCTGCCCAATTGCAGGGGTCTTTAGTGCCTGTTGATGTATTGGGCCTTGGTCTCCTTTATACCCTTGCAGCTTATGTTAGCCTGCAGGTCGGGTGTCACTAAACACCCTCTAAGGAGATAGAGAACAACAGCTTATAGAGGAGGACTAGAATACGGTGGCGACCCGCACAGTTTATACCTAACCTGTGGGGTACTCCTGAACCCAAGTGCTCCTGGAGTCCTCTCTCTTTTCCCTAGTCTGCTGTTCCCTTGTTTGGCGGGTTCGAAGCGCCCTAATGCCCCTATCTGGTTCTAACTCCAGAATTTGGGTGGAGAACGATGCACTTTAAATAGACACTCGGAGACAAGTAGTCCTTGGAAAAGAACAGGTGACAACCAATTTTATTTGCCAAGGTAAGTTCTACCACAAACGTAATAAACACACACACATTTATAACTATAAATAAAATATGAGAGAGAACGGACACAACGAGAATGTTTACACAGTTTTATCTTTACCAAGTCCAATCCCACCAACCCACTTTCCTACCTAAACTAGACTGACAGTTGCAGGCCCTTGGATTATACTCACAGCCTCCTCCCTTGACAGATGGAATTTTGAGTGCGGTTGTTGGGTTGTTGTTGTTGCTGTCGTCGTCGGATTTTGACCTGTGCCTCGGGGTTCGCCATACCCCGAACCTCGGAGAGGACCTTGCTGCGTCTGGTCGGGTTTTCTCGATGTTTGGTTTTCACAGAAATCACAGAAACCCCACAGTGCAGATAGAGGCCATTTCGGCCCATCGAGCCTGCACCGACACATATCCCACCTGATCCCCGTAACCCCTACACCAACACATATCCCACCCTATCCCCGTAACCCCACGTATTTAATCCCCCTAACACAAAGGGTCAATTTATCATAGCCAATCAACCTAACCCGCACATCTTTGGACTGTGGGAGGAAACCGGAGCACCCGGAGGAAACCCACGCAAACACGGGGAGAATGTGCAAACTCCACACAGACAGTCACCCGAGGCCGGATTTGAACCCAGGTCCCTGGCGCTGTGAGGCAACAGTGCTAACCACTATGCCACGTGCTGCCCAATTTTGTTGATTGCGCTTTCGGTCGGTTGTCGTTGCTTGGTTTGTGCTTGATGGAAAAAGTTCCCAAAATGACTGGAGTGAATGCCGTCTTCCACAGCCACTTCGGTCGTTGGTGTCTTCTTGTCGAGGTCCCCGGAACGGGAGTCGGTATACGGTACGGCTTCTTGCGGCGATGTTGCGCTGTCTGGTAGCGGAGTAAACCTTCAGTATACCGATTGAGCCTGGGGCCTGATGGTGGATCTTCTCCTCAGCGTGGTTGGAGTTCTTTAGATGTTAGTTTGCCCCAGCTCGTCCCTCCCGGGCTCATCTTTTCCCTCAGCGTCTTAAGTCGCTCTCCTGTTTGTTCTTCTGGTAATAGTTCTCTCTCAGCGTTGGTCCTTCTTGTGTTCCATATTTATACAGGTAGGTGTGAGGACAGGGGTATTGTTTTGAGTGCACATCGGCTCCTCCAAGTCTGCTGCCCCATTGTGTCAGTCCTGGGACATGATTCGTTTGGGCCACCTCTTAACTGTAGTGATCCCAAGACTATTGTCCCTAGTCCGAGTTGATTAAGGTGATGATGGCTTGTATTCATAGCCCGATTAGGGCTGAGTCACATATTCAAAGCCGGACCAGGTGGTCCCCATTGGCCGGGGGTTTCCTCGTTTCAGGTCTGACTCGGTCCCCTGATTGGCCTTTGAGAATGCACTCTGCTTCGATTGGCCGACATCTATGGCTCGCCTCTGAGCCACAGTCCCCTGTATTCGGATGTCCCAGGCATATCCCAGCCTGCTTGTCGGGACCTCTGCCTTGGCCAAAAATGTTGGTTTTAAACTGTATAGGTCAATCTAAATTTTTGGTAAAACGTGGTTGTGGATTTTCGAACCCTACTGTCTATCGGAGTTTCTGGGAGTGTGTGGGCCTGTGGGAGTGTGTGGGTCTGTGGGGCTGTGCGGTCTGTGGGTGTGTGTGGGAGTGTGTGGGTCTGTGGGAGTGTGTGGGTCTGTGGAAGTCTGTGGGTCTTTGGGAGTGTGTGGGTCTGTGGGGCTGTGTGGGAGTGTGCGGGAGTATGCGGGTCTGTGGGAGTGTGCGGGTCTTTGGGAGTGTCTGGGATTGTGTGTGTCTGTGGGAGTGTGTGGGTCGGTGGGTGTGTGTTGGAGTGTTTGGATCTGCGGAAGAGTGCGGGTCAGTGGGAGGATGTGGGAATGTGTGGGTCTGTGGGAATGTGTGGGTCTGTGGGTGTTTGTGGGTCTCTGTGAATCTGTGGGTCTGTGGGAGTGTGTGGGACTGTGGGAGCATGTGGGAGTGTGTGGGTCTGAGGGAGTGTGTGGGAGTGTCTGTGTCTTTTGGTGTGTGCGGGTCTGTAGGAGTGTGTGGGTCTGTGTGGGTCTGTGGGAGTGTGCGTGTCTGTGGGAGTGTATGGGATTGTGTGGCTCTGTGGGAGTTTCTCGGTCTGTGGGAGTGTGTGGGAGTGTGTGGGTCTTTGAGAGTGTGTGGGTCTGTGGGAGTGTGCGGGTCTGTGGGAGTGTGTGGGAGTGTGCGGGTCTTTGGGAGTGTGTGGGTCTGTGGGAGTGTGCGGGTCTGTGGGAGTGTGCGGGTCTGTGGGAGTGTGTGGGAGTGTGCGGGTCTTTGGGAGTGTGTGGGTCTGTGGGAGTGTGTGGGTCTGTGGGAGTGTGCGGGTCTGTGGGATTGTGTGGGAGTGTGTGGGTCTGTGGGAGTGTGCGGGGCTTTGGGAGTGTGCGGGATTGTGTGTGTCTGTGGGAGTGTGAGGGTTGGTGGGAGTGTGTGGGTCTGTGGGAGTGTGCGGGTCTGTGGGAGTGTGCGGGTCTGTGGGATTGTGTGGGAGTGTGCGGGTCTGTGGGAGTGTGCAGGTCTGTGGGATTGTGTGTGTCTGTGGGAGTGTGAGGGTCGGTGGGTGTGTGTTGGAGTGTTTGGGTCTGCGGGAGTGTGCGGGTCAGTGGGAGGATGTGGGAGTGTGCGGGTCTGTGGGAGTGTGCGGGTCTGTGGGAGTGTGTGGGAGTGTGCGGGTCTGTGGGAGTGTGTGGGTCTGTGGAAGTCTGTGGGTCTTTGGGAGTGTGTGGGTCTGTGGGGCTGTGTGGGAGTGTGCGGGAGTATGCGGGTCTGTGGGAGTGTGCGGGTCTTTGGGAGTGTCTGGGATTGTGTGTGTCTGTGGGAGTGTGTGGGTCGGTGGGTGTGTGTTGGAGTGTTTGGATCTGCGGAAGAGTGCGGGTCAGTGGGAGGATGTGGGAATGTGTGGGTCTGTGGGAATGTGTGGGTCTGTGGGTGTTTGTGGGTCTCTGTGAATCTGTGGGTCTGTGGGAGTGTGTGGGACTGTGGGAGCATGTGGGAGTGTGTGGGTCTGAGGGAGTGTGTGGGAGTGTCTGTGTCTTTTGGTGTGTGCGGGTCTGTAGGAGTGTGTGGGTCTGTGTGGGTCTGTGGGAGTGTGCGTGTCTGTGGGAGTGTATGGGATTGTGTGGCTCTGTGGGAGTTTCTCGGTCTGTGGGAGTGTGTGGGAGTGTGTGGGTCTTTGAGAGTGTGTGGGTCTGTGGGAGTGTGCGGGTCTGTGGGAGTGTGTGGGAGTGTGCGGGTCTTTGGGAGTGTGTGGGTCTGTGGGAGTGTGCGGGTCTGTGGGAGTGTGTGGGTCTGTGGGAGTGTGTGGGAGTGTGCGGGTCTTTGGGAGTGTGTGGGTCTGTGGGAGTGTGTGGGTCTGTGGGAGTGTGCGGGTCTGTGGGATTGTGTGGGAGTGTGTGGGTCTGTGGGAGTGTGCGGGGCTTTGGGAGTGTGCGGGATTGTGTGTGTCTGTGGGAGTGTGAGGGTTGGTGGGAGTGTGTGGGTCTGTGGGAGTGTGCGGGTCTGTGGGAGTGTGCGGGTCTGTGGGATTGTGTGGGAGTGTGCGGGTCTGTGGGAGTGTGCAGGTCTGTGGGATTGTGTGTGTCTGTGGGAGTGTGAGGGTCGGTGGGTGTGTGTTGGAGTGTTTGGGTCTGCGGGAGTGTGCGGGTCAGTGGGAGGATGTGGGAGTGTGCGGGTCTGTGGGAGTGTGCGGGTCTGTGGGAGTGTGTGGGAGTGTGCGGGTCTGTGGGAGTGTGTGGGTCTGTGGGAGTGTGTGGGAATGTGCGGGGTCTTTGGGAGTGTGTGTGTCTGTGGGAGTGTGTGGTTCAGTGGGAGTGTGTGGGTCTGTGGGATTGTGTGGGTCTTTGGGAGTGTGTGGGTCTGTGGGAGTGTGTGGGACTGTGGGATTGTGCGGGTCTTTGGGAGTGTGTGGGCCTGTGTGGGTCTTTGGGAGTGTGTGGGTCTGAGGGAGTGTGTGGGTCTGTGGGAATTTCTTGGTCTGTGGGAGTGCGTGGGAGTGTGTGGGAGTGTGCGGGTCTGTGGGAGTGTGTGGGATTGTGTGGGTATGTGGGAATGTGTGGGTTTGTGGGTGTTTGTAGGTCTCTGTGGGAGTGTGTGGGTCTGTGGGAGTGTATGGGATTGTGTGGGTCTGTGGGAGTTTCTTGGTCTGTGGGAGTGTGTGGGAGTGTGCGGGTCTGTGGGAGTGTGTGGCAGTGTGTGGACCTGTGGGAGTTTGTGGGAGTGTGTGGGTCTGTGGGAGTGTGTGGGTCTGTGGGAGTGTTTGGGTTTGTGGGGGTTTGTGGGAGTGTGTGGGTCTGTGGGAGTGTGTGGGTCTGTGGGAGTGTGTGGGTCTGTGGGAGTGTGTGGGTCTGTGGGGGTTTGTGGGAGTGTGTGGGTCTGTGGGAGTGTGCGGGTCTGTGGGAGTGTGTGGGTCTGTGGGAGTGTGTGGGTCTGTGGGAGTGTGTGGGTCTGTGGGAGTGTGTGGGTCTGTGGGAGTGTGTAGGTCTGTGGGAGTGTTTGGGTCGGTGGGTGTGGGTTGGAGTGTTTGGGTCAGTGGGAGGATGTGGGAATGTGTGGGTCTGTGGGAGTGTGCGGGTCTGTGGGATTGTGCGGGATTGTGTGGGTCTGTGGGAGCGTGCGGGTCTGTGGGAGTGTCTGGGTCTGTGGGAGTGTGTGGGTCTGTGGGAGTGTGCGGGTCTGTGGGATTGTGTGGGAGTGTGTGGGTCTGTGGGAGTGTGCGGGTCTGTGGGATTGTGTGGGATTGTGTGTGTCTGTGGGAATGTGTGGGTCTATGGGAGTGTGTGTGTCTGTGGGAGTTTCTGGGTCTGTGGGAGTGTATGGGTCTGTGGGAGTGTATGGGATTGTGTGGGTCTGTGGGAGTTTCTTATTCTGTGGGAGTGTGTGGGTCTGTCGGAGTGTGCGGGTCTGTGGGAGTGTGTGGGAGTGTGTGGGTCTATGGGAGTTTGTGGGAGTGTGTGGGCCTATGGGAGTGTGTGGGTCTGTGGGAGTGTGTGGGTCTATGGGAGTTTGTGGGAGTGTGTGGGCCTATGGGAGTGTGTGGGTCTGAGGGAGTGTATGGGATTGTGTGGCTCTGTGGGAGTTTCTGGGTGTGTGGGAGTGTGTGGGAGTGTGCGGTCTTTGGGAGTGTGTGGGAGTGTGTGGGTCTGTGGGAGTGTGTGGGTCTGTGTGGGTCTGTGTGGGTCTGTGGGAGTGTGTGGGTCTGTGGGAGGGTGTGGGTCTGTGGGAGTGTGTGGGAGTGTGTGGGTCTGTGGGAGTGTGTGGGTCTGTGTGGATCTGTGGGTTGGTGGGAGTGTGTGGGTCTGTGGAAGGGTGTGAGTCTGAGGGAGTGTGTGGGAGTGTGTGGGTCTGTGGGATTGTGCGGGAGAGTGTGGGTCTGAGGGAGTGTGTGGGAGTGTGTGGGTCTGTGGGAGTGTGTGGGAGTGTGGGTCTGAGGGAGTGTGTGGGTGTGTGCGGGTCTGTGGGAGTGTGCGGGAGTGTCGGAGTGTGTGGGAGTGTGTGGGTCTGTGGGAGTGTGTGGGAGTGTGTGGGTCTGAGGGAGTGTGTAGGAGTGTGTGGGTCTGAGGGAGTGTGTAGGAGTGTGTGGGTCTGAGGGCGTGTGTAGGAGTGTGTGGGTCTGAGGGAGTGTGTAGGAGTGTGTGGGTCTGTGGGAGTGTGTGGGAGTGTGTGGGTCTGTGGGAGTGTGCGGGAGAGTGAGTCTGAGGGAGTGTGTGGGAGTGTGTGGGTCTGTGGGAGCGTGCGGGAGAGTGTGGGTCTGAGGGAGTGTGTGGGAGTGTGTGGGTCTGTGGGAGTGTGTGGGAGTGTGGGTCTGTGGGAGTGTGTGGGAGTGTGGGTCTGAGGGAGTGTGTGGGTGTGTGCGGGTCTGTGGGAGTGTGCGGGAGTGTAGGAGTGTGTGGGAGTGTGTGGGTCTGTGGGAGTGTGTGGGAGTGTGTGGGTCTGAGGGAGTGTGTAGGAGTGTATGGGTCTGAGGGAGTGTGTAGGAGTGTGTGGGTCTGTGGGAGTGTGTGAGAGTGTGTGGGTCTGTGGGAGTGTGTGGGAGTGTGTCGGTCTGTGGGAGTGTGTGGCTCTGTGGGAGTGTGTGGGAGTGTGTGGGTCTGTGGGAGTGTGTGGGTCTGTGGGAGTGTGTGGGAGTGTGTGGATCTGTGGGAGTGTGTGGGCCTATGGGAGTGTGTGGGTCTGTGGGAGTGAGCGGTCTGTGGGTGTGTGTGGGAGTGTGTTGATCTGTGGGATTGTGTGTGTCTGTGGGAGTGTGTGGGTCGGTGGGTGTTTGTTGGAGTGTTTCAGCTTCGGGAGTTTGCGGGTCAGTGGGAGGATGTGGGAATGTGTGGGTCTGTGGGTGTTTGTGGGTCTGTGGGAGTGTGTGGGTCTGTGGGAGTGTGTGGGTCTGTGGGAGTGTGTGGGAGTGTGTGGGTCTGTGGGTGTGTGTGGGTCTGTGGGGGCTTGTGGGAGTGTGTGGGTCTGTGGGAGTTTGTGGGAGTGTGGGGGAGTGTGTGGGCCTGTGGGATTGTGCGGGTCTGTGGGAGTGTGTGGGTCTGTGGGAGTTTCTGGGTCTGTGGGAGTGTGTGGGTCTGTGGGAGTGTGTGGGTCTGTGGGAGTTTCTGGGTCTGTGGGTGTGTGTGGGATTTTCTGGGTCTTTGGAAGTGTGTGGGTCTGTGGGAGTGTGTGGGAGTGTGCGGGAGTGTGTGGGTCTGTGTGAGTGTGCGGGTCGGTGGGAGTGTGTGGGAGTGTGTGGCAGTATGTGGGTCTGTGGGAGTGTGTGGCAGTGTGTGGGTCTGTGGGAGTGTGTGGGAGTGTGCGGGGGTGTGTGGGTCTGTGGGAGTGTGCGGGTCGGTGGGAGTGTGTGGCAGTATGTGGGTCTGTGGGAGTGTGTGGGTCTGTGGGAGTGTGTGGGAGTGCGTGGGTCTGTGGGAGAGTGTGAGTCTCTGGGAGTGTGTGGTTCTGTGGGAGTGAGAAGGTCACTGTGGGAATGTGTGGGTCTGTGGGTGTATGTGGGAGTGTGTGGGAGCGTGTGGATCTGTGGGAGTGTGTGGGTCTATGGGAGTGTGTGGGAGTGTGTGGGATTGTGTGGGTCTGCGGGAGTTTCTTGGTCTGTGGGAGTGTGCGGGACTGTGTGGGTCTGTGGGAGTATGTGGGTCTTTGGGAGTGTGTGCGATTCTGTGGGTCTGTGGGAGTGTGTGGGTCGGTGGGTGTGTGTTGGAGTGTTTGGGTCTGCGGGAGTGTGCGGGTCAGTGGGAGGATGTGGGAATGTGTGGGTATGTGGGAATGTGTGGGTCTGTGGGTGTTTGTGGGTCTCTGTGGGTGTGTGTGGGTGTGTGGGAGTGTTCGGGTCTGTGGGAGTTTGTGGGTGTTTGTGGGTCTGTGGGAGTGTATGGGTCTGTGGGAGTGTGTGGGTCTGTGGGAGTGTATGGGATTGTGTGGCTCTGTGGGATTTTCTGGGTCTGTGGGCCTGTGTGGGTCTGTGGGAGTGTATGGGTCTGTGGGAATGTGTGGTTCTGTGGGTGTTTGTGGGTCTCTGCTAATCTGTGGGAGTGTGCGGGTCTGTGGGAGTGTGTGGGAGTGTGTGGGTCTGTGGGAGTGTGTGGGAGTGTGTGGGTCTGTGGGAGTGTGCGGGAGTGTGTGGGTCTGAGGGAGTGCGTGGGAGTGTGTGGGTCTGTGGGAGTGTGTGGGAGTGTGTGGGTCTGTGGGACTGTGTGGGAGTGTGTGGGAGTGTGTGGGTCTGTGGGAGTGTGTGGGAGTGTGTGGGTCTGTGGGAGTGTGTGGGTCTGTGGGAGTGTGTGGGTCTGTGGGAGTGTGTGGGAGTGTGTGGGTCTGTGGGAGTGTGTGGGAGTGTGTGGGTCTGTGGGAGTGTGTAGGTCTGTGGGAGTGTGTGGGTCTGTGGGAGTGTGTGGGAGTGTGTGGGTCTGTGGGAGTGTGTGGGAGTGTGTGGGTCTGTGGGAGTGTGTGGGAGTGTGTGGGTCTGTGGGAGTGTGTGGGAGTGTGTGGGTCTGTGGGAGTGTGTGGGTCTGTGGGAGTGTGTGGGTCTGTGGGAGTGTGTGGGAGTGTGTGGGTCTGTGGGAGTGTGTGGGCCTATGGGAGTGTGTGGATCTGTGGGATTGTGTGTGTCTGTGGGAGTGTGTGGGTCGGTGGGTGTTTGTTGGAGTGTTTGGGCTTCGGGAGTTTGCGGGTCAGTGGGAGGATGTGGGAATGTGTGGGTCTGTGGGAATGTGTGGTTCTGTGGGTGTTTGTGGGTCTCTGCGAATCTGTGGGTCTGTGGGAGTGTGTGGGTCTGTGGGAGTGTGTGGGTCTGAGGGAGTGTGCGTGTCTGTGGGAGTGTGTGGGATTGTGTGGCTCTTGTGAGTTTCTGGGTCTGTGCGAGTGTGTGGGAGTGTGTGGGTCTGTGTGGGTCTGTGGGAGTTTGTGGGAGTGTGGGGGTGTGTGGGAGTCTGTGGGAGTGTCTGGGCCTGTGGGATTGTGCGGGTCTGTGGGAGTGTCTTGGTCTGTGGGAGTTTCTGGGTCTGTGGGAGTGTGTGGTCTGAGGTAGTTTCTGGGTCTGTGTGAGTGTGTGGTCTGTGGGAGTTTCTGGGTCTGTGGGAGTGTCTTGGTCTGTGGGAGTTTCTGGGTCTGTGGGAGTGTGTGGGTTTGTGGGAGTGTTTGGGTCTTTGGGAGTGTTTGGGTCTGTGGGAGTTTCTGGGTCTGTGGGTGTGTGTGGGATTTTCTGGGTCTTTGGAAGTGTGTGGGTCTGTGGGAATGTATGGGAGTGTGCGGGAGTGTGTGGGTCTGTGGGAGTGTGCGGGTCGGTGGGAGTTTGTGGGAGTGTGTGGCAGTGTGTGGGTCTGTGGGAGTGTGTGGGTCTGTGGGAGTGTGTGGGAGTGCGTGGGTCTGTGGGAGAGTGTGAGTCTCTGGGAGTGTGTGGTTCTGTGGGAGTGAGAAGGTCTCCGTGGGAGTGTGCGGGACTGTGTGGGTCTGTGGGAGTGTTTGGGTTGTGATGAAATATTCCATTCATCACTGCCTGTGACTGTGGTCGGTTTCAGTGTCATTTCCCTTCCCCCAGTCCTCATTGTATTGTTTATTGGAATGTGCTGGAATGTGCTGTGTGTGTAGGGCTCCGCCCATACCTGGCCCCTTTTGTAAGCTAGCTCAGTCTGGCCTCAGTCTCCAGAAGGAATATACCTCTTTCTCTTACGTGTTACTTTTCTAAGTTAATAAAAGCCTTGTTTTGTTTCGCCAACATCGAGTCTCGGAATTATTGAGGCACATCAATTTTATTAACTTATTTTTCAACACTATGGATCAACTCCTGAAACCCGAACGTTTGGATTTGGATCAACATGCTCCGGACGCATCAGCACGCTTCGGACACTGGTTTGAGTGTATGGAATTCTTCCTGGACAATTCCGCAGCCGTCAAAGACGCTACGGACGCTGCGAGGATGAGACTCGGAATTCTGCGGAATTGGGTAAGCCACCGGGTTTACCCCCTCATCCAAGACGCCGATACGTACCTGGCCGCCTGCGACATCTTAAAGGCGCATTACCAGCAGCCTACGAATGAGGTGTATGCTAGGCATCTGCTCGCTACTCGCGCGCAGCGACCTGGGGAATCGGTGGAGGAGTTCCTAAGCACCCTGAAAATGCTTGGCAAAGACTGCAAGTGCCGAGATGTAAAAGCCGCAGTGTACACTGACGAGTTTGTTCGCGATGCCTTTATCACAGGCCTCAGCTCCACTTACATCCGGCAAAGACTGCTGGAAAAAACGGGGTTGGACCTGAAACAGGCTGCGGACACCGCGCGATCCCTGGATGTGGCCCAGAGAAACTCGGACGCCTACTCTTCAGCCCGCGCCGTCCACGCCGCCACGTGTGCACCGAGGGTGCCGCCATCTTGGAAGGCACCTTCCCCGCCCGGCAGCCCGACACCGGCGGGGCCCCCGCTCTCCCCCCAGAAGCCCTACGACAGCCGCGACGCGTCAGGGACCCAACTGCTACTTCTGCGGGCAGCCAAAACACACCAGAAACCTGTGCCCGGCGAAAGGCACCACCTGCTTTAAGTGCAGTAAGAAGGGGCACTTCGGGAAGGTGTGCAGAGGGAACCCCGCCGGAAAACCAACCGCCGGAAAACCCGCCACCGCCGCATGTGCGCCGTGGGAGCGGCCATCTTGGACGCCATCTTGCCCGACCTCGTGGGGTCCGCCATCTTATGAGCAGACAGCGTGGACGCCATCTTGTATCGATCAGGGCCCTACAGTGGCATCGGTCACAGTGGACCAGACCAGGCCGCACCCGCTATCCAAATCAATGGTGGACATCGAGGTAAGCGGGTGCCGGGTTAAATGTTTAATTGACAGTGGAAGCACGGAGAGTTTTATCCACCCTGAACTGGCACAGCAACTCTCCCTAAAGGTGGTCCCTGCTCAGGGTACCATCTCTATGGCTGATAAAACCCAGACATCGACCATTCTGGGTTACTGCACGGTACAATTGGGCGTTAACGGAACTGTATACGATAATTTTAAAGTATTAATCATGAAGAACCTATGTGCGAACGTGATCTTGGGCCTGGATTTCCAGTGCAACCACCAAAGCATCACGCTCAAGTACGGTGGGTCCCAGCCGCCCCTCGCAGTGTGCGGTCTGGCTACCCTGAAGGTAAAGCCGCCTTCGCTATTCGCGAACCTTACCCCTAACTGCCAGCCAATAGCGACCAAAAGCAGGAGGTACAGCTGGGAGGACAGGCGGTTTATCGCGACCGAGGTAGACAGGCTCCTGAAAGAGCGCATTATTGAACGCAGCAACAGCCCGTGGCGCGCCCAAGTGGTAGTGGTAAGGGGTAGCGAGAAGAAACGGATGGTGATCGACTATAGTCAAACGATCACCAGGTACACCCAACTAGACGCCTACCCGCTACCCCGCATATCAGAAATGGTGAACCAAATCGCCCAATACCGGGTGTTCTCCACCATCGACCTCAAGTCAGCGTACCACCAGCTCCCTATCAGACCAGAGGACCGCCCGTACACTGCCTTCGAGGCGAACGGACGCCTCTACCAATTCCTCAGAGTCCCCTTTGGGGTGACGAATGGGGTCTCGGTTTTTCAGAGGGAGATGGACCGCATGGTCGATGACCACCACTTGCAGGCAACCTTCCCCTACCTCGACAACGTCACCATCTGCGGCCACAATCAGCAGGATCACGACTCGAACCTCGAGAGGTTCCTGGAAACTGCACAAAAACTCAACCTCACCTACAACGAGGACAAGTGCGTTTACAACACCACGCGCCTCTGCATACTAGGCAGCGTGATGGAGAATGGGGAAATCGGACCAGACCCCGACCGATTGCGCCCCCTACGGGAGCTGCCCCTGCCCAACACACCCAAAGCCCTGAAAAGGTGCCTGGGGTTATTTTCTTATTATTCCCAATGGGTCCCCAACTACTCCGACAAAGCCCGCCCCCTCTTGAAAGCATCCTCTTTTCCGCTCTCTGCTGAGGCCCACGCCGCCTTCAAAAGCATTAAGCAGGATATTGAGCGGGCCACGCTACAGGCAGTGGATGAGAACACTCCATTTCAAGTGGAAAGTGATGCGTCTGACTTCGCCTTGGCGGCCACCCTCAACCAGGCGGGGCGGCCCGTAGCTTTCTTCTCGAGGACCCTCCAAGGGCCCGAGATCAGACACTCCTCCGTGGAAAAGGAGGCCCAAGCCATCGTGGAGGCAGTGCGCCACTGGCGCCACTACCTAGCCGGCAAACGCTTCACCCTACTTACCGACCAGCGGTCGGTAGCGTTTATGTTCAATAATAAACAGAGGGGGAAGATTAAAAATGATAAGATTCTTAGGTGGCGGATCAAGCTCTCCACCTTCGAGTACGACATCATTTACCAGCCAGGGGCCCTTAACGAATCCCCTGATGCCCTCTCACGAGGGATGTGTGCCAGCGCCACCGGGGATCAGCTACAGACCCTCCACAACGACCTCTGCCACCCAGGGGTCACGCGGCTGTTCCACTTCATAAAGTCCCGTAACTTACCCTACTCGATTGAGGAAGTTCGGTCTCTGACCAGGAACTGCCGCACTTGCGCTGAGTGCAAGCCTCGGTTCTACCGCCCGGATAGAGCCCACTTAATCAAAGCTACACGGCCCTTTGAGCGGCTCAGCTTAGATTTCAAGGGCCCCCTCCCGTCCGTCGACCGCAATGTTTACTTCCTGAACATTGTGGACGAATACTCCCGGTTCCCATTCGCCTTCCCCTGCCCAGACATGACCAGCGCCACGGTCATTAAATGCCTCAACAGCCTGTTCTGCCTGTTCGGTATGCCGAGCTACATCCATACGGATAGGGGGGCGTCCTTCATGAGTGAAGAGCTACGCCAGTACATGCTGTCCAAGGGGATCGCCACGAGCCGTACCACCAGCTACAACCCCCGGGGTAACGGCCAAGTGGAGCGAGAGAACGGGACAGTATGGAAAGCAGTCACTCTAGCTCTAAGGACCAAGGGCCTCCCTATCTCCCGCTGGCAGGAAGTCCTCTCGGATGTGCTCCATTCAATACGGTCGCTATTGTGTACGGCCACTAATGCCACGCCTCATGAACGAATGTTTGTCTTTCCCCGGAAATCCACCTCAGGCGTATCCATGCCGTCATGGCTCTCCACCCCAGGTCCGGTACTCGTGCGAAGGCATGCGAGGGGCCACAAGACGGACCCTCTCGTGGAGCCAGTACACCTACTCCACGCCAACCCCCAATACGCATATGTCCGGCACGCCGACGGAAGGGAGGACACCGTGTCCATAAAAGACGTCGCCCCAGCCGGCATCGACAACAACCACGGCAATAGCAGCAACAACGATCGCAGCAACTCTTACCCACCCACTACTCTTTCATCACCCCCGGAAGAACATCGACCAACGGCACCCCCACCAACTACCCCTTCAACAACCCTGGCGGCACCCCCGGCAGAGACCCAGGAGACTACCGGGGACACCCAGCCGACACCCGCGGCACCACAACAGCCACGTCGGTTGCAGAGGACTATCAAACCCCCGAACAGACTAAATCTATAGAAGGGGTGAATGTGATGAAATATTCCATTCATCACTGCCTGTGACTGTGGTCGGTTTCAGTGTAATTTCCCTTCCCCCAGTCCTCATTGTATTGTTTATTGGAATGTGCTGGAATGTGCTGTGTGTAGGGCTCCGCCCATACCTGGCCCCTTTTGTAAGCTAGCTCAGTCTGGCCTCAGTCTCCAGAAGGAATATACCTCTCTCTCTTACGTGTTACTTTTCTAAGTTAATAAAAGCCTTGTTTTGTTTCGCCAACATCGAGTCTCGGAATTATTGAGGCACATCATGGGTCTTTGGGAGTGTGAGGGATTCTGTGGGTCTGTGGAAGTGTGTCGGTCGGTGCGTGTGTGTTGGAGTGTTTGGGTCTGCGGGAGTGTGCGGGTCAGTGGGAGGATGTGGGAATGTATGGGTCTGTGTGTGTCTGTGGGTCTCTGCGAATCTGTGGGTCTGTGGGAGTGTGTGGGTCTGTGGGAGTGTGTGGGTCTGAGGGAGCGTGCGGGTCTGTGGGATTGTATGGGATTGTATGGCTCTTGGGAGTTTCTGGGTCTGTGGGAGTGTGTGGGAGTGTGTGGGTCTGTGGGAGTGTGCGGGTCTGTGGGAGTGTGTGGGAGTGTGTGGTTCTGTAGGAGTGTGTGGGTCTGTGGGAGTTTGTGGGAGTGTGGGGGAGTGTGGGAGTCTTTGGGAGTTTGTGGGTCTGTGGGAGTGTGTGGGTCTGTGGGAGTGTGTGGGTCTGTGGGAGTGTGTGGTCTGTGGGAGTTTCTGGGTCTTTGGGAGTGTGTGGGTCTGTGGGAGTTTCTGGGTCTGTGGGTGTGTGTGGGAGTTTCTGGGTCTTTGGAAGTGTGTGGGTCTGTGGGAGTGTGCGGGTCTTTGGAAGTTTGTGGGAGTGTGTGGGCCTGTGGGAGTGTGGTGGCCGCTGGGAGTGTGCGGGTCTGTGAGAGTGTGTGGGATTGTGTGGGTCTGTGGGAGTTTCTTGGTCTGTGGGAGTGTGTGGGAGTGTGTGGGTCTGTGGGAGTGTGTGGGTCTGTGGGAGTTTGTGGGTGTGTGTGGGTCTGTGGGAGTGTGTGGGTCTATGGGAGCTTGTGGGAGTGTGGGGGATTGTGGGAGTGTGGGGGAGTGTGGGAGTCTGTGGGAGTGTGTGGGAGTGTGTGGGCCTGTGGGAGTGTCTGGGTCTGTGGGAGTGTGTGGGTCTGTGGGAGTGTCTGGGTCTTTGGGAGTGTGTGGTGTTGTGTATGTACCTTTAAGAGAGTAACTGGTCTCAGACTACAGTACCGGCAGTGACCACCCCTGTATAAAAGGCGCTAGAGAGCCTCTGTTTGTTAGTTTCACTATTGACTTACACCAGTAAAGACTTGTTTGTTTCCATCCTGCTGGTCCGTGTCTCAATCATTCACGGACTTAACACTGGCGACGAGTAAGAAACGAACTTACCTGCAACTCAGCAGCACCTCAGACGACGTTGTTGAAGGTCGGAGCCAGAAGAAAGAAAAAAAAATAGAGTCCAAAGAAACGAGCGTCGACCATCAATCATCAATTTGAAAACTTGCAGGAGAGACTTTCCAGAGCCAGGTTGGGTTCCTCCGTCTGTGGTTTCCCAGCTAGTCGGGCTGGTGGCAGGTAGTGCTCTGATCCTTCCTGGGCTGCGGCGGGCTGAAGCTCGATCGGGTGGCTTTTCAACGGGGCCGGGCAGCGAGTCGGGAAGCAAAGAGAGAGAGAGAGGGTGGAGCACACAGGGCGCGGCCGGTGCTTTGAAGCCGGGCAGCGTTCGGACCTAAGAAGAGGGAGGGAAGTGTCCCAGAGGGTCCGCTCCACGACGGGAAAAGAATAAAAGAAAAAGAATCAATATTTAACGCGCAAGAAACCGTGGAAAGCAGCGCTAACTACAGCGGGGAAGAAGGCAAAGCGCGGGAGGCGCCATTTTGTTAAATCGGGGAAGAAGACTGGCTGTATCACTGCTTTTGATAATACATTAGAGGACGGGACCACGTATGTGGAAAGAGTCGAGGTACATTTCGAGGCAAACGAAAGAGCGGAGGGGAAAAAGGCATCGATATTACTAAACTTAATGGGCGCTAGAACGTACGGCCTATTGCGGGACCTGATTACTCCAGCCAAACCAAAGGCAAAGAGTTTTAACGAAATTGTTGCTGTCCTACAGGAACACTTAAACCCTGCACCACTGTTGATAGCAGAAAGATTTAAATTCCACAGGAGAACTCAGCACAAAGATGAGAGCAATGCTGAGTATCTTACGGAACTATGCAAGCTATCAAAGCATTGCCAGTTCGGAGCAGGACTGGCAGATACCCTACGGGACAAATTTGTCTGTGGACTCCTGAGTGAAGGAACACAGAAGAAGTTACTCTCAGAAAAAGAGCTGACGCTAGATAAGGCTTTCAGCGTGGCCGTATCGTATGAAGCAGCAGCCAGGGGAGCTGCAGAAATTCAACAAAAACCACAGGAATGCGGCACCCACGAAATGACACGGGGATTTGCAAAATGTTATCGCTGCGGCAGAACTAACCATGACCAGAAGGACTGCTGGTCCAAAGACAAAATATGCAGACAATGCGGGAAGATTGGACACATTGCACGAGTTTGCAGGTCTGGGAAGAAGACCAGCAACAACAAAAAGGCTACTAAGGAACCGTACAAGAAAGTACAAAAGATGACGGACAGTAGTTCCGAAGACCAGATGAGCGATAGTGAATCCGGAAACAGGAGACTAAGCTGTCTCAAACTTCACAATGTAATCGCAAAAGAGGATCATTGAACCATTTGGGTCACCCTCACGATAGCAGGGTCCCAAGTTAAAATGGAATTGGATACAGGATCAGCGCTAACCGTCATGAATCGACGAGACTACGAGCGGCTATTTTCACACATACCCTTGAGAGAGACATCCATCGTCTTGACGACGTATACGGGGCAAAAAGTATACCCCAGAGGAAAAATAAGGGTGCCTGTCGAATACAATGGCAAGAAAATACGGAAATTTTATCTCTACATACTGCCAAATGGTGGACCACCGTTATTGGGACGGGAATGGATCAGGAAGATAAACTTAGATTGGCATTCCATTCATGCAATGACGGTGGACGGTAAAAAAGATGAAGATGTCACTCCTGGATGATTGTCAACAATCTTAGCTAACGCCAAAGAGTTATTTCAACAAGAACTGGGCACGCTTAAAGGCGTAACCGCCTCGATAAAAACAGAAGAGAATGCAGTTCCCAAGTTTGTCAAAGCAAGACCGCTACCATATGCAATTCGCCCAGCCGTCGAGGCAGAGCTGGAGAATCTGGAGAAGGCGGGCGTGTTGTCTAAGGTCGACTGGAGCGAGTGGGCGACACCCATCGTTCCTGTCATGAAGAAAACGTTAAGCAATAAGTCCGGAGAGCCAAGGAAGAATCGCATCTGTGGGGATTTCAAGGTGACGGTGAACCCTGTCCTTCACACAGTACAATATCCTCTTCCAAGGGTAGAAGACATCTTCGCCTCGCTGTCTGGAGGGAAGCGTTTTACAAAAATTGACCTAGCACAAGCATATTTGCAGATGGAGGTTGAAGAGTCCTCTAGGAAGTATCTCACGATAAACACTCACAAAGGTCTTTACCAGTATCATCGATTGGTATTCGGAGTAGCATCGGCTCCGGCGATATGGCAAAGAGCGATGGAACAAGTCCTGCAAGGGATTCCGGGGACTCAGTGTTACTTGGATGACATCCTTGTAACAGGTGAAGATGACAGTGAACTCCTTAACAACCTAGAACAGGTGCTCACTAGACTACGGGAACATGGGCTGCGAGCCAACCGCCCCAAGTGCGAATTTTTTAAGAAACAGATATCGTATTGTGGCCACGTGATTGATGAAGCGGGGTTACATAAGTCCCCTGACAAAATTGAAGCGGTTCTTAAGGCCCCAGCGCCTGAAAATGTGTCGCAACTGAGGTCATTCCTCGGGTTGGTGAATTACTATCATAAGTTTTTGCCGAATTTGTCGACAATTTTGCACCCACTGAACGCCCTGCTACGAACGGGGGTAGCATGGAAATGGAGCGATGATTGTAAGCGTGCTTTTCAGAAGAGTAAGGACTTAATCACTTCAAGGGAAGTATTGGCTCACTACAACCCAGCACTGCCAATCAGGCTGGCGTGTGATGCGTCTCCCTACGGCATTGGGGTGGTACTGTCACGTAAATCCCTTGATAGTTTAGAGAGGCCGATAGCTTTTGCGTCACGCTCGTTAACTTCTGCTGAGCGTAACTACGCCCAGATTGACAGAGAGGCCCTCAGCCTAGTGTGGGGGGTGAAGAACTTCAATCACTATCTGCACGGTCAAAAATTTACTCTACTAACCGATCATCAACCTCTTGTCTCCATTTTCAACCCTCAGAAGGGCGTACCGATAATGACGGCACAACGGCTGCAGAGATGGTCCCTTTTCCTAGGGGCACACCAATATGACATCGAGTACAAAGGAACTAAACAGCATGGAAATGCTGATGGATTGTCACGCCTACCGTTGCCGACGGTGGAAGAAGACCTTGCAGTGGATCCAATGGAGTTATTCCACTCAACCATAGTCGAATGTCTCCCTGTGACGAATGCAAACATAGAAAAGGAAACACGGAATGACCCGACACTATCACGGGTCTATGATTTAACGGTGAAGGGATGGCCAGCACATGGCGAAGCACTGCTGCCAGCATTCTCGTCGAGAAGAGAACAGCTGTCAGTGTGCAGAGGAACCTTGATGTGTGGATCCAGAGTAGTAATTCCACCTAAGTTGACGGATAGAGTACTCAATGAGCTTCATGAGGGTCATCTGGGTGGGGTAAAAATGAAGAACTTAGCCAGAGCGTTTGTGTGGTGGCCGGGAATCGATAGAGAAATCGAAGAGATGACCAAGAGCTGTGCAGGATGCCAGAAGGTCCAAAACGCCCCACCACAAGCTCCTCTGCATCCATGGGAGTGGCCCTCATCTCCATGGCAACGGGTGCACATTGATTTTGCTGGTCCCTTCATGGACTCGATGTTTTTAATTGCAGTGGATGCACATTCAAAGTGGCCAGAGGTAATAAAAATGTCCTCAACCACCATGGAAAAAACTATCACAGTTCTGCGAACCATATTTGCCAGGAATGGGCTGCCTGAACAGATTTGCTCTGACAATGGACCACAGTTTGTGTCTGAAGAGTTCCGGAGGTTCTTAAAGAACAATGGCATTAAGCGTTACACATCTGCCCCATATCATCCAGCCACTAATGGATTGGCCGAGAGGTTTGTCCAAACATTCAAGAAGGCTATCAAGGCAATGTGTAATGAAGATATACCCCTACAACACAAGGTGGACAACTTCTTGTTTGCCTACCGGAATGCGACACATGCGGTTACCAACCAAACCCCAGCCATGATGTTCTTCAATCGAAGACTACGATGCCGCTTGGATTTGGTTAAGCCAAACGTCCGAAGAGATGTGGAGAACAGGCAGTTTCAGAATATGAATGAAAGGCCGGCCAGGAGTTTTAAGATAGGTCAACCAGTTTTGGCCCGGGACTACCGCACTGAGAAATGGCAGCCAGGAACGATTTCTACACGGCAAGGACCTCTCATGTATACCGTGGACGTTGGAGAGAGCATTGTAAGACGCCATGCGGACCAGCTTCTAGAGTCACTGGAAAACGTCAACTCCACACCACGATCTGATACACCTGGCAATGAAATCGACGTACCAATTGCAGCTACCGCAGAATCGGTGATATTGGAAGCAGATGAACCAAACAACGACATTGATCTCGACTCAACATTGCCAGAAGAACCTGATACCCCAAAGAGGCGTTATCCAGACAGAATCAGGAAGCCTCCTCAAAGACTGAACTTACAATTGCTTAAACTTAACCAATGTATCTAGCAACCGTGATTGTGATTGTAATTAGTTATCATTTAGTTGTTAAATGAATGTTATGTACTGTTTATCTAAAAGGGGAGGAATTGTTGTGTATGTACCTTTAAGAGAATAACTGGTCTCAGACTGCAGTACCGGCAGTGACCACCCCTGTATAAAAGGCGCTAGAGAGCCTCTGGTTGTTAGTTTCACTATTGACTTCCACCAGTAAAGACTTGTTTGTTTTCACTCCTGCTGGTCCGTGTCTCAATCATTCACGGACTTAACATGTGGGTCTGTGGGAGTTTCTGGGTCTGTGGGTGTGTGTGGGAGTGTGCGGGATTGTGTGGGTCTGTGGGAGTGTGCGGGTCGGTGGGAGTGTGTGGGACTGTGTGGCAGTGTGTGGGTCTGTGGGTCTGTGGAAGTCTGTGGTTCTTTGGGAGTGTGTGGGTCTGTGGGGCTCTGTAGGAGTGTGCGGGAGTGTATGGGAGTGTGCGGGTCTGTGGGAGTGTGCGGGTCTTTGGGAGTGTGTGGGATTGTGTGTGTCTGTGGGAGTGTGTGGGTCGGTGGGTGGGTGTTGGAGTGTTTGGGTCTGCGGGAGTGTGCGGGTCAGTGGGAGGATGTGGGAATGTGTGGGTATGTGGGAATGTGTGAGTCTGTGTGTGTTTGTGGGTCTCTGCGAATCTGTGGGACTGTGGGAGTGTGTGGGTCTGTGGGAGTGTGTGGGTCTGAGGGAGTGTGCGGGTCTGTGGGAGTGTATGGGATTGTGTGGCTCTTGGGAGTTTCTGGGTCTGTGGGAGTGTGTGGGATTGTGTGGGTCTGTGGGAGTTTCTGGGTCTGTGGGAGTGTGTGGGAGTGTGTGGGTCTGTGGAAGTGTGTGGGAGTGTGTGGGTCTGTGGGAGTGTGTGGGTCTGTGGGAGTTTGTGGGTGTGTGTGGGTCTGTGGGAGTGTGTGGGTCTGTGGGAGTCTGTGGGAGTGCGTGGGCCTGTGGGATTGTGCGGGTCTGTGGGAGTGTGTGGGTCTGTGGGAGTTTCTGGGTCTGTGGGAGTGTGTGGGAGTGTGTGGGTCTGTGGGAGTGTGTGGGTCTGTGGGAGTTTCTGGGTCTGTGGGAGTGTGTGGGAGTGTGTGGGCCTGTGGGACTGTGTGGGTCTGTGGGAGTTTGTGGGTGTGTGTGGGTCTGTGGGAGTGTGTGGGTCTGTGGGAGCTTGTGGCAGTGTGTGGGTCTGTGGGAGTTTGTGTGTGTGTGGGTCTGTGCGAGTGTGCGGGTCTTTGGGAATGTGTGGGATTGTGTGTGTCTGTGGGAGTGTGTGGGTCGGTGGGTGTGTGTTGGAGTGTTTGGGTCTGCGGGAGTGTGCGGGTCAGTGGGAGGATGTGGGAATGTGTGGGCCTGTGGGAATGTGTGGTTCTGTGGGAGTGTGTGTGTCTGTGGGAGTGTGTGGGATTGTGTGGGTCTGTGGGAGTTTCTTGGTCTGTGGGAGTGTGTGGGAGTGTGTGGGTCTGTGGGAGTGTGTGGGTCGGTGGGTGTGTGTTGGAGTGTTTGGGTCTGCGGGAGTGTGTGGGTCTGTGGGAGGTTGTGGGTGTGTGTGGGCCTGTGGGAGCGTGTGGGTCTGTGGGAGCTTGTGGGAGTGTGGGGGAGTGTGGGAGTCTTTGGGAGTGTGTGGTTCTGTGGGATTGTGTGGGTCTGTGGGAGTGTGTGGCTCTGTGGGACTTTCTGGGTCTGTGGGAGTTTCTGGGTCTTTGGAAGTGTGTGGGTCTGTGGGAGTGTGTGGGAGTGTGTGGGAGTGTGTGGGTCTGTGGGAGTGTGAGGCAGTGTGTGGGCCTGTGGGAGTGTGTGGGAGTGCATGGGTCTGTGGGAGAGTGTGAGTCTCTGGGAGTGTATGGTTCTGTGGGAGTGAGAAGGTCTCTGTGGGAATGTGTGGGTCTGTGGGTGTATGTGGGAGTGTGTGGGAGCGTGTGGATCTGTGGGAGTGTGCGGGTCTTTGGGAGTTTGTGCGAGTGTGTGGGCCTGTGGGAGTTTCTGGGTCTGTGGGAGTGTCTGAGTCTTTGGGAGTGTGTGGGTCTGTGGGAGTGTGTGGGTCTGTGGGTGTTTCTGGGTCTGTGGGAGTGTGTGGGAGTGTGTGGGTCTGTGGGAGTGTGTGGGTCTTTGGGAGCGTGTATGAGTGTGTGGGAGTGTGTGGGTCTGTGGGAGTGTGTGGGTCTTTGGGAGCGTGTATGAGTGTGTGGGAGTGTGTGGGTCTGTGGGAGTGTGTGGGTCTGTGGGAGTGTGTGGGAGTGTGTGGGTCTGTGGGAGTTTCTGGGTCTGTGGGTGTGTGTGGGAGTGTGTGGGTCTGTGGGAGTGTGTGGGTCTGTGGGAGTGTGTGGGAGAGCGTGAGTCTCTGGGAGTGTATGGTTCTGTGGGAGTGAGAAGGTCACTGTGGGAATGTGTGGGTCTGTGGGTGTATGTGGGAGTGTGTGGGAGCGTGTGGATCTGTGGGAGTGTGCGGGTCTTTGGGAGTTTGTGCGAGTGTGTGGGCCTGTGGGAGTGTGCGGGTCTGTGGGAGTGTGTGGGATTGTGTGGGTCTGTGGGAGTTTCTTGGTCTGTGGGGGTGTGTGGGAGTGTGTGGGTCTGTGGGAGGGTGTGCGTCTGTGGGAGTGTGTGGGATTGTGTTGGTCTGTGGGAGTGTGTGGGTCTGTGTGGGTCTGTGGGAGTGTGTGGGAGTGTGTGGGTCTGTGGGAGTGTGTGGGTCTGTGGGAGTGTGCGGGTCTGCGGGATTGTGTGGGAGTGTGTGGGTCTGTGGGAGTGTGCGGGAGTGTGTGGGCCTGTGGGAGTTTGTGGGAGGTTGTGGGAGTGTGTGGGCCTGTGGGAGTTTGTGGGAGGTTGTGGGAGTGTGCGGGTCTGTGGGAGGGTGTGGGTCTGTGGGAGTCTGCGGGTCGGTGGGAGTGTGTGGGAGTGTGCGGGTCTGTGGGAGTGTGCGGGTCTGTGGGAGGGTGTGGGTCTGTGGGAGTCTGCGGGTCGGTGGGAGTGTGTGGGAGTGTGCGGGTCTGTGGGACTGTGTGGCTCTGTGGGAGTTTCTGGGTCTGTGGGAGTGTGTGGGAGTGTGTGGGTTTTTGGGAGTGTGTGGGTCTGTGGGAGTATGCGGGTCTGTGGGAGTGTGTGGGATTGTGTGGGTCTGTGGGAGTTTCTTGGTCTGTGGGAGTGTGTGGGAGTGTGTGGGTCTGTGGGAGTGTGCGGGTCTGTGGGAGGGTGTGGGTCTGTGGGAGTGTGTGGGAGTGTGCAGGTCTGTGGGAGTGTGTGGGAGTGTGTGGGAGTGTGCGGGTCTGTGGGAGTGTCTGGGTCTTTGGGATTGTGTGGGTCTGTGGGAGTGTGCGGGTCTGTGGGAGTGTGTGGGTGTGTGGGAGTGTGCGGGTCTGTGGGAGTGTGTGGGTCTGTGGGAGTGTGAGAGAGTGTGCGGGTCTGTGGGAGTGTGTGGGTGTGTGGGAGTGTGCGGGTGTGTGGGAGTGTGCGGGTCTGTGGGAGTGTGTGGGTCTGTGGGAGTGTGAGGGAATGTGTGGGTCTTTGGGAGTGTGTGGGTCTGTGGGAGTGTCTGGGTCTGTGGGAGTGTGTGGGTCGGTGGGTGTGTGTTGGAGTGTTTGGGTCTGTGGGAGTGTGCGGGTCAGTGGGAGGATGTGGGAATGTGTGGGTACGTGGGAATGTGTGGGTTTGTGGGTGTTTGTGGGTCTCTGTGGGAGTGTGTGGGTCTGTGAGAGTGTGTGGGTCTGTGGGAGTGTATGGGTCTGTGGGAGTGTGTGGGTCTGTGGGAGTGTGTTGGAGTCTGCTGGTCTGTGGGGGTGTGTGGGTCTGTGGGAGACTGTGGGAGTGAGTGTGTCTGTGGGAGCGTGTCGGACTGTGCAGGTCTGTGGGATTGTGTGGGTCTGTGGGAGTGTCTGGGTCTTTGGGAGTGTGTGGGTCTGTGAGAGTGTGTGGGAGTGTGTGGGAATCTGGGTGTGTGGGAGAATATGTGAGTGAGTGGGTCTGTGGGAGTGTGTGGGTCTGTGGGAGTGTGTGGGTCTGTGGGAGTGTGTGGGTCTGTGGGAGTGTGTGGGTCTGTGGGAGTGTGCGGGTCTGTGGGAGTGCGCGGGTCTGTGGGAGTGTGTGGAAGTGTGTGGGTCTGTGGGAGTGTGTGGGTCTGTGGGAGTGTCTGGGTCTGTGGGAGTATGTGGGAGTGTCTGGGTCTGTGGGAGTATGTGGGGGTGTGTGTGCCTGTGGGAGTGTTTCGGGCTGTGGGAGTGTGTGGGAATCTGTGGGAGTGTGTGTGAGTGTGTGGTTCTTTGGGAGTGTGTGGGATTGTGTGTGTCTGTGGGAGTGTGTGGGTCTGTGGGAGTGTGTGGGAGTGTCTGTGTCTTTTGGTGTGTGCGGGTCTTTGGGAGTGTGTGGGTCTGTGGGAGTGTGCGGTTCTTTGGGAGTGTGTGGGATTGTGTGTGTCTGTGGGAGTGTGTGGGTCTGTGGGAGTGTGTGGGAGTGTCTGTGTCTTTTGGTGTGTGCGGGTCTTTGGGAGTGTGTGGGTCTGAGGGAGTGTGCGGGTCTGTGGGAGTGTGAGGGATTGTGTGGGTCTGTGGGAGTTTCTTGGTCTGTGGGAGTGTGTGGGAGTGTGTGGATCTGTGGGAGGGTGCGGGTCTTTGGGAGTGTGTGGGTCTATGGGAGTGTGCGGGTCTGTGGGAGTGTGTGGGAGTGTGTGGATCTGTGGGAGTGTGTGGGTCTTTGGGAGTGTGTGGGCCTGTGTGGGCCTGTGGGAGTTTCTGGGTCTGTGGGAGTGTGTGGGTCTGAGGGAGTGTGCGGGTCTGTGGGAGTGTATGGGATTGTGTGGGTCTGTGGGAGTGTGTGGGAGTGTGTGGGTCTGTGGGAGTGTGTGGGAGTGTGTGGGTCTGTGGGAGTGTGTGGGAGTGTGTGGGTCTGTGGGAGTGTGTGGGAGTGTGTGGGTCTGTGGGAGTGTGTGGGAGTGTGTGGGTCTGTGGGAGTGTGTGGGAGTGTGGGAGTGTGTGGGAGTGTGTGGGTCTGTGGGAGTGTGTGGGAGTGTGTGGGTCTGTGGGAGTGTGTGGGAGTGTGTGGGTCTGTGGGAGTGCGTGGGTGTGTGGGAGTGTGTGGAAGTGTGTGGGAATGTGCGGGTCTGTGGGAGTGTGCGGTTCTTTGGGAGTGTGTGGGATTGTGTGTGTCTGTGGGAGTGTGTGGGTCTGTGGGAGTGTGTGGGAGTGTCTGTGTCTTTTGGTGTGTGCGGGTCTTTGGGAGTGTGTGGGTCTGTGGGAGTGTGCGGTTCTTTGGGAGTGTGTGGGATTGTGTGTGTCTGTGGGAGTGTGTGGGTCTGTGGGAGTGTGTGGGAGTGTCTGTGTCTTTTGGTGTGTGCGGGTCTTTGGGAGTGTGTGGGTCTGAGGGAGTGTGCGGGTCTGTGGGAGTGTGAGGGATTGTGTGGGTCTGTGGGAGTTTCTTGGTCTGTGGGAGTGTGTGGGAGTGTGTGGATCTGTGGGAGGGTGCGGGTCTTTGGTAGTGTGTGGGTCTATGGGAGTGTGCGGGTCTGTGGGAGTGTGTGGGAGTGTGTGGATCTGTGGGAGTGTGTGGGTCTTTGGGAGTGTGTGGGCCTGTGTGGGCCTGTGGGAGTTTCTGGGTCTGTGGGAGTGTGTGGGTCTGAGGGAGTGTGCGGGTCTGTGGGAGTGTATGGGATTGTGTGGGTCTGTGGGAGTGTGTGGGAGTGTGTGGGTCTGTGGGAGTGTGTGGGAGTGTGTGGGTCTGTGGGAGTGTGTGGGAGTGTGTGGGTCTGTGGGAGTGTGTGGGAGTGTGTGGGTCTGTGGGAGTGTGTGGGAGTGTGTGGGTCTGTGGGAGTGTGTGGGAGTGTGGGAGTGTGTGGGAGTGTGTGGGTCTGTGGGAGTGTGTGGGAGTGTGTGGGTCTGTGGGAATGTGTGGGAGTGTGTGGGTCTGTGGGAGTGCGTGGGTGTGTGGGAGTGTGTGGAAGTGTGTGGGAATGTGCGGGTCTGTGGGAGTGTGCGGGTCTGTGGGAGTGTCTGGGTCGGTTGGTGTGTGTTGGAGTGTTTGGGTCTGCTGGAGTGTGCGGGTCAGTGGGAGGATGTGGGAATGTGTGGGTATGTGGGAATGTGTGGGTCTGTGGGTGTTTGTGGGTCTCTGTGGGAGTGTGTGGGTGTGTGGGAGTGTTCGGGTCTGTGGGAGTTTGTGGGTGTTTGTGGGTCTGTGGGAGTGTATGGGTCTGTGGGAGTGTGTGGGTCTGTGTGGGTCTGTGGGAGTGTGCGGGTCTGTGGGAGTGTATGGGATTGTGTGGCTCTGTGGGAGCTTCTGGGTCTGTGGGCCTGTGTGGGTCTGTGGGAGTGTGTGGGTCTGTGTGGGTCTTTGGGAGAGTGTGGGTCTGTGGGAATATGCGGGTCTGTGGGAGTGTGTGGGATTGTGTGGGTCTGTGGGAGTTTCTTGGTCTGTGGGAGTGTGTGGGCCTGTGGGAGTTTGTGGGAGGTTGTGGGTCTGTGTGGGTCTTTGGGAGTGTGCGGGAATGTGTGGGTCTGTGGGAGTGTGCAGGTCTGTGGTCGTGTGTGGGAGTGTGTGGGAGTGTGCGGGTCTGTGGGAGTGTGCGGGTCTGTGGGAGTGTGTGGGTCTGTGGGAGTGTGTGGGTCGGTGGGTGTGTGTTGGAGTGTTTGGGTCTGCGGGAGTGTGCGGATGAGTGGGTGGAAGTGGGAATGTGTGGGTCTGTGGGAATGTGTGGTGTGATGAAATATATGCCTTCATCAGCCCATGTGTTTTACCTGCTTGTATTGTGTGAACCGCCCCCTTTTGTTCCTATTGTGTGTATTGGCTACGCCTCAGTCTTTTGCCATATAAAGGACTCAAGAGCTGTATGAGTCATTCCTACCAGCCGAACCCGATGTGGGAAGACCTGCAATGCTGCAATGTTCTTAGTGATTAAAAGCCTTCAGTTGAATCCTTGTCTTTGAGTTATTGATGGCATATCAATTTTAATCACTAAAACACCAAGATGGATCGACTCCTGAAACCAGAGCGCTTGGATCTGGACCCCCATGCCTCAGACGCAGCCACACAGTTCGGACACTGGTTCCAATGCTTCGAATTTTTCATTGCAAACTCATCCACTGCCATAGCAGCCGCAACCGCTACCGGAGACATGAAACTGGGAATCCTGCGAAACTGGGTGAGCCATCGGGTCTCCCCTCTCATCCAAGATGCCACCAGCTACGGGGATGCCTGCACCATTCTGAAGGCCCACTACGTGCGGCCAATAAACGAGGTGTACGCCAGGCATCTTCTGACTACTCGCACGCAGCGGCATGGTGCGTCACGACAGGACTTTACACTAAACCTAAAAGTACTGGGCAGAGACTGTAACTGTAAAGCCGTGTCTGCCATCGTGTACACGGAGGAGCTGATTCGAGACTCCCTTATTGCGGGCCTCAGTTCAAATTACATTTGGCAGAAACTGTTTGAAAAGGAGGGACTGGACTTAAAACAGGCTATAGATATAGTGCGATCGCTGGATGTGGCCCAGAAGAACTCTGAATCCTGTTCCCCAGGCCATGCGGCCCACTCCGCCTCGTGCGCGCCGTGGGGGCCGCCATCTTGGAAGCCATCTTCACTTCCCAGGTCTCAGGCCAGCCCAGCACCATCGGAGCCCCAGCCTCCACCCAGGAGCCCCACTACTGCCGCGATGCATCGGGGCCCGAAATGCTACTTCTGCGGCCAGGACAAACACTCCAGGCATCTGTGCCCAGCGAAGGGCACCACCTGTTTTAAATGCGGGAAGAAAGGACATTTCAGCAAAGTCTGCAAAGGGAACCCCGCCTCCAACTCCACCACCGCCGCGTGCGCGCCGTGGGAGCGGCCATCTTGGAAGCCATCTTATCCACCCTCATGGAGTCCACCATCTTGCCCCGACTACACGGACCTCCAGGACCCACTGGTGGCCTCGATCACAGTGGATCAATCCAGGCCGCATCCGTTGTCTAGATCGATGATGGACATAGAGGTAAACGGGAACAAGGTTAAATGCTTGATTGACTGCGGGAGCACCAAAAGCTTTATTCATCCTAGCCTGGTAAAACGACTTTCACTAACGATAGTCCCCACACAGGGCAAAATCGCCATGGCCGATAAGACTCATACCTCAAATATTATAGGTTTCTGCGTGGTTATGTTGTCGGTAAAAGGCAATGATTACAGAGATTTTAAACTATTGATAATGCCAGATCTCTGTGTGAGCGTGATCTTGGGTCTGGACTTCCAGTGCCACCACCAAAGTATCACGCTTACCTACGGTGGGTCCCAGCCGCCCCTCACAGTGTGCGGTCTGGCTACCCTGAAGGTCAAGCCGCCCTCTCTGTTCGCCAACCTCGCACCCAACTGTCGACCCATAGCGACCAAGAGTAGGCGGTACAGCTGGGAGGATAGACGGTTCATTGCGTCGGAAGTAGAAAGACTCAAGCGGGAGGGTATCATTGAATGCAGTACCAGCCCGTGGCGCGCCCAGGTAGTAGTAGTTAAGGGTAGCGAAAAGAAGCGGATGGTGATAGATTATAGCCAGACGGTTAATCTATACACCCAGCTAGACGCCTACCCTCTACCCCGCATAGCGGATATGGTTAACCAAATCGCGCAATACCGGGTGTTTTCCACCATCGACCTAAAATCGGCATACCACCAGCTCCCCATTAGGCCGGAGGACTGTCCATACACCGCCTTCGAGGCGAACGGACGCATCTACCACTTCCTCACAGTCCCCTTTGGGGTAACGAACGGGGTCTCGGTCTTCCAGCGGGAGATGGACCGCATGGTCGATGAGAACCAGTTAACAGCCACCTACCCATACCTAGACAATGTCACCATCTGTGGCCACGACCAGCAAGACCACGACTCGAACCTCACGAGATTTCTGAAAACCGCCCTCAGACTCAATCTCACCTACAACGAGGATAAGTGTGTCTTTAGCACCACGCGCCTCTGTATCCTGGGCTGCGTGGTGGAAAACGGACCCCGACCGACTGCGCCCCCTACGGGAGCTACCCCTACCAAACACTCCCAAGGCCCTGAAAAGGTGCCTGGGGTTCTTCTCCTATTACGCCCAATGAGTCCCCAATTATTCCGACAAGGCCCGTCCCCTCCTGAAATCAACGTCCTTCCCGCTCACGGCCGAGGCCCACGCCGCCTTCAACAGCATTAAACACGACATTGAGAAGGCCGCGCTGCGGGCAGTGGACGAAAACATCCCTTTCCAGGTCGAAAGCGATGCGTCCGACTTCGCTTTAGCAGCCACCCTCAACCAGGATGGGCGGCCCGTAGCCTTTTTCTCAAGAACCCTCCAAGGGCCCGAGATCAGGCACTCCTCGGTAGAGAAGGAGGCCCAGGCCATAGTGGAGGCAGTGCGGCACTGGAGGCACTACCTAGCCGGCAAACGCTTCACCCTGCTTACCGACCAGCGGTCGGTAGCCTTCATGTTTAACAACAAACAGAGGGGGAAGATCAAGAACGACAAAATTCTCAGGTGGCGGATCGAACTCTCCACGTTTGAGTACGACATAATATATAGGCCGGGGGCCCTCAACGAATCCCCCGACGCCCTATCACGAGGGATGTGTGCCAGCATCCAGGGGGACAGACTACAGGGCCTCCACAATGGCCTCTGCCACCCGGGGGTCACCCGGCTATTCCACTTTATAAAATCCCGTAACCTGCCCTATTCCATCGAGGAGGTCCGGTCTATGACCAGGGACTGCTGCACCTGTGCGGAATGCAAGCCCTGTTTTTTCAGGCCCGACCGAGCCCACCTGATCAAAGCTACATGGCCATTCGAGCGCCTGAGCTTAGATTTCAAGGAACCACTCCCCTCCACCGACCGCAATGTGTATTTTCTCAACATTGTAGACGAGTACTCCCGCTTCCCATTCGCCTACCCCTGCCCAGATATGACCAGTGCCACGGTCATCAAGTGCCTCAGCAGCCTGTTTTGCATGTTCGGCATGCCTAACTACATCCACACTGACAGGGGGGCGTCGTTCATGAGTGAGGAACTGCGCCAATACCTGCTGTCGAAGGAGATAGCCACGAGTCGGACCACTAGTTATAACCCCCGGGGTAATGGGCAAGTGGAGAGGGAGAACGTGACAGTGTGGAAGGCGGTCACCTTAGCACTAAGGTCTAAAGGCCTCCCCACCTCCCGCTGGCAGGAGGTCCTCCCAGACGTACTCCACTTGATAAGGTCGCTACTGTGTACTGCTACTAACGCCACTCCTCACGAGAAGATGTTTGTTTTTCCCCGCAAATCAACCTCAGGAGTATCGCTACCCTCGTGGCTCTCCACCCCAGGGACAGTCCTGTTACGGAAGCATGTGAGGGGCCACAAAACGGATCCCCTCGTGGAGGCAGTACACCTACTCCACGCAAACCCACAGTACGCGTACGTCAAGCACGCCGACGGGCGTGAAGACACCATGTCCATAAATGACCTCACCTCGGCAGGAAGCGACGATGACGACCCATCACCACCACCCCCAGAAGAACCTCCACCATCCCCAGAGGTATCCTCACCACCCCCAGAAGTACCTGCAACACCCCCAGCACATGGGTATGCCCAGGAGGGCACCACGGACTCCCGGTCGGAACCCAAGGTGCTGTTGCGACGTTCAGGAAGGACTATCACACCCCCGGACAGAAAAATCTGTAGAAGGGGTGAATGTGATGAAATATATGCCTTCATCAGCCCATGTGTTTTACCTGCTTGTATTGTGTGAACCACCCCCTTTTGTTCCTATTGTATGTATTGGCTACGCCCCTGTCTTTTGCCATATAAAGGTCTCAAGAGCGGTATGAGTCATTCCTACCAGACGAACCCGATGTGGGAAGACCTGCAATGCTGCAATGTTCTTAGTGATTAAAAGCCTTCAGCTGAATCCTTGTCTTTGAGTTATTGATGGCATATCATGTGGGTCTGTGGGTGTTTGTGGGTCTCTGTTCGAATCTGTGGGTCTGTGGGAGTGTGTGGGTCTATGGGAGTGTGTGGGTTTGTGGGAGTCTGTGGGAGTGTCTGTGTCTTTTGGTGTGTGCGGGTCTGTGGGAGTGTGCGGGTCTGTGGGAGTGTATGGGATTGTGTGGCTCTGTGGGTGTTTCTGGGTCTGTGAGAGTGTCTGGGAGTGTGCAGGTCTTTGGGAGTGTGTGGGTCTGTGGGAGTGTGCGGGTCTGTGGGAGTGTGTGGAAGTGTGTGGGTCTGTGGGAGTGTGTGGGAGTGTGTGGGTCTGTGGGAGTGTGCGGGAGAGTGTGGGTCTGAGGGAGTGTGTGGGAGTGTGTGGGTCTGTGGGAGTGTGCGGGAGAGTGTGGGTCTGAGGGAGTGTGTGGGAGTGTGTGGGTCTGTGGGAGTGTGTGGGAGTGTGGGTCTGAGGGAGTGTGTGGGTGTGTGCGGGTCTGTGGGAGTGTGCGGGAGTGTAGGAGTGTGTGGGAGTGTGTGGGTCTGTGGGAGTGTGTGGGAGTGTGTGGGTCTGAGGGAGTGTGTAGGAGTGTGTGGGTCTGAGGGAGTGTGTAGGAGTGTGTGGGTCTGTGGGAGTGTGTGGGAGTGTGTGGGTCTGTGGGAGTGTGTGAGAGTGTGTGGGTCTGTGGGAGTGTGTGGGTCTGTGGGAGTGTGTGGGAGTGTGTGGATCTGTGGGAGTGTGTGGGCCTATGGGAGTGTGTGGGTCTGTGGGAGTGTGCGGTCTGTGGGTGTGTGTGGGAGTGTGTGGATCTGTGGGATTGTGTGTGTCTGTGGGAGTGTGTGGGTCTGTGGGTGTTTGTGGGTCTCTGCGAATCTGTGGGTCTGTGGGAGTGTGCGGGTCTGTGGGAGTGTATGGGATTGTGTGGCTCTGTGGGTGTTTCTGGGTCTGTGGGAGTGTCTGGGAGTGTGCAGGTCTTTGGGAGTGTGTGGGTCTGTGGGAGTGTGCGGGTCTGTGGGAGTGTGTGGAAGTGTGTGGGTCTGTGGGAGTGTGTGGGAGTGTGTGGGTCTGTGGGAGTGTGCGGGAGAGTGTGGGTCTGAGGGAGTGTGTGGGAGTGTGTGGGTCTGTGGGAGTGTGCGGGAGAGTGTGGGTCTGAGGGAGTGTGTGGGAGTGTGTGGGTCTGTGGGAGTGTGTGGGAGTGTGGGTCTGAGGGAGTGTGTGGGTGTGTGCGGGTCTGTGGGAGTGTGCGGGAGTGTAGGAGTGTGTGGGAGTGTGTGGGAGTTTGTGGGTCTGAGGGAGTGTGTAGGAGTGTGTGGGTCTGAGGGAGTGTGTGGGAGTGTGTGGGTCTGTGGGAGTGTGTGGGAGTGTGTGGGTCTGTGGGAGTGTGTGGGTCTGTGGGAGTGTGTGGGAGTGTGTGGGTCTGTGGGAGTGTGTGGGAGTGTGTGGGTCTGTGGGAGTGTGTGGGAGTGTGTGGATCTGTGGGAGTGTGTGGGCCTATGGGAGTGTGTGGGTCTGTGGGAGTGTGCGGACTGTGGGTGTGTGTGGGAGTGTGTGGATCTGTGGGATTGTGTGTGTCTGTGGGAGTGTGTGGGTCGGTGGGTGTTTGTTGGAGTGTTTGGGCTTCGGGAGTTTGCGGGTCAGTGGGAGGATGTGGGAATGTGTGGGTCTGTGGGAATGTGTGGGTCTGTGGGAATGTGTGGTTCTGTGGGTGTTTGTGGGTCTCTGCGAATCTGTGGGTCTGTGGGAGTGTGTGGGTCTGAGGGAGTGTGCATGTCTGTGGGAGTGTGTGGGATTGTGTGGGTCTGTGGCAGTTTCTGGGTCTGTGGGAGTGTGTGGGAGTGTGTGGGTCTGTGGGAGTGTGTGGGAGTGTGTGGGTCTGTGGGAGTGTGTGGGTCTGTGGGAGTTTGTGGGTGTGTGTGGGTCTGTGGGAGTGTGTGGGTCTGTGGGAGTGTGTGGGTCTGTGGGAGCTTGTGGGAGTGTGTGGGCCTGTGGGAGTTTCTGGGTCTATGGGTGCGTGTGGGTCTGTGGGAGTTTCTGGGTCTGTGGGAGTGTGTGGGTCTGTGGGAGTTTCTGGGTCTGTGGGTGTGTGTGGGATTTTCTGGGTCTTTGGAAGTGTGTGGGTCTGTGGGAGTGTGTGGGAGTGTGCGGGGGTGTGTGGGTCTGTGGGAGTGTGCGGGTCTGTGGGAGTGTGTGGGTCTGTGGGAGTGTGTGGGAGTGCGTGGGTCTGTGGGAGAGTGTGAGTCTCTGGGAGTGTGTGGTTCTGTGGGAGTGAGAAGGTCACTGTGGGAATGTGTGGGTCTGTGGGTGTATGTGGGAGTGCGTGGGTCTGTGGGAGAGTGTGAGTCTCTGGGAGTGTGTGGTTCTGTGGGAGTGAGAAGGTCACTGTGGGAATGTGTGGGTCTGTGGGAGTGTGTGGGAGCGTGTGGATCTGTGGGAGTGTGTGGGTCTATGGGAGTGTGTGGGAGTGTGTGGGATTGTGTGGGTCTGTGGGAGTTTCTTGGTCTGTGGGAGTGTGCGGGACTGTGTGGGTCTGTGGGAGTGTGTGGGTCTTTGGGAGTGTGTGTGATTTTGTGGGTCTGTGGAAGTGTGTGGGTCGGTGGGTGTGTGTTGGAGTGTGTGGGTCTGCGGGAGTGTGTGGGTCAGTGGGAGGATGTGGGAATGTGTGGGTATGTGGGAATGTGTGGGTCTGTGGGTGTTTGTGGGTCTCTGTGGGTGTGTGTGGGTGTGTGGGAGTGTTCGGGTCTGTGGGAGTTTGTGGGTGTTTGTGGGTCTGTGGGAGTGTATCGGTCTGTGGGAGTGTGTGGGTCTGTGGGAGTTTCTGGGTCTATGGGAGTGTGCGGGTCTGTGGGAGTGTGTGGGATTGTGTGGGTCTGTGGGAGTTTCTTGGTCTGTGGGAGTGTGTGGGAGTGTGTGGGTCTGTGGGAGTGTGTGGGAGTGTGTGGGTCTGTGGGAGTTTCTTGGTCTGTGGGAGTGTGTGGGAGTGTGTGGGTCTGTGGGAGTGTGTGGGAGTGTGTGGGTCTGTGGGAGTGTGTGGGAGTGTGTGGGTCTGTGGGAGTGTGTGGGTCTGTGGGAGTTTGTGGGTGTGTGTGGGTCTGTGGGAGTGTGTGGGTCTGTGGGAGTGTGTGGGTCTGTGGGAGCTTGTGGGAGTGTGTGGGTCTGTGGGAGTTTGTGGGAGTGTGGGGGAGTGTGGGAGTCTGTGGGAGTGTGTGGGCCTGTGGGATTGTGCGGGTCTGTGGGAGTGTGTGGGTCTGTGGGAGTTTCTGGGTCTGTGGGAGTGTGTGGGTCTGTGGGAGTTTCTGGGTCTGTGGGAGTTTCTGGGTCTGTGGGTGTGTGTGGGTCTGTGGGAGTTTCTGGGTCTGTGGGTGTGTGTGGGATTTTCTGGGTCTGTGGGAGTGTGTGGGTCTGTGGGAGTGTGTGGGAGTGTGCGGGGGTGTGTGGGTCTGTGGGAGTGTGCGGGTCGGTGGGAGTGTGTGGCAGTATGTGGGTCTGTGGGAGTGTGTGGGTCTGTGGGAGTGTGTGGGAGTGTGTGGGTCTGTGGGAGTGTGTGGGTCTGTGGGAGTGTGTGGGAGTGCGTGGGTCTGTGGGAGAGTGTGAGTCTCTGGGAGTGTGTGGTTCTGTGGGAGTGAGAAGGTCACTGTGGGAATGTGTGGGTCTGTGGGTGTATGTGGGAGTGTGTGGGAGCGTGTGGATCTGTGGGAGTGTGTGGGTCTATGGGAGTGTGTGGGAGTGTGTGGGATTGTGTGGGTCTGTGGGAGTTTCTTGGTCTGTGGGAGTGTGTGCGATTCTGTGGGTCTGTGGAAGTGTGTGGGTCGGTGGGTGTGTGTTGGAGTGTTTGGGTCTGCGGGAGTGTGCGGGTCAGTGGGAGGATGTGGGAATGTGTGGGTCTGTGTGTGTTTGTGGGTCTCTGTGGGAGTGTATCGGTCTGTGGGAGTGTATGGGATTGTGTGGCTCTGTGGGAGTTTCTGGGTCTGTGGGCCTGTGTGGGTCTGTGGGAGTGTGTGGGTCTGTGGGAGTGTGTGGGTCTGTGGGAGCGTATGGGTCTGTGGGAGTGTGTGGGTCTGTGGGAGTGTGCGGGTCTGTGGGAGTGTGTGGGATTGTGTGGGTCTGTGGGAGTTTCTTGGTCTGTGGGAGTGTGTGGGAGTGTGTGGGTCTGTGGGAGTGTGTGGGAGTGTGTGGGTCTGTGGGAGTGTGTGGGAGTGTGTGGGTCTGTGGGAGTGTGTGGGAGTGTGTGGGTCTGTGGGAGTTTGTGGGAGGTTGTGGGAGTGTGTGGGTCTGTGTGGGTCTTTGGGAGTGTGTGGGAGTGTGTGGGTCTGAGGGAGTGTGTGGGCCTATGGGGGTGTGTGGATCTGTGGGATTGTGTGTGTCTGTGGGAGTGTGTGGGTCGGTGTGTGTTTGTTGGAGTGTTTGGGCTTCGGGAGTTTGCGGGTCAGTGGGAGGATGTGGGAATGTGTGGGTCTGTGGGAATGTGTGGGTCTGTGGGAGTGTGTGGGTCTGAGGGAGTGTATGGGATTGTGTGGCTCTTGGGAGTTTCTGGGTCTGTGGGAGTGTGTGGGATTGTGTGGGTCTGTGTGGGTCTGTGGGAGTTTGTGGGAGTGTGGGGGAGTGTGGGAGTCTGTGGAGTATCTGGGCCTGTGGGATTGTGCGGGTCTGTGGGAGTGTCTTGGTCTGTGGGAGTTTCTGGGTCTGTGGGAGTATGTGGTCTGAGGTAGTTTCTGGGTCTGTGTGAGTGTGTGGTCTGTGGGAGTGTGCGGGTCGGTGGGAGTTTGTGGGAGTGTGTGGCAGTGTGTGGGTCTGTGGGAGTGTGTGGGAGTGTGCGGGGGTGTGTGGGTCTGTGGGAGTGTGTGGGAGTGTGCGGGGGTGTATGGGTCTGTGGGAGTGTGTGGGCCGGTGGGAGTGTGTGGCAGTATGTGGGTCTGTGGGAGCGTGTGAGTCTCTGGGAGTGTGTGGGTCTGTGGGAGTGTGTGGGAGTGCGTGGGTCTGTGCAGCGTGTGAGTCTCTGGGAGTGTGTGGTTCTGTGGGAGTGAGAAGGTCTCTGTGGGAATGTGTGGGTCTGTGGGTGTATGTGGGAGTTTGTGGGAGCGTGTGGATCTGTGGGAGTGTGTGGGTCTATGGGAGTGTGTGGGAGTGTGTGGGAGTGTGTGGGTCTGTGGGAGCGTGTGGGTCTTTGGGAGTGTGAGGGATTCTGTGGGTCTGTGGGAGTGTGTGGGTCGGTGGGTGTGTGTTGGAGTGTTTGGGTCTGCGGGAGTGTGCGGGTCTGTGGGAGTGTATGGGATTGTGTGGCTCTTGGGAGTTTCTGGGTCTGTGGGAGTGTGTGGGATTGTGTTGGTCTGTGGGAGTGTGTGGGTCTGTGGGAGTGTGTGGGTCTGTGGGAGTGTGTGGGTCTGTGGGAGTTTGTGGGTCTGTGGGAGTGTGTGGGAGTGTGTGGGTCTGTGGGAGTGTGTGGGTCTGTGGGAGTGTGTGGGAGTGTGTGGGTCTGTGGGAGTGTGTGGGTCTGTGGGAGTGTGTGGGTCTGTGGGAGTTTGTGGGTGTGTGGGGGAGTGTGGGAGTCTTTGGGAGTGTGTGGGTCTGTGGGACTTTCTGGGTCTGTGGGAGTGTGTGGTCTGTGGGAGTTTCTGGGTCTTTGGGAGTGTGTGGGTCTTTGGCAGTTTCTGGGTCTGTGGGTGTGTGTGGGAGTTTCTGGGTCTTTGGAAGTGTGTGGGTCTGCGGGAGTGTGCGGGTCTTTGGAAGTTTGTGCGAGTGTGTGGGCCTGTGGGAGTGTGTCGGCCTGTGAGAGTGTGTGGGATTGTGTAGGTCTGTGGGAGTTTCTTGGTCTGTGGGAGTGTGTGGGAGTGTGTGGGTCTGTGGGAGTGTGTGGGTCTGTGGGAGTGTGTGGGTCTGTGGTAGCTTGTGGGAGTATGGGGGAGTGTGGGAGTCTGTGGGAGTGTGTGGGAGTGTGTGGGCCTGTGGGAGTGTCTGGGTCTGTGGGAGTGTGTGGGTCTGTGGGAGTGTCTGGGTCTTTGGGAGTGTGTGGTGTTGTGTATGTACCTTTAAGAGAGTAACTGGTCTCAGACTGCAGTACCGGCAGTGACCACCCCTGTATAAAAGGCACTAGAGAGCCTCTGTTTGTTAGTTTCACTATTGACTTACACCAGTAAAGACTTGTTTGTTTTCACTCCTGCTGGCCCGTGTCTCAATCATTCACAGACTTAACACTGGCGACGAGTAAGAAACGAACTTACCTGCAATTCGGCAGCACCTCAGACGACGTTGTTGAAGGTCGGAGGCAGAAGAAAGAAAAAAAAATAGAGTCCAAAGAAACTCGGGAAACGAGCGTCGACCATCAATCATCGGTTTGAAAACATGCAGGAGAGGCTTTCCAGAGCCAGGTTGGGTTCCTCCGTCTGTGGTTTCCCAGCTAATCGGGCTGGTGGCAGGTAGTGCTCTGATCCTTCCTGGGCTGCGGCGGGCTGAAGCTCGATCGGGTGGCTTTTCAACGGGGCCGGGCAGCGAGTCGGGAAGCAAAGAGAGAGAGAGAGGGTGGAGCACACAGGGCGCGGCCGGTGCTTCGAAGCCGGGCAGTGTTCGGACCTAAGAAGAGGGAGGGAGGTGTCCCAGAGGGTCCGCTCCACGACGGGAAAAGAATAAAAGAAAAAGAATCAATATTTAACGCGCAAGAAACCGTGGAAAGCAGTGCCAACAACAGCGGGGAAGAAGGCAAAGCGCGGGAGGTGCCATTTTGTTAAATCGGGGAAGAAGACTGGCTGTATCACTGCTTTTGATAATACATTAGAGGACTGGACCACGTATGTGGAAAGAGTCGAGGTACATTTCGAGGCAAACGAAATAGCGGAGGGGAAAAAGGCATCGATATTACTAAACTTAATGGGCGCTAGAACGTACGGCCAATTGCGGGACCTGATTACTCCAGCCAAACCAAAGGCAAAGAGTTTTAACGAAATTGTTGCTGTCCTACAGGAACACTTAAACCCTGCACCACTGTTGATAGCAGAAAGATTTAAATTCCACAGGAGAACTCAGCACAAAGATGAGAGCAATGCTGAGTATCTTACGGAACTATGCAAGCTATCAAAGCACTGCGAGTTCGGAGCAGGACTGGCAGATACCCTACGGGACAAATTTGTCTGTGGACTCCTGAGTGAAGGAACACAGAAGAAGTTACTCTCAGAAAAAGAGCTGACGCTAGAAAAGGCTTTCAGCGTGGCAGTATCGTATGAAGCAGCAGCCAGGGGAGCTGCAGAAATTCAACAAAAACCATAGGAATACGGCACCCACGAAATGACACGGGGATTTGCAAAATGTTATCGCTGCGGCAGAACTAACCATGACCAGAAGGACTGCTGGTCCAAAGACAAAATATGCAGACAATGCGGGAAGATTGGACACATTGCACGAGTTTGCAGGTCTGGGAAGAAGACCAGCAACAACAAAAAGGCTACTAAGGAACCGTACAAGAAAGTACAAAAGATGACGGACAGTAGTTCCGAAGACCAGATGAGCGATAGTGAATCCGGAAACAGGAGACTAAGCTGTCTCAAACTTCACAATGTAATCGCAAAAGAGGATCATTGAACCATTTGGGTCACCCTCACGATAGCAGGGTCCCAAGTTAAAATGGAATTGGATACAGGATCAGCGCTAACCGTCATGAATCGACGAGACTACGAGCGGCTATTTTCACACATACCCTTGAGAGAGACATCCATCGTCTTGACGACGTATACGGGGCAAAAAGTATACCCCAGAGGAAAAATAAGGGTGCCTGTCGAATACAATGGCAAGAAAATACGGACATTTTATCTCTACATACTGCCAAATGGTGGACCACCGTTATTGGGACGGGAATGGATCAGGAAGATAAACTTAGATTGGCATTCCATTCATGCAATGACGGTGGACGGTAAAAAAGATGAAGACGTCACTCCTGGATGATTGTCAACAATCTTAGCTAACGCCAAAGAGTTATTTCAACAAGAACTGGGCACGCTTAAAGGCGTAACCGCCTCGATAAAAACAGAAGAGAATGCAGTTCCCAAGTTTGTCAAAGCAAGACCGCTACCATATGCAATTCGCCCAGCCGTCGAGGCAGAGCTGGAGAATCTGGAGAAGGCGGGCGTGTTGTCTAAGGTCGACTGGAGCGAGTGGGCGACACCCATCGTTCCTGTCATGAAGAAAACGTTAAGCAATAAGTCCAGAGAGCCAAGGAAGAATCGCATCTGTGGGGATTTCAAGGTGACGGTGAACCCTGTCCTTCACACAGTACAATATCCTCTTCCAAGGGTAGAAGACATCTTCGCCTCGCTGTCTGGAGGGAAGCGTTTTACAAAAATTGACCTAGCACAAGCATATTTGCAGATGGAGGTTGAAGAGTCCTCTAGGAAGTATCTCACAATAAACACTCACAAAGGTCTTTACCAGTATCATCGATTGGTATTCGGAGTAGAATCGGCTCCGGCGATATGGCAAAGAGCGATGGAACAAGTCCTGCAAGGGATTCCGGGGACTCAGTGTTACTTGGATGACATCCTTGTAACAGGTGAAGATGACAGTGAACACCTTAACAACCTAGAACAGGTGCTCACTAGACTACGGGAACATGGGCTGCGAGCCAACCGCCCCAAGTGCGAATTTTTTAAGAAACAGATATCGTATTGTGGCCACGTGATTGATGAAACGGGGTTACATAAGTCCCCTGACAAAATTGAAGCGGTTCTTAAGGCCCCAGCGCCTGAAAATGTGTCGCAACTGAGGTCATTCCTCGGGTTGGTGAATTACTATCATAAGTTTTTGCCGAATTTGTCGACAATTCTGCACCCACTGAATGCCCTGCTACGAACGGGGGTAGCATGGAAATGGAGCGATGATTGTAAGCGTGCTTTTCAGAAGAGTAAGGAATTAATCACTTCAAGGGAAGTATTGGCTCACTACAACCCAGCACTGCCAATCAGGCTGGCGTGTGATGCGTCTCCCTACGGCATTGGGGCGGTACTGTCACATAAATCCCTTGATAGTTTAGAGAGGCCGATAGCTTTTGCGTCACGCTCGTTAACTTCTGCTGAGCGTAACTACGCCCAGATTGACAGAGAGGCCCTCAGCCTAGTGTGGGGGGTGAAGAACTTCAATCACTATCTGCACGGTCAAAAATTTACTCTACTAACCGATCATCAACCTCTTGTCTCCATTTTCAACCTTCAGAAGGGCGTACCGATAATGACGGCACAACGGCTGCAGAGATGGTCCCTTTTCCTGGGGCACACCAATATGACATCGAGTACAAAGGAACTAAACAGCATGGAAATGCTGATGGATTGTCATGCCTACCGTTGCCGACGGTGGAAGAAGAAGACCTTGCAGTGGATCCAATGGAGTTATTCCACTCGACCATAGTCGAATGTCTCCCTGTGACGAATGCAAACATAGAAAAGGAAACACGGAATGACCCGACACTATCACGGGTCTATGATTTAACGGTGAAGGGATGGCCAGCACATGGCGAAGCACTGCTGCCAGCATTCTCGCCGAGAAGAGAACAGCTGTCAGCATGCAGAGGAACCTTGATGTGTGGATCCAGAGTAGTAATTCCACCTAAGTTGACGGATAGAGTACTCAATGAGCTTCATGAGGGTCATCTGGGTGGGGTAAAAATGAAGAACTTAGCCAGAGAGTTTGTGTGGTGGCCGGGAATCGATAGAGAAATCGAAGAGATGACCAAGAGCTGTGCAGGATGCCAGAAGGTCCAAAACGCCCCACCACAAGCTCCTCTGCATCCATGGGAGTGGCCCTCATCTCCATGGCAACGGGTGCACATTGATTTTGCTGGTCCCTTCATGGACTCGATGTTTTTAATTGCGGTGGATGCACATTCAAAGTGGCCAGAGGTAATAAAAATGTCCTCAACCACCATGGAAAAAACTATCACAGTTCTGCGAACCATATTCACCAGGAATGGGCTGCCTGAACAGATTTGCTCTGACAATGGACCACAGTTTGTGTCTGAAGAGTTCCGGAGGTTCTTAAAGAACAATGGCGTTAAGCATTACACATCTGCCCCATATCATCCAGCCACTAATGGATTGGCCGAGAGGTTTGTCCAAACATTCAAGAAGGCTATCAAGGCAATGTGTAATGAAGATATACCCCTACAACACAAGGTGGACAACTTCTTGTTTGCCTACCGGAATGCGACACATGCGGTTACCAACCAAACCCCAGCCATGATGTTCTTCAATCAAAGACTACGATGCCGCTTGGATTTGGTTAAGCCAAACGTCCGAAGAGATGTGGAGAACAGGCAGTTTCAGAATATGAATGAAAGGCCGACCAGGAGTTTTAAGATAGGTCAACCAGTTTTGGCCCGGGACTACCGCACTGAGAAATGGCAGCCAGGAACGATTTGTACACGGCAAGGACCTCTCATGTATACCGTGGACGTTGGAGAGAGCATTGTAAGACGCCATGCGGACCAGCTTCTAGAGTCACTGGAAAACGTCAACTCCACACCACGATCTGATACACCTGGCAATGAAATTGACGTACCAATTGCAGCTACCGCAGAATCGGTAATATTGGAAGCAGATGAACCAAACAACGACATTGATCTCGACTCAACATTGCCAGAAGAACCTGATACCCCAAAGAGGCGTTATCCAGACAGAATCAGGAAGCCTCCTCAAAGACTGAACTTATAATTGCTTAAACTTAACCAATGTGTCTAGCAACCGTGATTGTGATTGTAATTAGTTATCATTTAGTTGTTAAATGAATGTTATGTACTGTTTATCTAAAAGGGGAGGAATTGTTGTGTATGTACCTTTAAGAGAATAACTGGTCTCAGACTGCAGTACCGGCAGTGACCACCCCTGTATAAAAGGCGCTAGAGAGCCTCTGTTTGTTAGTTTCACTATTGACTTCCACCAGTAAAGACTTGTTTGTTTTCACTCCTGCTGGTCCGTGTCTCAATCATTCACGGACTTAACATGTGGGTCTGTGGGAGTTTCTGAGTCTGTGGGTGTGTGTGGGAATGTGCGGGATTGTGTGGGTCTGTGGGAGTGTGTGGGTCTTTGGGAGTGTGTGGGATTGTGTGTGTCTGTGGGAGTGTGTGGGTCGGTGGGTGGGTGTTGGAGTCTTTGGGTCTGCGGGAGTGTGCGGGTCAGTGGGAGGATGTGGGAATGTGTGGGTATGTGGGAATGTGTGGGTCTGTGGGTTTTTGTGGGTCTCTGCGAATCTGTGGGTCTGTGGGAGTGTGTGGGTCTGTGGGAGTGTTTGGGTCTGAGGGAGTGTGCGGGTCTGTGGGAGTGTATGGGATTGTGTGGCTCTTGGGAGTTTCTGGGTCTGTGGGAGTGTGTGGGATTGTGTGGGTCTGTGGGAGTTTCTGGGTCTGTGGGAGTGTGTGGGAGTGTGTGGGTCTGTGGAAGTGTGTGGGAGTGTGTCGGTCTGTGGGAGTGTGGGGGTCTGTGGGAGTTTGTGGGTGTGTGTGGGTCTGTGGGAGTGTGTGGGTCTGTGGGAGCTTGTGGGAGTGTGTGGGTCTGTGGGAGTTTGTGGGAGTGTGGGGGAGTGTGGGAGTCTGTGGGAGTGTGTGGGCCTGTGGGATTGTGCGGGTCTGTGGGAGTGTGTGGGTCTGTGGGAGTTTCTGGGTCTGTGGGAGTGTGTGGGAGTGTGTGGGTCTGTGGAAGTGTGTGGGAGTGTGTCGGTCTGTGGGAGTGTGGGGGTCTGTGGGAGTTTGTGGGTGTGTGTGGGTCTGTGGGAGTGTGTGGGTCTGTGGGAGCTTGTGGGAGTGTGTGGGTCTGTGGGAGTTTGTGGGAGTGTGGGGGAGTGTGGGAGTCTGTGGGAGTGTGTGGGCCTGTGGGATTGTGCGGGTCTGTGGGAGTGTGTGGGTCTGTGGGAGTTTCTGGGTCTGTGGGAGTGTGTGGGAGTGTGTGGGTCTGTGGGAGTGTGTGGGTCTGTGGGAGTTTGTGGGTGTGTGTGGGTCTGTGGGAGTGTGTGTGTCTGTGGGAGCTTGTGGCAGTGTGTGGGTCTGTGGGAGTTTGTGTGTGTGTGGGTCTGTGGGAGTGTGCGGGTCTTTGGGAATGTGTGGGATTGTGTGTGTCTGTGGGAGTGTGAGGGTCGGTGGGTGTGTGTTGGAGTGTTTGGGTCTGCGGGAGTGTGCGGGTCAGTGGGAGGATGTGGGAATGTGTGGGTCTGTGGGAGTGTGCGGGTCAGTGGGAGGATGTGGGAATGTGTGGGCCTGTGGGAATGTGTGGGTCTGTGGGCGTTTGTGGGTCTCTGCGAATCTGTGGGTCTGTGGGAGTGTGTGGGTCTGTGGGAGTGTGTGTGTCTGTGGGAGTGTGTGGGATTGTGTGGGTCTGTGGGAGTTTCTTGGTCTGTGGGAGTGTGTGGGAGTGTGTGGGTCTGTGGGAGTCTGTGGGAGTGTGTGGTTCTGTGGGAGTGTGTGGGTCTGTGGGAGGTTGTGGGTGTGTGTGGGTCTGTGGGAGTGTGTGGGTCTGTGGGAGCTTGTGGGAGTGTGTGGCTCTGTGGGAGTTTCTGGGTCTTTGGCAGTGTGTGCGTCTGTGGGAGTTTCTGGGTCTGTGGGTGTGCGTGGGAGTGTCTGGGTCTTTGGAAGTGTGTGGCTCTGTGGGAGTGTGTGGGAGTGTGTGGGAGTGTGCGGGAGTGTGTGGGTCTGTGGGAGTGTGTGGGAGTGTGCGGGAGTGTGTGGGTCTGTGGGAGTGTGTGGGTCTGTGGGAGTGTGTGGGTCTGTGGGAGTGTGTGGGTCTGTGGGAGTGTGTGGGAGTGCATGGGTCTGTGGGAGAGTGTGAGTCTCTGGGAGTGTGTGGTTCTGTGGGAGTGGGAAGGTCTCTGTGGGAATGTGTGGGTCTGTGGGTGTATGTGGGAGTGTGTGGGAGCATGTGGATTTGTGGGAGTGTGCGGGTCTTTGGGAGTTTGTGCGAGTGTGTGGGCCTGTGGGAGTTTCTGGGTCTGTGGGAGTGTGTGGGTCTGTGGGAGTGTCTGAGTCTTTGGGAGTGTGTGGGTCTGTGGGAGTTTCTGGGTCTGTGGGTATGTGTGGGAGTGTGTGGGTCTGTGGGAGTGTGTGGGTCTGTGGGAGTGTGTGGGAGTGCGTGGGTCTGTGGGAGAGTGGGAGTCTCTGGGAGTGTATGGTTCTGCGGGAGTGAGAAGGTCTCTGTGGGAATGTGTGGGTCTGTGGGTGTATGTGGGAGTGTGTGGGAGCGTGTGGATCTGTGGGAGTGTGCGGGTCTTTGGGAGTTTGTGCGAGTGTGTGGGCCTGTGGGAGTGTGCGGGCCTGTGGGAGTGTGCGGGTCTGTGGGAGTGTGTGGGATTGTGTGGGTCTGTGGGAGTTTCTTGGTCTGTGGGAGTGTGTGGGAGTGTGTGGGTCTGTGGGAGTGTGCGGGTCTGTGGGAGTGTGTGGGTGTGTGTGGGTCTGTGGGTGTGTGTGGGTCTGTGGGAGCTTGTGGGAGTGTGTGGGAGTGTGTGGGCCTGTGGGAGTGTCTGGGTCTGTGGGAGTGTGTGGGTCTGTGGGAGTGTGTGGGTCTGTGGGAGTGTGCGGGCCTGTGGGAGTGTGCGGGTCTGTGGGAGTGTGTGGGATTGTGTGGGTCTGTGGGAGTTTCTTGGTCTGTGGGAGTGTGTGGGAGTGTGTGGGTCTGTGGGAGTGTGTGGGTCTGTGGGAGTTTGTGGGTGTGTGTGGGTCTGTGGGCGTGTGTGTGTCTGTGGGAGCTTGTGGGAGTGTGTGGGAGTGTGTGGGCCTGTGGGAGTGTCTGGGTCTGTGGGAGTGTGTGGGTCTGTGGGAGTGTCTGGGTCTTTGGGAGTGTGTGGGTCTGTGGGAGTTTCTGGGTCTGTGGGTGTGTGTGGGAGTGTGCGGGAGTGTGTGGGGCATCAGGGAGAATTTCTACCAAAAACTCTCACAAATATGCCCTCAATTCAGAAATTTGAATGACGACCAAAAACTCCCATACCTACTAGGGGAAGAGATAAACTGTGTAACACTAGCGGCACACTATGTTACAGCTTGCCATAAACAGAGGGACAACCAGTAAACCTAAGAAAAGAGTATATATAAATTATACGAATGTATATTTATACATTCAGGGATATTTCTGTTTATACGCTGTATGAATAGATCTGCGTTTATGTGTTCAACCATAAATGTATTTTGATCCTTTGACAACATAAGATGTACCTTATCATGCCAATAAAGCGATTTGAATTGAATTGAATTGAATTGTGTGGGTCCGTGGGAGTGTGCGGGTCAGTGGGAGTGTGTGGGACTGTGTGGCAGTGTGTGGGTCTGTGGGAGTGTGTGGGTCTGTGGAAGTCTGTGGTTCTTTGGGAGTGTGTGGGTCTGTGGGGCTCTGTGGGAGTGTGCGGGAGTGTACGGGAGTGTGCGGGTCTGTGGGAGTGTGCGTGTCTTAGGGAGTGTGTGGGATTGTGTGTGTCTGTGGGAGTGTGCGGGTCAGTGGGAGGATGTGGGAATCTGTGGGTCTGTGGGAGTGTGTGGGTCTGTGGGAGTGTGTGGGTCTGAGGGAGTGTGCGGGTCTGTGGGAGTGTATGGGATTGTGTGGCTCTTGGGAGTTTCTGGGTCTGTGGGAGTGTGTGGGATTGTGTGGGTCTGTGGGAGTTTCTGGGTCTGTGTGGGTCTGTGGGAGTGTGTGGGTCTGTGGGAGTGTGTGGGTCTGTGGGAGTTTGTGGGTGTGTGTGGGTCTGTGGGAGTGTGTGGGTCTGTGGGAGTTTGTGGGAGTGTGTGGGCCTGTGGGAGTGTGTGGTTCTGTGGGAGTGTGTGGGTCTGTGGGAGTTTCTGGGTCTGTGGGATTGTGTGGTCTGTGGGAGTGTGTGGGTCTGTGGGAGTGTGTGGGTCTGTGGGAGTGTGTGGGTCTGTGGGTGTTTCTGGGTCTGTGGGTGTGTGTGGGAATTTCTGGGTCTTTGGAAGTGTGTGGGTCTGTGGGAGTTTCTGGGTCTTTGGGAGTGTGTGGGTCTGTGGGAGTTTCTGGGTCTGTGGGAGTGTGTGGGTCTGTGGGAGTGTGTGGGTCTGTGGGAGTTTCTGGGTCTGTGGGTGTGTGTGGGAGTTTCTGGGGCTTTGGAAGTGTGTGGGTCTGTGGGAGTGTGTGGGTGTGTGCGGGAGTGTGTGTGTCTGTGGGAGTGTGCGGGACGGTGGGAGTGTGTGGCAGTGTGTGGGTCTGTGAGAGTGTGTGGGTCTGTGGGAGTGTGTGGGAGTGCATCGGTCTGTGGGAGAGTGGGAGTCTCTGGGAGAGTATGGTTCTGTGGGGGTGAGAAGGTCTCTGTGGGAATGTGTGGGTCTGTGGGTGTATGTGGGAGTGTGTGGGAGCGTGTGGATCTGTGGGAGTGTGCGGGTCTTTGGGAGTTTGTGCGAGTGTGTGGACCTGTGGGAGTGTGCGGTCTGTGGGTGTGTGTGGGAGTGTGCGGGTCTGTGGGAATGTGCGGGTCGGTGAGAGTGTGTAGGAGTGTGAGGGTCTGTGGGAGTTTGTGGGTGTGTGATCAGTGTGTGAATTCACACTCGGGCTGGTCACAGGTATGACAGGCGACCGGAAGCTCGGGGTCACCCTTAAACATAGAAACATAGAAACATAGAAGATAGGAGCAGGAGTAGGCCATTCGGCCCCTCGAGCCTGCTCCGCCATTCAATGAGATCATGGCTGATCATCCAAATTCAGTACCCTGTCCCTGCCTTCTCCCCATATCCCTTGATCCCTTTAGCCTTAAGAAATATATCCAACTCCTTCTTGAATATATTTAATGAATTGGCCTCCACTGCCTTCTACAGCAGAGAATTCCACAGGTTCACCACTCTCTGGGTGAAGAAATTCCTCCTCATCTCAGTCCTAAATGGCTTACCCCTTATCCTTAGACTATGACCCCTAGTTCTGGACTCCCCGGTCATCGGGAACATCCTTCCTGCATCTAGTCTGTCCAGGCCTGACAGAAATTTATAGGTTTCCATGAGATCCCCTCTCAATCTTCTAAACTCCAGTGAGTATAAGCCCAATCGACCCAATCTCTCCTCATACGTCATTCCTGCCGCCCCAGGTATCAGCCTGGTGAATCTTCGCAGCACTCCTTCCATGGCAAGAACATCCTTCCTCAGATAAGGCGACCAAAACTGCACACAGTACTCAAGGTGCAGTCTCACCAAGGCCCTGTATAACTGCAGCAAGACATTCTTGTTCCTGTACTCGAACCCTCTTGCTACAAAGGCCAACATACCATTTGCCTTCTTAACCATCTGCTGCACCTGCATGCTTACCTTCAGCGACTGGTGCACAAGAACACCCAGGTCGCTTTGCACTTCTCCTTCTCCCAAGTCGCTCTGCACTTCTCCTTCTCCCAATCTATTGCCATTCAAATAATAATCTGCCTTCCTGTTTTTGCCACCAAACTGGATAACCTCACATTTATCCACATTATAATGCATTTGCCATGTTTCTGCCCAATCACCCAGCCTGTCCAAATCGTACTGGAGTTTCACGACATCCTCCTCGCAGCACACACGCCAACCCAGCTTTGTGTCGTCTGCAAATTTGGAGATACTACATCCAATTCCCTCGTCCAGATCATTAATATATATTGTGAACAGCTGGGGGCCTAGGACCGATCCTTGCGGTACCCCACTAGTCACTGCCTGCCACTCGGAAAACGACCCATTTATTCCAACTCTTTGCTTTCTATCTGCCAACCAGTTCTCTATCCAAGTCAATACCTTGCCCCCAATCCCATGTGCCTTAATTTTGCAAGCTAATCTCTTATGCAGGACCTTATCAAAAGCCTTCTGAAAATCCAAATACACCACATCCACTGGTTCTCCCTTATCTATTTTACCAGTTACATCCTCAAAAAATTCCAGTAGATTAGTCAAGCACGATTTACCTTTTGTAAATCCATGTTGACTTTGTCTGATCCTGTCACTGCTTTCCAAGTGCTCTGCTATTACATCTTTTATAATGGACTCTAGCATTTTCCCCACTACCGATGTCAGGCTTACCAGTCTATAATTCCCCGCTTTTTCTCTACCACCTTTTTTGAATAGTGGGGTAACATTAGCTACCCTCCAATCCATGGGTACTGTTCCAGAATCTATCGAGTTCTGGAAGATGACCAGCAATGCATCTACTATCTCCAGGGCCACTTCCTTAAGTACCCTAGGATGTAGTTTATCAGGCCCTGGGGATTTATCGGCCTTCAATCCGTCAACTTCCCCAACACCATTTCCCTACAAATACTGATTTTTTTCAGTTCCTCCCTCTCATTCACCCCTATGTTCCCTGACATCTCTGGGAGGTTATCTGTGTCCTCCTTTGTGAAGACAGAACCAAAATATGTATTTAATTGGTCTGCCATTTCTTTGCTCCCCATTATAAATTCCCCTGATTCTGACTGCAAGGGACCTACGCTTGACTTCACCAATCTTTTTCTCTTCACATATCTATAAAAGCTTTTACAGTCAGTTTTTATGTTCCCTGCAAGATTACTTTCATAATCTATTTTCCCCCTCTTAATTAATCCCTTTGTCCTCCTTTGCTGAATCCTAAACTGCTCCCAATCCTCAGGTTTGCTGCTTTTTTTGGCCAATTTATTTGTCCTCTCTTTGGATCTTATGTTATCCCTAATTTCCCTTGTTAGCCACGGTTGAGTCACCTTTTTTGATTTATTTTTATGCCAAACTGGGATAAACAAATTCTGTAGTTCATCCATGTGATCTTTGAATGTTTGCCATTGCCTATCCCCGTCAACCCTTTGAGTGACATTACCCAATCAATCCTACCCAACTCGCGTCTCATACCATCATAGTTCCCTTTATTTAAATTCAGGACCTTAGTCTCTGAGTCAACTACTTCACTCTCCATCTTAATGAAGAATTCTATCATATTATGATCGCTCCGACCCAAGGGGCCTCGCACAACAAGATTGCTAATTAATTCTTTCTCATTGCATAATACCCAGTCTAAGATGGCCTGATCCCTAGTTGGTTCCTCAACATATTGGGCCTGGAAACCACCCTGTATACACTCCAGGAATTCCTCCTCCACAGCATTGTTACTAATTTGGTTAGCCCAATCTATATGTAGATTAAAGTCACCCATGATGACTGCTGTGCCCTTATTGCATGCTTCTCTAATTTCCCTTTTAATGCCATCCCCAACTTCTGCATTACTGTTTGGGTGTCTATACACCACTCCCACTAATGTTTTCTGCCCTTTGGTATTTCTCAGTTCTACCCATAGAGATTCCACATCATCAGAGCTAATATCTTTCCTTACAATTGTGTTAATCCCCTCTTTAACCAGCAATGCTACCCCACCTCCTTTTCCTTTTTGCCTATCTTTCCTGAATATTGAATACCCCTGGATGTTGAGTTCCCAGCCTTGGTCCCCCTGGAGCCATGTTTCCGTAATTCCAATCATATCATATTCATTTACCTCTATTTGTGCTGTTAATTCATCCACCTTATTACGAATGCTCCTTGCATTAAGACACAAAGCTTGTTTTTTTAATGCTCTTAGACCTTTTAGAATTATTATTTACTGTGGCCATGTTTGTTTTAAACCCTTGATTTCTCTGATTGCCACCTTTGTTTTTCTCCTTCCTGTCTTTTGCTTCTATCCTTGTTTCCCTTTCCTTTGTCTCCCTGCTCAGGTTCCCAACCCCCTGCCATTTTAGTTTAAACCCTCCCCCAGAGCACTAGCAAACACTCCCCCAGGACTATCTCGTCTCACCTTGAATATCTCTTAATGTCTCTTCTTTCATCCCCTCCCCCATTTCCCAGCCCCAAAACTGCCTTTTGTTTCATTTCCTGCCTTTTCTCTCAGTTCTGTAGAAAGGTTTCGACCCAAAACATTGACTCAATTTCTTCCTCCATGGATGTTGCCTGGCCTGCTGAGTTTTTCCAGCATTTTCTTTTGTTATTTCGGATTTCCAGCATCCGCAGTATTTTGCTATCGATGAGAGATGCTGTGTGCATTGTGGAATGATGGGTAGGAATAGTCAAACACACATGCTATATGATGGGGGAAGCAAATGTTCAGCAACAAAGTTAGAGCTCCACCCTCTTCACATTGCTTTCCTGCCAACCCTCCTCTCTGGCTGGATCCCTCCCCTCATCTACAATACAAAAACCAGCCGATACGCTTGCTCAGACACTTCTCTCTTTTCCACAAACCTAAAACTAACCTCGCCACACCCAATCCTAACCTACTGCCCTGTCTAGATCCCTCTCCTCACAACCACCATCTTAAAATGCAGCCTGTCACCATCTGCACGTTCCTTCCCCATCCAACTGGCACCCTGGCTCACCATCGCAAAACACAGCCCCCACACATCACCCCCAACACATCCCACCCACATCTTTTAAAAGGGGGAAACAGCAACAAATGAGCTGAAAACAGAAAGAACAAGTGGCGGCCGAGATGCCTGTCAATCAAGGGATGCCCTCCAATGAGAGTGAATCAGAGGCGTGGCCTCGCTGTTCACACGGGTTTTGGTTGAAGTGTGGAGCAAGAGAGAAAGCACGATAGCAAAATACTGTGGATGTTGGAAATCTGAAATAACAACAGAAAATGCTGGAAAAACTCAGTAGGCCAGGCAACATCCGTGGAGAGTCAATGTTTCGGGTCAAACCCTTTGTCAAGACTGAAGGCCAGGCTGGGAGAGAACAAAAGAGAAGTGAAGAGACATTAAGAGAAAGCAAGCTGGTCCGTGTGCAAGGCAGTGTTGGGGTTTGGAGGCAGACCCCGGAGGGTAGGGCAAGGAGATAAGACCTTGAGCAATTTGTGATCTCGATGTTTTTTCCTGGAGAACCAGGTCTAGGAACTGGAGGAATCTTGGGGAAAACTGTGTAAGTCAGGGCATATTTAGCGTCTGTGGGATAAAACCCCATTTTGCACCCAGAGCTTTGTAGTAATATAGACTGGAACCTGGTAATTTAATTTTATATGTATCTATTATATATTAAATACTCATTTTCTAATCCCAAAACATCCCCTTGGTGGTGCATTATCAATAAAGCAGCCGCACTTAATAAATGTTGTCCTTGTTTGTAATTTTTTTATTTTTATGTTGTTCGTAAGGCAGAGTTAGCAAGGGATGAGCTGGATGGTTACAGCCATTGCATAAAAGCCCAATATTTAGATAAGTGTTTATATGACTTTGGAGTCAGTGTATGCATGTACCATTTGAGTGGAAAAACACTGGTCAAGACAGGGCTTGTTACAATGGCTGTGCAACTGAATTGTATTAAACAAAATCATTAATGCAGATATTGTACATGTATATTATAAATTTGTAATTCCATGAGTGAATTTACGAAAGTGGGAATGTACAATTTCTATAATATATATTATTATAATTAGGTGGGGGTCCATGATTACTAATCCATTTGAAAAGGGGTTCTTCAAGTAAAATAGTTTGAGAACCACTGATGTAAGAGATAGATTCTGATCCAACTTACCAAGAGCAACACTGAGGGAGATTAATTAGTGTTTATAAAAGAAATCTTGCAAGTGCAATTAAACAAGTCTGTCGACCAGGAATCAAACACCTTTGCCCTTCTACGTGCTATCATTTGGCTTATCAGTGTAGTGAGTGCATGAGGGCAACAACGAAGTGAGTGGTGGGTGGATGCCCCATTGTGTTATGATATTTTCACTAAAGGTGAATGTTAGTAAATCATATCCTGCATCTCTAAATATAACCTGGGATCAGGCCTGTCAAATCAGACTCAACCACCTGTATATGTATTTTAAATCAATTTCATCTTTATTTATGATAGACTTCAAGTACACCAGCAAAGCAGTAACATGACCATATCACCAAGAGTGCAAGACACTATAAGGCAATCTTACCAATGTCCTGGGAGCTACACCAACCAATGTGCCTTTTTTCTGTGGAGGATTCACCATAGCACCAAGTCTAGGTGTAGCCACTCTCCCTTTATACCTTTTCTTATCACTGTTATGTGACTGCTCTAGCCACATCTCACTTTTCTTTCTCAGCCTTTACATCAACTTTATTACATTTGTCTGAGCAGATGGCGCTCTTTTGTTGAATTAACACTGGTGTCCTTGTAAATTGACACCAGTAAACATCAACTACCTTTGAACACGTTCTTTCCCTCGGAACAATTCACAGCTCTAGACACCCAACTTCAGCACTTATTACAAGAGCATTTCTACACTATCTTGCTGGTTCCCACAGATTTCACTCCCTTATCCATTCCCATGCAGCATCATCTACCCAAACATTGAGAGATATTGTCAAAATATTGTGGCTTATGCTTCTCAGGTGAAAAGTTACAATTTCACACAGCTACAGTATACTCAATAACATTATTGTAAAAAAAAAGCATAGAAATATTGAACTGGTCGATTACTTTGAAGAAGCAATAAGGCTGACTGCAATATTCCTGTTGCTACCCTGATTAGCCCTTTCCAATCTGGGTTATTACATTCACCCAACGTCATTATCCAATTGTCCCTCCTATGGCACTTCGCAAATTGTGCCACCTTAACCTCGTAATTTATAATCCATTCTCCATAACTTTCTGTTTATTTGTCTAGGCGTGCAACGTAAACAGCAAGTAACTAATCAGCAACATTATAATGAGAGCCGCCTGGAGGACAACAAAGACTTTCGGATAGAAATTGGATGTCATTGCGCCAGTTTCACTGGTGTAGATTTGGGTGCAACAAGGCCCAGTTACAGAGATCAATGTCCAAGTCCAAAGGATGCCTGAAAGACAGCCAACCCAATACTGGGTCTGGTGATTTTTTCAGGGGTCCCTGACGGCTGCCTAAAACAGGTATTAGGCCCTTTACTTATATAAATGAGGGGCCCAATGCCTATTTTAGGCCTCCTCACCAAAAACCGATATCACAGAGCAGGAGCCAGGCCTGCTGAAGGCCTTCTTAATCGATCGCTAGGCGACCACGTCCAAAAGGTAAGTTTTTTTTAAATTGTTGCTGCGTAGCAATGAGGAGCCCCCCTGCTGACATCCCCACCCCCGTTGATGCTCTACACCACCCCTCCTGGGACCTACCTTCGAGCCACTGCCGGCAAGGCAAATGGCCCAAAATTAATTTCTTCAAATGGGCACTCTGTCACTGGAGGCGTGACAGGCACCAGCATCTCACCCAATTAATAGTAATGAGGCCCAAAGTCCAATTTCAGGCCAGCCTCGAGCCTCCCGGTACGCATCGCCCAATTTTATGCCCAAAAAATGGTCACCCACAAATTTATAACACTTTGAATCTAACTTCTAACCATATCCCCTCTATCAGTAGAGTGTAATTTTGCCCATGGAGCAGCTCATTCAGTCAGCAATCAGCTTTATGCATGTCTTTGCCTATTAATACCAGGTCCATGTCTGTCTTTGCCAGGAATGTTTGCACATTCCGCAAAAGAGGCTGATTTGGTGTATCATAGTTAGTGATGTATAATAGTTGCTGTCAATCTCTACGGCTAGAACCAGTGGGGTCCAAAAAATATTTAGAGATCCATGTACATAGAAAATTAATCTGTCACGAAGAAGTATAAAAATAATCAAAATGCTAATGGAATGCAGGCCTTTAACCAAGGGTTAAATTACGACAAGAGATTACACAAACTAAGGTCGTATTATCTGGAATTTAGAAGATTAAAGGGTAAATTTAATCAAACTTTTCAAGATATTAAGGGGAACTGATAGGGAAGATAGAGAGAAACTACTTCCACTGGTTGGGGCATATAGGACAAGAGGACATAGTCTAAAGATTAGAGCCTGGCCTTTCAGGAGTGAAGGTCGGAAACACTTCTACACACAAAGGGTGATAGAATTCTCTTCCGCAAATGGCTGTTGATGCTGGGTCAACTGTAAATTTTAAATCTGGGATTGATAGATTTCTGTTAACCAAAGGTATTACGGCAAAGGCAGGTATATGGAGTTAGATCACGGATCAGCCATAATGTCACTGAATGGCAGAACAGGCGCAAGGAGCTAAATGGCCGACTCCTCTTCCTAATTTCCTAATCTCTCTTCTCTACTTTCCCTTTTGATAGTAATTCATTTACTTTATTTTGTTTCGTTGAACAGTCTGACAATGTCCTGCATGTTATATAATGTAATTCACTCCTCTGTGCTGACCCATTGAACCCTTGTGCTACTCTCATTACTGCTTTCCATTCTCGATTATTACAATTACACAAATTTTGCCATTTGAGAATCCTGGGAAGTCACCATTTTTTAATATTCTTTTACTAACTAAGCTGAACAAAATCAATTTACACTATTATTAATTGTAGTTTAAAGATTTCATTATGTTATTGCTGCACTTATAATCATACTTGTAAACCCTGTTATATAGAAACATAGAAGAAACATAGAAGATAGGAGCAGGAGCAGGCCATTCGGCCCCTCGAGCCTGCTCCACCATTCAATGCGATCATGGCTGATCATCCAAATTCAGTACCCTGGCCCTGCCTTCTCCCCATATCCCTTGAGCCCCTTAGCTTTAAGAAATATATCTAACTGCTTCTTGAACATATTTAATGAATTAGCCTCAACTGTCTTCTGTGGTAGAGAATTCCACAGGTTCACCACTCTCTGGGTGAAGAAATTCCTCCTCATCTCAGTCCTAAATGACTTACCCCTTATCCTTAGACTGTGACCCCTGGTTCTGGACTCCCCTGCCATTGGGAACAGCCTTCCTGCATCTAGTCTCTCTAGTCCTGTTAGAACTTTATCAGTTTCAATGAGATCCTCTCTCATTTTTCTAAACTCTAGCGAATATAAGTCTAATCGACCCAATCACTCTTCATACGTCACTCCTGCCATCCCAGGTGTCAGTCTGGTGAATCTTCGCTGCACTCCCTCCATGGCAAGAACATCCTTCCTCAGATAATGCGACCAAAACTGCACACAATACTCAAGGTGTGGTCTCACCAAGGCCCTGTACAACTGCAGCAAGACATCCTTGCTCCTGTACTCGAATCCTCTCGCTATGAAGACCAGCATACCATTTGCCTTCTTAGCCGCCTGCTGCACCTGCATGCTTGCCTTCAGTGACTGGTGCACAAGGATACACAGGTCTCGTTGCACTCCCCCTTTTCCCAATCTATTGCCGCTCAGATAATAATCTGCCTTCCTGTTTTTGCCACCAAAGTGGATAACCTCGCATTTATTCACATTATACTGCATCTGCCATGCATCTGCCCAATCGCCAAACCTGTCCAAATCGTACTGGAGTTTCTCTGCATCCTCCTCACAGCACATATGCCCACCCAGCTTTGTGTCGTATGCAAACTTGGAGATATTACATCTAGTTCCCTGGTCTAGATCATTAATATATATTGTGAATAACTGGGATCCTAGCACCGATCCCTGTGGTACCTCACTAGTCACTGCCTTCCACTCGGAAAAAGACCCGTTTGTTCCAACTCTTTGCTTCCTGTCTGCCAACCAGTTTTGTATCCAAGTCAGTACCTTACCCGCAATCCCATGTTCTTTACCTTTGCACACTAGTCTCTTATGCGGGACCTTATCGAAAGCCTTCTGAAAGTCCAAATACACCACATCCCTTATCTATTCTACCAGTTACATCCTCAAAAAATTCCAGTAGATTAGTCAAGCATGATTAATCTTTTGTAAATCCATGTGGACTTTGTCCGATCCTGTCACTGTTTTCCAAGTGCTCTGCTATTACATCTTTTATAATGGACTCTAGCATTTTCCCCACTACCAATGTCAGGCTTACTGGTCTATATTTCCCCGTTTTTTCTCTACCAACTTTTTTAAATAGTGGGGTTACATTAGCTACCCTCCAATCCATGGGAACTGTTCCAGAGTCTATTGAATTTTGGAAGATGACCAGCCAATGCATCTACTATTTCTAGGGCCACTTCCTTAAGTACCCTAGGATGTAGATTATCAGGCCCTGGGGATTTATCGGCATTCAATCCCGTCAATTTCCCTAACACCATTTCCCTACAAATACTGATTTCATTCAGTTCCTGCCTCTCATTAGACCCTATGTAGGGGTTTCACAAATTTCCCCTATTTTCCCTGAAGATTGAAAATATTGGTCCACATCGTGGATGAAGAATTGGGTGATGTGACTGGTCTACGGTGTTTTAAAATGTGCCGAGAACCACAAAAGACTGCTTTGAGATGGAAAGAATGTGGGCAACACGGGAGTCGAGGAATTCGGTGGAAAATATTCACACACCTTGAGACAGTACATCTTAATAAAATCGTTCCCTGGAGTTTGGGCAATCACAAAAGGTTCTAAAATGGCCACAGAAAGCTTGGCCAAAAGGAGAAGCAGCTCGCAGCAAGGATGTCTGTGTATTAAAGTGGGAGGATCCAGCAGTGGCTGAGTCAGACCTGCCAATCAAAGGGAAATTCCCTTCAGAAGCACTTGAAGTTGTTTATTTACTTAAGAGTTTAGCCCACTTGAGAAAACCGCAGGTCAATCAATTTGAAACTGCTTCTGTTTACAGAGCCATTCAAAGCATTCACAGACAATGAGAGACTGAAACCCTGAAATTGACTTTTGAAAGGCAACAGTTTAAGAATGAATGAGGTTTAAATCACCTGTCATTCTGGACAATAGAGCAGTTGTATTTCCCTTTTGTTTTAACCCAGGTGGGCTCTGGATGTGGTCGGGAACATTTCAGCCCCACAGTGCAGACACACTCACCCAGTCCAACCACTTTGAGTTAGCCAATCACAGCTTTTCTCTTGTGAATTGCAACTTTTTGGGCGCTAATTTTTCAGACAGGCAAACAGCAGAGGGGGGCCTCACCAGGTATATATGATAGCTGCTGAGAAGCTATCGCTCTCTTTACTTTCTGGGACCACAGGTGAGCCTCTCTCTCTCTCACTTTGCTGGACCGCATGTGAGCAGAGTTTCTGACTCTTCAGCAAAGCAACCTAGTAAGGAGTTAAGGGATGGTAATTAAGGGGATATTGCTAAGATTGTTTAATTAACATTGTAGTCACTTACCCCTCGTTTTTACCATCTGCATTCCCCCATTTAAGCAATTTTACTGTAATTACTGTGTTCATGTGGTATAGTTTGATATTTGATTATAGTTTCTTTTAGTTAATAAAACTTGATTTTTCCCTCATCCAAACCACGTGTCCATTTTAAAATCATTAATTATAAGTCCTGCAGTCAGAACTGGAGGGTGGGGTAGCGATTCAAAACCACTGTTTTAAAATTGGTTAATTTGGAATTGGTCAGAGTGCAGGCAAAGGCTGCAGACCAGGTGAATTACCTTAAACCAGTTAAAAGAAGCCCCCCCTACAAAATGGCGACCGCAGCAGGGCTGCAGGCAGTTTTTGATTTAATAAGTGGTCTGGATCTGGAGAAAGTACCAGCGCTTGTTTCTCTCGGTTTCAGTATGTGGGTAGCCCTGCGAATTTTAGCGGCAGTGTATAGGATGACCTATCGGGGTATAGGTGGCTGGTTTAGGAAGGATAACATGAGGGAGCAGGAGGAGGTTAAGGAGGCCAAGAATCGGGAGTCCCAGTTTGAAAAATGCCAGGCATTTATAGAGCGCCTGGTGCAGGAAGTCACTGAGACCAGGGAAAGTGAGATGAGACTGCGGGAAGAGAATACCCGCCTCATCTCAGAAGAAAAAGAGCAGGAGGAAAGGTTTAGAGAAGTAACGGCAGCCTATAAGCTGGCCTGCGCCCAAAGGTTTAGTGAAGCAGATCATGGGCCCTGTAGGGCAGAGATAGAAAGCCTTGGCTTTAAAAGCAAGGGGGATGATTTGCATGATCAGCCCGAAGGCAGGTCAGCCGGATTTTACTGGCAGCCCAAGTGAAACCATCCCACAGGCAGCACCCAGAACGGGGCTGGATAGGGAATTAGAGATCCCAAGACCGCAGCCCACAGCTCTGAGTTCTGAGGAGCTCTGGCAGCAAGGAGGGGTGGGCAATGGGGTGGTAGAACGCCAGCAGGTCCCGCTAGGCAGGCGGGGACCAGGACCAGTGTACCCACTCAGACAACGAAGGTACGGTCAGCCCGTGAACAATAATGACCCAGGGCTGTTCAGAATACCTATCTGGTCCCTTATGATACCCCACAGCTGAGGGGTATGGTGAAACATATTCCCATGCTCTCTGAAAAGGGAGACCCCTCACTGCACTTCCAACAAGTAGACCAGGTAGCCAGTGTTAACGGCTGTGATGATGAAGAGAAAGCCAGAATGTTGCTTTTCTCTGTGGATAGTTGTAGTGTATGTACCCGTCTACCTTTAAGGGAACTATTGAATGTAACCGTTCACCTTTAAGAGAACTACTTTTGGTGTGGCACTACTCGTTTGGTGTCTGTATACTGTAATACCGACAGTGACCACACCAGTATATAAGTGTTGTGGCAGGATAACTAGGGCAGATTCACCCTGACCTTCGAATAGTAAAGACCTGTTTGTTTGTTACTTCTGAAGTCTGTGTATTTATTAACTGCACAACCCACAGACTTTACAGTGGCGATGAGTCCGATCGTACCCTGCGGCAAGACTACCAAAGCAACGAAGAGCGTCGAAGAGAGGCAACCGCCCTCGTCGTGCTGCTGAAAGAAAACACGAGGCTGCAGCAGGAGGAAGGAGGAAGACTTTAGCAACAAAAGCTTCCATCTGCAACAGGCACTGACTACCCTTCTACCACGGTGCGGAGTGAGCCGATCAGCTGGAAACAAGGCGGCCGCGGAGACTGTGAGTAGGGGAAGGTGTAGAGAATATCCGGAGGATAAGGGCTGTGCACTCGACCACGGTCGAGGGGGAACGGAGCCGGTCAGAAAGTCGGGTCCAACGGCGTCGTGGGACAGTCGGACCTCGATCGGCGGGAAAAGCCGGGCAGCGACCGCAGCCACGAAGCACTGAGACTGCGAGTAGGCGCGGGAAGAGAAACCCAGCTGCAGCCGGGGAGGGAAACACCGGTCTGCGAGAGGGCTGGGAGGCGAACAGGAACCGTGCGGGTGGGAGAGAGAGACAGAGCCGAGCAGGGGAGAGAGACTGTGCGAGAGCCAGTCCAGCGGCTGAGCTGTCCTCCACCAACGGGGTACCCAGGGCCAGTAGAACTGAACGTGCGGGTGAGGGAGAGACAGAGCCGAGCAAGGGGAGAGAGACTGCGCGAAAGCCAGTCCAGCGGCTGAGCTGTCCTCCACCAATGGGGTACCCAGAGCCGGTAGAACCGAACGTGCGGGTGAGGGAGAGACAGAGCCGAGCAAGGGGAGAGAGACTGTGCGAGAGCCAGTCCAGCGGCTGAACTGTTCTCCACCAACGGGGTGCCCAGGGCCGGTAGAACCGAACGTGCGGGAGAGAGAGCGACAGAGCCGGGTACGGAGAGAGAGACTGCGCGAGAGCCAGTCCAGCGGCTGAACTGTCCTCCGTTAACGGGGTGTACCCAGCGCCGGTAGAGCCGTGCGGGCGGGAGGAAAAGACAGAGCCGAGTAAGGGGAGCAGTGCGAGAGCCAGCCCAGCAGCTGAACCTGTCCGCTGTGGGGAAAGCGGGAGGAAAAGACAGAGCCGAGTAAGGGGAGCTGTGCGAGAGCCAGCCCAGCGGCTGAACCTGTCCGCTGTGGGGAAAGCGTACCCCTTCCACCAGGAAGAAACACGGGAAGCCGCCATTAGGCGGAGGAGACGACAGAAGCGGGAAACCGCCATTGAAGGGGGCGGGGAGAGAAAGGAAGAGCGGGAAACCGCCATTTTCGCGGGAAAACCGCCATCTTAACGGACATACCGCCAGTGAAGTGGGCGGGGAGAGAAGGAAAGAGCGGGAAACCGCCATTTTCGCGGGAAAACTGCCACCTTAGAAATAAACAAATAAATAAGAATACTTAAAGAAATACTGGTGCTGCTCCCAAGGGAAGAAAGATGCCTAAGAGAGGGAATATTAACGATTTTAATTCTGAAATAGAAGACTGGGCCACGTACGTGGAACGCATAGAGATCTATTGCGAAGCCAACAAAATAGAGGAAGACGACAAGGCGATAACATTGCTAAACTCGATGGGGGCAAAAACATACGGGCTCTTGAAGCATCTAATAGCACCAAATAAACCAGCGGATCAGACCTTCGAAGAGATTGTGGCTGTGCTGAAGGACCACTTGAACCCCACACCGTTGATGCTGGCTGAACGATTCAAATTCTACGCAAGAACACAGAGGAAAGACGAAAGCAATGCGGAATACTTGGTCGAACTGCGTAGGCTAGCGAAATACTGCCAGTTCGGAGGGAATCTGACAGAAGCGCTGCGGGACAAGTTCGTATGCGGATTGTCCAAAGAAGGGACGCAGAAGCGACTACTGGAAGAGAACGACCTCACACTGGACCGGGCTGTCCTTATAGCTGCATCGCACGAAGCCGCAGCGAAAGGAACGGCGGAAATGCAACTAAAGGCGGCGGCACTCGGGGTGGACCAAATTACTTCAAGCACAACAAAATGCTACCGTTGTGGAAAGACAACGCATGACCAGAATCAATGCTGGTTTAAGAACCAAGAGTGTAGGAAATGTGGCAAACTGGGTCACATCGCGAAGGTATGCCGGTCCGGGAAAAAGACCAACAATCAAAGGAAGCCACCACAAGAAAAGTACAACAAGGTACACAAGGTGGCTGAGAAGAGTGCAGATGAACAGAATTCAGACTCAGACCCAAACAACCAGGAGCTGGGTAGTCTGAGAATCCACAATGTGGGTAAAGAAACGGATCTACAGACCATCTGGGTCATACTAAAAATAGCTGGAGTCCAAGTAAGAATGGAGCTGGACACTGGATCAGCTCTATCAGTCATCAACCGAAGGGACTACCACCGGCTATTCTCGCACATACCTTTAAGAAATACCAAGTTCGTATTACAGACATACACGGGGCATAATGTATACCCCGTGGGGAAAATAAGAGTCAAGGTGAGAGATAGGGGTAAAGAAAACCCAAGAATGAACTTGTACGTATTACCTGAGGGAGGACCACCACTTCTAGGACGGGAGTGGATTAAGAAAATAGACATGAATGGCATTACCTAAAAGCCATAATGAGGGAGGACTCGGTGCAAGCTATTAGCTCAGATTCTGAAATGGATGATGATAAGACCAATTCGAATATGGAAGACAAGGCTAAAAGGGACTTGCCGACGATGGGGAAGAAAACGAAGACATGCAGAAGGACTTATGTTACCAAGAAGAATAAAGCTGCAGAGCAGAACTCCAGGTTGACAGAGAATTCTGAGCCTGTTCAAGCAAAGGATTCATCCATGACGGAAGAACACCGAGCTCGGACGCAAACTTATGTCAAAGTACGACAACAATTAGAACAGTTGAGTGACCGTCTCGTACAAGAGATGAAAAATATGGAAAAGTTCTGGGACACCGAATGGGAGAACCTGGAAAGACAACAGAGACAGCTAGCTCAAGCAGAGAGCGACCATAGAGCCATCGTGGCCAAATACCAATCACATTCCCCTGATGCTGTTCAGGAACTAGAATATTTACAGAACGAACCAACGGAAGAGGAATCTTCAGGAAGCCAGGATTTTATTCCAGTTCTTCTCTACGACTCCTTACAAGCAGAGTGTGAGAAGTTGAAAGAACAGTATGAACAGGCCCAGGCTACAATTCTGGAGGGGGTTAACTCGGCAACCTCCGAAAAGCTAGTTTCAGTAGAAGCATATGAACAACTAAAGGTTGAACATGAGCAAGAAGTCCAAAGGCTGCAGGAAATTCTTGATGAGCTCAAGGCCAAGACAGGCTCATCGGTAGAAGTTCCATCCATAGATGAGAAGTTAGAGGTGAAAAACATGGCAGAACATGAAAGACAGGATGTCCAAGAACTCATAAAAACATTGAAGGAAACCCAAGACAAATATGAGGCGGCAATGACCGAGGTTCAACAACTTGAAGAACAGATTCAACTGGGAATCCTTTCAGTGGAAGAAAAGGAAACTGTAAGAAACTCAGAGACTGTAAGAATGGTCCCTGAACATGAACTAGAGAGCATCAGGGCGCAACTTTTCCGAGCGCTGAAAGCCAAAGTACAAGAGGAACAGAAGGTGGAAGTATTGGAGGAAAAGGTGGATGAAATGGAGAAGACTCTGATCCACCGTGTTCCCAGGGAAGAGTTAACGGTCAGCCAACTCCTTCATATGCTGAAGGACAAGACTCTGCAAGGGGAACAATCTGAACACGAGCTTCAATCTTCAGGGGGAACGAGTTCGGAGCTCTCAAAAGTCACGGAGATAGCTGAGGTGGCAACACAGATTTTACAAGGATGCCAAAAGTACGTTGAATCACGTCAAGGTGAACAGAAGAATGTGGAAACCGTTACTTCAGTAGAAGGATTAAATAGCCTGATAACGCAATTCCCGATGGAAGGGAAGGTATTGAACTCACAAATGAGGTCCGTCGTGAAGGAATGGCAGATAACCCAGGAAGAGCGGGATGAATATGAATGCATGAAGAAGTCTTTTCAAGAAAGATGTCTAGGGAAGGAACCACCATCAGCTAACGTCCAGATGGGTGAGGAGGAAGAAGAAGGCTCTCTCGCTGGCCTAACTCAGGACGAACCCGAATATTACCATGACCTGTTGAGTGACACTGAATATTACGAGGATGTGGTCTGCCCAGTTTGTGATGAAAACTCCCAAAGTGCTGAAATCCGGAGGAAGCACTTAAGGTCTAAGGAACATAGAGAGTTGGTGGCGCTACAGCTGGCAGCCGAGAAAGGAGCTCCGAGAGTTTCAAAAAGGCAGAAAAGAAAAAGAAGAAGCAGAAGATAATAACTATCTAAAATATTATCACTTCTACCATCGCAGGCGGGACACTACGAAAGGAGCTAAATTAGTTGAAAAACCGGAAATTATCAAGACCGCCAGTTGGTTGTAAAAGTCCGCACTGCTGATTCAACAGGACGAAAGTTCAAGCTGTTACGTCAAGAAAAAGGCTATGGAGGAGTCACGCTAGCCATGTGAACCGGCTACACCAAAAGAGATGCTGTTCGGAGCGAGCCAAGATCAGAGACTGAATCTATGAACTGTTTCCGCAGAGACTGAACCTGTGAACTGTTCCCACCGAGATTATATCTGTAAATTGTTTTATATGACGTTGACTCCACCGAGATTATATCTGTAAATTGTTTATATGAAGTTGAAGATATGTATGTTAACGGGGACTCTGTAAGTAATAAGCTAAAAAGGGAGGATTGTAGTGTATGTACCCGTCTACCTTTAAGGGAACTATTGAATGTAACCATTCACGTTTAAGAGAACTACTTTTGGTGTGGCACTACTTGTTTGGCGTCTGTATACTGTAATACCGACAGTGACCACACCAGTATATAAGTGTTGTGGCAGGATAACTAGGGCAGATTCGCCCTGACCTTCGAATAGTAAAGACCTGTTTGTTTGTTACTTCTGAAGTCTGTGTATTAATTAACTGCACAACCCACAGACTTTACAATAGTAAGCTCTATCAGACCCTTTCGGATGAGGCCAAGAGAGGAGAGAAGGGTTTTGAGGACCTGAAGGAGGAAATACTGGAAGCCATGGGTGCGAACGATGGCAATCCGTTCGATCGCATATGGAGAACCCTGCAGCAGGAAGGGGAGACTCCACAGGCATTTGCAGACAGGCAGTGGCCAGTCTACAACCGTGCATGTACAGGGGGACAAGATAGGGCACAGCTGAACCAGCAGCAGCAGACCCAATAGCTTTGTTGCCTGGTGTACAATTGCCTGCCCCAGATAAGAGTAGAGGCCGACGCTTGGTTTGACCCCCGAGATACCCTAGTAACCGAAGAGACTGTAATCCGGCAGCTCATGGTGACATTTAGGAATGGGAGGAATAGTGAGAGCCCCCAGCAAAAGGGTAAAGTCCATGAGGTTAAACCTGGGGCTCAGTATAAGAAAGAGTGGCACCAGGAGGGGAACAGTCCCTCCCAGGCTAAGTTAAATTGCTATGGGTGTGGGAAAGACGGTCACTGGAGAAAAGACTGTAAGAATCCCTAGAAGGATAGCAAGGGAAAGAATCCCGAAGCCCCAGCCCAAAGGGTAGAGACAGGAATCTTCCCCGCCTCAGTCGAGTCGCTACTGGAAGCAATGCGGTCTCTCCTGACCAACCAGGGAAAGGTAGCAGCCATCAGTGGTGCTGCAACCCTCTCGCCCACCTCTGCCTCCCCACAATGACTGGCCGGTATGCTGGTCAAAGAGGGTGCACGTGCAGGCACTTTCTGGGACCCATATGGGTCCGGGCCAGTGGCAGTGATTACAGGCAGGGATGGGGCACAGAGAATTTCAGAAAAATTGTACATGTCAAGTTCAAGTTCACAGCTTGTAAAGACAGGCTCGGTGGCTTGTTCTAAGGGAAAAGTTGTCCAGCCCACAAATTGGGACACTTCCCTACCCCAGTGGAACCCTAGTTTTGGCAAAAGTTCGAATTTGGAAAGGTTATGTGGCTTAGAAATGGAGAAACAGCAGCCTGGGATCAGAAATCAGCAGGCTGCTGCCCATCCATTCACAGATCGCTTGGAGACTGCCCGAGCATGCGCAGTCACTGGTCTGGAGACGGGAATCCCCCAGTCTTCTGAACAGGAGATTCGCGTAGGCGCAGTCACCTGTTTAAAGGGGCCAGCTTCCCAGCCCGCTTCCAGAGTGGTCCCCCCATGATGTGGGACCCTGGGGAGGCAGGGATAGCAATCCCTCTTACAGGGGACACAGAGGGGGAGCTGGCACCAGGTTGTGGACCTGGAGAGGAGGATTTGCAGCCACCAGCAGCGGGTGGCAAGGGAATATCTGCCCCCAGCGCAGGAGTGGGCAGGGAAAAGGAGGCAAACCCGGAGTACCGGTAGGCTGCCAGGTATCTTACACAGTGCAGGCTGTTGGCACCAGGGGGAGAAGGCTCCCAGCCAGCTAGGGCTGTGACCCAAGCTCAGGGTCCGCCAGCCAAAGTTTCCCCCACTGAGACGCCCCTCAGAAGGTCTCAGCGGGCCCGCAAACCCAAGAAAAGGTGGTCACCATGGTACCTGCCACAAAGAGCAATCTCGCAAACTGGGGAGAAGCCAAAGGGCAGGGGTCCCCACTCAACAGCCATAAGCTGCGAGGGACCAGAGACAGGAGGCAGTCCAGCTTCGCTGCAGCCAGCAGCAATCTGCGACAGTGCCAGAGATTAGCCTGGCCGTCCCGAGATGGGCGGCATTTCTATTATAGCTATGTGTGTGTATATAGCTTGTTTTTAAGGTTTATATTTTAAGTTTAGAATGTTTCAAAAGTTTTAAGTTTAAGAGTTTAAGTTTACATGTGTGCCAAATGTTTCCATTTTGGTCTGAGGTCAAGGGACCCGGCCATGTCTCCACCTAAGGCAGCAGGTGAGTGAGACCTGGCTGCATGTCCTTTTAAGTTTTGCAGGAGAGTGGAAGATGAAGCAGCCCTGTTCGCCCAGCCCGAGCTGGGCACCGAATGAAGATATGGATACGGAATGTTGGGGATCACCTCGCCACCGGACGAAACCAGAGGGAAAACCCGCAGCGGCCTTCGGGAGAAACCGGACAGGGTCCGGAGGAACTTGCCTACTCCTCCTACGCGGAAGAGATGGCCCCAGCTGGGTGGGGCACGGCCCCCAACCCAGCACTATCCTGACCGAAGTTCACTTGCGGGAGACCTCGCTGTTGAGGAGTCATGATGGGGAAGCGCGGGTGCCTTGTCAGATAGGGACGCGTTCCCCGGGGGTGGGTGGTGATGGCCCGGGAAAGATTGCATAAGGGAGGGGGAGGCCCAAGAGTTGCATGGGTGCGTTCGGGGGAGGGAGGAACTCACCCAGGGGCCCACGGACAAAGAGGGTAAGTGTGGCTGGGAAGGATGAGTGGGTGGCCGGATCTGGGATCCAAGTTTCAGTGTGGGGCCAGGGAGAGCCACCACACAGGCACCCATCATTTTCTGCAGCCAGTCGAGGGTAGACGGGAGGGGGAGGGACTGGGAGTTGTGATCCCATACTCCCCGGTCTCGGTCTGTGCCAGGTATTTTAAACATGAGGGGTACCCCGCCTCCACACAGGGACAAGGGAACAGCTCGGGGCTGGTGGAGCAGGCTGGTCTGTAAATCCATACTGCCTGTTTTAAAGTTTAAGACAATCAAAGGGGGGTGGAAGGTACTTTTACTGCTCGGGTGGGAGGAGCAATACCCACTCGAATTTTGCGACCCATCATTGGCACATGATGTTCGGGGTTTATTTAAGCATGTTGTTCAAGTTTTTTTGTATTTTGTGTTACAGCCCCAAGTTGAGCAGAGGCGTAGGATCCTCTCCATGCTTGGGATCATTTTGATTACATAGTGTAACTAAGATTGCAACATTTTGTAATAAGTTATAATGTAAAATGTGTTTGTAAATTTGGATTACATTGTATAATTTTACAAGCGTGTAGGGGTATGAGACCCCTTATTGTAAACTGATGTATCTGTAAGATACTGACCGTACCACGGTTTCTCTCGAATTTTAGGCGAAAGGACGGTTCGGGGGATCAGTGGCAGATAGCTGTTAGGTAAATACAGGGGATGGTTGTTTGTGAGGGGGTCTGGAAATTTTGCTCACTCCTTCGAGTTGATGCTACAAGCAAGTTGGGAGTATCAAAAGGAGGGAATGTAGGGGTTTCACAAATTTCCCCAATTTTCCCTGAAGATTGAAAATATTGGTCCACATCGTGGACGAAGAATTGGGTGATGTGACTGGTCTACAGTGTTTTAAAATGTGCTGAGAGCCGCAAAAGACTGCTCTGAGATGGAAAGAACAAGGACAACACGGGAGTCGAGGAACTCGGTGGAAAATATTCACACACCTTGAGGCAGTACATCTTAATAAAATCGTTCCCTGGAGTTTGGGCAATCACAAAAGGTTTTAAAATGCCCACAGAAAGCTTGGCCAAAAGGACAAGCAGCTCGCAGCAAGGATGTCTGTGTATAAAAGTGGGAGGATCCAGCAATGGCTGAGTCAGACCTGCCAATCAAAGGGAGGTTCCCTTCAGAAGCACTTGAAGTTGTTTATTTACTTAAGAGTTTAGCCCACTTGAGAAAACCGCAGGTCAATCAATTTGAAACTGCTTCTGTTTACAGAGCCATTCAAAGCATTCACAGACAATGAGAGACTGAAACCCTGAACTGGACTTTTGAAAGGCAACAGTTTAAGAATGAATGAGGTTTAAATCACCCATCATTCTGGACAATAGAGCAGTTGTATTTCCCTTTTGTTTTAGCCCAGGTGGGCTCCGGATGTGGGCAGGAACATTTCGGCCCCACAGTGCAGACACACTCACCCAGTCCAACCACTTTGAGTTAGCCAATCACAGCTTTTCTCTTGTGAATTGCAACTTTTTGGGCGTGAATTTTCCGGACAGGCAAACAGCAGAGTGTGGGGGGGGCCTCACCAGGTATATATGATAGCTCCTGAGAAGCTATCACTCTCTTTACTTTCTGGGACCACGGGTGAGCCTCTCTCTCTCTCACTTCGCTGGACCACATGTGAGCAGAGTTTCTGACTCCTCAGCAAAGCAACCTAGTAAGGAGTTAAGGGATGGTAATTAAGGGGATATTGCTAAGATTGTTTAATTAACATTGTAGTCACTTACCCCTCATTTTTACCATCTGTATTCCCCCATTTAAGCAATTTTACTGTAATTACTGTGTTCGTGTGGTATAGTTTGATATTTGATTATAGTTTCTTTTAGTTAATAAAACTTGATTTTTCTCTCATCCAAACCATGTGTTCATTTTAATATCATTAATTATAAGTCCTGCAGTCAGAACTGGAGGGTGGGGTAGCGATTCGAAACCGCTGTTTTACAATTGGTTTATTTGGAATTGATCAGAGTGCAGGCAAAGGCTGCAGACCAGGTGAATTACCTTAAACCAGTTAAAAGAAGCCCCCCCTACAAAATGGCGACCGCGGCAGGGCTGCAGGCATTTTTTGATTTAATAAGTGGTCTGGATCTGGAGAAAGTACCAGCGCTTGTTTCTCTCAGTTTCAGTATGTGGGTAGCCCTGCGAATTTTAGCGGCAGTGTGTAGGATGACCTATCGGGGTATAGGTGGCTGGTTTAGGAAGGATAACATGAGGGAGCAGGAGGAGGTTAAGGAGGCCAAGAATCGGGAGTCCCAATTTGAAAAATGCCAGGCATTTATAGAGCGCCTGGTGCAGGAAGTCACTGAGACCAGGGAAAGTGAGATGAGACTGCGGGAAGAGAATGCCCGCCTCATCTCAGAAGAAAAAGAGCAGGAGGAAAGGTTTAGAGAAGTAAAGGCAGCCTATAAGCTGGCCTGCGCCCAAAGGTTTAGTGAAGCAGATCATGGCCCCTGTAGGGCAGAGATAGAAAGCCTTAACATGGCTTTAAAAGCAAGGGGGATGATTTGCATGATCAGCCCGAAGGCAGGTCAGCCGGATTTTACTGGCAGCCCAAGTGAAACCATCCCACAGGCAGCACCCAGAACGGGGCTGGATAGGGAATTAGAGATCCCAAGACCGCAGCCCACAACTCCGAGTTCTGAGGAGCTCTGGCAGCAAGGAGGGGTGGGCAATGGGGTGGTAGAACGCCAGCAGGTCCCGCTAGGCAGGCGGGGACCAGGACCAGTGTACCCACTCAGACAACGAAGGTACGGTCAGCCCGTGAACAATAATGACCCAGGGGCTGTTCAGAATACCTATCTGGTCCCTTATGATACCCACAGCTCAGGGGTATGTTGAAACATATTCCCATGCTCTCTGAAAAGGGAGACCCCTCACTGCACTTCCAACAAGTAGACCAGGCAGCCGGTGTTAACGGCTGTGATGATGAAGAGAAAGCCAGAATGTTGCTTTTCTCTGTGGATAGTAAGCTCTATCAGACCCTTTCGGATGAGGCCAAAAGAGGAGAGAAGGGTTTTCAGGACCTGAAGGAGGAAATACTGGAAGCCATGGGTGCGAACGATGGCAATCCGTTCGATCGCATAGGGAGAATCCTGCAGCAGGAACGGGAGACTCCACAGGCATTTTCAGACAGGCTGTGGCCAGTCTACAACCATGCATGTACAGGGGGACAAGATAGCGCACAGCTGAACCAGCAGCAGCAGACCCAATGGCTTCGATGCCTGGTGTACAATTGCCTGCCCCAGATAAGAGCAAAGGCCAACGCTTGGTTTGACCCCCGAGACCCCCAAGTAACCAAAGAGACTGTAATCCGGCATCTCACGGTGACATTTAGGAATGGGAGGAATAGTGATGGCCCCCAGCAAAAGGGAAAAGCCCACGAGGTTAAACCTGGGGCTCAGTATATGAAAGAGTGGCACCAGGAGGGGAACAGTCCCTCCCAGGCTAAGTTAAATTGCTATGGGTGTGGGAAAGACAGTCACTGGAGAAAAGACTGTAAGAATCCCTGGAAGGATAGCAAGAGAAAGAATCCCCCAGCCCCAGCCCAAAGGGTAGAGACAGGAATCTCCCCCGCCTCAGTCGAGTCGCTACTGGAAGCAATGCGGTCTCTCCTGACCAACCAGGGAAAGGTAGCAGCCATCAGTGGTGCTGCAAACCCCTCGCCCACCTCTGCCTCCCCACAATGACTGGCCGGTATGCTGGTCAAAGAGGGTGCACGTGCAGGCACTTTCTGGGACCCATATGGGTCCGGGACAGTGGCAGTGATTACAGGCAGGGATGGGGCACATATAAATTCAGAAAAATTGTACATGTCAAGTTCAAGTTCACAGCTTGTAAAGACAGGCTCGGTGGCTTGTTCTAAGGGAAAAGTTGTCCAGCCCACAAATTGGGACACTTCCCTACCCCAGTGGAACCCTAGTTTTGGCAAAAGTTCGAATTTGGAAAGATTATGTGGCTTAGAAATGGAGAAACAGCAGCCTGGGATCAGAAATCAGCAGGCTGCTGCCCATCCATTCACAGATCGCTTGGAGACTGCCCGAGCATGCGCAGTCGTTGGTCTGGAGACGGGAATCCCCCAGTCTTCTGAACAGGAGATTCGTGTAGGCACAGTCGCCTGTTTAAAGGGGCCAGCTTCCCAGCCCGCTTCCAGAGTGGTCCCCCCATGATGTGGGACCCTGGGGAGGCAGGGATAGCCATCCCTCTTACAGGGGACACAGAGGGGGAGCTGGCACCAGTTTGTGGACCTGGAGAGGAGGATTTGCAGCCACCAGCAGCGGGTGGCGAGGGAATTTCTGCCCCCAGCGCAGGAGTGGGCAGGGAAAAGGAGGCAAACCCGGAGTACCGGTAGGCTGCCAGGTATCTTATACAGTGCAGGCTGTTGGCACCAGGGGGAGAAGGCTCCCAGCCAGCTAGGGCTGTGACCCAAGCTCAGGGTCCGCCAGCCAAAGTTTCCCCCACTGAGACGCCCCTCAGAAGGTCTCAGTGGGCCCGCAAACCCAAGAAAAGGTGGTCACCAGGGTACCTGCCACAAAGAGCAATCTCCCAAACTGGGGAGAAGCCAAAGGGCAGGGGTCCCCACTCAACAGCCATAAGCTGTGAGGGACCAGAGACAGGAGGCAGTCCAGCTTCGCTGCAGCCAGCAGCAATCTGCGACAGTGCCAGAGATTAGCCTGGCCGTCCCGAGATGGGCGGCATTTGTATTATAGCTATGTGTGTGTATATAGCTTGTTTTTAAGGTTTGTATTTTAAGTTTAGAATGTTTCAAAAGTTTTAAGTTTAAGAGTTTAAGTTTACATGTGTGCCAAATGTTTGCATTTTGGTCCGAGGTCAAGGGACCCGACCATGTCTCCACCTAAGGCAGCAGGTCAGTGAGACCTGGCTGCATGTCCTTTTAAGTTTTGCAGGAAAGTGGAAGATGAAGCAGCCCTGTTCGCCCAGCCCGAGCTGGGCACCGAATGAAGATATGGATACGGAATGTTGGGGATCACCTCGCCACCGGACGAAACCAGAGGGAAAACCCACAGCGGCCTTCGGGAGAAACCGGACAGGGTCCGGAGGAACTTGCCTACTCCTCCTACGCGGAAGAGATGGCCCCAGCTGGGTTTTGATTACATAGTGTAACTAAGATTGCAACATTTTGTAATAAGTTATAATGTAAAAGGTGTTTGTAAATTTGGATTACATTGTATAATTTTACAAGCGTGTAGGGGTATGAGACCCCTTATTGTAAACTGATGTTTCTGTAAGATGCCTACCGTACCACGGTTTTTCTCGAATTTTAGGGGAAAGGACGGTTCGGGGGATCAGTGGCAGATAGCTGTTAGGTAAATACAGGGGATGGTTGTTTGTGAGGGGGTCTGGAAAGTTTGCTCACTCCTTCGAGTTGATACTACAAGCAAGTTGGGAGTATCACAGCTTTTCTCTTGTGAATTGGAACTTTTTGGGTGTGAATTTTCCAGACAGGCAAACAGCAGAGGGGGCGGGGGGGGGCTCACCAGGTATATATGATAGCTCCTGAGAAGCTATCGCTCTCTTTACTTCCTGGGACCACAGATGAGCCTCTCTCTCTCTCTCTCTCACTTCGCTGGACCAGCAAAGCAACCTAGTAAGGAGTTAAGGGATGGTAATTAAGGGGATATTGCTAAGATTGTTTAATTAACATTGCAGTCACTTACCCCTCGTTGTTTCCCATCTGCATTCCCCCATTTAAGCAATTTTACTGTAATTACTGTGTTCGTGTGGTATAGTTTGATATTTGATTATAGTTTCTTTTAGTTAATAAAACGTGATTTTTCTCTCATCCAAACCACGTGTCCATTTTAATATCTTTAATTATAAGTCCTGCAGTCAGAACTGGAAGGTGGGGTAGCGATTCAAAACCGCTGTTTTAAAATTGGTTTATTTGGAATTGGTCAGAGTGCAGGCAAAGGCTGCAGACCAGTTGAATTACCTTAAACCAGTTAAAAGAAACCCCCCTACACTATGTTCCCCGACATCGCTAGGAATTTATTTGTGTCCTCCTTTGTGAAGACAGAACCAAAGTATGTATTTAATTGGTCTGCCATGTCTTTGCTCCCCATTATAATTTCCCCTGATTCTGACTGCAAGGGACGTATGCTTGACTTTACCAATCTTTTTCTCTTCACATATCTATAGAAGCTTTTACAGTCAGTTTTCATGTTCCCTGCAAGCTTACTCTCATACTCTATTTTCCCCCTCTTAATTAATCCCTTTGTCCTCCTTTGCTGAGCCCTAAACTGCTCCCAATCCTCAGGTTTGCTGCTTTTTCTGGCCAATTTATATGTCCTCTCCTTGGATCTTATGCTATCCCTAATTTCCCTTGTTAGCCAATGTTGAGTCACCTTTTTTGTTTTATTTTTACGCCAAACAGGGATGAACAAATTCTGTAGTTCATCCATGCGATCTTTAAATGTTTGCCATTGCCTATTCACCGTCAACCCTTTAAGTAACATTCCCCAATCCATTCTAGCCAACTCATGCCTCATACCATCACAGTTTCCTTTATTTAAATTCAGTACCCAAGTCTCTGAATCAACTACTGCACTCTCCATCTTAATGAAGAATTCTATCATATTATGATCGCTCCTCCCCAAGTGGCCTCGCACAACAAGATTGCTAATTAATCCTTTCTCATGACATAATACCCAGTCTAAGATGGCCTGATCTCTAGTTGGTTCCTCGACATATTGGTCCAGGAAACCATCCCGTATACACTCTAGGAATTCCTACTCCACAATATTGTTACTAATTTGGTTTGACCAATCTATATGTAGATTAAAGTCACCCATGATAACTGCTGTGCCCTTATTGCACGCATCTCTAATTTCCCATTTAATGCTATCCCCAACCTCAGCATTACTGTTTGGGGGTCTGTATACAACTCCTGTTATAAATCTCTTCATCATAATGAAACTACTCATGAAATAACACTGGACGGCCAGCTGGTGGTGCCTTCCAAGGAGTATAAATACTCGGGCATGGGCCCAGCTTGCCCAGGGACATTTTGTAAGACAGGAACTAGTGAAGTACATCTAGACCTCTATGTTCTGAAACAAGTTGATTAAAGCCTTGCTTTATACTCAAACCAAGTGCGTACTGAGTTTTATTACATCAATTTAATCAACTTGATATCGACTTCACGCTCTGAGTAATTTTGGGAACAGCCAGCTTCGACTTCAACTGCAGAAGGGAACTCCGGCATAGTAATCAATCCATAATGGACAAACTACTCAGACCCGCCCATCTTGACCTGGACCCGAATTCACCTACAACTGCTAAGGTATGGAAACACTGGTATTGTACTTTCAGCAACTTCCTCAGGGTGTGTGGTGAGAATGTTCTTGATAAATTAGAGATACTTGCCAATTATGTATCTCCTCATGTGTTTGACTATATCGAAGACTGTGAAGACTATGACTCCGCTATCCTAATATTGCAGCGACTATATGTTAAGGCCCCAAACAAAATTTTTGCTTGGCATCTACTGGCCACAACTCCACAACAACCTGGGGAATCACTTGACGAATTCCTTCAGAAACTTCGCAGCCTCAGCAAGGATTGTAATCTTAAAGCTGTCACAGCTGAGCAGTACCAGAAGGAGTTAATGCGTGATTCCTTTATTAATGGGATTGCGTCTCCCTTCATACGCCAGCATCTGTTGGAGCGTAAAACCCTCGAGTTACAGGCTGCCTATGACCAGGCATGTTCCCTGGAATTAGCAAAGAGGAATGCAGATACCTATCCTTTACCTCGTGCACGGGCTGCTGCTGTCACTTTTAATGACTCCTTCAATAGGTCTCAGGCGGAAGCCCTCACTGATGATGACTCTAACCTAACGGATGACAACCCTACCCTAGAAGCCTTCACTGATGATGACCCCGCCCTAGCGGCATCTTGGCAAGCTAGAAGGAAGTGTTTCTTCTGTGGCGGTGCGTTCCATTATAGGAAATTTTGTCCTGCTCGTAACGCAACCTGCAATCATTGCAGCAAGAAAGGTCACTTTTCTAAGGTATGCCAGTCAAGAGCCTCTGTTAGTAAGAAAGGCCACTTTTCTAAGGTATACTGGTCGAGAGCTCCTGTTAGTTTTGCAGCTACTATCTATAAAACTGCTCCTCCCCCAAGAGCCACTACTAAGGTTACAGCTGCTACCTATGAAACTGCTCCTCGCCCAAGAACCACTACTAAGGTTGCAGCTGTCAAGGGTAAAACTGCCCCTCCTCCCATCACAGCTGTTTTTCCCCAAAGTCTGTCCCATGCAGCCACGAAGGTTTCGGTAAATGGATACATTTTGAGCGCACTAATCGACTCATGCAGCTCTGACAGCTTCATTAGTGATCGGGCTGTCAGTAAGATAAAACTGCGTATTTACCCCTCGGACAGGGAAATTGCAATGGCTCTGACGACACTGACCACCAATTCTTCCGGCTTTTGTCTTGTCAACCTTATTCTCAATGGCCGCACTTATTTCTCCACCCGGCTCGGGGTGGTCAAAAACCTATGCAGTGATGTGCTCCTGGGACAGGATTTTCAGAAACAACACAGAAGACTCACATTCGAGTTTGGAAGGTCAAAGCCGGAGCTTACTATTTCCAAAGTACCGTTTTGTGTGCTTTCGGCGGCTTCGCTCGATGAGCCCGCCTTGTTTGCCAATCTTTCCCCCCGATGTAAGCCCATAGTCACTACATCACGACGTATCAGCCAAGATGATCGATCGAGGCAGAAATCTCTCGCCTTCTAGCTGACGGTATCATTGAGCCATGTTCATCTTCCTGGTGGGCTCAAGTCGTCGTTGTTAAAAATCCTCTGAAGCAACACAAAAAACGTCTTTGCATCGATTACTCGCAAACTATTAACCAGTACACCGACCTGGATGCCTACCCACTACCAAGCATCGATGACATGGTCAATAACCTTGCCAACTACAAGGTATTTTCAATTTTTGATTTAAAGAGCGCATATCATCAAGTACCGTTAAAGGACTCTGACAAAAAGTATACGGCCTTTGAGGCCAATGCTTGGCTTTACCAGTTTTGTCACCTTCCATTTGGGGTCACCAATGGGGTGGCCGTCTTTCAATGGGCAATGGATAGCCTAGTCAAATAGGAGAACTTAACGGACACTTTTCCATATCTGGCTAATATTACCATTGCTGGTCATGACCAGAAGGAGCATGATGCCAATCTCCAGAAATGTTTTGACGTTCTCCGTCATCGCAACTTAACCTTAAATGAGTCCAAATCTGTGAAATCAGTACCATCAGTCAACATCCTTGGCTACTGGGTGGGCAACGGTGTCATCAAACCGGATCCGGGCGACTTCGTCCGCTTCAGGAGCTCCCTCCCCCTACGAATCTCGGCTCTCTTCGTTGGGCACTCGGCATGTTCGCCTATTATGCGAAATGGATACCCCACTTCTCTGACAAGATCCAGCCCCTGCTTCACGCAAAGTCATTTCCATTGGAGGCAACGGCTATTTCAGCTTTCAACCGCCTCAAGCGACAACTGGAAAAAGCTACACTTCGTTCCATTGATGAAAATCTTCCGTTCGTGGTCAAGTGCGATGCATCGGATATGGCGATCTCTGCTACCTTGAATCAAGGTGGTCGACCCATTGCATTTCTGTCCAGAACTTTGCAGGGTAGCGAGCTCCATTATCCTCCTGTCGAGAAAGAGGCTACGGCCATCATCGAAGCTGTACGTAAATGGAGTCATTTTCTCGCTCGTCGCTATTTCACACTTATAACCGATCAGCGCTCCGTGGCCTTTATGCTGGATAACCAGAAACACACTAAGATCAAGAATAACAAAATACAACTCTGGAGGATGGAATTGGCCGCCTTTGGATACACCATACATTATTGACCCGGCAAAGAGAATGTGGCCCTGGGTACCCTCACGCAGGCATTCTGCTCTTCTATTTCAACTTCGACTCTTGCGGATCTTCATACTGACTTATGCCATTATGGCGTTACCCGTATGTTGCACTTTGTGCGATCTAAAAATCTCCAATTTTCTACGGAAGATGTGAAAAGAACGTGCTCCTCCTGTAGAATTTGTGCGGAATTAAAACCGCAATTCTTCCGTCCATCAGATGGCTCGCTCATACATGCTATGCAGCCTGTGCAGCGACTCAGCATTGACTTTAAAGGGCCATTGCCTTCCTCAACGCGAAACACCTACTTACTTACTATGGTGGATGAATATTCATGCTTTCCCTTTGCTTTCCATTGTCCCAATATGCTACCACAGAGATCAAATGCCTTGATCAAGTCTTTTCACTTTGCGGTACGGCCAATTTCATCCACTCTGATCGGGGTCCCTCCTTAATGTCACGTGAGCTCAAAAGTTATCTCTCCCAACGGGGATTTGCCACAAGTAAAACGACACCATACCATCCCATCGGTAACAGACAGGTTGAGAGATACAATGCTATCATTTGGAACGCTGTTCGTCTTGCACTGAGGTCACGCAACCTACCAGGCCAGCAGTGGGAAACTATGCTCCCTGACATGTTGCATTCCATCAGGTCTCTTCTTTCTACATCCACCAATGTCACACCTCACAAGCGATTCTTCAGCTTCCAGCATCGCTCCACTCATGGGACGTCCCTACTGTCATGGTTGGCAGCTCCCGGCCCCGTGCTGCTCCAAAGATTCATACAATCTTCTAACAACGATCCCCTCGTCAACGAGGTAGGACTCACGGACGTCAATCCCACATACATGCACGTGCGGTACCCTGATGGCTGGGAGTCCACCGTTTCGCTCCGGGACCTGGCTCCCTGTCCAGCCAGTTCCACGGATCCAACTGATAGAGGGACCCACGGTGATGATGCCGGCACTCTGCGCTCCCTCGAAGATAACGCCCTACCTGGGACATCGAGAGATCTGCCGGCTGCCCCACCGGATCCACTCAGGGAGCCGAGCGCTCCCCGTGGGATGGCCACCCGAGGTCAAGACGCCAGTCAATCCCCGGCCATCAAATAGGATGAAGCCAGCTCTGCGCCTGTGGGGACCCGCACCCGGAGTCACGATCTCCCCAGCCTCGCTCGGGTCGATCAGGGCAACACGGGCCCTGTCGATCCACCGGTACGGATCAAGCAGCCCAGGGAACAAGACACGGTCCAGGGATAAGGGGTAGGCCATTTAGGACAGAAATGAGGAGGAATTTCTTCACCCAGAGAGTGGTGAACCTGTGGAATTCTCTACCACAGAAGGCAGTAGAGGCCAATTCATTAAATATATTCAAGAAGGTGTTGGATATATTTCTTAAGGCTAAAGGGATCAAGGGGTATGGGGAGAAAGCAGGGACCGGGTACTGAAATTGGATGATCAGCCATGATCGCATTGAATGGCAGAGCAGACTCGAGGGGCCGAATGGCCTACTCCTGCTCCTATCTTCTATGTTTCTATGTTTCCCACATAGTGCAGGAGGAGCATGCCACGGGGCCGAGCTTTGCAGCCATGACTTACCCTTTAATTAATTTAAATTAAATCAATACCACCAATTATAACACAATTAAATGATATACTCAAGGGCCCTTGTTTCCTAGCACTCCCCGCTACACAACAGAGACCTTAGAAACTAAAACCACAAAATTTAGACCTTCTAAACTTTATAAACTATGAACCTTAACTGTCAAACTATAGAGTAGTATAAATACTCACCTGGCCATACTCACCCAATCAGCTGCTTCCTCCTGCCCGTGTCACGTTTTAAATCATGACGTGGCTCTGGAACACCGCCGCCGGTCTGTGAGATTGGTAAGCCTCTGAAAAAAGCCCGCGAAAGTGAGTTTAAATACTCACTGAACCTCCGCTCTCACCACTCCCGACAATGGGCTGTGAAAAAAAGCCCACGAAAATGAGTTTAAATTCATATTGAAACTCCGTTCTCACCGCTCCTGACAATGGCCTGTGAAAAAAAGCCCGCAAAAGTGAGTTTAAATACTCACTGAAACACCGCTCTCACCGCTCCCGACAATGGCCGGTGAAAAAAAGCCCACGAAAGTGAGTTTAAATACACACTGAAACCAAAAATTAAATTTTCAATGCCAGAGAGGTTGATTCACAGTAAGTATGACTTATCACGCCATTAAAATTCACTTACACCTGCCCTTACTTTATCTGCCATGTTTAGTGTTCCCTCAGTACTGCACCGGAGTGTCAGCCTAGATTTTGTGCTCAAGTCTCTGGAGTGGAATTTGAACCCACATCCTTCTGACTCAGAGTCGAGTGTGCTACCCACTTTTTTTTTTTTATTATACTTTATTGAACATTAAGAACATTTACAACATCGTGATCATTACATTGCATGATACAAATCAATTCCACCGCCCTGCACAGCCATTCCGCCACCACATTTTACCATCAAAACCTGAAGTTTAATTTGTCACCTGTAACATATATTAATCAATTGTACTTTAAAAATTGGTTGTAAAATACTGTCCTTAAATTCCTTTCTGAATAAAACATCCACAGAGCCTTATAATGGTCTTTTAGCTTATATTTAAAATACTCTTTTAGATTGATTCTCCTCCCCTTAAAAAACAGAGCATTCCTTCTTTGCACAATCACGAATCTGGCCAAACTGAACATTAAATTAATTGCCGCTCCGCTAGGCTCTGGCAGACTCTCCTGCAATCCCCATCTCAAAATTGAGTCCCACGGGATTCCCATTCTCGCTGTTCGGTCCCCACCCAGCAAAAAAGCTTCACACAACTGTCGAACATAGTATTTAAAGTCATTTAACTGCGGACATAACACCAGTAAATGGGACAGAGTCTCATTCTGTGTCCCACACATTGGGCAAGTTGCCGCCTCCACTCATCCAATCTTGCACAAGACCGTCATGGTAAAAATCCGGTTATGAGCCAATTTGAAATCCAGTTCAATCCATTCTGGGCATTTAAAATTCGCCCACACTCCCTTCCAAATCCTGTTGAAGTCCAGCTGTGGGTATATACTCTGCCAAAACTCCTGACCAGCAGGTGTCTTGAATCTCCATTCTCTGAATACCTCATAGAAATCTCGAGTATTACAGTTGTCAAATTGGACTAACTCTCCCTCTTTCTCCAGTACAAAGCTTGGAAAAGCAGGACGCATTTTACTTCCTTTGGAGATTTCCGCATTTATTTCTTCCATCCAATCCCGTGGCATTGCCCTCACAATCTTCTCATACATGATTCCTATTGCTTTTCCTTCTACCTCCTGATCCTCCTCCCACACCATATCCCTCACTATCGCTTCCGGCAACCAACCTGGAATCACCTCGTATAATACATCTTTCACCGATATAATCCCAGCTTTTATAAAAGCTTGATTAAATAAAACCTCTCCTTCGATGTTGACCCACCTGTTCAAAAATAAGGGCTGTTCTAAAAATTCCTCAGCCCCCTTGGGCATAAACTGCACACTTTTTAAAAATTGAGCCCAAGTCTCTACAACCCCCGTATAAACCCTAGGGAGAAGCTTAATCAATTTCAAAAACATATTATTGTATTCCATATGCAATATCCCCTGCCCTCCTATCCCACTTCATTTTTTAAAATGCTCAAAACAACTCTTCCAAAAACTTGAATTTGACTTCTGAAGAAATCTCTTCACCCATTTGATTCTAAAGGATTTTTTCTTCAAATCAATATCTGGGAAGTTGAGTCCTCCCTGATTTCTCCATCCAATGATGGTATTGTAAGCCACCAAGGCTGGTTTCCCTTCCCATAAAAACCTCACACAAGCCTCTCGGATGGACTTTTCTGCCCACTCAGGAATATCCTCCACCGTCAATAAGTACCATAGCTTAGATAGCAGGAGAGCAGGCACCACTGTCGCTCTTCCTTGCACTTTCAACCACCTTCTTTCCCATCTTCCCAAAATCTTTTTAATTTTCATAACCTTCGGTTCCCAATTTAATCGATCCACTTCTCCCCTGTCTTTCTTGCACCCCATATGCACCCCCAGAACTTCCAAAACCTCCACCACCTTAAAGGGACATTCCCCCAACCATTCCCCCCTACCCCTCCCTGCAACCAAGCATTGGGACTTACTATAATTCACTCTGGCACCTGAAGCTCTACAATATTCCTCCACTACCTCCATAGCTTTCCTCACTGACTCCCCATTTCTCAATGTTAAGGTTGTGTCATCTGCATATTGGTGTATCACCGACACCAGCCTGGAACTAGGTACCACAATCCCAACTACACCTTGTTTCTTTCGCATCATGTAACGTAATGGTTCTGCTACCAATGTGTACAGCAGTGGGGACAGGGGACAACCCTGTCTCACTGATCTCTGTATCGGAAAATACTTAGATAAAAAACCATTACATTTAACACAGCTAAATATGTTTGAATAAAAAATCCTTATCCACTGAATGAAATTTTCCTTGAAACCAAATGCTTCCAAAACCTTCAATAAAAACTCATGAGAGACCCTATCAAAGGCTTTCTCTTGATCTATCTTTAATACATAAGCCTCCCTCCCACTCTCTTCCATGAGCTCTATCGCATCTCGGATTCAGACCACAGAGTCTGCGATGTCCCGGCCTATGACTCCATAGGACTGAGAGGGCCAAACTATCTCCGGTAACACCTCCTTCAAACGATTTGCCATAACCCTCGCCAAGATCTTATAATCCACATTTAATAGTGTGATGGGCCTCCAATTCTTCAGATCCCGTCTATCCCCTTTATTTTTATAAGCTAAGCTTATGCTACCTCTTCTCATAGATGGGGCCAGGCTTCCCTCAATTTTAATTTCCTTAAAAACTTTTAAGAGCAATGGACTTTAAATCTCAAAAAATTCCTGATAAAATTCTGCACTTAGTCCATCGGACCCTGGGCTTTTCCCCCCCTTCATTCCACTTATTGCTATTTTTATTTCCGCTAATCCTACTTCTTTATCACACATGCTTTACTCATCCTCCTTTAAACCCTTTTCAATAAAAGCAGTAATCTTCTCCATCTCCAAATTGGAAATGTCTTCTTTTGTATATAGCTCTTGATAAAAGCTGCTAGCCACCTCCAAAATCTCCTCACTTTCATGAATGATCTTCTCCCCAACCTTCAACTCCTCAATTAACGATATCTCTGTCGCAGCTTCTCTTGCTCTAGAAAGTATCTAGTGCATCTTTCGCCCTCCAATGCATCTCTAGCCTTTGCACGGAGAATGGCCCCCTTGCATTTTTCAGCTTGCAATAATTCCCACTCTTCCTTTAGCACCTGGAACTTAGTCTCAGCTCCCTTATCCCCTCCGTCAACTGCTTTACAGACATCCGTAAACCTTTTGTTTATATTCTCTTCTCGATGCCGGTTAGCTGCCGCCCTCTTTTTCCCATAACATACTGAAAAAACTTTTACCTCATATTTGAAATTGTCCCACCAAACTCTTCTTTCTTTCAAGAACAAAAGTTCCTTCCGAGCATTCTTTATTATATTTATAATCCCTTCTTTATAAGCACTTTCCTTCAGGTATTGATTGTTTAAAATCCACACCCCTGAACCGATCTTAACTTTGCTGTTCCTAATTCTAAGAACCAAAGCCGAGTGATCACTAAAAAATACTTTTTTATAATAAATCTCCATCACCTCCGAACTTAACCCTTCCCGCATTAACACAAAATCTATTCGGCTCTGTTTTAAAACATCACCCACCCAACCTGCTCTGGAGAACTCCCTTTTTTGGGGGTTCCGGTCCCTCCATAAGTCTCTCAAATTTAAATTTGCCATCATTTTTATAATCATCCCTCTGGAGTTATCCTCTTTAAAGGTCATCTGGGCTGAAATGCCCATCCAAGATAAAAATACATTAAAATCCCCCACTATACAAGGATTTTCCACCTCTGCCAGTTCAGTGAATAACCCCCGAAAAAACTCGCGACGCTTGCAATGGTCGTTCGGTGCATAGATATTAAAAAGATCACAATTAAATCCCTCCAATTTTACCCTTAGCCATAAAAATCTCCCCTCAGTGTCCTTGTCCACCAAGGCAACGTTCTCTTCTATGGACGGACTCACCAAAACAGCCACCCCTCTACGGTTATTGTTTGAACAACTTGCAAACACCTCTCCCTTCCAAACCTTCTGAACTCTTTCTAGAATATCCTCATCCCAAAAGGTTTCTTGCAGACACAACAAGCCTGTGCCTTTAAAACCCTGCAACAACTGCTGCAATTCCTTCTCACCCCTCAGTCCGTTCACATTGATCGAGACCAATGTAATCATGGCTCCAAAGAAGGGAAGTATGCCCAATAATCTTCCCATCATTTAATCTCTGGCTCTTCCCTCCTCTCATGCTCCTTCTCAACTTTTCGGGCAGCTGTTGCTTTTTCCTGCAGCCTCCGGCTCTTTTTCCCCTCCTGTTTGACCCCTCCCTGCTGTTTCAGCCTCTTCCTTGCCTTAAGTTTGGACCCAGGAGCTGTGCTTTCTCCCTCCTTCTACCCCTCACTAACCTTTCCCTTTCCACATGATGCCACCCCATCCCCGACTTCCATATCTCTGTCCCCCTCTAATTCCTCACACTCAAGCTCTTCTGCAACCCCCTGTGCCTGCTCCCCGTCAGATACATAATCCTGCTCCCCGTCAGATACTTCATCTCCCATAGAGAGTCTTCCTGCTATCGCAGTTTCTCCCACTGTGCCGCCCCCTTCGACCACGTCTCTACCTCTGACCCTTGCACCTTGTTCCCTCACTCCATGGGACAATGGCGCACCTAAATTGTTCCCTTCTGACGTCTCTATCTCTCCGATCCCATTCTGCTGTCCCTTTAAGGCTCCTGCCTCTTGCACCCTCTCCCCGCCCTGCCCCCTCCTGCTCACCAAAATATCCGACTCCCCGCCTCTCCCTGGAGCACTCACTTCCACCACACACCCCGCTCCTGCCTCCTCTCCCCCCGCAGACACCAGACTCCCCAGGGGGAGCCGAACTGCACTAAGGCTCGAGTCTGCACTCGACCCTCGCTGCCCGCTGCTGTCTTTGTTCCCCTCCGTAGCACTCGCCGTGTTTTCTGCCATCTCCATCTCGATCTCCGCTCCGCCAACCTCTGCCTCTTCCTGTGCTCCTTTTTCCTTCATTTTACCGGCTGTGTCCTCCGACTGCACCACACCTCTGGCCATTCCACACTCCTCTCCTGCTCCTTCTCCCATCTCCTCATCACTCATTTCGCTCCCTTCTGCCACACACTCACAGCGGGCGGGGCCTTTACGACACACCCCACAGCTCTCCGCCTTGCAGCTCCGTGCGATATGTCCCGACTCACCGCAATTGTAACAATACAAATCAGGACAGTTTCTTACGAGATGGTCATGTCCCAGACAATAGTAACACACCTTTACTTGGTTATCGTGCAGCACACGAAAGTACTGTACTCCTTCCAGTGTCTCGAACTTCATACTGTAAGGCAAAGACCTCACCCCCTCTGGGAACCGCACCTTTACATACCGGGTTCCGTCTGCTACCCATGTTCCCGGATAGTACCTCTTCTTTATTTCAGAACAGATTTTAATGTCCCACGACTCCAACTTTTTGCTCAGCACTTCGTCCTCGATGTACACAGGCAAGTTCAAAAATGAAACCACCACCTCCTCTGAATATAGCAGAGTCACCTCCAAAAATTTCTCCCCAACTTTCAGACTGAGCAGCAGTTTTTCCACCTCCTCACGGCCACTGACCGTCACCTCAAATCCAACATTTGGTTTTGGTCGGCAGGCAAAACAGCTTCCCTCACCACAGTCCTCATGAACCGCCTGGATTATATCCCAGGCTCGAATCTTCTTATCTTCACATTGCACCACCACCGTATTTTCTTTACCAAACCTCCTGAGGTCCCGGCCCAAATCTTTGGGCCATTTTTTCCCCTTCCCACCACAGTTTCTTCCCTAATAAAATTCCTCTCAGGAACATTGTCCTCTGAGGGGCCCGGCACTCCGGACCCCTCAGCAGCCATCTGGCTGTTTTTTGTGGGCCAAAAAGGCCCTAAAACCTGAAAACAACACCCCAAAACCCTCCACCAACTTTTTACAAAACTTCCTCCAACACCCAGCTGTAATTAGGCAACCAGTCACACCTGGCTCACTCCTAGCCCCTCCCACCTAGAGACTGCGACTACTGAGCCACAGCTGACACTGTTGTAATATGCTCTGGGTAAACCCCATTAAATTTAAAATGGAAGAAGCCAAGGCTTAACCAAATTAAAAATGCAGACCTCAGCAAGCCTTGTTAACAAAGTTGACAACCTGTCTGTGGGAATGGAGCTAGAAGAATTAATGGCGTCGCAGAGACTGAGATAAGAGGCAAAGGGACTGTAACATTATCATGGTTAGTTGATTTTTAGAATACTTGTTTTGATATTTTATAACCATTAATATCTTATAATCATCCATAAGGGATTTATAATCGTGTGTAAGAATTAAATGTAGAAGTCTGTAATCATCAATTGTGTGCAATCATAACCTGAATTATATGTAACATGTAACCCTTTTTCTTATGCTTAAAAGTCTGTGAGTACGCTGTAATCAGACAGCCTGGGGTGAGAAAGAGAATTGCCATGGTCGAATCGAATAATAGTCTGCGAAGCAAGTTCAGGGGTAGCTGCCACTGTGCTGCAATGTTATGATATCTGCGGTGAATTGAAAACATAGGCCTTTCGCAGCGAACTGCAAGGACACTATGGAGACGTTGCTTTTGTATTGTCATAACTACCCCAGACATGAGTCTTGATGGTCAAAAACAGATGATGTAAAGGTGTCATAAGACTAGAACCTGTGTGAACCATGGTGCTGCGGATGTGGCATCTTTATGATTGGATTTTGGGTTTGGAATGTAGGCCAGTGATTGGTTCAGGAGGACTCCATTGGTTTTGAATGAGAGTAAGAGTATAAGAAAGGATCTCTCCAACACTAAGGTTGTAGAGGCATTCGGCAAAGAGCTTCGGAACAGATGAGGCAAGGAGGGATTCGGGTTGACGGTGGACCCACACGTGTCACACCGGGCGGAGGAGTGAGCTTAGCAGCCAGGGCCGACGGGGGTGAACTCATGGAGATCGCGTCTTCTACCCAGGCATAATGAGTAATATAAATCTTGATTGCGCCTTGTTTAACTACTGCTCAGATTCTGTAATGTTTCAAGTCTCACTTACACTGAACAAAATATAATTACTGTCACCAATACGGCTCAAGTTGAATCTTTTGAAACTTAGCGGTGAAAGGGTTAATTGGCAAAGACCCAGAAACTCAACAGCAATAGCATTGCACACTGGAACTTACTTCACCTATCTCCTGAAAAACAGAAGAAATATCATGCTGAGGATCAGACAAACAATAGTATAGTTTCTTCTAATAAAACACTATTTTCAGAGTCAGGACAATGTGGTGAAACAATTTAAAAAAGCTAATATGCTGAGCTTTAAAGACAAAAAAAATATGCTGAGTTATAAAAAATTAAAAAAAATAAGAGTATAGTAGAAGTATTTAAGGGAATTACATAGACAAACAAAAATGACTTGGATTTATATAGCGCCTTTCATGACCTCAGGACGTCTCAAATACTTTACAGCCAATGAAGTACTATTTTGAAGTGTAGTCACTGTTGTAATGTAGGAAACATGGCAGCCATTTTGGGCACAGCAAGGTCCCACATACAGCAACGTGATAATGACCAGATAATCTGTTTTTTAGTGATGTTGGTTGAGGGATGAATATAGAAAGTACCAATATTTGCAGGAACTCCCCTGCTCTTCTTTGAAATAGTATCATGCGATAGTGTACATTCACCTGAGGGGGCGGACAGGCCTTGGTTTAATGTCTCATTCAAAAAACGACACCTCCAACAGCACAGCACTGCCTCAGTACTGCACTGGAGTGTCAGTATGGGAATTGTTCTCAAGTTTCTCCAATGGGATTTGAACACACAGCCTTCTGATTCAGAGATGAGAGAGCTACGCAATAACGCCAACTACAGACGAGTTTTAATGAAAATTCAGCGATCTCATGATTCACCTCCGAAAAGTGACGATTTCAAACTTCATCTGCGATGTTGTTGCCAGGCTGAGCAACCCGGAAGTGTGCGCTCCGTCACAGAGGAGTCCCCCTCGCTGGGCATGCTGGGAGATGTAGTTCCAAACTCGTCACAACCGCCCGGAGCCACGCAAGTCCGGCTCGGCGAGAACAGCATTTGCTGCAATTCACTGCTTCGCACCATTCACCTGGGCCGCGCACGAATCAGCAGATTCAGCGAGTGGGATCTGGTGAGGGTGAGACCTGGGTGGGGGGAGGAGAGATGGTGGAGTGACAGGGAGATGGGGTACAGAGAGGAAGGGGGGAAAGATTGAGGTAGAGAGAATGAGATTGGAAAGAGCGTCAGGGAGAGAGAGAGAGACGGAATACAAAAAGCGGAATCTTAGGGAAAATGCTAGAGTCCATTATAAAAGATGTAATAGCAGAGCACTTGGAAAAAATTGACCGGATCGGACAAAGTCAACATGGATTTACAAAAGGTAAATCGTGCTTGACTAATCTACTGGAATGTTTTGAGGATATAACTGGTAAAACAGATAAGGGAGAACCAGTGGATGTGGTGTATTTGGATTTTCAAAAGGCTTTCGATAAGGTCCCGCATAAGAGATTAGCTTGTAAAATTAAGGCACATGGGATTGGGGGCAAGGTATTGACTTGGATAGAGAACTGGTTGGCAGACAGAAAGCAAAGAGTTGGAATAAACGGGTCTTTTTCCGAGTGGCAGGCAGTGACTAGTGGGGTACCGCAGGGATCGGTCCTTGGACCCCAGCTATTCACAATATATATTAATGATCTGGATGAGGGAACTAGATGTAATATCTCCAAGTTTGCAGATGGCACAAAGCTGGGTGGGCGTGTGTGCTGTGAGGAGGATGCCGAGAAACTCCAGTATGATTTGGACAGGTTGGGTGATTGGGCAGAAGCATGGCAGATGCAATATAACGTAGATAAATGCGAGGTTATCCACTTTGGTGTCAAAAACAGGAAGGCAGATTATTATCTGAATGGCAATAGATTGGGAGAAGAGGAAGTGCAACGAGACCTGGATATCCTTGTGCACCAGTCGCTGAAAGTAAGCATGCAGGTGCAGCAGGCGGTTAAGAAGGCAAATGGTATGTTGGCCTTCGTAGCGAGAGGGTTTGAATACAGGAACAAGAATGTCTTGCTGCAGTTGTACAGGGCCTTGGTGAGACCACATCTTGAGTATTGTGTGTAGTTTTGGTCGCCTTATCTGAGGGAGGATGTTCTTGCCATGGAAGGAGTGCAGCGAAGATTCACCAGGCTGATACCTGGGATGGCAGGAATGACATATGGGGAGAGATTGGGTTGATTGGGCTTGTACTCGCTGGAGTTTGGAAGAATGAGAGGGGATCTCATCGAAACTTATAAAATTCTAACAGGGCTAGACAGACTAGATGCTGGAAGGATGTTCCTGATGGTCGGGGAGTCCAGAACCAGGGGTCACAGTCTAAGGATACGGGGTAAGCCATTTAGGACAGAGATGAGGAGGAATTTCTTCACCCAGAGAGTGGTGAACCTGTGGAATTCTCTACCAAAGAAGGCAGTAGAGGCCAATTCATCTATATATATATAAAAGGATAGTGGTGTCTGTCTGTCTGTCTGTCTGTCTGTCTGTCTGGGCATCACTCAAAAGTTATAGAGCATACCTACACATATGTTATATCAAAAGAAAGGTTATGATTAGGAGGGTGTCCTAGGTGTATTTACTTTTTGGTCAGACAGAAATTGTTTGGACAGTATACAAAAAACGGCAAAATTCCGCTCATTAGCGGTTGACCAATCCTACCGCTCATTAGCGTTGAGTGACGTGACAGTTGACCAATCCTACGGGGGGAGCGCGCTGCATCTCGGGGG